>NC_069659.1:326965549-327565549 GCF_027244095.1 Hemicordylus capensis | reverse complement strand
CCCACTTGGCTGCAGAAACCAGGTCTCACTGATCATGAGACCCGGCTCAGTATTTGGCACAGAATCAAGTATCCTAAGTATCTAAGTTCTCACTTTAAAAGCCCTCATGGTTAGGGCTTCAAAGATATATTGGAAAGAACGTGAGTAACTTCTGCTTAAGTCTTAGAAACAGAGAAGTGGCTAAAGAAATTTTCCAGTGCTTGCAGGGGGGGGGCAGATGGCCTGCATTACATCTCCTTGCCCCTCCCCAGAACAATTTGTGAAATCAGGATAAAAATTATGTAGTATATAAAATATAGAATGATGTAAAATAGGCAATACCATGCAAATTTGAAAAATTATAACTTATTTATTTATTGTAAGCCCCCACCAACTATGGCTATAGACAGTCCTATGTGTACTGCTGCAGTGCATTCTGGAATGTTGACACTGCCCTTCTGGAATAGTTTCTCCACTCCTAAACTGCAAGCTCACATAAAAGTGGGCTACCCAGAAATTAACTAATCTAGCATTCAAGAGCTCCAGTCTAAAGATAGACATAATCTCATTTGTACCGAATTCATTTCTTTTTCCTAAATTAACTTTGCTGAAAAGTAGCCTTTACAAGATGGCTCTGAGAGATGAACAATACAAATATAAATTAGTCAGTTGAGAAATCCTGACTCTTCCCTGGAAGAAATGCTGTGATGGCTACTAATAATTCCCCAAGGTGAATCCAGGAATATAATGCACTGACTGATGTATAATAGCTGTCTCGCCTGTGAAGAGTAAAGAGCCATTTATGGAATTTTTGCATGCAGGGAGACTAACATGTCTATTAAAGGAAAAATGTCAACTCTGGGTTTCTCATCAGGGACTAATTTAAATGCAATTTAGCAAAATTAGATACAGCAAAATCCAAGAGGAGGAAGAAAGGCCAACTGTAAACTCCGATAATATAGCAATTCTTGGGCAACAGCATTTCATTTTGCTAGACTATGACTAGTGGGGTCAGAAAACAGATAATCACCTTCCATCACCTCATGTCCTCTAAAAATAAGGTCAGACTAAACACACAGTAATGATATCTTGCTGATTAGATGGCCAGCACTGTCCTATAAAACCAGATTAACTATTTATGAAAAGTGAATTTTGCAGAACATGAAAGAAACACAGTTGCTGGCACAAGTGGCTATTTAAAAAAACCATTCATTAATGCTAGATGTGGGGTGGGGTGGGGATTCACAAGTGCTGTTTAGCTGCACTGGTACAAGCAGGTGCTGGTCTGCAATAGAGCCAGCGTAACGGAAACACCAGGGAGACCTGGGTTCAAGCTGTAACATTTAAATGTCTAGATCCATTTCAAACTGGCTTTCAGGCGGACTATGGGATGGAGACTGCCTTGGTCGGCCTGATGGATGATCTCCCATTGGGAATTGAGAGAGGGAGTGTGACTTCATTGGTCCTGGCAGCTTTCGATACTATTGACCACCATAGTATCCTTCTGGAATGTCTGAGGGGATTAGGGGTTGGAGGCACTGCTTTGCAGTGGTTCCACTCCTACCTCACAGGCAGATTCCAGATGGTGTCCCTTAGAGACTGTTGTTCTTCCAAATCTGAACTTTTGTATGGTGTCCCTCAGGGCTCCATATTGTCTTTGATGGTGTTTAACATCTACATGAAACCACTGGGAGAGATCATCAGGAGATTTGGTGCAGGGAATTATCAGTAGTAAAGCCCTAAAATGCTTAGGCCCCAGGTATTTAAGAGAACATCTTCTTCGCCATGAGCCCCACTACCTGTTGAGATCATCTAGAGAGGTTCGCCTGCAGTTGCTGCCAACCCGTTTGGCGGCTACTCAGCAACGGGCCTTCTCCGTTGCTGCCCCTGGACTTTGGAATGTGCTCCCTGTTGAAATAACAGCCTCCCCATCTCTGGCAACTTTTAAAAAGGTCCTGAAGACACATTTATTCTCCCAGGCTTTTAATTAGATTTATGGTTTTAATTTTTAATGCTGGTTTTAAATGATTTTAATGTTAAGGTTTTTAATGTTTCAATGATTTTACTTGTTTAATTGATTTAGTTTTGATTTTAACCATTAATTGATTTTAATTGTTTTTATTTGTTGTAAACTGCCCTAAGCCATTTTTGGAGGGGCACTATATAAATCAAATAAATAAATAAATATTTTCTCAATTTCCTCTGTAATCTTGAACCTAGCCAATTTAATATCCAGCAAGCAGAGGATGAGTTTGTTTGTTTATTTTTAGAAGCAACTACTTCCTATATTCTTGAATCAAGAGTTCTCAAAATTTGATCTTTCCTTGCTCTTAATTAGTTGCCTAATTAAAGTATAAACCACATGCTATATTTGTAAATATTGAGCCACACATTGTTCCTTGTCTCCATTGATGCAACTGTGGTTCTCCACTGCTCAAAAGACTTTCCAATAACCATGCTAGTTAATTTGTTATAGCTTAAGTTTTCTAGTAACCCAAACTCAGGTATCCACAAATACCACAGAATAAAAGCTAATGGTTTGAGTATATGCACTCAAGCAGACCTTCTAAGAATTAAAAATAATCACTACAAATGGATTATTGCCTTTGTTTATTCTTCTATGAAAGTATAATATTTTAGAGAGATTTTAACCTTAAACACTTCCAGATCTAGACTCCTGATGTGACCGAACCTCTCAATCAGAGCAATCAAATAAGACAAAGTAAGAGATTAGGGACTGCTAACCTATTTCTTGCTATAGTTTGTAAAAACATCTCACTCATGGTTTACTTTTCCCAACCCAGATAAATTTAGTAACACCTTATTGCCAAGTCTTCAGTCTACAGTTATAAACAGAGACCAGAAAAGCCATAAACAAGGGAAGTGTTTGGGGCAGAACTGCCTCCATTACTGTGTATACACTATCAATCCAAGATATTTTTAATGTAACCCATGATAATAATTGTTGCACATTTCCTCTAATAATTATAATTGTCCTCATAAAGCTTGTAAATAGGGTTAGAAATACATAAAACAAGATTTCCAAGTGATTCATGTAAACAAATACAATTCATTTTTCAATTCTATCAATATTAAAATATTGCAATCTTTTTCCTGTTAAACATAGCTAGAAACGTAACTATATCTGTTACATAACAATAGTGGTTCCTGCAATGGCTTCTATTGAGCTTTCAGCTTGTACACTGGTGAGGTAGGGTTTTTTAAAATTTTTAAAGAGAATTGATCCATAAGTCAACTTTATGGTTGACTTAACCATAATTAACATTAACCATATTAACATTGTCATATTGTATTAACCAGTTCCAAAGCTATTGCAAATGCAACAGAGACAAGGGACATCCTTGCCTGGTTCCTCTATGCAAAGCAAGCTTTTCTGAAAAATAACCATTCACCCAAATTGTGCAAGAGGTGGGCTACTACACAGTGACAAAAATTTCCTTCTAATTTTCCTGCTAATTTAAATTTCTCATGAACTCTAAGCAAAAAAACAACACAATTCTAGACAGTCAAAAGCTTTTTCTGAGACAAGTAAGAGTGCTATGTACCATTTGTTTTGTTTTGTGTGAGTGTGTGTGTTTATTTATTTGCCAGGCTTTTCTTTAAATTGTCAGTAAGTCTTCTTCCCATTAAAAAATAATCTGATCCCAATTAATGTATTTATTTATTATTATTTTGTTCAGTCTAGTAGCCACAGTTATTTTACAAATCTTGACATCTTGATTTAATAAACAAATTGGGCAGTAGGACTCTGGTCTTGCTTAAGCCTTATTTTCCTTCAGAATTAATGCCACCTTAACTTCTTTCCAAGGTAACAATACCTTCCCCTTAATCATAACTTGGTTAAATAGTGGCTAATAATTGATATAATAAAATATCCATGGAAGATTTATAATGCCCTCCAGAGAGATCATTCAAACTGGGAAATTATTTTTTAGCTGAATAGCTTTCCTCACTTCTTCCCAAGTGATGACTGCTTCCTGTTCTTCCACATGTACTATAGGAATAGTATCATTACTTAAACACTCAGAAAGTGTATTCAGTTCTTGCTTGGCATATACATATAATTGCAAGTGAAATAAACAAACTCTTTAGACACACCACATAGGATAGATACAAAGCCCATCTCTGTTTTTATTGGGGAAATTAATCCTTTTCTTTCTGTTATTTATGTGCTAGTATTCTATCAGCTTTATTCCTCCTCAGATTTCTTCTACTTTAAACACACACCAACCTCTTTCCATATCACGAGCTTTGACATCATTCTGATGTCTTTAAATAAAGAAAGAGGAGCTTCAGAAAGAAAGTTTTTTGGATCACTGATGATATAGTTTGATCTAGGTTCAGATTGTACAGCTAGTATAGAAGTTGCTTATCATAAATACAACATATGTGCTGTATACAAAAAAAGCCTGAAGACAGAATTTTGAGTAGGTGTATAGCAGAAGCAATTCTTCAGAGAAGGTTTCTGCTGAACAAACTGCACTCCTATCCTCAAGTTACACCTGCTGAATGAAGAAACAATCACTAAATCCCTTTGTGCAGGTGGACCCTGAAAACAGGCCAGCGTAGTGCCTCTGTACTGATATTGCACGACTCTTTTGCCAGCATAAGATTACACTAATGTAACTGCAACATAAATAGTACACTGCTATCACATGGGGCAAACAAGGGCAGAGTGGAACTTAGTCCAAATCCTATGCTTGCCCCCAACAAGAGAGGTAGTGTAAGTTAAAAATGACTGGCCAACATACAGCACAATGACCACTTGCAGAACCACTGCACTACCACAAAACTGTTGCACGACCAAGCTGCACCAAGGCTGGAGCTTGCACTCCAGAACAATGTTGCGCTACCACAAGCATGCTTGCAGGTGCCCAACTGTGGCATGCCTCACTTGTTTTAATGAGGACATTGTGCAAGAGTGCTATAGCGCAGCTCTGCAAATCCCTATTTTAGTGCAACATCTTACCACAAATTTGCTTGCTCCATCTGTGGTTCATCGCTCTGGATGTCAAGCACTGAAGACCACTGAGAGAACCAAATCACTGTCGCCCTACCTCATCCCACAGCCACAATGGAGAAGAGAATTCCAACCAACTCAGCAGCCATTCAGAGCATACACAGAACACTCAGGAACTCATTTTGCTTGTTGGATCAGAGTCAAGGCAGAGGGAGGGCCACTCTGTAGCGAGAGAGTGCATTCTAAAGCACCTTCATACATGAGATGCTCTCAATAACTGCACTATCTACCACCAACAGGAGAGTGAGGCAGAGGCATGAGGGCTGGAAAAGTGCCAAGGTGACTGCACTCCCTTCCAACGAATCACTCACTAAACTGAGTATGTTGGCATAGAAACTATACCCATGTGGGGATTCCACCCATTTATCTTCTAGGGCTGCTGTGCCTCCTAAGAGTGCACTGGAAGTGGGGCAGGGGTTCTCTGCCCTCCCTCCCTCCCTCCCTCCCTCAGGGAAGGGTCTGCAACTTGGCTTGAGTTACCCCTGCTAACAGTTCCTTGCTAACTAGGCAAAGAGGCACCTTTTTTAATGTGGTGATTCTCTTAATTTAGCAGGGGGGGGGCAACTGGCCCTATCTACCCCACCAGCACAGTACTTCTAGTGACTGTTGCTGGTGTCTATCTTACGATTCATTTTAGATTGTGAGCCCTTTGGGGACAGGGATTCATCTTATTTATTATTTCTCTAGGGAAACTGCTTTGGACACTTTTGTTAAAAAGTGGTTATATAAATATTTGTTTATTTATTATTTATTTAACATATTTTTATACCACCCAAAACTTATGTCTCTGGGCAGTTTACAACAAAAGCAAAAACAGAAAACATAAAACATTAGTTAAAACAACAGAACAACAAAAAGTTAAAACATAACAATTTAAAATTTCAAAATAATATTTTTTAAAAAGTATTAAAACTATTTAAACAGTATTTAATTAAAAGCCTGGGTGAACAGATGCATTTTTAAAGACTTTTTAAAAGCAGTCAGAGATGGGGGGGGGCTCTTATTTCAGCAGAGAGCACATTCCAAAGACTTGGGACAGCAGCAGAAAAGGCCCGTCCCTGAGGATCCACCAGATGAGCCGGTGGCAACTGCAGATAGACCTCTCCTGATTATCTCAATAGGCGGTGGGATTCATGACAAAAAGACATCCTCATAAATGCCCAGGGCCCAAACTGTTTAGGGCTTTATAGGTTATAACCAACACTTTGTATTTTTCCTGGAAACATATTGGCAACCAGTGTAGTTCTTTCAATATGGGAGTAATATGGTCTCTCCAAGATGGCCAGAGAACAACCTGGCTGCCGCATTTTGGACCAGCTGTAGTTTCTGGACTACATACAAGGGTAGCCCCACACAGAGCACATTGCAGAAGTTCAGTCTGGAGGTTACCAGCATATGTACCACTGTTCTGAGGTCATTTATCTCAAGAAACGGACACAGCTGGCGTATCAGCCATAGCTGATAGAAGGCACTTCTGGCCACTGCCTCAACCTGAGACACCCGGGAGAAGCATGGATCCAGAAGCACCCCCAGACAGCGTACCTGTTCCTTCCAGGGGAGTATGACCCCATCCAGAAGCAGCAGATCAATATCATCTCCGGAGTTCTGACCCCGCACAATAAATACCTGCGTCTTATCTGGATTTAGTCTCAGTTTGTTATCCCTCATCCAGCCCATTACTGCCTCCAGGCAGACATTAAGGGAGGTTATGCCCCCTCCCGATTATGTTGACATGAAGAAACAGATTTGGGTGTCATCAGCATACTGATACACCCTGCACCAAATCTCCTGATGACAAGGAGGCATCCTACCTTCCCTCAGAGATGCATTTATAATCTCTACCAGTCCTTCTACAACACCCCCCCCCCGTCAGATAATATAAGCCATGTCGGGCAAGGATCAAGAGGACAGATGGTAAGCCGCACCGCTCCAATCAGCTTGTCCACATCCTCAGGAGTTACAAACTGGAACTGATCCAATCTAACCACACAAGAGGAGTTGCTGGACACCTCCACATCAGACACTGAAGTAATTGTGGAGATAGAGTCTAAGTTGTTGTTGAGCCATTACACTGGAGCACTAGCAGGAGTGGTAAGGTGGATCCAAAAAACTCATTGACTTCCCAGCTCCCCCTGTTGAGCGCTGCTGTGACAATAAACCAAGAAGTGGTGGGGGATTGTTTGGAGCAAGGCATGCTGAGACAAAATACAGCAGACAATGGCACTCAGCCGAATAAGCATGGGAGACTACAGGTGACCCTCGTTATTTGTGGTCTGGCACATCTGTGGTTGGGTCTAAAAGACCCAGTTTATTTGCTGTTAAAAAAAATAGGCAAAATTCTGTGGTCCCTATGACCACAGAAATAACTTTCAATGTCATTCCAGCTGCCATTTTGCAGCACAGAGCCATTTTGAGGTTTTACAAAGAAAATTCCCTGATTTTTGATTAATATTCACAAAAATTTGGAGGATTTGTGGATTTTGGGATGCCACATTGGAGGCCCGGAGAGCAAGGTACTGTGCTTTATTCCCATTATTTCTTGTGGGTTGCTGCTGTTCTTGTTTTTTGGCCCTTTTTAAGCTTAAGGAACCTAATCCCTGGATTCCCATAGCGTTAAGGTTTCATTATTCATGGTTTCCGTATTCGCGCCTATAGGCGAGAAAGGAACCCCCACAAAACACAAGTGCCACCTGTATTATGGATGGATGGGATGAAGAGGGCTAAGCAAACCGCTCTGGGCTCCTTGGAGGAAGAGTGGGATATAAATGTAAATAAATAAATAAATAAAATATTTGTGTTGAATAAGAGCAAGGCAATTAGTAAATGAGGCAACTGGCCCAAATAGTTATGTCAGTTCTTTCTTCGCTGTCTGATCCCATTTACCTGGAAAAATTGTGGTTGTCAGCAGGCTGCTGCTACATAAGCTTTTCAGGAAATTTGAACTCCTGCCTAAGGAGAGGTCTCCTGCAGGAGGATGGCACTCTGACTCTGGCTGTCTGCTTTGGAGAGTACACATTAGGTAGGGCAACATCATGAACTCCTTCTTCTACCACCCTGCATAGATAAGTAAGGTGGGAGCATCATTGGTGCATGCCTCTAATTGGTGGATGGTAGTGGGATTGCCATGAGTACTATTGCTCAGTGTTCCCATGTTACCTTTCCCAGACTGCTAGCTTTACCGTGGATTTACTGAGAGGCTTTACTGTGAGTTCGAAGTCCCCCCCCCAAAAAAAAGACACAAAAAGTCGATTTTTTTACACTGGATATAAATCGGGCTACACTCTTAACACACAATGAAAAACCCAAATTGTGTGTGAAGTGCTCCCTGATAGTTCGCATGGACTTTGGGGTAAATTTGGCCGATATGTGAACACACTCCTCCATTCTGGAGCAGATGTGAACTAAAAGCCGGGTATGGAAAACCTCCTGGTATTACTTTGCAGCTGGGAGAACATAAACTTGTTCTCCACAGCTGGGAGAACACAGACAGTTTCATTACACTTCTGTACATAGTAGCATTCGCAGCTGCTAGCTTAATGGGATCATAGGATGGCACTACCAGTTAGTTTGTGATAAACTAAGAAAAAACTCATTTCAAAAAATCTGTTTTCCCCCACCCCATTAAAAAAAGAAACTAATTCATTAAGTTTCTTCACATTCAGAATCTCAGACACACCAATAAATTCAGTTAGTTTCTCTTTGAAGCAAATTCATTCATTAATATATTCAAAATATTGATAGAATATAGCAAGCATTAAAAGAAACTTAATTCACAGCTCCAATCAATTCCTCAATACTCAAAAGAATTCATCAGAATATAAACAAAACCATAATCAATTCCTAAACCAGTTCATTCCGTCAAAAGCTAATCACTCCCAAATAAATCCATTCAGTGCTTACAGAATGTTGCATCAACTAATCAAAGGAGAATATTCTCAAGACCAACATAAATCCCACATAAACAAAATAGTCTGCTTCATGTTCCTTACAGAAACTTGTTCCAGTTATTACAGAAGTAGACAGGGCAAGCAACACAGTTCATTAAATGAAAAAATAATCTTGGAGACAAAAAGGTGCCCCCAGCATAGTTCAGTTCATAATAATTAAATGGTGAACAACTGGTTCTTGGCTCAGCTGATATCTTCCCACAGTCTTAAAGAAAAAGAGTAGATAGAAAAGTAGGCAATCAGTGACAAGTTTCCTGTATCTTGGCCCTAGTCCCAGTCAAAAGGATCAGTTCCTCAGGCAGTGTGCATCACCCAACACTGCTGCTATTCTTTTATTCCCACTCAGGGGAAAACCTCTGTCCAGCTCTTTAAAAGGGTCTGGAGGAGAAGACAGCCTCCAAAGCTTCCTGCTCCCAAGATGTGCCCATCTACTAGGTCTCAAATGACAACAGACACAGTTCATGATATTTATCAGAAGCCAGGCATCTGAGATACTGATGCCAGCAAACATAGGAGGGGAAATGACAGGTAAAATGAGTTGCAAGTAAAGATAGCAGTTTCTACAGCAATTTAGGCAAAATAATATTTTTAGTGATATAATTTTGTTTTTTATCTGTGCAATATGAGCATTCAGTTACTGTAAGGCAAATAGCCACTGATCTAGTGCTGGCATAATGGTTAACGATAGCTAGAGTTAACACTGATTGAGATCGAAAAATGAATAATCTATCTATCTATAATTCTCTAAGGCATACCCATGGCTAATCCCGTGTTTAGCAGCTCTCGCAAAAGTTCAAGAGCAGAAGCACCTGATTGGGCAGTGGGGATTCCATATGTAGATAGGGCAGGGGCATATCTAGGATGGGGCAGGCAGGGCACGTGCCCCAGGCGCCACTTGAAGGGGGGCGCCATTTTTTAAAATTAAAAAAAAAATTAAATGGCCACCAAAAACAAAATGGCCACCGCACATGCTCAAATGGCCTCTGTGAGGCCCTAGGCCATGCCAGGCCTCGCAGAGGCCATTTGAGTATGCACGGTGGCCATTTTGTTTTCAGCGGCCATTTTTAAAAAAATAGTTATTTTAAAAAATGGCCACCACACATGCTCAAATGGTCCCTGAGAGGCCCTAGAGGCCAGCGGGGGGAGGGGGAACCTTTGCAGACCCTCCACGGCCTTTAGGAAACCCCCAGAAGGGGCTACATATAAAAAAATTAAAAATTAATATAATATAAGTCACTGTACACATATTCAGTTTGGCACTATGTACAGAGAATCAGGGCTTGTGAATACTTAGCTGAAGCTTATGAACTAGGATTGTATTCATTTGCTCTTACTTTGCTTCTTGTGATAAGTGAGTTAAATGTGATGTCTTAAAATGGCTATTAATGGTGAGTTTGTCTTTGAATCAGTGTGAAATCCTTAGTATTAAAGCCCACTGAGTAGGGATGTGCAAAAAATTTCAGGCACAGAACGATCTGTGCCCGAAACAAGCAATTTCGGGTGATTTGGGGCCGAACCGAATCACCCCCGATGTCCCCCGATATTTTTCAGGCCCGAGAAGAATCATCCGAATTTTGGGCCTGAAAAATTCAGGTGATTCGGTTCATGGTTGATTTTGGGGGATTTTTTGAAGTTTTAGTGACTTTGGGGCAGTTTGGGGGCATAGCATGGGATCTGGGCAAAAAGAGTGGGGTGGGGTGGTAGTGCCTAATGGGTGAAGGCTACCACCCCAATTTCAGGGGGATTGGGCAAAGGGCTGATTTTTGGGAAATTTCTGAAGTTTTCATGTCTTTGGGGCAGATTGGGGCAGAACGTGGGGCCTGGGGCAGAATAGTGGGGTGGGGTGGTAGTGCCTCATGGGTGGAGGCTACCACCCCAATTTCAGGGGGATTGGACAAAGGGCTGATTTTTTGAGAATTTTTGAAGTTTTGGTGTCTTTGGGGCAGACTGGGGGCAGAAAGAGGATCTTCCCCAAAGGAGTGGGGTGGGCTGGTAGATAGTGCCTAATGGGTGGAGGCTACCACCCATCCCCAATTTCAGAGTGATTGGGCAGAGGGGTGAATTTTGGTGAATTTCTGAGGTTTGTCTTCATAAGGTGAAGTGTGCTAAATTGATTACTTCCTCATATTCATAGTAATTGAGAGTGTGAAAAAGTGAAAGTGGGGGTCATGAGAGTTGTTTAATTGAAAAAAATCTCATTTGCTATGATAGAATGAGAATTCACACCTCAGAAAATAAGGGAATAACATCCCTTCAGAAAAACTTCTGAGGTGTAAATTCTCATTCTATCATAGCAAATGAGATTTTTTTCAATTAAACAACTCTCATGACCCCCACTTTCACTTTTTCACACTCTCAATTACTATGAATATGAGGAAGTAATCAATTTAGCACACTTCACCTTATGAAGACAAACCTCAGAAATTCACCAAAATTCACCCCTTTGCCCAATCCCCCTGAAATTGGGGTGGTAGACTCCACCCATTGGGCACTACCACCCCACCCCAAAATTTTGCCCCTGGGCCCCTTCCCCCCCGAATCGATTCAGATTCGGATTCGGATTAAATCCGAATCCGAATCGAATCAAGGGTGATTCGGGTGGCCCATATTCGGGCACAAAACAGAACAGGGGTGATTCGGTTTGGGTCCCGAACCGAATCACCGAATACCCGAATTGCACACCCCTACCACTGAGAGTTTCTTGCTCTCTTTCTCTCATTTTAACTGTCTTTCTGAAATACTAGAATATATTCCAAGCAGTGACGCAGTTTACTCTGCATATCCTTTAATTATTTTCAGAGTATCTGGGAAAAGTCAAATTCTCCATTTATTTTTAAAACATATGTAATAGTGATGCTACAATGCATAGTAGAGAATTAGACAGGCACTTCTGTTTAGTTTTCCAAGTACACCTCCACATAGTATTTGGGTATTTCATGAGCCCCAGCATACTGAAATTTGTAGTTTTCCAGCATTTTTTGGTCTGGCTACGTCTACTGCTAAATAGTTTTTGAAATATTAAAAGATTAACGAGCTTCACCTGTATTTTACAGCTGATATTATGAAAAAGTTTTCTGAAAGATGGTTGTCAGATGTTTGGACAAGGGGCGCAATTTCAGTGCTTGCCCTAGGCATTATTTCCCCTAGATACGCCTCTGAGATAGGGAGGACGGGCCTGTGAGAGCAGAAGCACCATGGTGATTAGTGGGGATTCCGTATGCAGATAGGGAGGAGGAGCCTGTGATGGTTAAGGTCAGTTTGAATGCAACTGTTACTGGTTGGAAGATGTTCTTGATTGTAGAGGAGAGGAATCTATCTATCTATCTATCCATCTATCCATCTATCTAATGATATTGGGCAGGTGTCTGCGAAGAGAGGGGTCGTGAGGGAGAAAAGAGCCCCTTCAGGAGAGGAAACAAGATGAACAAGATCTGTTAACTCGGGGGGGGGAGGGGGGGAAGAAAGACAGAGGGGAAGAGCGAGTGGAGGAGAGAGAAAGAAGGGAGGGGACGAGAGAAAAGGAAGAGTGAGGGACAGGCCTGAGCCTGTTAGCAGCCTGAGGGAACAAGTGGCCATGGCGGCGACAGCAAGGAAGGGCCCAGTCAACCACTGCTGCTGTTTGGGGCTACCAAGGCCATAGGCAGAGGCAGGCAGGCAAGAGAGTGGCCCGGTCCTGGGGGGACAGGCCCTGTGGGGAGGAGCAGGAGTGGGGCTTGGGTGAGGAGGTCTCTGGGGATAGGGGGCTGTAACTTGGCCAATAGGCACCAGCAACGCTGTAGCCATGACCAAGAGGGTTGATGTGGATGGAATAAAGGGATGGAGGAATGACCAAGAGGGGTGAGGGGGATGGAAGCAACAGGATGGAGGAGGAGGAGCAGGAGTGCCGCTCAGGCGAGGTGGAGAGATCTCTGAGGTGAGGGGGCCTGTGAGTGAGGGGAGCAATCAAGTACTAGCGCACAGATGCTCTGTGTGGGTTAAACGAGTAAAACATTGTTCAGCTTGTTTTGTGAAGCCCTGCTCTACAGCATGGAGCTCCGATATGAACATCCTCATGTGTTAAACCACAGCTCTGCAGCTCATCTGAATCTGGAGTTATTTAACTATGGCTTACTGCCATCACATATAGCGTCGCCAGGTAGTGAGTGGCTGTGATCAGCTTTCATCGGCAGATGACAGGCAGTGAGCCCTAACAGCCTCAATCGGACTCTCAGTGACTCTGGGCAGGCCCTGCAATTGCTCACGTGCCTTCCTTACACTGCGCCTTATAACCGTCAATCTGGCTGTTTTTTCAGTTTTATCACTCAGGTCATATTTCTGTCCTCTCATGTCTTTTAACTCATGCATGTTTTATTACTTTTACTACCTTTTAGGCACTTAGGCCCTCATGTTATTTACTATTTTTATTTTTCATATTTTTAGTCATTTTAGTATAGGTCAGGGGTTACCAACCTGAGGCCCTCCAGGTGTTGCTGAACTACAATTCCCATCATCCCAGCCACAATAAGTTGCAGCTGGGGGTGATGGGAATTGTAGTTTGGCAACATCTGTAGAGCTGCAGCTTGGGGACCACTGGATTAGGTAATCATTTTTTATCTAATTTCACTTTTAACATGGAAACACCCTTAAACTTTAACATTGGCTTAGTATTTTTAGTACTCTTCGTCCTTTTAGCAACAATATGTACTATTTTATACGTATTTATCTTTTATCTAATTTCACTTTTAACATGTGATCATCCTTACACTTTATGCTGGTCTGTGACCTTAATAAAGATTGTTTAATTGAACTATGTATTACAAACCCCAATTGGTTTTACATTATGCTTTAATAGTTGTTTAAGTGCTGTTAAAGAACAGTTCCAAATTTAGACCATTGTAGAGGTGTGGTTTAACAAACCAAGATAGCCCCAATATGTGAGCAAATGAAGTAAGGCAAGGAGGGAACAGGGTTGGGGGAGCTAAAGTCACATTCACAACCAAACCAACCACAGTTTGTTTGGTCTTCTGAACCAGTGCACTGCCATAGTTATCCTAAACCAAAGTCTGCAAATCTACAGTGAGACAGCATTCAGACCACACGAAACTGGAGTTACAGATTAACTACAAACCTGTAACTAGAGTTTCGCATGATGTCTGAATGAATGCAACCACAGCCTTGCAAACAAACCACAGGGTTCAGTTTACTTACCAAACTGGAATTTGGAGCTGGGATTACTCCTCAGTTTCACAGGGCTGTCAGGTTGTCTGCATGGATCTGCCGCTATAACTGTGGTTATAGGTTATGCAACCGGCAAGAGGCCAGCTCAGAGCAGCACCAAAAGCAGTTATGCTCTAGGGCTTACTGAGTACTCCATGGTGTGTTCCCTGACTGAATGTCACACCCCTCCCTGCACACTTCCTACTTCCTCTGCCTGCCAACAGGCAAACCAGGCCCTGCTGCTCTTAGAATTGAAGGGCCTGTTGGAAGTGAAGGACTTTGTGCTGTCTCTTGTCTCAATGACAATGGAGGACAGACTAGTAAGTCAGAGGGCTAGATGGTCAAGACATTGGTCCTCCTTTCTCTACTGCTCTGACACTATCCCTTTGGAATGTAGATTGCTACTCTCAGGGACACTTCCTTCCTCTCTCCCTTCTCTTCCTGTTCCTTCTACCTTGCAACATGCAAGCTCCTCTCCCTGCACCATGTGTGCAGAGATGCAGAATCCATCTGCATCCAGCTAGCTAAATAGATTAGAGCTCCCAACTCCTCACTTTCCTATCTAGAATGGAGTTCTCTAATAAATGCCATATATATTGATTTGAAACTATGAACTGGCTCCAAGTTACTTTACTCTCATCATACACTCATGCCAAACTAAATTCCGCTGTGTTGTGCCTCTGTGCACTCTGCTATAATGAAAAAGGGATTATCTTACCAGAGAGAATTCCCAACAGGGCCAGCAGCACAGGAGTAAAACAAGGTGCTGGTGGGGGAGTACTGGTTTTTCTGCTGCACCGCTGTCGTAAATCTATTATTATTATTTATTTATTTATTATTTAAAAATTTATACCGCCCTTCCAAAAGGCTCAGGGCGGTTGAATCTGTTGGCTTGGCTGACCTGACAGGAATTTACAACCCCTTCAGCTCTACTTCTGTGAGTTAATTAGAAAGTCAGGAGATAAGAATAGCAGCCTAGCTGCACAAACAAAAGCAGAAAATGACTCACAAAGAAAAATAGCATAAAGAAAATAAAGTCCCTTGAACTAAACTAGGTACCCCCCTCTATGACAACTGAGTAATAACTGAAATAACGGAACAAGGAATGAACAGAACAAGGACAGTCTGACACACGAAAGGTTGGATAATTCTTAAGTATGCACACTGTCTGCGATAGGCAACGTTGCTGACAGTAATCTGTGCCAAGAACAGTCTGCTTAAGATAGGGCTCAAGATAACCGGCAGCCAATCAGGCTTTCCTGATTCAGCACTTCTGTTTCCCTTCCTGTGAGATCTTGCACCTGCGTGTCTCCCACTGAGCCTTTCTCTTGAGAGGTCTGCTTAACACAGGTGAAATTCCAGCTTCCTCCTGATCAGTCTCCTCAGCCCTCATCTCTGCCCGCTGTTCCAGCTCAGCTCCAGAGTCTGTTCTCCCAGCCAAATCCTGCTGCTGTGCCTCTGAGCCTGTACTCCCAACCGAGTCCTCCTGTTCCTCCTCTGACTCTTCTGACTCAGAGGTCTGAGCCATGACAATCGCTCACACAGTTGCTCCCTGTGACAATGGGAAGACATGTGCTGGGAAAGAGTTAACATTTCCTCTCACAGCCAGTAAATACACCCCTTCTGAGCTCCTGGCCAATTGTGAGTGATTTCCTGGAGCTGTGAAACCATCAGTGTTCCCTCTAACAGAGATTCCCAGATGTTGTTGACTACAACTCCCAGAATCTCCAGCTGCAATGGCTTTTGCTTGGGGATTATGGGAGTTGTAGTCAACAACATCTGGGAATTCCTGTTAGAGGGAACACTGGAAACCATGCCCACAGCCTGGCACTGGCATGGCTGTACAAGTGAGCAGAACCAAGCTTGGAGGACCAGAAAGTGGGAGGAGAAACTCTAACCTGCCTCTTGAGTTGCCCAAACTGAGAATGGGGGATTGTCTGTGATGTGATCCCGTTTAGAATGTTAATTGCAAGCCACAGTTTTAAGCCAGTTCCTGCAATGTTTGAATGTGGCCTGACCCATCATTTCAAATCCTGGTTTACAGTCAATGCTTAACTATGGTTTACATGCAACACATAGATTTCCAGAGAGTCAATGTCCAGCAAGTAGGTTTGTGTCTGTTCTGGTTCAAACCACAGCACTGGGGTGCAATCCCACCTAATCTATTTCAGAGTTGTTGTAACATATGCAGAAATGCTAAGCATTGAGGTGGTTCTCACGACTGGGTAGGTGGGCCATGGGGAAGGCTGCAGAAGCCCACCTTCCCTGCAGACTATCGCCGAGGACTGTCTGGGTGCACACACTGCATGCCCAGACAATCCACCGCTGCCCCAGGGAGTGCGGAGGCCAGGGTGCATCGCCCCAGCTCCCAGAAATCCCACAATTCACCGCAGAAGTGCCTGGTGCATTATGGCGATCCTCCCAGCGACAGGCAGGTGGCTGTCAGTGCTTCAGCGCCAACGGCAAGCAGCTGGCGCTGGCAGACGAGCAACTAAATGAGGTTAAGGGGACACTCACTCCCTTAACCCCGTTTAAGAAGCAGGCTCCCTAGGTGGGTTTGCTGCCATGGCACAGTCGAGAGCTTGTCGGCTCCCACGGGTTCTCATGGGCAGCCTAGCCCAGTCTTGGCTGCTCATGAGAACAGCATCACTGTGTATTCTGAAAAGTACCACCGGAATTAAGGATATATCTATTACAATCTCCCAGTGCTCTGTAGCTAGCTCTAAAGAAATGTTTTCCTTCTTTTTCTACAAAGGGGTCTTCTGGTTTTCAGACAGATCATAATCTTGCATTTACCAACAGCCCTGCCAGAGAAGGGAAGAAACCATTTGTGGTGGGGAAGGTACAATTTACAAAGAGACACAAAAGGGGAAAAACCAGAAGCTCCAGTTAGAAGGGAGAAATGCATGCACGCGTGCACGCACACACTCACCCACCCACCCAAGACAAAACATGCTCCTGCGTGAAGTTTTGGCATATTATTAAGGGAAAGAGCTGCACAGCGAGATACGCTTTGTGGCCTGCCATAGGGAACGGAGCAATATTCTGGAAGGAAACGATATGTCATGTTGCCAATCTACAGGCAGTTCGTTTTAATTGGCTTGTTATAAACGTTGTGCCAGCGCTCTAGCATGCAAATACAAAGAAGAGAAAGGATATTTTAATGCAGCACACATGAAGAAATAAATGAGGAAAACTGATTGAACAAGATAGAAAATGTAGGCAGACATTAAGGTAATCTGATGAATTTGAGAGTCAGGAAGGACTCCCTCCCTTGGAGTTTTCTTTCTTAACAGATTGAATACAATGCTACTACTTGGCATTTAGCACATTTCAAGTGTCCAAAACATTCCACATACATTATCTCTCATCTTTACAACAGCCCTGTAGAGCTGGTCAGTACAATGACTCCCATATTGTAGATGAGGGCTGAGGTCACAGAATGGTGGCTTACTTAAGACCTTCAGGTAAGTTCATGGGAGACGAAATCTGAAGCAAGATTTTCCCAACTCACGCTCTTACCTGCTGTGCTATACCGGCTCTCAAGACACAGGGTGAAGAGTGAGTGAGTGAGTGTGTGTGTAGATGATGGTAGCACAATATTTTCATGTGATGATGGACTGGATTGTCCAAAACATGTCAACCATGCTGGAAAAGATCAGGGGGGATAGTTTCAGTCCAGCACATGACAGGATCTGTGAGGATCTCTCACTCCCAAAAGATCAGCCCAGCAATTATTCATCCTGATGGGACTCTTCTACAATAGGCTATTAATATTCACACCTTGTGGGTAGAAAACCAACTCTGCTTTCATAGTTGGATAAGCAAGATGCATTAGAAGTTATACCTATTTTTAAACTGGCAGTTATGCTCATGCCACTAGTATCTGTCAGTAGAGTCAAGTGCTCCTCTGCATGTGGATTCATCTTGAGTCAAGGAACCATCCTTTTTCTTAACCCTGCACTGTTTGCATGTGTAATCTAGCTACTCACTTTGCTGCATTGCAAGTGCAGGTATAATAAAAGTGATGCTTTGTAAATGCCAAATTAATCTCACAACTGCCAAGGTGGCACATAGTATTGTTAACCGATGAGTTGCCCAAGGCATGTGATGTTAGGCATTTCAGAAGTGAAGGCTATAAATAAGAGGGGTGGGGTTTTTTCACCCATTTTTAATCAGCAAATAAGAGAAATGGGATGTCTGATCTTTGGCTGAAATTTGAAACATGCTAGCCAGTAGCTACCAACTTCTTGCACCAACTAGTTAATGATGTCTCCTCTGATGCAGCGCCAAGCTGCTCGGTCAATTTGCCATTGCTTACACAGTAGCAAAACCCTCCACTTGGCAGGTTGTGGGGAGGTGTTGGCCTTGCTGGTGGCTTTGTTCACTGGCTGCTTGCCTCTTGGCTTGGAAGCCCAAGCTACACAGATGGCTGGCTTCTCTTCTCTTCCCCCATCCTGAAATTAAAACTAACAGCACAAAATTTTAATCAAGTTTTAAATATTTGTAGTAGTTTCCCATCACAAATAATTAAACTATTCGGGGGGGGGGCGGACCCAAACCACCTCAGGTATTGTAAGCATCCTAAGCTGCATCCCTTGACATACAAGTGTCTAACCCTTGGAGTAACAGCATCATGCTCAATGCACTGCATTTTTTCAACATGAGATGAATCCAGATAGAGATGGGCTGGTAAAGGCACCATGGTGTGATTTTGTTTGGAGTTGTGCCCATTCATTTGACTCCTCTTCACTCCCACCTAACAACCACCTTGGGAGTAGGGTTGTGCATTTTGTATTTTTCCTGTTTTGATTTGTACCAAATCTGAATCAACCCCATTTTGTATTTTGTCCAAAATTGAGCCTTCTGAATCACCCCAGTTTTGTTTTGTATCCAAATTAATCCGAATCTGAATCCGAATTAATTCAGATTTAAAAATGGGTCACATGGTCAAAAGAGTGGGTGGGGGTTATATGGGTGGGGGTTATAGTGACCAGTGAGTGGAAGCTAACACAAAAATTTCAAAGGATTTGGGCAAACTGCTGATTTTTGGTGAATTTTTGAAGTTTGCGTGTCTTTCAGATTTCCCCCATAGGGTATGATGGAGGTTTCAGGAAAAGTATAGCTTCACAAGGGGGGTGCGTGGGTGTGGCCCAGAGTGGAGTGTGGTTGATGGTAGTACGCAGTTGGTATAAGGAAGATACCACAATTTTTTCAGAGGAATTTGGCAAAGGGCTGATTTTTAAAGAATTAATGAAGTTACACGTCTTTCAGATTTTCCTCGTAGGGTATAATGGAGGTTTCTGCAGTCCCATAACTCCACTTGAGGGACACTGGGGTGGCCCAGAGCAAGTGGCGGTGAAGTGCACATAGGGTGCCAACCACCCACATGGGTTGCCAACCCATGAAGTACAGGGTTTTGTTGTTCTAGAGGTGTTCTGAGAGTAGATTCTCTAGTAGCGTATGAGAGTGGATTCATGGTTTTTCATTAAAAATCTCATTTAATACCAGAGAATCTAAACTCAACACTTCAGGAACAACAAAGCCCAGTACCCAAATGGGTTAGCAATCCAGGGGGGTGGTTGGCACCCTCTGTGCACTACACCACCACTCGCTTAGGGCCATCCCAGTGCCCCCCAGGTGGAGTTATGAGGCTGCTGAAATCTCCATTATTCCCTATGGGAAAAAATCTTAAAGATGCGTAAACCTCAAAAATTCCTAAGAAATCAGCCCTTTGTCCTATTTGGAATCTGGGTGCACCACTCTTGGGGCACTGCCACCCAACCCACTGTTTTGCCCCTGAAGCCCCACATAAACAAGTTGAAAGAGTGAAGAGAATGATGAACAACAACAACACTTAATTTTTTGGTACAGTTACTTGAGAATTTTGCAGCGGGTGTGAGCCTGTCTCTGTGGCACTAGCACAGCAGCATGACCCATTTGTGGATTCAACCAATCTTTCAATAAAAACACTCCCTCCCCATGGAACAGTGACCACAAGTCATTTGAGATAGCAAGATAGACCAATGAACTGCCTTGGTACTATGGAACAGCTTCAAATGTACATTTAACTGAAGTGGAGTGAGCCATAGCCCAAACAAATCAGCCTACTGTTCAGAATTGTTGAGATTTATCATCACTGCATTTAAGAAAGTGCAAAACCATGGATCATGGTTACAAGAAAGAGAGACGCAACTAAGATTCCTGGGGATGTCAATAGATTGACAGGGGTATTCACCCACCTCCCTCCTTTTGTCTCCTGTAGTTCCATGTGGATGACCTGTCCCTGCAATGGCAAAAGTTATGAACCACTGGCTTAGACATCATCTTCCACCAAATTACATTGTGGCCTAAATTACATTAGACTGCTCAACTTGGGCAACAAAACTTAGACACCACTATAACTCATAAAAACCAGAAGAAAAACAAAATAGCTCTTCAAAAGACCCCTGAACAAGTCAAGAGATTCTTTCTAAACCTTTGGAAAGAAAAACCTGTGTAATTTCAGAACTTTCCTAACCAGCCTCTTGAAAAGCTTCTCCACACAATTTACACCATGGCTTTGGAACTGCATTGAGCTCCCAAAGATATTTGGGTATTTCTGTCTCAAAATGCTGTCTTCCAAATCTCTTTGCAAGGTCAGTTTGCATTTCAATCACACTAATACAACGCATACTTAACTAAACCATTCTTGCTCAATAGCTTTTTGCATATCTTATCTTCTGCTAATCACTCACTACCTCAGCTGGAATGGAGAGAGTCAGAGAAGTCAATTTGAATTGCAATGCTTTTCCAAAGAACAAAGCATTCTGTCCGAAACACAATCATTTCGATTTGGAAACAAAAATCTCTGTTTTTTTAATTCTTGATTTTGTTTTGGTTACAAAACCTCCGAAATTGCCATTTTTGGGTACAAAACATTTTTTACCCGAATCGAAATGCACAAGCCTGCTTGGGAGTTTGAAAGGCTGCCCTGACATTTCTGCAGGACATTTCGACGTGCTGTCAAGGCATCCTTTAATCTGAATCATCCCTCTACATGAACTCCAAAACCCTGTTTAAACTCTGGAATACATGCAGAGGGGTGCGTTAGAGAAATAACCTCCTCACGCGATTCAAGGATGCCCTGCCAGAACATCAGGATGTCCTGCAGTGATGTCTTTCAGGAAAGGCGTGCTCTCAGGGCACTCCCAATCTTATGGCATGTCCCAGGCCATGTTCATCTGAACTGGCTGCATGAGCTTTTGTTTCCCCTTCCAAAAGCAATGGTTGGACAGAAATGTATGTCCATCAGTATGTCCGTCATAGTAGTATATGTTTATTTATTTAAAATATTTATATAAGTGGTACATAGACGCCAACATCCACAAATGGTGTGTGTGTGTGTGTGTGTGTGTGTGTGTGTGTGTGTGTGTGTGTGTATACAGTACTTCCTACTGTAGGAAGTTTCTCATGGCTGAATTGTTGCTCTGTTCTCTGTTGCACAATGAGAAACAGTTGCCTTCAAAGACTGGTTATTTTAAGACTAAACTGGTCGCTCACAGCTCCTTGGGATTTCTGAAGAGAGCAGAAGGGATGTTTCACATGAATGGAATCGGAGCATGGCATCCCACTGCCAAGCAGTTCTTCCTGCTCTAGAAAACCAACATGCAGATTTCATTTGGGCTGACACAAGCCCTTCCTAGCAGACATATACAGAGGAACAGTTGAGCTCAGCATGCAGTAGATTCAAGGTCCCACTTGTCTGGCTTGCTGGGATTGCTTCCAGCAACTAACATCTCCTACTTCTGTTGGACGGAAATCTAGCTCAAAGAGCCAAAATGTTTCTCTGTCTCCCCATGCGAAAAAAGCTGCATCTGTTGAATTTCTACTGCAGCTATAAATGGAGTCTTACTAAGCAAACCTAACACTTTTACATGAATCCCAGTATGTAAGTTGGGGGAGGAAGCTGTTTTCTTGAGTAGCGGGTAGGATTACTCTTTCTTCTCCTGGCAGAACACCTTGTGTGACAGGCAGAGACTGAGGATGCCTTCTTCCAAATATGGGGATGGAAGCAATGTTGCACCTGTTGGCCCCCGTGGCCATGCATTCAGTGTCAGTGAGGCTCTTCAGAGGCTGTCACATTTCCACTTCATATGTATACATGTTTGTGTTTAGTTTTATTCTTTCATTATGGGCCAGTAAGAATGAAAGGCTGGTGCAATATGTGATCAGGAGAGACGTGCACCAACAGTGTGCCCACCCTGACATCTTCCCAATGACTTCCCAATGTTCTGTTGGGGTGGCCCTTCGTCACATCAGGAAGATGCTCAGCTGAACTGACCCTTGACACACCTTCCAAATCCCTGACTAAACATTATTTCCAGTGTTAAAGTAGCACTGCACAAATGTAGGCATGCTGTTTTAGGGAATGGTGCAATAGCCCTTTTGTGCAACACCGACAGGGCTGGCTTCCACATGTGCAGCAGACCAACTGGGGATGCCAGCATTGCCTTGCGCATCATGTGGGCCAACAACTTATTGATGAGTTGTAATTAAGTGGTGCTCAAGTTTGTTGCACACCCAATGTACATTTTAAAGTATTATAACTAAGCCTAAAGTGTTGTAAAGTGTTACAACTAAGGGAGGAGAGAGGGTCTTCTGGCAGCAAGCATGAATTGTCCCTTTGCTAAGCTGGGTCTGCCCTGGGAGACTACATGCGTGAATACTATAAAATATTCCCCTTAGGGGATGGGGCTGCTCTGGGAAAAGCACCTGCAGGCTTGCATGTAGAAGGTACCAGGTTCCCTCCCTGGCATCTCCAAAATAGGACTGAGAAACACTCCTGCCGGCAACCTTGGAGAAGCCGCTGCCAGTCTGTGTAGACAATACTGAGCTAGGTGGACCAGTGGTCTGACTCGGTATAAGGCAGCATCCTATGTTCCTATTACAGCAAAATAAAATAAGCATTTATATTGTGGTTTAGACTGTTCAAAGAATTTCACAGACATCAATGCATGGATACATCAGTGCATTATTCTCCCTATACTGCAGATGTTGGATTGAGGCAAGAGCTTTCTTCATCAGATATTGACCTTCGTGTATTGTGGAAATAGAGTATCTAATGTATCTAATGGCAGGTTTTTGGCCACTTTCCCCATTTATTACAGCTATCGAATGTAATTATTAACTGTATTTTTCCCTTATGAAATTGGCCTTACTAAATTATACACAAAAGAGGCAGACAATGCTTTACAATATACATCAAAATGTTGACAAAAATCTAGCAAATCATTTGTACTGCTGCTCAGATAGAATCTTTTATTCTTCAAAACTGCATAAGCTCAGTGCACTAGAAATACCTTGGGTGAGCATTATGTATCAAATAAATGAGTTCTTCATTCTCCCTGCTGTATTTCCCTATGCCTTCACAGGCATCCCCAAACTGCGGCCCTCCAGATGTTGCTGAACTACAACTTCCAGCATACCTAGCCACAAAAAATTGTGTTTAGGGATGCTGGGAGTTGTAGTTCAGCAACATCTGGAGGGCCGCAGTTTGGGGATGCCTGCCTTATGACCTAATCACAGCACCAGGCTATGCAAGACATTTCCCACCTGAAAACACAACATCCTATGCTCTCAATTCTAAGATTGCACTATGGAAGCACGGAATGCAAAATCACATACAAAACTGATCAGCTTGAGAGCCTCCATTTTCTTAAAATTAAGTTTCTGGCCCTCATGGTTGCAAAGATAAGCTTGAAAACAGATGGGCAATGCTTGGTGAAATCTCCAAAGCTGAAAGGGGGCCCAGTAGTACCGGTATTTGCATTGGACAAGATTAAGATGAGTATTAAAAGAACAAACCATCAGTGCTCCACAGGTAGTAACCAAAGGCTCAATACCCTGTAGTCATGGTGGGAGGATAAACCACAAACCACATCATTGCCTATCTACATAGTTAACTAGTTGCGTGGAGGAGTGCTCAACTGCTTCTCTGTGGATACAACTCCCTGCAAGAACTTAGAAGTTCCCACTGGTAAGCATGGTTCCAAGATTATATGAAAATTGTTCCTGTAATGAATTTATCTTTGCAAACTAGCCTTCCTCTGAGGAGTTAATTGTAGAATGTAAGGCTGTTCTCACGAGCAGGGTTAGACTGATTGTGTGAAGCTCTGGGATCACTCCCAATCCCAGCACTCCTGGTCAGCCTATCCGTGCTCTGAAGCCCAGCTTTTGTTCTCAACTGTCCCAACTGTTCTCATGAGTACACTCTTAACCCAGCTGCCAGGATCATGTGTTTGCTTGGGCAACTTCCTGAGGTGTTTTGATTGTTCCTGAGCAGAGTTATATCTGTTATTTTTTGTTTTTAAAAAATTCTTTTGTATATTTCTACCCAAAAAAACCACAACAACCATGTATAGGAAAAAGGAACTTCAGAACTAGTGCCTGAGCTCCTGGTTCCTCATGAGCAAGCCCACTGGGGGACAAGCCTTGGCCAGCTGGGGCTCTGCCCTGGCCCTCTGAAACCTCTAGTCCTATGATTCCAGGGGTGACAGAAGGAGTCCTCGCACTGGAACAAGGACCTCTTGGGCGGGGCAGGCATCTAGGTCCTTGGCATCTCTGGGGTCCCTTGGTAGGGGTCTGTCAAAGGAACAGGCTTTGGTCAGGATATATGGGATTTTGGGAGCTCCTGTCAAGGCTAGGGGTCTCAGTGGTGCCTTGGTCTTCCTCCTCCTCAGGGGTTTCCTCTTCAAGGGCCGCAAAATGTAAGCGATTGATTTAGATTTAGAGACTGAGCTAAATACACAGGACAGAGGAGAACTATGTTAAACAAAGGTTTAAAAACAGCTACAGAGGCAAATGGGCTGGGGTTACGGTGCTGGGGGAGGGGGCTTAATCTTCCTTCTCACCATTCACCTGATCAAAGTTGCCTATTCAAAGACTTATAATACAGGAAAGAAGAAAACACCTATGAATGGGATAGATATATAAATACAACAAATATTTATATACCGCTTTTCAAGGAAGGTTTCCAAAGCGGTTTACACATATGTAAATAAATAAAATGGCTCCCTGTCCCCAAAAGGCTCACAATCTGAAAAAGAAGAAGAAGAAACATAAGAGAGACACCAGCAACAGCCACTGGAGGGATGCTGTGCCAGGGATCGATAGGGCCAGTTGCTCTCCCCCTCTTAAATAAAGAGAATCATCACTTTTAGAAAGTGCCTCTTTGCTCAGTTAGCAGGGAAGAGTAACTATCACTGGGCCACTGAGGCATTTTCCATGCTACGAGATTTGCCACGTTAAAGTGTTGCAAAGTGCAGCAGAATAAGGCAGCAGTTTGAAACCACAAGCGCAGTGGCTTTGATGCATTTTTCTATGCAATGTGACAGGGTTTTGACTGTCCATATTGCCTGCCTGATTTTCCAGGCAGGATGTGTCCATATTCCACCTGGATCACAATCACTGCCCCCTCCTCCCTCTCCATTTCCAGCCAATAGGGTCACAGAGAGGGTGGGGAACCACTGACGCAATGAACTCTTAAAAAAAAAAAACCCAAAGAATTTCTTGGTAGTTTTTTGTAAAGGTGCAACAACTTTCTCCTTTGTGCAAGCAGAAGCACTGAACATGTGGGGTGTGAGACCAATGGGATAAAAAGCCAAGGACAAAAGTGAAAATGAAACGGAGCGGAAATACATTAGATATGCATTTTTAAAAGAAAAAGAATCGGCTTTACATATCAAATTCCAGAGACAAATGTGACTGAAACCTAGCGTCCAACACAGAAATGAAAAACCGAGAAGTGACAATATATTAATATATTGTGTTGTTTTACATATTAGCAGATCCTCAATCTGCCAAATGAGCCAGCAAATCCACAGCGTGAATGTGTTAAAAAAAAGAGTCTTAATGAAAAACACAAGCGATCAAAATCAAACACCGAAAGAAGATGAGAGACCAGTTGTGCCCTTGCACCATTGTGGGTTGCACCCTTGCACATGAACAAGGGTTGCACCCTTGCACATGAGTGGCAACATTATTTCAGGAACAGGTGGAAAGGGCTATAAAAATCAGCAAATCCAAGTGAACCGTCCAGTCCACACTGTACTGCAATGCATCAAATATGGGGCAAGCCTCTGCACAACAACAAAAACACAGCACTTTCCTGCAACGTGTGGGGCTACCCTTGGATGTAGTCCAGAAACGACAGTTGTTCCAGAATGAGGCAGCCAGGTTTGTCTCTGGGTGATCTCGGAGAGACCATGTTACCCCCACACTGAAAGAGCTAAATACAAGGTTCTGGTTATAACCTATAAAGCCCTAAAAGCCAGGGTATTTAAAAGAACATCTTCTTCATCATGAACCCCACTGCCCATTGAGAGCATCAAGAGAGGTCCATCTGCAGTTGCCACTGGCCCAGGCTTTCTTTACTGTTGTCCCATGGCTTTAGAATGTGCTCCCTGCTGAAATAAGAGCCTCCCCATCTCTGACAACTTTTTAAAAGTCTTTAAAAATGCATCTGTTCACCCAGGCTTTTAAATACTAGCTGAACCGGTGCAGAGCATCTGTGCCCCTAGTTCGCCACCGCCTTCTCCGCCCACCTCCCCTCCCTGCCACTGCTTTTTGCCTGCTCGCCCCTGCCAGTCCCCTCCACCCATCTTCTTCTCCCCGTGCCTGCCTGCCCGCAGTCGCCGCCTTCTTCTTGTTCCCCGCCTGTCCCCATCTCCTTCTTTTGCACCACCCACCCCCATCTTATGGCTGCCTGCATGCTGGTCACTTTCTGGTTTCTTCAGCCAGCCAGCCGGCCACCACTACCACGGCCATATTTTTTCTCTGGCCCGCCCCGTGCCTATCCAGCAGAACTGCTGGAACTATGTGTGGAACTGCCACACATAGGATTAGCCATGGCTATGTCTTACAGAATTATATATAAAGAAGATTGTTTAAATAGTTCTAACTTCTAAAAAAAGTTTTAAATGGTTGTAATGTTTTAACTTTTTCTGTTGTCATTTATTTTCTTTTAACTAATGTTTTAACCTTTTCTGTTGTCATTTACTTTGCTTTGTTGTAAACTGCCCAGAGACGCAAGTTTTGAGCGGTATAAAAATATGTTTTTAAAAAAGAATAAAATAAATAAACAGTTTTACAATGTTATAGGGCCAAAATGCATCCATAAAACCCAAATCAAGGCATCAGAAATATGGACGGCACCCTGGTGACATCATGGCAACCATGATGTCACAACATGAGAAATGCTGAGGGGTGCCTAACGGACACGTTGCAAAACTGTTGCAGCATGTAATTTGGAAAACACCTGAGAGGCCCTTGAAGTGTTAATGAACTATCAGCAGAGGTGCTTTCATTATATAAATAACATTTAGAAACCCACAACCATATGCAAGGAACGTTTACATAGGTCCTTCCATGAAATCAGCCTTGTGAGTGCTGAACTGGCACCTGAAGGGTGAACCAAAACATAAAAAAACATGATTGGGGTGCCTGTAGGATCGGCTTCACTACGATGCACATTAGGGAGCTACTGAGGGGCCCGTACTGCTGACCAGGCTTCTCTTTAAGGTGCACACATGCACCAACCCCTGGGGTTTCTGGCGGGCACACAATCTCTGCTGCGCCCGCCACCGCCGCTCAACTGCCCAGCACCCCACTTTCCCAGCTGGGAAGGGAAGCATTGCCACATTTCCCCCGCTCCCTGGATGCACCCCCTCTGCCTCCCCTCCCCCAGCCGAGCCATGGCCTCCTCCTCCAGCCAGAGGAGGATGGAGGAAGGAGGACAGGCGATGGCAGCTTCCCTCCGGCAGCTCAGAGAGACCAGAGGGGGGGTTAAAAAGGGGGGACTGGGGAAATTTAAAAAATGATTATTCCGTGTGTGTGTGTGTGTGTGTGTGTGTGTGTGTGTGTGCTGCCTTGATAGTGCCACCCAGAACAAAACTCTTTCCACACACACTAGTGATAAAAATTAGAGGGAACACTGCTGCTGACACGTGCCTTGACTCTGGGGCAAGCTAGGGGACAAGGGGTCCATGTTCACCCTTCTCCACGATGGCCCCTCAGAGAGAGAGAAATAATGAAGAGAATAGGGAGGGCTGGATCTGGGGGGCCCTCAGGAGCTGGAGGGCCCAGGTTCTTTGAACCTATCTGCTCAATTATAGCTACACCCCTGCCTTGACTCATTGGAGAAGCCTGGATACAGCCAGCAAGTAGCAGTCATTGACTGGGTGGTCCCCCTGCCCCCTTCTCTTAGCCTAGTGGCAGATGCAGGCTTCTTTCATTCTCAGTGGGCCAGAAACAGCATTCCAGCTGGCAACCACTGTCCCCAAATCTTTTTCTTCTAAAATGTCCTATGTAGTGTTGTGACATGACAGGTGGCAATCACAGTCCGGAAGACTACTGCTACTGAACTGCGGCAAATGAAAGAAACCCATACCTGCTGCCATGGTCAAAGGAGCCAGGAACCACCCAGGTAGACGGAAGCCCACCAGAAGTCACCTTGCCAAGCATCAGTGAAAGTTTTCCAGAAGGTACCAAAGCACCAGAGCCTTAACCTGGGATCTAGCCCAGTCATCTACCTGGAACTTAGTGTGTTTAGGGCTCTTGGTCTTCTTCAGGAACACAAGATAATAGGGTTATGCAACATCAGCCCTTGTCGGCCACTTGTCAGGCTGCTCTAGCCCAGCCATACACCCCACCTGGGGCTTCTCTGGCCTCAGCCACTGAGGGAACATCAGAGACAGTAAGGCCGACAGGGTCCTCCACCAGACAAAATGAAAGAAGGAGTAGAAAAAGACATGTTCTGCTCCTTGTCGCTCAACTCCATTAAAACAAAGGCTCCCCCGTCTCACCTGAGGCTTATATATAAATCACATAAACAACCCTTCTGAAAATGGTCCTCTCTTAAAGGGACTTGCCACATTCACATTAAATATCCTGTTCCTGCAGCTACTACTTATTGGCAAGCCTTTACATAGGCTTCTAAAACTGCAAACCACAAATCCATTAAAATCATTACAATTCAACCAATTAGTTCTCCCCATATAACATGTTGGAGATGGAGTTCCAGTGCATCAACTTTTTGCTAGGAATGGGCACAAACTGATTTTTTAAAATTTGATGTGTGCCCAAAACAAATCGTCCCTGATTTGTTTTGTATCCAAATCTATCCTCTCCAAATCACCCCAGATTCGATTTGTATGTGCTTTGATTCAACTTGAATTTGGACCAATTCAGACCACTTAACAAGGTCCTGGGGGCACCAAATTTGGTTGGTGGGTAGGTCCTCATGGGTGCCACCTACCACCTATATTTCAAGGCAGTGGGACACTTGGTTGATTTTTAATGATTTTCTTTTTAGTTTTTACTGATTTTGAACATTTCTGCTATAGAAAACAATGGGGATTCGGTTGCCATATCCCAACCCTAAAACGGATCCCCAGCTTTCGAAGAAGAAGCAGAAGAAGAAGAAGAAGAAGAAGAAGAAGAAGAAGAAGAAGAAGAAGAAGAAGAAGAAGAAGAAGAAGAAGAAGCTTAGCTCTGTCTCTTGTAGAAGTGGAATTATGGAGCAAAATATGCAGTCATCTTTCAAGTGTTTGGATTTTTTGGTGTATAATAACTTTCCCTCATAATGAAACTCTATGAGGATTCATGGCACACCTTCATTTCTTCTGTTCATTTTGACTATCATTGGACAGTGCCAACTGTCAAGTGTTAACTACACCACACACACACACACACACACACACACACACACACACCAGGGTACTCAGTTTATTTTTTAGGTATTTTTGAAGTGTTTGGATTCTTTGGTGTCTTCATTACACATCTTCATTTCTTCTGTTCATTTTGACCACAGTGCTTTGCAGGTGGGGTTGGGGAATTAGTGGCATCCCATGTTCCAACTACCGCGCAACCCACAAGCCACTCGGTACTCAGTTTATATTTTAGGAATTTTTGAGGTGTTTAGACTCTTTAGTGTGTAATGAATCTTCATAGGGATTCAGTATGAGGAAAGTTTATTAGACACCAAAGAGCCTAAACACTTGAAAAAAATCCTAGAACATAAACTGAGTAGTACCCCACTGCCTTGCAGGTGGGAGTGGGGTGTAGTTAGCACATGGCAGTTGGCACTGTCAAAAAGACAGTCAAAATGAATAGAAGAAATGAAGATGTGTAATAGGGATTCACTGAGGGAAAGTTATTATACACCAAAGAATCCAAACACTTGAAAAATAGTGCCCACACATTTTGCTCCATAACACCACTTCTACAAGGGCTAGAGCTTAGCTTTCTAAAAAATGAAAGCTGGGAATCTGGGGGAATTAATAGGAGGGTTAAGAATCTCAAATTGATTCGAATCGAATCAGGCACAATTTGATCTGGATCCAAATCTAGCCAATGGACCACAGAGATGATTTGTTTTGTCTCCATATCACCCGAATCCGCTAGATTTAGGTACAAAGCGATTTGTACCTGAATCAATTTGCACATCCCTACTTTCTGCACCGCCTATCCTAATGACCACTAGGGGCATTGGGAGTAGAGGTAGTCTCTGCTCTTTGACCTCCGCTTTGATTTCTCAGGTACTTCCTGTAGTGAGTCAGTCCTCTTCCTTTCCTCCTAGAGAGAAGATGGAAACATATCTCTCTCCCTGACTGATTGAGTGAAGCTGTCAAGTTGGTGTCAATTCTTAGCTACCACATAGATAGATTGTCTCCAGGATTATCTGTCTTCAACTTGGCCTTCAAGGTCTCTCAGTGGTGCATTCATTGCTGTCGTAATAGAGTCCATCCAACCTGCTGCTGGTCGTCCTCCCCTTATCTTTCCTTCAACTTTCCCCAGCATTATGGACTTCTCAAGGGTACTGGGTCTTCGCATAATGTGTCCAAAATATGATAGTTTGAGCCTGGTCATTTGTGCCGTGAGTGAAAATTCTGGATTGATTTGTTCTATGATCCATTTGCTTGTTTTCCTGGCTGTCCATGGTATCCTCAAGAGCCTTCTCCAGCACCAAAGTTCAAAAGCGTCGGTGCTTTTTCTATCTTGCTTCTTCAAAGTCCAGCTTTCGCATCCACAGAATAGCCTGCAGCGTATTTCTTGACTGCTGGATCCTTTACTGTTGACGGTCAATCATAAAAGGCAGAAGCTATCCACCACTTCAATATCCATTATCAATCCTGAGGCTGGTTGCTGTACCCATTGTCATTAGTCTAGTCATAGTTCCATTTTTTCACTGTGCTCCTTGACTTTCATTGCTAGAGCTTGCAGATCATCCACATTCTCTGCTATCAGAGTAGCTGATAGATAGGATAGCTCTTTCCTATCTCAAAAGTACTTCACCAATAAATCAATTTAGTTTAGACTCTACAGTGATCTCCATAAGTGTTCCTTAAATAGCTGCAGCAACTAAATTCTGCCCTCTGTAACTGGAGTGGAAGCTTCCATGGTACTTCACTAAATAATCACAAACCCCAACATAAGAGACCACACTATCAAAATCACAGACCTCTCTCACAGTCCTAGTCTGAAGCCTCTGAACTGGCTAGGTGGCCTGATGCAATACACTAGGAGTCTGCCTTCTAGTCTGGTCCCGTATATTCTATTTGCTAATCCTCGGACTCTGCCTCCCAACCCATCTTTAGTAATTGGTTTCAGGCTCCTGGATTGGATAGCAAGTGTGGATTCAAGTACAGCAACCTACAATTCTGGATTGGTAAAGGGTTAATTAAAAACTGAACCCTCTCTTGCTGCCTCGAAGCAGGAGCTGAAGGCATTTCGATTTTTTCCAAGGCTTTTGGATATTCGATTACTGTTTTATTTAGCTTTTGCTCCATTTTCAGGCTACTGCTTTTATGCATTGCTCTTTTATTGTTCAGTTTTATAAGCCACCTTCTGCCTAATTTGGAGGGAAGGGCAGAGTAACTTCTCAATAAGGATGTGCATGAACAGGTTCGGAGGCCATGTTGGAGAACTCCAAACTGGTTCGGAGCCGGACCAGTCCGGCGGTCCGGCACCAAGGGGGGTCTACCTTTAAGGGCGGGGGGGGTAGAACTTACCCCTCCCACCGCTCTTCCCCCTCCGGCGCTGCAGTTTAAAGCGAAGTTTTTGGGGCGGCAACGTTCCTCACTGCCGCCCCTGCCCCCGTTGTTACCTGGAAGTCTCCGTAAGAGCAGCACGCATGCGCACGTGGCGGCGCACATGTGCACAACAGCGACAGGCGCGCGCACTGCCACGCACACATGCGTGCTGCTCTTACGGAGACTTCTGGGTAACGACGGAGGCAGGGGCGGCAGCGAGGAATGCTGCCGCCCCAAAAACTTCGCTTTAAACTGCAGCGCCGGAGGGGGAAGAGCGGCGGGAGGGGTAAGTTCTACCCCCCCGCCCTTAAAGGTAAACCCCCCCTCGGTGCCGGTCCGGACCGATGCACATCCCTACTTCTCAAAACAGAATGAAGTTATCAAGGGCTGCAACTCAGTGGTAGAGTGCATGAATATCCCAGGTCCAACCCTTCTCCTCACAGGGCTGAGAAAGATCCCTCTCTGAAATGCTAGAAATCCACTGCCCGTTGGCGTAGATGAAACTGAGCTAGATTGACCACGTATCTGACTCCGAATTAGGCAGATTCATATGTTGAACTGATGCCTGCAAGTCAGCTTTATTGGACCCCAATGACCTTCCCAAATTTTAATCAAGCTTTTACTCCCCTGCTAACTGGGCAAAGAGGCACCTTTTTAACATGGTGATTCTCTTTATTTAGTAGGTGGAGAGTAACTAGCCATATCCACCCCCAGCACATTATCTCCAGTGACTGTTGCTGGTGTCTATCTTATGTTTCTTTTTAGATTATGAGCCCTCTGGGGACAGGGATCCATCTTATCTATCTATCTATCTATCTATGTAAACTGCTTTGGAAACTTTTGTTGAAAAGCAGTATATAAATGTTTGTTGTTGCCCTTCGGTGTGACTGAATACATGCAGGTTCCATGTCCAGTTATGGCTGGGGACAGGCTGAGGGTGCGAGGAAGGAAGGACTCTGTCCTACTGATCAACCCTCAGAACCAACACTGTATAGAATGCTGCAAATCAAGGAATGGCAAAGATAAATTATCCAAGTTTTGCTGGCTCTTATGGCAGCAGTGTGACGGCTTGGAATGATTCGATAGACTCAGTCACATAAGACATACAAATGCTTCAGTCCTCCATTTTGACTACAAGACTTATATTTCTTAATCAAAACAGTTCAGCCTTAGAGCCGCTTTTAATATTAATTTTTAATCTTGATTGAAGAGGTGATACCAGTGAGGTATGGATTCAATATACCAATGGACGCTCTGCAGTTAGCATTATACAGTTGAGGGCATTTCAGGTCATGGTAATGAACACGTATTTGAAAGCTTTGTTCTAAAGCTGCAGGAAGCAGAGATGTTTGAAATGATTAAAAGATATGACCCCCTTTGTAAATGGGATTCCTCAAAACTGTAAAGCATTCAAAAACTAAATGGATGACCCAGAAAATGAGCTCAAATTAAGATGTATCTGGTTGGAATCACAGAAGGGGGAAAACAAGCAAGATAGACCAAGCTGCATTTGACGGCTTATCAAGCTACTGGAAGCTGAAACTAGAGCCCTATTCAGGCATTATGTTTTATATGAGTTCAGGTCTCTATACATATTTACATGTTTGTGTGAATGGCTGTACATGTGTTTATTTTAAAAGAGAGCCTGGGTGTTAACCCTCTCAGATACAGATGGGAGGTATACTATTGTATGTGCGAATAACTGTATGTGCATACAGGTCTGTATGTGTGTGCACCACACACAAATTGCACATGCATTGGACATAGCATGTGAATAGGGCTTAGATCTTACACCAAGCATGAAGATGGTACTGAACACAGAAGCCCTGCAAGGAACAACAATAGAAGGGGCTGTGACTGAGGGAACACCCACCCACTAGAGGCAGTATCCAGACTAAATTAGTCATGACTAAGCACCAGTGCAATCAATGAAACAAGTTAGCCATGCCCAACTTAAATCCCATTAATTTCAATGGGACTTCATCATTATTGTTATTGTTATTGTTATTTATTCGATTTCTATAATGCCCTTCCAAAAATGGCTCAGGGTGGTTTACACAGAGAAATAATAAATAAGATGGATCCCTGACCCCAAAGGGCTCACAATCTAAAAAGAAAAACAAGATAGACACCAGCAAGCATCACTGGTAGTACTGTGCTGGGGGTGGATAGGGCCAGTTACTCTCCCACGCCTAAATAAAGAGAATCACTACGTTAAACGGTGCCTCTTTGCCAAGTTAGCAGGGACCAGTTGACGGAACTGGTTCGGCGCTCCTAGAATGGAGTGCCGAACGATTCCGTGCACATCTCTACTTGGCAGCAGTGAGTAATTGTATTATTAATTCTCAATCCTCTATTAATGATATAATGATACATAAAAGCACAGTCAGGGGGTCTATGGGCAAGCAATATCCAGTCATTTCTTGAATCCAACATGGTTCTATTCTTGGACATGTCCAAAACATATGTATCAAATTAGTTCCTATACTCCCACATCTTGTAAATTGATCTTGTCAGGTTAAATATATGTGACTGAGCCTTCAAGGGGTCAAGTACCATCACTTCACGATCTTATAAAAGCTTCCTTTCAAATGAATATTTAATGTAAATGTAGGGATCTTCCAAATTCAACCCCAAGTTTCATCTGATGTGAATGCATTTAAATCCACTTCCCATTTCATTCTTATTTTTTAATAGCACTCCACATTAAAATCTTTTCAGACACTTAATATTATGTAGTTTCTATTACTCATCTGAATAGATTCCTCCCCCCGCGATCATTTTGAATGACTGAAATGTACAGGTGTGCCTTTTCTGTATTCTTAATCTGGTTTGAATCCTGCCCTAGAGCTCCCTGAAATCAAGCTCTAGCACATTATCTCCTGTGCCAACAGAGCTCTGTGTGTCAGGAGAGGTTGAAGATTGGAATCTACTGGTAGATCTCTGGGTAATTTGCCATAGATTGGTAAGTGCTTCTGAGTTATATTTGTTTAACTACAGCAAATATAAAAAGACTTCTCTCACCTGCCAAAAACTGAGGCTACTGGAATAAAGAAGCAGATTTTGAAACAAAACCAAGAGCAGACTTGGGGTGGAAGAACTGAGCTCACAGTTCTGGTACTGAAAATAAACCTGGGCTAAGAGGCACCCTGCTGCTTAATTCTATGTCCACTGACCCCTCCCTGGCACCCCCATACACCTGGCTCTAGTGTAGGGATGTGCACAAAGTGTTTCGGTGGGTGGAGAGCGGGATCTTTAAGCACGAGAAAAGCAGGTCCGTACCTGCTTCTCTGCTGCCCCACTGCACGCAGCAGCCTGCGAGTGGTAGGTTGCACATGGTCACTGTGTATGCATGGTGGCCATGTGCATGGTCAGCAATACCATGCTGACCACATACATGGTTGCCACATATGCGTGGTGGCCACGTGCATTCCGCCATCATGCGCAGGCTGCTGGGTGCAGTGCAGCAGCTGCTCACCGACTTCTGAGTGGTGCAGCGCTGCAGCAGGAAATGCGACGGGGAGGTGGAGGAGCAGGAGAGGACCTGTTTTTCTCATGCTTAAAGGTCCTGCACCCCGCCCCGCCGAAATGATCCAGCGGGCCGCACCAAAGCATTTCATTGCATCCCTAAAACAATGCGCCAAATCATTTCGTGCACATCCCTACCCTAGTGGGGGATCCTAGTTAAAAACAAAAACCACCAAGTAGATTCTGCAGGCTGCTAGTGAAAAGCAAGGAGTCAGATCTAGACTAGTGCTGTGCGAGGGTCATGGTGTTTCACTAGTGTAAGGATACTGCTTGAAAAAAGTAATTTCTGTTCCAGACTAGCTCTTGCAAAACCTCTAAATTTTGTACAATCTTGTATATGTCCTAGAAAAGGTTTTCAATTAACGGCTGTGCAACACTGACAAGTAGCGCCTACCACTCAGAGGCACATATTTTATCACAATACACAAGCACAACACTAGTCTGGAGCCTGCCCAGCACAAATTAAGTAAGCAGTATTTACCCACTGACAATTCTATCTGTAGCCTTCTCTGTAATGGCCCACTGCCACTAGGCATAAGTCACTGCTTGATGTTAAACTTCAGGTGATGAACATACATGCGTGAATCAGTCCTTCATCTCTCACTACTGGCTAAGTGGGTTAACTCAGCTGAAAAGCATGCAGTCGTGTGAGGCATTATGAAAATTATATCTATGGTGTTTGATCTGCGACGGTTTGTGCGAACATATATCACCACTTGATGAACCACACACATACATGAACCGGTTCCAAGACCTGACAGTTTGTTTGAAATGCTGCTTCAGTCAGTGACTGTCAAGTGTGTGCCTAAACAAGTGAACATGTACTCTGCTACACAGTCTATACAAGGTGATCAGAAACAATTCTTACCAGGGGGGTGAGCACCCGCTTCCCCACCACTTCTCCGCTCCAAATTGCCTCCTCCCAAAGCAGAGGTTGAAAGGAGATTGTGCCTGAAAAGAAGGACCATTGAGGTTTTGTTACACACAGTTCCATGTAGGTTTGCCTCCAAGGCTCCAGCCACCAAAGTTGGAATTACAAGAAACCTGAACATCAGTGTCCTATTTTGGACAAATGTGAAGAGCTTCCCCACAAGTCATATATAATTACAAGTAAAAGATAGGCAGCTTCCTTAACGCTCTTCTTACATAGTTATATGAGCTCTGATCCTAGTTTCAGGATTCTCAAGCATGTGTGTCAAGTTCTTTTGATCTGTCTTCTGGATTAACACAGCAAGCCAAAAAGCACCAACCTAATCACTCTCATCTGCCCTTCAGCTTTATCTTTTAACTCAATATTACAAACACATTAGACACACTAGGAGGTCTATAACAATGGTGCAAACTGAGGCTTCAGCAAAACCTGGGGTTCCCCGGTAGTCACTCTTCCAATTTAAATTTAGACATGAGGGTAAGTCTTATAAAAATCCCGATCTAATGCCTTTAAGGCTTCATAAATCCCACATCATCAAAATAAAGTCTTTGTTCATTCATATATACATATACATACATATATATATATATATATATATATATATATATATATATATATATAAAAATTTTCTGACACTTGAAAAGAGAATCCTTCCTCCTACTTCCCCAAAAAGAGGAGTACTAAGCCTTCATTCAGAAAGCCCCCTGAAGGGCTTAAAAAGATATTTTTTCAAGCCAACTTTGTGACAGTCAACAAAAATGTTTTTCCCCCAGTGGAAGCTGAACAATAACTGACAAAGCAATAAAGCATGAAAGTATATATATTAGCATTTTCAAACTTCTGGTTTTTTGACTATGCTCCATAAGGAAATTGATGTTATTAACAGCAGTGGAGCATAAGGGGCTATTGCTCATGCCTGCATCATACAGAGTTGCTCCAGGGGACAGACAAGCTGCCAGTATGAGTTAGAGGAGCTCTAAACCTCCTCTGTTATACTGCAGCCAAGAATTACTTGGGGCCCCCATTAGGGTCATTTCAGAGTCAAAGTTGGGTTTCCCACTCATTGTACAGAACCTGCAGCTATTGCTCTGAGACGGGCAGATATGTCCAATATGAGCGTATGTCTGATATGTGTGTCCACGAACATGTTTGCTGCATTCCACATTACATGTTTAAGTGTATAGCTTAAACTAAATATAGGGTATGAAGATGTTCAAAAGAACTTAGAACTGGTGAGGAGGTATACCTCCCTTTTTTCATATTAAAGATTTATAAGAATGAATGTAAATACCTATATATATAATTCTCCTGGGTGTGCCTTGGAATGTGCGTTCCAGCGCCCAGCTGATTGGCTGGGCAGCAGACGGGCCTGATTGGCTGAGGCGCACCCAGGAATATTGGTTGCCGTGGCAGCAGCAGGCCTGGCCGCAGAGGCCAGAGGCAGCAACAGGCCCAGCCCAGCTGCGGAGACAAGGCCGGGGGGGGGGAGAAAGTGGGGGGTCAGAAGTGGCGGTGGGGAGGAGAGGCAGCTGGGCCTGGAAGTGGAGACTGAGGCAGAAGGTGGGGGGGAAGAGGCAACCACCAGCCCCAAAGAGCGCACAGATGCTTTATGCGGGAGCGGCTAGTATTATATATATTTATACACACACACCTTGGAAATAACATCATTCCAGGAACAAACACAAATATTCTCCTAGAGGAGCTTATATCCAAAATTAAGGTGTGATAAGATGAAGAGAGAATGAAAGTCACTCATGGAAGTCTTCTAGTCGGCATCCGTGTTCCCCCTAAGGCATGCGCAACTGCACGCACTCACTGTTGGAAGTGAAGGACTTTGTTCTGTCTCATGTCTCAATGACAGAGCGGGACAGATTAGTGAGTCAGAGGGCTAGAGGGGTCAAGACATTGGTCATCCCTTCTCTACTGCTCTGACACTATCCCTTTGGTATGTAGATTGCTACTCTTAGGAACTTACTTACTTCCTGCCACTTCCTCTTCCTTCTTTTTTCCTTTCTTCTCCCTTGCAACATGCAAGCTCCTCTCTCTCCCTGCACCATGTGTGCAGAGATGCAGAAGCCATCCCTCTGCATCCAGCTAGCTAGCTAGATTAGAGATCCTATCTCTCTACTATCTAGTAGGGTTGCGCGCTTTGTATTTTTTCTGTTTCGATTTGTACCAAATCCGAATCAACCCCATGTTGTATTCTGTCCAAAATTAAGCCTTCTGAATCACCCCAGTTATGTTTTGTATCCAAATTAATCTGAATCTGAATTAATTCAGATTTAAAAATGGGTCACATGGTCAAAAGAGTGGGTGGGGGTTATAGTGCCCAATGAGTGGAAGCTACCACAAAAATTTCAAAGGAATTGGGCAAACTGCTGATTTTTGGTGAATTTTTGAAGTTTGTGTGTCTTTCAGATTTTCCCCATAGGGTATGATGGAGGTTTCAGGAAAAGTATAGCTTCACAAGGGGGGGGGGTGGCCCAGAGTGGAGTGTGGTTGGTGGTAGTGCCCAGTTGGTACAAAGAAGCTACCACAATTTTTTCAGAGGAATTTGGCAAAGGGCTGATTTTTAAAGAATTAATGAAGTTACGCGTCTTCCAGATTTTCCTCGTAGGGTATAATGGAGCTTTCTGCAGTCCCATAACTCCACTTGAGGGGCACTGGGGTGGCCCAGAGCAAGTGGCAGTGTAGTGCACATAAGGTGTCAACCACCCACATGGGTTACCAACCCATGAAGTACAGGGTTTTGTTGTTCCAGAGGTGTTCTGAGAATAGATTCTCTAGTAGCATATGAGAGTGGATTCATGGTTTTTCATTAAAAATCTCATTTGATACCAGAGAATCTAAACTCAACACTTCAGGAACAACAAAGCCCAGTACCCCAATGGGTTAGCAATCCAGGGGGGTGGTTGGCACCCTCTGTGCACTACACCACCACTCGCTTAGGGCCATCCAAGTGCCCCCCAGGTGGAGTGATGGGGCTGCTGAAACCTCCATTATTCCCTATGGGGGGAAATCTTAAAGATGCGTAAACCTCAAAAATTCCTAAGAAATCAGCCCTTTGCCCTATTTGGAATCTGGGTGCACCACCCTTGGGGCACTGCCACCCAACCCACTGTTTTGCCCCTGAAGCCCCTCATAAACAAGTTGAAAGAGTGAAGAGAATGATGAACAACAACGACACTTAATTTTTTGGTACAGTTACTTGAGAATTTTTCAGCGGGTGTGAGCCTGTCTCTGTGGCACTAGCACAGCAGCATGACCCATTTGTGGATTCAACCAATCTTTCAATAAAAACACTCCCTCCCCATGGAACAGTGACCACAAGTCATTTGAGATAGCAAGATAGACCAATGAACTGCCTTGGTACTATGGAACAGCTTCAAATGTTCATTTAACTGAAGTGGAGTGAGCCGTAGCCCAAACAAATCAGCCTACTATTCAGAATTGTTGAGATTTATCATCACTGCATTTAAGAAAGTGCAAAACCATGGATCATGGTTACAAGAAAGAGAGATGCAACTAAGATTCCTGGGGATGTCAATAGATTGACAGGGGTATTCCCCACCCACCCCCCTCCTTTTGTCTCCCGTAGTCCCATGTGAATGGCCTGTCCCTGCAATGGCAAAAGTTGTGAACCACTGGCTTAGACATCATGTCCCACCAAATTACATTGTGGCCTAAATTATGTTAGACTGCTCAACTTGGGCAACAGAACTTAGCCACCACTATAACTCATAAAAACCAGAAGACAAACAAAATAGCTCTTCAAAAGATCCCCGAACAAATCAAGAGATTCTTTCTGAACCTTTGGAAAGAAAAACGTGTGTAATTTCAGAACTTTCCTAACCAGCTTCTTGAAAAGCTTCTCCACACAATTTATACCATGGCTTTTAGCAAGAGCTTTGGAATTGCATTGAGCTCCCAAAGATATTTGGGTATTTCTGTCTCAAAATGCTGTCTTCCAAATCCCTTTGCAAGGTCAGTTTGCATTTCAATCACACTGAATACTACACATACTTAACTAAACCATTCATGCTCAACAGGTTTTTGCATATTTTATCTTCTGCTAATCACTCAGTGCCTCATATGGAGTGGAGAGAGTCAGAGAAGTCAATTTGAATTGCAATGCTTTTCCGAAGAACAAAGCATTCTGTCCGAAACACAGTCATTTCGATTTGGAAACAAAAATCTCTGTTTTTTAATTCTTGATTTTGTTTTGGTTACAAAACCTCCAAAATTGCCATTTTCATTTTACATGCATGCCTAGGCAAAATCCGCTGTGTTGTGCCTCTGTGCACTCTGCTATATTAGAAGGGTATCTCTTACCAGAGATAATTCCCAACACTCACAAGTTTTTTTTAATGTTCACTCAGGTTGAATCAGGAAGGCCCCACTCTGAATGCATGTGTGCACACACTGCCTTGATACTGCCACCCAGAACTAAACTTATTCCGCACACAAATGAAAAAAAATTAGAGAACATTGGTGGGCATGAGGTTTAAGGTGACAGCAGTATCTAGTCTATAAATAAGACACTTTCTAAATGTGGGTGCTTCACCATTTTTCTTATTCTCTTTTAATGTCTCTAGGGAGGCTCATCATAGATGATAGATACTTAGCTAAAAGGTCACAGTTCTTATACAGCACCAGTTCATTGGCTGCTAATCTGCAGCTGATTATTACTTTTCTCTTCTCTACTCATGACTTTAAAGGTGCAAGAATGGAAGGTAGGGGGAGTAACCAAAATACATGACTCTTTTAATGCCAGAGCATCATTAATTGGCAATCAGATTAGATGGACATCACCAGATTAGAGTACACAGAAATCAAATTGATTAGATTATTGGTGCAAGGAGGTTGAAGAGCTCAGTAATAACAGCAAAGAGATGGCCAGGGGCCAACTGTGGAACAGATCACGAACTGCTCACGTGCAAGTTTGAAGTCAAGCTAAAGAGGAAAAACAAAGCTATCCAGCTCCCACGGTATGATCTTGAGAATGTTCACACCATTTTCGAGGAGAACATCAGAAACTATTTTGGAGTTCTGAACCTCATTATTGTTATTGTTATTATTTACACAATCAGACAGGTGTTACTGACTGGTTTGTTTTATCCAGACATCGAGTCCTTCCCAAGGAGCTGGGATGGCTGAATTGTATTATCAATGTTGTTGCTGTTATTATTTATTTATTTATTTTAATTTTTTACATTTATATCCCACTCTTCCTCCAAGGAGCCCAGAGCGGTGTACTACATACTTGAGTTTCTCTTTCACAACAACCCTGTGAAGTAGTTTAGGCTGAGAGAGAAGTGACTGGCCCAGAGCCACCCAGCTAGTATCATGGCTGAATGGGGATTTGAACTCGGGCCTCCCCAGTCCTAGTCCAGCACTCTAACTACTACACCACGCCCCCATCGCAGAATATAGGCTGTTCCCAGTAAAGTTGGGGAAGTTATTATTAATAATAACTGTAGTCGAGAAGAAAGAAAAACAAGTTAAAATAATCGACATAGCAATACCAGGGTATAGCAGAATAGAAGAAAAAGAAATAGAAAAATTAACAAAATACAAAGATCTACAAACTGAAATTCAAAGGCTGTGGCAGAAGAAGTGCAAAATAATCTCAGTGGTAATTGGCGCCCTAGGTGCAATTCCAAAACAACCTGAAGAGCACCTCAACACCATAGGGGCCACAAGAATCACCATCAGCCAATTACAAAAAGCAACTTTACTGGGAACAGCCTATATTCTGCGACGATATCTATAATAATAACAGCAACAACACTGATAATACAATTCAGCCATCCCAGGTCCTTGGGAAGGACTCGATGTCTGGATAAAACAAACCAGTCAATAACACCTGTCTGACTGTGTAAATAAATAAATAAATAAATAATATACTGAGAGAAGCTGGATTGGAAGAAGATGAGCATGGTTTTAATGTTGGAGGAAGAAACATCAATAGCCTGCTCTACGCTGATGACACCACTCTGATAACAGAATGAGAATGATCTGCAAGCTCTAGTAATGAAAGTCAAGGAGCACAGTGAAAAAATGGGACTACAACTAAATGTAAAGAAGACTAAACTAATGACAACGGGTACAGCAACCAGCCTCAGAATTGACAATGAAGACATTGAAGTGGTGGGTAGCTTCTGCCTTTTAGGATCAACGTCAACAGTAAAGGATCCAGCAGTCAAGAAATACACCGCAGACTAGCACTTGGTAGGGCTGCAATGAAGGCCTTGGAAAGGATATTTAGATGCTGTGACATGTCTACACCTACAAAGATTAGAACCATTTGGACAAAGGTTTTTCCGGTGACACTCTATGGATGCAAAAGTTGGACTCTGAAGAAGCAAGATAGAAAAAGCACCGACGCTTTTGAACTTTGGTGCTGGAGAAGACTTTTGAGGATACCATGGACAGCCAGGAAAACAAGCAAATGGATCATAGAACAAATCAATCCAGAATTTTCACTCAAGGCACAAATGACCTAGCTCAAACTATCATACTTTGGACACATTATGCAAAGACCCAGCTCCCTTGAGAAGTCCATAATGCTGGGAAAAGTTAAAGGAAAGAGACGGAGAGGACGACTAGCAACAAGATGGATGGACTTGATTACAAAAGCAATGAATGCACCACTGAGGGACCTTAAAGGCCAAGTTGAAGACAGATCATCCTGGAGAGAATCTATCTATGTGGTCGCTAATAGTTGACACCAACTTGACAGCATTTAATCAATCAATCAACCAGTCACTCTGTCTAGCTCGGTTACGTGGTTTTTGAGACTGAACGGTCAGAATTGTTGATACAAAACATTAAGGTTCTAAAGTCTATAGAGTGCATACATTCATAATTAAAATGGAGCTCAGCAAAACAGACAAGCTGTACATCTTTATTTACTTCATACAAGTTGTGGTAAGAGCAATACCCTTTAAGACTTAAAGCTTTTTTAAGAGGACGACTTTCCAAATTGCATACATAATGGATTACCCAATTTCTGCTTTGGCACAATTCTAAAGCAGCTAGTCCTTCAGATGGTCACCGACCAACCTAAATGTTCCTTTATTACAACAGCTTTAGCAGCATGAAAACAAATTAAAGCCATTATTTCTCAGCCTCTGCTCTTTGACAAGTTTTCTCTCTTTTTTGGAAGCCTAAACTTGTCATGGAGGGAGACAGGGAGGCTACCACAATTAACAACACTATCTTGGGAAAGAGGAATGTGGGGCCAAAATGCTTATACCAAGATCAGTTAATTTGGCCAGCAATTTTCTGTACTTCCATAGCTCTTGCCACACAGACATTTGAAACGATTTCAATCTCCCATGTTACTGAAAGGCATAACACAAAATCTCTGAAAGCTTTCAGGGACAGAGAATAATGCCCTCAAATTTATGACCTAATCCTGGAACTTTCTATGCTAGTAAATAAGTCCTCTAGATGGGACATATCAATGGCTACCTAATAGTGTACTTTAAAAAGAGAGAGAGGATATTAACCTGATGTTGCAGGGGTGTTAACCCACTGCGTAAGTGAGTACACCTAAGCCTGTGCATTCCCTCCTTCCCTCTGTCCTTACCTCCACCGCAGCTATGGTTCGGTTAAAGGTGGAGAGGGGTCTTGTGGTAGGAAGGAAGTAGAGCTGGTCTTGTGGTAGCAACCATGAATTGCCCAATTTGCTAAGCAGGGTCCACCTGGTTTGCATTTGGATGGGAGAGTACATGTGAGCACTGTAAGATTAGGTGATGGGGTCATAACTCAGTGGAAAACCATCTATATGCTTGTATACAGAAGGTCCAGGTTCGCTCTTGGGTAGGGCTGAAAGAGACTCCTGCCTATAACCTTGGAGAGATGCTGCCAGTCAGTATAGACAGTACCAAGCTAGATGGGCAAGAGCAGCCCATCTGTAAAAGCAGCTTCCTGTGTTTCTAAAGCACACATCTGTGGCACATCCAAATCTGGAGTGTGTTTGTTTGTTTGTTTAACACACTTCTATACTGCCCAAAACTCACATCTCTGGGCGGTTTACAACAAGCAAACAAAAAGCTTACACATTAGTTAAAATAAATGACCAAAAAAAACTTAAAACAGTAGTTAAAACAAAATAAATGACATAGTAAAAGTTAAAACATTACAATTTAAATTTTTCAAAACATTTTAGAACAATGATAAAATAATATAAAACAATATTTAATTAAAAGCCTGGGTGAATAGGTGTGTCTTTAGACTTTTTAAAAGTCTTTAGACTTTTAAAAAGTTATCAGAGATGGGGAAGCTCTTATTTCAGCAGGGAGTGAGTTTCAAAGCTTTGAGGCAGCCACAGAGAAGGCCCATCCCCAAGTAGCCACCAAACAAGCTGGTGGCAACTGCAGACAGACCTCTCCTGATGATCTCAATGGGTGGTGTTTTAACTCTGATTTACCGTCCATCTTTAAACCAGTTTCTGAAACAGAAATTGAACTCTGCTTTAATTGTGCTTTTGAAGTCAGAGTTAGAGCACACTCTGGGTTTGGATGAGCCACAGAGCTGTGGTTTAAACAAACCGCAACACTGATACAACAGCTCAGCATCAGAGCCATGAAGGTAAAAGGAGGAGGCAGCAGCTTGTGAGCTCAGGTCATATTCACAACCAGATAAGCCATGGTACCTCAGGTACAAGGTGAGCAAAGCAGTTTCTGTTCTGTAGCCAGGTATGAAACCATACAAGAGGGAGACGGGTGGGTTTCCTTAGATCCAGCTCACTTATGGCACCTAGGCTGCTTCTGCCAAGCAACAGCCAGACAGCAAAGCCTAGCACTTTACTCTATTGCTTCAGAACAGGAGAAGAAAGGCACAGGGGCAGGAATTTGTTGCTCTGGGAGGTGCCAGTGAGGGGCTGGGGCAAGGCCAGTCAAAAATTGTGTAAGTTCGGGACTGCATTATTCAAATTCATTTGGTGAATACTAGAAACAGCCCTTTTCTGTGGTGGCACCAAAACTGTAGATTTCCCTCCCTAGAAAAGATATGGCAGAACCCCACAGTAGCTCTTTTGAAACATGTTGCTTAGTTAACTTTAAACTAACTATTTTTATGCTGGTTTTATTGTGCTATATTGGAGCTTATTCCATTAGATTTTGTAGTTCCTTGTTTTGTTTTCTGTTTTATGGGCTGCCTTGGAATTTCCTCTTTTACAAGGTGGCATAAATAATGAAAGCTAGACTAAGTTTAAGAAGAAACTTCACAGCTGACATCCAGACTAATGCTGCACACACCTAAAAAAGATTTCACATGTGCAATGAGGAAGAGGCAATTTTCGTCAATCTCTCCTTCCTTCTGCAGACCACTACGCCTCCTTGAAAATATGTCCCTGTGGGTTGCCTTACCTCAGTGACATATTTTCAGGAGCCACAGAGGACTGCAAAAGAAAGGGAGGATGTCATTGAAATTCACACATGAAATTTTTTTGGCATGTGCAACCTTAGTCTATGGGTCAGCCAGTATTAATGAGAAAACTGACATAATTGCAGAAAGCAAAGCAAAATAAATTCCATTCAGCAGCCTGATTTAGAATTGGGGAAAACTCAAACATTTCCTTAAGACGTTCTGTCCTTTTGGCTGGTCCTCATAAAGGTATTACTAGAAAAGTGGCTTTGGGTTTTTTTTCCTAAAGGATCAACACATTTTTCTCAGTTTTTATCAAATATATGACAGACTAACTACAACTAGTCAATGGTCAGACAGGTAGATGGATTTCCCATGGCAATTATTTCCTTAAGATTGGGAATCAGAGCTGCATAATGAATTCCTCCTAATCAACATTCCTACAGAAATGAATAACTGTAATAAAAGGGCTCCTCTTGGATTCCTAATAACATCCTTTTCATGGTGCCAAGTTTGACAGGCTGCCTTCAACAGTTTCTAGTTTAGTGGTGAATTATTCCCTCTAACTTAACAATGGGCTTTCAAAACATAAGTAGTCAGAGGCTCTGAAACATCAAAAACAAGCACCAGTGACCACAGATATTTCCAGACATTTTTGCCCTTCACAGTGATATACAGCCTCTCATTATCACATTTATAATAATTCAGCAGAACCATTTCCTGGTGCACCCATCGGATTTTGCGATTTATGAATGCATTACCACAATAAATACAGTAACAGGTCAGCCCTGCAGCGCCAAACGAGAGACTGTGGAGATTACATTTTTTAAGTTGGGAGGGGGAGAAATCAGGTGGAGACAGAAGCAATAAAATACAGATTTGTGCACAAATTTGCCCTTAACTAAACATTTTGGCTGTCATCCTAGATGCAAAGGCTCACATGAACAAAGAGGTCTGTGCACACTAGCATGGTCTTCCACAAGGGTGGGAGGGTATAGTTTAGGACCCCTCCTATGGCTTCAAGCCTTACTCAGCTGCATTTACAAAACATTTCTAAACCCACAAAATCCAACGTTTGCTTCTCTGTCTTACATGCAGTTATAGCAAGAGAGACACCTAAGAGTGTTGTAACATAACAGTGGGCACATTTTGAACAATCTTTCCAGCACCAAGATTACGGGTCTGATTCCTGTCTGAAGCAGCCCTGAAAATCAATCCCAGTAGCACATTAAGATCTCTTGCATGTGCATTGGTACTTAAACACTGTGGACTGCTAAGCAATAGCAACTAGCTCTATCCATACATTGTGCCTGAACATGTGAAAGGGGCAAAATGGGAGCAAGTTGGCTAGCCCTGCTCTGTACAGTGACATGCTCTCCGGCTATGCTCCTAGGCCTTGAGAGTTTGCTACTTGTCTGTAGAGGACAGCACTGAACACAGGGGAGGTTCTTCTATGTAATGTGTGGAAACTTGAATCCTCAGAACCTTCCCCACATTAGGCTCTGCAAGTAAAAGCTGAATGCAAGAATACCCAGGGACATGGCCAACAGATACATTGCCACGAGGAGTGTGGCCAACCAATGCAGAACACAAAAAGAGTAATACCTGAAGAGGGTTTTAGTGTCTTGCTATTCCATATCACTCAACTTTGACGGACTGTTTCTCTCACCTCTGGTTTGGCATTGAAGAACTGAAGTATGACAAGACCCTGTATGGATCCAATTCAAACATTTAGCAAGATACATTGGAAGGACCACATGAGCCTGTGCTTTAAGGCAGGAGTGAGAAGAAAGTAGACTGAGATCTCCTAGTAGGTCTTCACATGCCTTGCAGTAGATCAGTAAGAATTTCTGACTCCTAATAGCTTAATAGTAGAGAGCTGGGTTTTTTTAAAAAAAAAGAATTCTCTGTCATGTATTTTTCTTCCAGTGTAAGTGTTTCTCGCCTGTAAAATGGGAGTATTAGTTGATTGCCTTTGATTAAGCTCTTGATGAGCTCTGGCAGACAGTTTTAGAGTTGTATTAAAATCCCTGATCTGTACTCACTCAGGTTGGTATTTGAATGTGCAGGTCACTCCAGTGTATGGATCATAATGGGGTGCAAAAGGTAACCAATTCTGCACTCCAAGCATCATTTTGCTTTAGCTCTGCTTAGTGGACCTGGGAGTTCTAGTAAAGTAAATCTCACAAGCCTGAATCCTACCTATCCCGCTTTAAGGTCTTCACCAGAGACTCTGCTGCAGGGGATGAGGAAGTGTAGAGGTTAGGCAAGCGGTGACCAGAGACCTAGCCTCTTTGGCAGTCAAGACCTGACCACAGGGTGCTCTCCGCAGTTTTATTCTCCCAGACGTTTACAGGATAATATTTTCATGCAGCATTTGCTGTTTTATTGCTGCCAATTGTTTTGTTTGTTTCCTTTTATTGCTGTTTTATTTGGTTTGTCCTTGATGTGTATGATTTAATTTACTGTTTTTAACTACTGTTTGCCACTTTGAAAGCTTGTATTTACAGATCTGGAAATAAAGCCTAAGTGAATAGATCTGGTACAGAATGGCCAGCAGCCTTATCCCTGATGTGTGTTGCACAGGGGCGTAGCAAGGTTGGATTGGGCCCAGAGACAAGATTTTAAAATGCACCCCACTCACTGAAGCTCAGCTAATGAAGTAAAGAAATCTTAAATGAGGCTGAATAGTGGTAACAAAAAGCATAGTAAAATTTTGTGCCACAATAGAACATCATCCTAAAGTATTTATTAAAAGGTTTTGTAAATTGTGGACGATGCTAGTCATTTAATGCTACTAGAGTAAGACATGCTGTTCTGGTAGCTCCAGTTCTTAACACTCACATCAATTTCGGAGGATGAGTACAACTGAAGGAAGCCCGGGCAGGTGCACGGCTAGGGGTGTCAGTCATGCGACTTGCCTCTGGGGGCCCCCCAAGGCAGTGGGACCCCAGACAATTGTCTCCCCTTGCCCTATTATAGTTACGCCCCTGGTGTTGCACTGCTATGTACTCCCCCTCAACAGCCAGTGTATTCTAAGGTGGTACAGTCCAAAAACTGATTCGTGTCCATTTGATAAACGTCTGAATGCACTCCAAATTTTATGCTCTCAAGCAGAGGTTGGGTATGCAGCACTGAGTAGTCTGCTTACTAGCCCAGATAGCTGTATATTTCCATCAGGATCAGAGGGGGCATGCCCCTGAACACCAGGAGCTTTTTTCAGACCACAGGCTTTACCACAGGTTTATTGCAAGGCTTTACAGCGAGTTCAGGGCATAACGGATTCTCCTATGCAAAACAAGGGGTTTTTTTTATCTTGGACATAAAATGGGCTAGGTTCCAACATGGATGGGGGAACCCAAATCATGTGAAGTGCTCTCTGAAATATCGCACAGACTTTGGGGTAGATCTGGCCGATATGTGAACACACACACCCTCCCAAAGTAAAGTTGTGGTAAAGTCAATGTCTGAAAAAGCTCCTGGTGCCAGGGAACCAAAAAAGGGGGGGGAGGGGCCATTGCTCTCTTTACCCCATTTGAGGGCTTCCCAGATGCACTTGTTTGGCCACTGCATAAAGCAGAATGCTGGGCGCTTTCCAAATTAGCCGCTCAACAGCAGCAAAATGCTTCCATTCAGGCAAATCACATTCAAAACATAAATAGCAGGGGGAGCCGTCTCGTGAAAACTAACAACCCGAAAAACCAGCAACTTCTTTACTCTGGATATACACCATAGCACTATATCGCAGCAATTAAATTCGAAACAAGGCATTGGAAATATGAACGGCACCCTGCTGTCAGCATAGGTACTGCGGTGTCACAACATGGGAAGTGTGGAAGCACAGGCTGTAAAAGGTCCCTGTTAGAAATCCTAGAGAGCTGATTCTAGTCAGACCAATAGTCTGACTCAGTGTAAGGCAACTTCCTCTTGGAAAAATCAGGCTGTAGCCACGCAACCAGGATTTTACTTGTCTTAATAATTCATAATCTTGCCTTTCCTAGCCAATGGCCAGCACAAAGCAGCTAATAAAAATGTGAAAATAGGGGAGGAAACCCACTGTAAAACAAAAGTCATAAAACTCTGGGCTCCTTGGAGGAAGAGTGGGATATAAAATGTTTATTTATTTATTTATTTATTATTATTATTATTATTATTATTATTATTATTATTATTATTAAAACAGTAAAATACACCCTCATATTTCACACTCTTGTTTAGCCACGAGGATGTCATTTCATGCAGCAATGGAATGGATAGCATGTGTGTGAATATCACAACCATGTTGATGGTGCCAATTGCATGAGCCTCTCCCAACCCATCAGCAGAAAGAGAGATCTGAATGGCACCACCTATGTTGTTGTGGTATTTATATGGTGCGACATGACTTTCCCGTGTTCTGTGCTGCAGTACGCACGTGAATCCTATGATGAAGCAACTCCCATGCACTGGATAGCTCGAAACAATAACTAGGACAAGCAGGTCAGAACTAAAGAAGAAACTTCTATGCTATCATATTGCCCTATTACGAACAGAGTAAGAATTCTACTATCAGCACAGTGGAATGTTTTAAATTCTATCACAGCATCGCAAGCGTGACAAATGATCATTGGAAATTTTGCCATTTTAGAGCTGACTGATCTTTTTATCAGGCAGATTGAAAGCAGCACAAGAAGCCATGACATTTTGTCTCATTTTGAAAAGAAGCCAGTCAACTGTCCTTGGCAGCTGACCCCATTCACTCAGAGAATAATAAATCTCTTTGTGTGTTTACAACAACAACCTACCTCCACCACATTCCCATCACAGCCACTACTAACAAGAGGTAAAGCTCAGCCCCAGCATTACATGGCTGAAGGACCAAGGCTGAAACTTAAAGGGGCCATAACTCAGTGGTACATGCTTTGCACACAGAAGATCCTGGAGTCAGTCTGTGGTATCTGTGGGCATGCCTGGGAAAGAGCAGAGAGCCAATCCAAATCAGTACAAACAATACTGACCTAGATGAACCATTGAGCTGACTCACTATTAAGCCGCTTCATACGATCATATATGCTCAAAACAGACCCCAAGTAAGTTAATGAATGTTGCAACTCATCTTGAAAACAATGGCAAAAAGCCTGATGTTTCTGCAGTGTAAGCTTTTGTCGATGGGTTCAAAGCCTCATGTTTTATTTCACTGAAGAGCACACTGAATCATAGGGTTTGTAGTATCAGCACAACGATTTGACTAAATTGTGCATTAGAGGTGTCCAATTCGATTCACTAGTGAATTGATTCACCATGAAAAAAAGTGGGGGGCTGATTCAATCTCAAATCGAATTGCCAGCTAGTGAAGAGATTCACACAATTTGCTTAACGGATGCCATTTTTCAATCACTGATTGGTCTCCTGGCTCTGGCTTCCCATTGGCTTGAGATCTCCTTGCTTCTTTGTTGGCTTGTCTTTCAAATCAAGTGTTGGCAACTGTGCCCACATTGGCTGGGGGAAGGGAGCAGGCAGGGGGGGAGGCCACAGGAAGGAGTTTGGAGAGAGCCATATAAGGGGCTGCTTGGAGGAGGAGAGCCATATAAGGGGCTGCTTGGAGGCAGAGAAAGCTATTGCCTTTGTGCCTCGGGAGAGGAGAAAACTTGGGTCAGAGATAGAGACTGCAACACCACTGAAAGGAGAGCAGAGAGTCTGTGGTCTGGGCTGGCCTGCCTACCTGGCCCATCAGTGAGTGTACAGATAGAATGCCTGCATATCTCTCTATTTTTCGTTTTAACCTTTTAATTGAAGTGCGTGTCAACTGCTGTTTTTCGGGTACCAGCAGCACCAGTGCCTTTAACTGGGTGCTGCTTGGAATTTTATTTTATTCTTCTTGCTAGCCAGCACTAGCCCCATTGACTTTAATAACGGGGGTGCTGGGTGCGTGTGTCCATGTATGTGTGTGCACTGCAGTCCCCACTCCCACTCCACCAGTTATTTTAAAATAGTAACAGCAAGTCGGTGGCTTAACTGGGTGCTGTTTAGATTTTATTTCCTTGTGTGGTTCCTTTTTTCTCTCATTGCTTTGCTTGTAGCCAGCCCCCTTTAATAGCCCCCTTTAACAATATTATTTAAATTGTACCAGCAGCACCCAAGTGTTGCTTGGAATTTTATTCCTATTTGTTTATTCTCAATAACTGGGGTGTGCTGTGGGTTTTTTAAATTATTATTTTGCAGCCTTACCACCTTTGCTGTGGCTGTCTGTACGCTGCCTGTGCCTTGTGGATTAATTTTTTGTTTTTGATTGTGTAGGCTTGTGTGTGATGCCCAGCCTGCCAGGCTTCCTCTGTTTACCTTTTGGGGGGGGTTGTTTTTGGTTTTTTTGCTGATGTTTACTCTGATTGTGGGGGTGCCTGACTGGTGCCCACATTCCCTTCCCCCAGCTGTCGAGTCCCGTTATCTGCTCAGCCCAAGAGTGCCTCCGAGTATGACACCTGGCACACTGCAGCCAAAGATGCCAGATAGACGAGACCCCCCTGCCTTGGTCAGGTTGTTTGGGGAAGGGAGGGATTAGGTGGTAGGACTGTAGGACAGAAGGGGTGGGGTAGAGAGAGGCCAAAGTGATCTCTTGACCTTATGTGCCATCTCTTCCCTTGTACTTTCCCCCATTGTTGCTCATACCCTTCTAAAAACAGACTCCCCCAAATAAAACCTGCAGTTTTACTTATAGAGATTTAATTTTTTAACCTTCTCTGTATGCACCACAATTATAGATAGTGCTGTGTGTGGCACACAGAGCATAAGTAAACCACACCCGACCCTACACCCCCTTAAAGGTGATTCTTCTCCCCCACCCCGCTAAGTTAGGGCTTTTTAAAAAAAACAAACCCAAGGTTTTTGAAGGCGGGGTGAAGCAGAACCAGGAGCAGAGCGGAAGGCAGAGGGAAGGATGATGTAGCACAAGGGGCCTACTCCCCGAGACATCCACCCCACTGATGCAGTTGTGTGCAGGCTCTCCTATCCGGAAGAGCCTGGCACTGCAGTGCAGCTGCCCGTAAGTAGAAGTAGCAGGGAGGTCCTCCCCTGTCAAGAAAGAAGTTATTCTTCCTGTGACAGTGGAGAAGGAAGTGTCATCGGCTGCTAGCCAAGCCAGATTCTGGGATCTGCTTTCGGGGTTGTCTTGATACTCAAGCCATCCTGTTGCCACAAACAGCTTGTGTGCCAAGACAGTAGGAGTGCGCCAAACCGGTCCATAATTGAACCAGACTGCTATCAAACTGGTCCACTGCAATCTGAGCCGGTTCACCCGAATCGATTGTGGACCGGACTGGATCAGCCCTTGAGAAAGGGGTCTGGTCCACGATCTAACCAGACTGAACCCAGTCTGCCCGCGGACTGGTTCATGTGGCTGTATTTTACCACCACAAGGATGTGAGGGGAGGGCCTTACAGGCCTGGCAGTAAGCACCTTCTATTTGACTTTTAAAGGCACCTCTCACTCACCACACCTATGCTGCCCTTTACAAAAACTTTTTTCAGAACTAAAGGGGAATTCTAACTGGACAAAGAGGCACCTTTTAAAATGGTAATTCTCTTTGTTTAGTAGGGGAGAGTAACTGGCCCTATTCACCCCCAGCACAGTACCTCCAGTGACTGTTGCTGGTGTGTATCTGATGTTTCTTTTTAGATTGCGAGCCCTTTGGGCACAGGGAGCCATCTTATTTATTTATTATTTATCTGTGTAAATCGCCCTGAGCCATTTTTGGAAGGGTGGTATAGAAATCGAATAACTTAATAAAAATAAATAAATAAATAAATAAATAATGCCCCCAGTGAGGCACTACCTTGGCATGGTTGTGGGGCTTGTGTGCTCTGAGGAAGGTGAGAGCTATGCCAGAGGTCCAACCATACTGGACAGGTCTCACCAGAGGAGCCAGATGAAGAGTGCCTCTCCCATCAACAATATGGTGAGACGTAACTTTAATAAATCTATACCGGCTCGGTCGTCACCCGGGTCAACAAGGACCGTGCCAGGTGCTGGAGTCCCTGGACATCTGGTGGCAAGTGGGCTACAGGACTCAGGATCTTCAGTTGAGCAACCAGGGCTGAAGACAGCAAAGTTACTGGAAGAAACGTTGCTTAACCGAAAAAAATATACGGAAAATGCCAACAAGGAAATAATGATCTGCTATTACAAGTCTAGTCCAACTAGAAGAGGTTATTTAAAAAGAATGTACCAAATTTGGAAAGAGAAGCATCCAGATACAGAAATAACAGAACAAAGGCTAGCAGACCAAAGAAGATTCATAATCAGAAATAAAGTATTCACAGGAGTTGAGCTGGAAGAACTGCAAAGAGCAACACAGGCTCAAGATATGGAAGAAGAATTACCACCAACTGAAGAAGTTGCTCAGGTGGAGGAGGTGTTGGAAACAGAGGATGCCACTGTTGCTGAACTGTTTCAAAATCAAAACCAGGCAACCTCCCCTTTGCCTTCACCTCAAAAACCTGAATGCCGTTTAACAGAAAAGCAACAAGAACTAAAGCAAAAAATAACTGAGCACATGAACCAAACAACGACCAGGGTTCGACTTCCAGCTCTAAAAACAGTTGCCAAAAAACAACTCACTCAGGCATTAAAAGATGTCAATGCTGCACTTGCAGAAATAACAACCAATAATTTGCAAGAAACAAACCAACTAATGTACAGTGCAGCAACAATAACAACACAAGAACTCAGATATAAGATCAGTGGACCTGTAAAAAAAGAAAGCAGTACATCACCTAAATGGAAGATTAGATTAGAAAATAAAATCTCCAGGCTCAGATCAGATGCTAGTAAATTGAAAGATATGAAAGACAAGAAGCTGAAGAATGAAAACACCAAACAGTATCTGATCCAAAAATACCACCTAGATTCAAGGAAAATTAAAAAAGTCCTGGAAATCATAAAGCAGCAAATAACAGCAGTGTCAAAGAAGATTAACAGATACAAAGCCAGAATCACACAACACAGGCAGAATCTCCAATTCCAGTCAAGTCAGAGACGTTTCTACCAAAGCATAGAAGGAGAAACTGCAAGAAACATAGAAACACCAAATAAAGAAGAAACAGTGCAATTCTGGGGGAATTTATGGGGCAATCCAATAGATTATAATAAAAAAGCAGGCTGGACGAAAGAGGTAAAAAAATGTAACCAACAAATGCAAGATCTAATAATAACACCAGAATTAATAAGTGAAAGAGCAAAGAAAATTAAAAATTGGACTGCTCCAGGCGACAATGAACTGCATGGCTTTTGGCTTAAACACCTAACAAGCCATCATAAACAACTATCAAAACAGTTCAATCACATTTTGCAAGGAAGTGATATTGAACAATGGCTAACAACTGGGAAAACTCATCTCATCATGAAAGACCCAGCAAAAGGTGCAGTTCCAAGTAATTATAGACCGATAACCTATACCTGTTATCAGATACACTGCAGGAATAATAGACTGGACCCAGGCAGAGCTAGAGACGCTAGATCGTAAGACCAGGAAAATCATGACCATCAATCATGCTCTGCAACCTCGCAGTGATGTCGATAGGCTATACCTCCCTCGCAGCTCAGGTGGAAGAGGAATGCTGCAAGTCCATCAAACCGTAGAGGAGGAGAAACGAGGCCTTGAAGAATATATCAAGCACAGTGAAGAAGATGCACTTCAAATGGTCAATAACATGAAACTATTCAACACCAATGAAACAAAGCAGGCTTACAAGAAAGAACAAGTCAAGAACCGAGCAGAAAAATGGAGAAATAAGCCCCAGCATGGTCAATATTTGCACAATATAACTGGAAAATCAGACATCACCAAGACCTGGCAATGGCTTAAGAATGGCAACTTGAAGAAAGAAACAGAGGGTTTAATACTGGCTGCACAAGAACAGGCACTAAGAACAAATGCAATAAGAGCAAAAGTCGAAAAATCCACCACAAATAAGCAAGTGCCGCCTTTGTAAAGAAGCAGATGAAACAGTGGACCACCTAATCAGCTGTTGTAAAAAGATTGCACAGACTGACTACAAACAAAGGCATGACAAGGTAGCAGGGATGATACACTGGAACATCTGCAAAAAATACAAGCTACCTGTAGCCCAAAATTGGTGGGACCATAAAATTGAAAAAGTTGAAGAAAATGAAGATGTAAAAATATTATGGGACTTCCGACTACAAACAGACAAACATCTGCCACACAATACACCAGATACAACTAGTCGAGAAGAAAGAAAAACAAGTTAAAATAATCAACATAGCAATAACAGGGGATAGCAGAATAGAAGAAAAAGAAATAGAAAAAATCATAAAATACAAAGATCTACAAATTGAAATTGAAAGGCTGTTGCAGAAAAAGACCAAAATAATCCCAGTGGTAATTGGTGCCCTGGGTGCATTTCCAAAAGACCTTGAAGAGCACCTCAACACCATAGGGGCCACAGAAATCACCATCAGCCAATTACAAAAAGCAGCTTTACTGGGAACAGCCTATATTCTGCGACGATATCTATAACAACAACAACAACATTGACAATAAAATTCAGCCATCCTAGGTCCTTGGGAAGGACTCGATGTCTGGATAAAACAAACCAGTCAATAACACCTGTCTGACTGTGTAAATAAATAATAATAAACCACCCTGAGCCATTTTTTGGAAGGGCGGTATAGAAATTGAATTATTATTAATTAATAATAATAATAATTCCCCTTAACAACTGCTTGAACTGGTGAACCAGTCCTTGCAGGTTCGGTTGGACGAACCGTGAAAATTAGTTCTGTGCATACTCCCTACGAGATAGCAATACTGAGCCAGGCTTTGCCCACTGCTCTTCTCCTTGAGAAGGTGATGGGTGAGCTCTAGACCGTGCTGACCACCGAGAAAGGAATCGCCTTGGCAGGTCAGCTGAGGGCTGGAGTGGTAGATCGGCTCAGGGCACCCTTGGGTAACTTGGCAAAACATGTTTTGTCTTCCCTATGTGACCCAAGGATGAAGGGCAAAGCAGTCACCCCTGACCAGCTGCCAAAGTGGAGGGATCTCCCAGTTGCAGAGGTTAGGCTGGGGTGCAAACAGGAGGAGAGTGCTGGAACACCTACTGCTAGTGCGCAGTCCACCCCTAGCAGTAGTATTACTATCACCACCACTTCCTGTTCCAACAGAGTGTTGTCCCTGGCAGCCCCAAGTGAGCCAGCGGTCGCAACTCAGTGTGGTTCCACCCAGTGCTTCATGGAGATGTTCCTTGGTGCCTTGCCAAGGGGACAGGAGGAGCCCACCAAGTCCTGCAGCAGTGCAAAGCAGTATGTTCTGCACTACCTGCAGGAGCTGGTAGCAGGACAGGAGGTGGAGCTGATCCAGTTTTTGGCAATACTTTGCCAAGTCTGGTCAGACTTGGCAATAGTTGCCAGATGGTTCCTCTCACATCCAGAGCAAGAGGGTGTTTTCCATGTCCAGGGGTGTGGTGATACCCCATCACTCATGTTTGGATGCTGACACAGTCGAGCGCCTGGTCTTCCTCAAGGCCAATCTCCCCCTGCTGGGCTACCCAGAGCTGGTCATAGAGGGTGAGTTACTCATGGTCACCCCAACCCACAGAAACACCACTGGCAGCTCACCCCACCCTGGCCAACCCCAACCCAAGATGTGTCACAGTGCTGCTGACACATGCAGACACACACACTTTCCAGCACCATGACCAATGACGAGATAAGGACTCGTCAGCCAAGGCCCAGAACCAATCTGAGGCCACGGTGTGTTATCCAGACAAAAGCAGGCAGGGAGGGACATACACTTACACTGGAGAAGAAGAGAAGAAAGGAGACTACTTCTCATGGTAAGAGATTATCTCCATGCCTGGCCTTGAGAGTAACTTGTGCTTCACTCTCTGCTATGTGTGCTCAGCAAATTGCAGAGCTCAGTCTGCGGAGCTCTGCAATCTGCACTGCAAGGTATACTCACTCAGTCAAAATGTGGCTGAGTGAAGATGCTGTTCTGGTTGAGCTTATGGATATGCTTGCAGGCTGCTTAGGGTGTTGCTGTGGCAGCTGTTGTAAGGAGTCATATTTGTATGTGAGACAGCAGCTTGTGCCAATGTGGCTGGCAGTGGATTCTTGGTCAGTAATTCATTTTTGGCCATCTTTGAACTGTGTGTCTGTTTGGCAAAATGTGGTGTTCTGTTCTGTGTTGGGAGGGACTGTGTGTGCTTCTGTTCTGCATTGTTGTTTTTCAAAGAAGAGTTGCAAAATGTGTGCACTCAGCTCGTTTTGCCCATAGGGAACAATGGGTACCTCGAATCACCCAATTCAGCACAGACACAGACACATTCCACCACCATGGCCAATGATAAGATGATGGACTGGTGCCCCTGACAGCACCAATCTGAGGCCATGGTGTGTTATCCAGACACAGGCAGGCACTGCCTGCTTGCCTTCCTTGAGTTGTGGTTTGGTCTCTTTCTGAGATGGTGGTGTTGTGGAGAGAAATGGACAGTGGCAGCTCAGTTCTCTCTCTCTTTCTCTCTCTGTGAAATATTTTCTTGGTGACTGCTGTAAGATGAGCCCCATGTCTGGCCTTGAGTGTAACTTGTGCTTCACTCACTGCTCATGTGCGCGTGCTCACATGTTGTTTGATGTCCACTCAGTCAATTTTAGATCCCACTCAGGTTGAATCAGGAAGGCCCCACTCTTAATGCATGTGCGCACACACTGCTTTGATACTGCCGCCCAGAACAAAACTCATTCTGCACACAGATGAAAAAAATTAGGGAGAACACTGTTGCTCTGGTCTGCTCTGCAATCTGCATTGCAAGGTGTACTACTCAGTCAAAATGTGGCATTATTCTAGTTGAGCTTATGGCGATGCTTGCTGGCTGCTAAGGGTGCTTCTGTTGCAAGTGAGGACAGAGTCATAATTGTGTGTGAGAGTGCAGCTTTTGCCAATGAGGGAGGCTACTGCAGCCAGCACAAGCAAGTACTGTGGCTGGCAATGGATTCTGGGTCAGTGATTCTTTTTTGGCCATCTTTGGACTGTGTGTTTGTTTGCAAAATGTGGTGTTCTGTCCTGTTTTGGAAGAGAGTGTGTGCACTTCTGTTCTGCAGTGCTGTTTTTCAAGGCAAGGTAGCAAAACGTGTGAACTGTGCTTGTTTAGCCCATAGAGAACAACAGGGAATTCAAATCACCCCATTGTTCCCCATGGGTAGGTCCTAGGGACATCAGAGTGGGTTGGTTGTTAGGGCATGCCCCTACTTACCTACACCCCAACCCACAAAACAATGAAGCGCTCAGGCCATTTCTAATGAATTTTTGAATTATATCACTTTTTAAACAAAAAGTTGTCACAACAGTTTACATAGCAAGAAGAATGAAGATTGTGATACCCCCCCACACCTTTGGGATGGGGCATGAACTAAAAAGAAATACAAGGGTGATACTGGCAAAAGCCACTATGAGAGAGGCTATGTTGGACTTAATTGAGGGTGAATTGCTAGTCCCTGCTCCCCTCCCTAAGAGTCTCACCTTCCTGCTATTCCTGTCCCTAAGAGATTCACTCACCACTTTAAAAGGCACTTCTTTGTCCATTTAACAAGGGTCTTGCCAAATAACCCAGGTGTCAAATGGCACAGATACACAGAGGAAGTCCGAGTGGAGAGAAGATAACACAAAATGGAATCCTTAGCCACTAACGAACAGTAGACATTTAGGTCATTTTCCACATTTGGATCTGTTGTCCGCCCCCCCCCCCCATTTCTGTGTCTCTAATTCAAATGAAATACCTACATTAGGTTAGAATTTGCTTCTTAAAAACTCTCTCCTTTTCTTTCTATTCTATATTAAACAACTTCGCACATGACAAATTCTGTGTGTCTTTTTTTTATTCCAGTGTTAAAGATCCCCGCCATTATTATTATTATTTTTAAATAATCCCCATAATGAAATCACATACAAATCTATCATTTTCAGTGTTGAGACCACATACTGTAGCTTATTTAATGCAAGCAGGTGGATAATAAACACTTCTATCTTGCTTTTGTAAAGTGTACCCTATCCCTAAGTACTCTTTAATTATCCTTTGTTCACAAAATTACCGTTCTGCAAGAGCTCTCAGTTGGTGCCTATAGTACTATTTTCATAACATCAATATAGATCTTCTAATCTATGTTAATGATCCAGGAACAGTCCAATACTAATGCCAATCAGAATCCACCATTCAATACACTTGAGCTTAAGCATTTGTCTGTTAATGAGACAGCACCTGCGGTGACAGGTAACCACTAAAGCAGTGACAGGAAGCCATGCTTCAAGATCTCCCTTCCAGACTTCTCCTATTCCACACTTCAGGCAAAGAACAAGCAGCAATGGCTCTCTCAACCACATGCCATCTCACTGTATTTTCATGGTAGAAGGGGCAAAACAATCACCATCCCAGCTTAATTTGCTCCCTCTAGCAAAACACAAAGCAATGCTTTGCACAGCTTAGCCTTTAACTGCTCTGGGTACTAACAGCCACTACAGATACCAAGAGGCTTTCTACATTATACATTATTAAGAAGAAATATATTGACCATGGAGCTGGATCACTCATGATATGAATGGCTGGATGCCATATCTAGGAAAATATGGATCTCTCAGTGGTAGAGCACATGGCTTTCCATGTAGAATGTTCAAGGCATCTCCAGATGGAAGAGGATCTCATGAAACAAGGCTGGAAAAATCTTGAGTCTTGGAAAGCTACTGCCAGCACAGTAAACAATACATGGCTAGATAACCAATGATCTGCCTCAATAGAACGGTAAATCAGATTATGCAATCTCTCTCACTAGCACTGTACCTCCTCTGGGGATACTGATGGCAATACAGGAATATGATATGAATGGTAGAAGGGGTCATTCATTTCATAGTGATGAGTGCTTGCATACATTCCTGGTATGACATGGAACCCAACCATGGGAACTAAATCTTCAATGACCGCTACAGTGCACTGGTATCCTGTGAATCATCTGCAACATCCTATCATTCTATAACATGTCACAATACCTGAGTGTACAATCACAGCTGCTCATATTTTTGTCCTTCAAAACCATTTGAATTATCCTTAAATCAATGAGCCAATGTTATTCAGATTTAAATATAAATTGTTCATTCTGTAGTCATGCTTTGTGCAAATACTACTCTGGAAATTAATGTTTGTTTTTCATCTTACCACACAGCACACAACCCTGCCTTCCCATTCTCTCTCCTACAGAATGCTGCTCTCTTTCAGAAAGCATGTCATTGGGACAGTGAAAACTCCTACTTAATTTTAGGGATATGCACAAACCATCCAACCGACGGTGTGGCGGCGGCAGGGGTTACCTTTTAAGGGATGGGGAGGGCTCTTATCCCCCTGCCACATTTCCCCCACCTGAGCTGTGCCCGAAATTGTTGGCATGGGGCAACAGTGTACCTTCTTGCCTCCCCGGTCAGTCGCCGTACTCACCGGCCACTTCCAGTCTGACGTTGACCAGGGCGGCAAGAAGGTACACTGCTGCCCCATGCCAGCAATTCTGGGCACAGCACCAGCGGGGGAAATGCAGTGGTGGGAAAGAGAACCCTCCCAGTCCCTTAAAAGGTACCCCGCTGCCATCAAACCGACTGAACGTCCAGACCAGTTCGGCAATCTGGAAAAGGACCACTGAACCAGTTCGGGCACATCCCTACTTAATTCTTAGGCTAAGTACTATCCATAGTATCTAAACTACAATATTATGAAAACATTGTTAACATATACAAAGTCTGGAATTCAAAGACAAGTAATTCAACAAAGCAAAGCAGCATTCATTATGCAGTCAGTGTTTAATTTTTTTCCAGTTGGCAAAACTAAGACGTAAACTACATGTGACACACAAGCATTCAACAAAATCTGAGGGCCAGTTTTGTAAACTAAAGAAACTTTGGATGGGGCATTTTATGTGGACAAGTAGAAAGGAGCGATACTTAACCCTGTTTCTTCTGCCACACTGCCAAGATGCTTCCCTCACATCTACCACATGGGGTTTGAGTTTCATGTGTGATAGTGTCGCTTTCCACCCATACTAGGAAAAGGACTCGGAGCCAAATACATTTTCCCCACCCCATGTTTACAGCCGTCAATCACATGGTGTGGGGGCAGGGAATACTGGAAATGTTATTAAATTGCACGTCTATTTCAGACAGACATCACTAGAAGACACAGGGAAGAGATGCAGATCAACACCTTCTAAGTTTCAATTTGTCCCATTTGAGAAACAAGAGTAACAAAAGCACTCATTTCCAGAACCCCAGTTAAGGTAACTTAGAATTGGCTCAATAACTGTTGACAGGGGAGAAAGGGTGTAACAAAACCTGAAAGCAAACAAATGCAAACGTCTATAAATGTTTCCTGCAAGGACTTTTTCTATGATCTGTAAAGAGGACAGATTTTTAAGGATTCTTTCTTTCGCTAACATGACCTGGTACAAGATTATGAGCCGGGTCTCACAATCAGTGAGACCCGGTTTGTAAGAGTGAGCGGGGAGAGCGGGCTAAGCCCGCTCACAACACACACGAGCAGGGCAGGAGCCCTGGGCAGCCGTATCGGCCACCCACAGGACTGCCGGCTCTGTGACAGAGCCAGCAGGGTATCTGGGGAGTTCGGCAGCCGCACAGCCCCCAGAAGCTCCAGTATGCCCTGCGCAAGTGCGCAGGGCATACTGGGGAGACCCCTGAACTGGGAGGCTGCTTTTCAGCCTCCCGCTGGGGGTCTACTCATGAGTAACCATGGCGCAGAGCCGCAGCGTGGCTACTCATGATTTTTTAAAAAGGGTTTGTGGAGCGCTCGGTCCACAAACCAGGTTTAAGGGGTGGGCTACTTGAGCAGGTTACCCGCTCAAGAACCACTGGTCTTGTCGCCGAGCCCAGAAGTTCTCACAATTGTAGAAAATCGGGCTAGCATCCACTGTGAATATCCGATGTGACCGTGTGAATAGCCTCATTGTCTCAAAAACTAGACAAGATGGCGGCAGACTCTTTGGTCTAAACCCATAGCCCTATTCACACGAGTACAGCTGTCACAAAGTGCATCATTCACTCAGCTGTCCTCCTTACAGTTACCATGATGTTTGTCTGAAGAGACTAATGCTGCCCTAACCATGGCCCCACCCCTGACAACAGTATTTGGACACACAGATTCATATTAGAAGGCTACATCATCTTCATGAGAAGGTTAGGATTCCTTTTTTATATGCATTTGCTCTTTAATTGATGAGTTGTTTTTAGCTACTGCAGATATAATTGAGCATAAACTTAATCCACCTTGCCGGCATTCCTTGTTATTATTAAAGTACTGACACTCAATATGTGATTTGCTTGATACTGGTTAAAATGAACAAACTGTATATTATAGGTCATTTGTTTTTAATATGGCAATACTGGATAAAGAGCCAACTGCACAATTAAATAAGGATTTCATTTTATGTCCCACAAATGTGCTCATATTGAGTGAATGCCAAATTTCAATCGTATTCTCTCTCTCTTGAGATGCTGTTTAACAAGCCAAAGGTAAGAGTTTATTGCACAATTGGAAGCAAACCAGATGTTATGCTCACTTTTTAATATTTCAGTTACACGTTTTTGACCTTTATCGGTTATTTGTTAAATGCCTTTATTGAAACACAATGCGCCAGTTCAGATGAACAGATCCTAGGACATGTGATAACATTGGGGACCTGCCAAGAGCACATCCACCCTGTTGTCAATGGCAGATGTCCCAATGCGCTCTTGGGACGCTTGATATACACACCAAAATATATGTTTGTATATTTTTTCTGGGCAACAATTCTCTGTAAGATCCAATCCAGCTCTGAGAGCAAGTAATTTGTATGGGAAATGGTGGAGGGGTGGCGGAGGGGGGCTGTGGTATGTATGCATGGATCCCCACCCTTTGCATTGCCTGTGTGTGCATATGCAGACCAGTGAGGAAACAGGGCTGCACATGAACTTGTTTGGAGGCCCTTTTACGGGTGCACTTAACCCTCCCTCCACTTTTCCCCTGCCGGCGCTCCGTTTTTGTAGAGTCCTTCAGGGCGGCAGCATGCATCCCTGCCGCCCCGTCCCCTCTTCGGCCGGAAGTGGCCAGAAATACCACGTGCATGCGCGTGCACCATGTGCATACGTCAGGTGGGCTTGCACCCAGCGCGCACACATGCGCCAGGTACTTCCGGCCACTTCCAGCCAAAGAGGGCCAGAAATACCACGTGCATGCGTGTGCACCAAAGAGGGGGCGGGTAGCAGGGAAGTATGCTGCCGCCCCTGAAGCACTTTACAAAAACCAAGCGCTGGCGGAGGGAAAAGTGGAGGGAGGGGTAAGTGCACCCTCCCCCGCCTTCAAACCACCTCCGCCCGGTTCTGTGCACATCCCTAAACAGGGCCTATTGAGCCCTACTGGTTTCCTTTGTGTGTCTTGCCCTCAAGGGAATTGGGCCTCATATAAATATTTCCGTTCCCTACATTTTGTGTGCGTGCAAAAATGCTCTTTACTCGAGTGACTGAAATGGTAAGCAGAGCTGTCTAACAATGGACATAACTTTGCATTTATAAAATATACACAATCTGAAAGCATTACTTAATGGAATGACTCAGTTATTTCAACCCCTGCTAACTAGGCAAAGAGGCACCTTTTAAAAGTGGTGATTCTCTTTATTGAGCAGGGGGAGAGCAACTGGTCCTATCCATCCCCAGCACAGCATCCCTCCAGTGGCTGTTGCTGGTGTCTCTCTTATCAGGGGCATAGCAAGGTTGGAGTGTGCCCAGAGAAAAAGTAAAGAAATCTGAAATGAGGCTGAATAGTGGTAACAGAAAGCATAGTTATTTATATATATATATATAGATAGATAGATAGATAGATAGATAGATAGATAGATAGATAGATAGATATAGATATATATAGATAGATATAGATATATATATACTGTGTATATATAATTTATTTTATATATGTATATGTATGTATGTGTGTATGTATATATATATATATATATATATATATATATATATATATATATATATATATATAGACACATGCACACACACACACCTCCTATGTGCCAAAAAAGAACATCAGGCTTAATTAATTTTTTAAAGGTTTTGTAAATTGTGGATGATGCAAGTCATTTAATGGTACTAGAGAAAGACATGCTGTTCTGGTAGCTCCAAGTCTTAACACTCATATCAATTTTGGAGGATGAATACAACTGAAGGAAGCCTGGGCGGGTGCATGGCTTTTCAACTTTTGTTGAAAATCAGTATATAAATATTTGTTGTAGTTGTTGTTCATCAGTTTACATCAGACTTTCACTGCTGGTTCCTGAGCAAAAGGAAGGCCACAGAGAAGGGCATGTTCTTTGCCTATATTGTGTCCTGTGTTCAATTTCCAGTTATTGGGAATAGGGAAAACCTCTCTCCAGTAGCAGCGCTGGGGAAACCTGTGTTTACTACTTTAGATAGCTGCTTCCGTTCCAAACAGGGCAGGCAATGCTGGTAAGAACCAATGGCCCGGTCCAGCATAAAGCAGTTCAAATGTTCAGTAATAATGGCATTACTGTAAACAGCTTAGTACATTTCTTGCTAAATATACTAGATTTAAGGCAAATAATTAGTCAGTCAGTGTGTGGCATTTTAGCTGAAGAAAAAAGATACCTCGACGAAACCTTTTCAAAATACCAACTGTATTCAGAAACTGTAATATTTTCTCTCTTTTAATCTGTCAGTTAAAAGCAAAATAGTGACATATTAACAGTCCAGTAAAATGAATTGTTGGGTGGTGGGCAGGGTAGGTGGGAAGCAAGACCTCAAACAAATAGGAGCAAAAGCAATACAAAACACAAAGCAATAAACTTTGCTTATTAATTACAAGGAACTGCTGTAAGGCTGTAAGAAATAAACTGCTCGTTTCCCCATATACGTACTAGAACAGGGGTTCTCAAATTTGGGTCCCCAGATTATGCTTGATGACAACTCCTGTTACCCACAGCGGCTGGGGATGATGGAAGTTGTAGTCCAACAACATCTGGTATCTCAAGTTTAAGAACCCCTTTCTAGACTATGCCTCTGACTAGCTCTCTTCCTTGGAAAAGTTAAGTATTTGTTCAGATCAGCTTCTGGTACTAAAGCTAACATCAGAGCACAAACAAGCACAAAAATACATTAAAGAGGAAGTAGACCAGGCTATTTAAAACTTAGAAGCCAACAAGACTCCAGGCCTCAACGGAGTCCACAGGTCCCTGTAGATTTCTATAAAGCTTTCAAATTCACAGGGGCAAGTTCCACAAATGTGGTGAAATGCAAAAATATATTTTTCTAAAGCCAGGCAAAGACCCAGCTATTCCTGCCTCTTATTAAGACATATTGCTTATTAACCAAGGCTCTGGTTTGTTTATTTTACGTCAACCCTTACTAACCACCCATCAACCCCAAAAGAGATTCTGGAGTATCATCTGAACCAGAGGTTGGGCAGCCATCTGTCAAGAATTCAGTAGCAATTTCCTGCAGTGAGCAAGGAAATGGACTAGAAGTCCTCCAAGGTTCTAGCTCTAAACGTCTATGGTTCTACAAACTGGCTGTTTCATTCCAGACCCTTCTATATAAAACAATGTTTCCCATCTCTCATTTTTGAAATTCTGATCAAGAAGCCACACTTTAAACTAATTACTCTTGCCCCCTACAACCCAATCCAAACAACCTCTACAACAAAGATTCTGGCGGGAACTTGAAGTCTACTAAATTTATTGTAGCACAAGCTTTTGTGATAGAGCACATGCTTTACATGCATAAGGTTCCAAATTCAAATCCTGCCATCTCAAACACTGGGAAAGACTCCTGCCTGAAAGCTGCCAATAACTGTAAACAATATGAAGCTAGATGGACCAATGATTTAATTCAGTATAAGGCAGCATCATATGTGCCTATTATCTCTACCATGTTACCTCATCTAAGGTGATCCTACATTCTTTCTGGAAGTTTGCAATTGCTCTGAACTTTTAGGAAAGATCACTGCCAGAAATCTAAATAAGTATGTGCACACATTTATGAAACCATACTTTAACAGAATCTTGTCTCCATGTGCAAAATTAATATCTTCTATTTCAGAAAATATAGTCCTGCAGCAGTAAACTTTTCATGCTTGGGAAGGGGAAAATATTAATGAACTCTGAGATTTATAATTGCTTTTTCTCCTTTTAGAAGTTAAACACCTACTACACATCTGTACTATTCCATCTAATTTGGGTCTGATACAGACATGAATCACAGTTCCTTTAAACACCTTTGAGCAAAATAAACCTATTGTGACTAAAGTGTTTCTGATTATATAGATCTGATCAGCACGCTATGTTCCATCACAGTAATGAAACACTGGCTGCACTTAATCTGCTTTAAAGGTACCAATTTTCTAGTTAAACCTAAGATTACATCTTCTATTCCCCATCTATGTCCTTTTTCTTTGCAGCTTCCTATTACCGGATTGCCTGACCACTCGACTGTTCTAACATTCAACCATCTCTCTAAGACATATCTATTCACCCTGGCTTTTCCCAATTTACTTTACCCAATTTACAGTCTTTCCCTTTACTTCCCCCACCATATACATATATATTCTCTTTAACTTTAGGCTGCAAGTCTGCAAGCAGGACCTGTTTTATTTTTGTACAACACCTGGCAATTCTAGATGCTTTTGTAAATAAGTAATTTACAATGCTTTTAACCATGACAGTCCTAAAAGGTTCAAGTCCAGGGGTATTGAAAGGATTGTTTCCTCCCTGACAAGCCAATGCACACACTTCTACATTCAGGGGAGGCCCTGCTTCATGACCCTGAAGAATGTCAAGTGGTCACCTGAGGGGGTCTTCCCAGTGGTGCCACCTGAGCTCTGGGACTCCCCACCCCAGGAGATCTGACTAATTCCTTCCCTTTTGGCAATGAGTGAATATGCTATTCCGGCAGGTGATTGCTTAAATTGGTCCCTGTTGCACATTGGAAATGGCTCTTCTATGTTTTTTCTTTGTGAGTGTTATTTATTTTTGCTGGCTTAATTGCAATTTGTGTTCAATTCCTTTTATGAGAGCCAGCATGGTGTAGTGGTTAGAGTGCTGGACTAGGACTGGGGAGACCTGAGTTCAAATTCCCATTCAGCCATAATACTAGCTGGATGACTCTGGGCCAGTCACTTCTCTCTCAGCCTAACCTACTTCACAGGGTTGTTGTGAAAGAGAAACTCAAGGATGTAGTACACCGCTCTGGGCTCCTTGGAGGAAGAGCGGGATATAAATGTAAAAATAATAATAATAATAATAATATATTATTTGACTGTTAGTTGTTCTTATGATTGTAAGCCACCTTACAATCAAAAGGTTTCCTTTTTGTAGCAGGAAGGCTAGATACAAAACCTAATTCAATACACATTTAAAGTCACCACACCTACCACACACACATATATATGCACACCACACCCACTATCTATATCTATAGCGTTAGCGATAGCTATATCATCTATATCTATATCTATATATGCAGCACACCCACAATTCCAGTGTGTGTGATCACACTCACACACACACACACACACACACACACACACCCCACACACTATTCCAATTCCAGTATACCAAGGGTCCCAAGATGTGTTGGGCTATAACTCTTAACTTTCCCAGCCACCATGGCCAAAGGTTGGGAACCCCTAAAATACACAATAAAAAATCACCTAATATAAACAGAGACATCAAATGCAACGTTAAATAATGTAATACAATTCTCACTGAGGGAGAGGTTGGGCTATTGACTTTGGTTGTCCCATGACTGGTTACCTGGAATAGGCATGGGACCAAAGAATCTCCCCTTGGAATACCAAAAGAACAATGGGTGGCTTCACACAACACGCAGAAGTGGAACCACGCATGCTCCTGGCTTGAACTGCAAGTTCCAATCCCAGTATGTCATTCAAACCCACCAGGGTTGTATAACTAAGAACATAAGAACAGCCCTGCTGGATCGGGCAGCATACAGCATGTCCTCTCTCCTGCTGTAGCACCCCTGGAACTTATATGGAGAGGCATCATGCCTTTGAGGCTGGAGGTGGCCCACAGCCACCAGACTAGTAGCCACTGATAGACCTATCCTCCATAAAGTTGTCTAAGCCCCTTTTAAAGCCATCCAAGATGGTGGCCATCACCACATCCCATGGCAGAGAATTCCATAGATTAATTAGGTGCTGTGTAAAAAGGTACTTCCTCTCGTTGATCCTAAATTTCCCAACCTTCAGTTTCATGGGCTAGTATCAGGACGTAGTATAACTGGACTTCCAAAAAGCTTTTGATTAAGTTCCCCACCAAAGGCTCTTGAGTGAATTTAGCAGTCATGGAATAAGGCGACAGGTTCATGTGTAGATTGACAAGAAACAGAGGGTAGGAATAAATGGACAGTTTTCACAATGGAGGTAGGTAGGAAGTGGGGTCCCCCAGGGATTGGTACTGGGACCAGTGCTCTTTAACTTGTTCGTAAACAATCTAGAAGTTGGGCTGACCAGCAAAGTGGTCAAATTTGCAGATAACACTAAGCTATTTAGGGTAGTGAAATCCACAATGGATTTTGAGGAGCTCCAAAAAGATCTCTCCAAACTGAGGGACTGGGCAACAAAATGGCAAATTTGGTTCAGTGTAAGCAATGTAAAATGATGCACACTGGGGCAAAAACCACCATATATAAAACCACATATACGCTGATGGGATCTGAGCTATCAGTGACTGACCAGGAGAGAGATCTTGGGGTTGTGGTGGACAGCTCATTGAAAGTTGTCTCAGTGCGCGGCAGCTGTGAAAAAGGCTAATTCCATGCTAGGAATCATTAGGAAGGGGACTGAAAATAAAAATGCTAATATTATAATGCCCTTATACAAATCTGTGGTGGGGCCACATCTGGAGTACTGCGTACAGCTTTGGTCACCGTATCTTAAGAAGGATATTGTAGAACTGGGAAAGGTGCAGAAGAGGGCAACCAAGACGATCAGGGGCCTGGAGCACTTTCCTTATGAGGCTAGGCTACAGCATCTGGGGCTCTTTACCTTGGAAAACAGGTGACTAAGGGGAGACATGATCAAAGTGCATAAAATTATGCATGGAGTGGAGAGGGTCAACAGAGACAAATTTTTCTCCCTCACTCACAACACTAGAACCAGACAGTCTTCCCTCTAAGGCGTGCACATGTGCACGTGCGCACACATTTCTTGATTTCCGCTCAGTTAATTTTAGATCCCACTCAGAATGAATCAGGAAGGCCCCACTCGGAATATACATGCGTACACACCACTTTGATACTGCCGCCCAGAACAAAAGTTATTCTACACACAGATTAAAAAAAATTAGAGAGAACACTGGAACCAGGGGTCACCCCATGAAACTGAAGGTCAAAAAAATTAAGACCAACAAGAGGAAGTACTTTTTCACTTAGTGCTTAGAAGGGGCTTAGACAGATTCATGGTAGACAAGTCTATCAATGGCTACTAGTCTGGTGGCTGTGGGCCAACTCCAGCCTCAGAGGCATGATGTCTCAATACCAGTTTCAAGGGAGCAACAGCAGGAGAGAGGGCATGCACTTACCTCTTGCCTGTGGGCTCCCCAGAGGCATCTGGTGGGCCACTGTGCGAAACAGGATGCTGGACTAGATGGGCCTTGTGCCTGATCCAGCAGGACTGTTCTTATGTTCCCTCTGTCATCCGACATCTATAATCTAGATTTAACATGGGGAAGCAGATGGGTGGCAGAGGCAGGCAACCTGACATGTTAAGCTCAGAAGATGCACTAGGATTTGAATTTGCAGTTCACGGCAGGAGCAGCATTTGCTGGGAACCAGCGTTTCCACTTTCAGCATGTCGTGTGAAGACACTCAGTGTACTCAGCATCCTTTCTAGAGGAGTTATATCAGTTCTGGGCTATGACTGGAGCTTCTTATGATCTATATTGGATGAAGATATTCCAAGATAAATGGAATCAAACATCATTTCTCTGCCCTGTTTCTGTCAATGACAGCTCTGTCCTTCAGGTTATGACCCTGTCATAACTAGGTCAATTCAGCCCCTAACTTGGCTAAACATTTCTTAGTCTTCAGAAGTGTATTTATTCCTCCAGCATGGATGCCCAAATTATTTTTGGTCAAGACTGGAATTGGTGACCTAATTAGCAAAGGCTTCCCAGATCAAAACAGATTCCACAAAGCACCCAGTTCCTCAGCTGAATGGCTTCAGTAAACAGAGTAAAATTTTAATTAACAACTCTGGAGCACTTCTTAAAAAAAAAATTGCTGAAACAGAGACATGTAACAGTTAAAGCTATATTTTTATATCTAGTCATAAATGTTTTTCATTTCAACAGAATTAACACCCACACATTCTACTGTGTCAGAATGTCTAGTTGCCAGGCCATGGCTAATTAGGCTGGGGTAGTAATTTGCAATGAAACATTTCACCGCATTTTATAGCTAACAAAGAGGAGGAGGGCAAAGCCTTTGCATTTTCAAGGCTGCTTTTTTACCAACTTCCCCATGAGAAAAGAGATGCAGTAGAAGTCACTGCATGCTGCAACCCAAAATCCCCACTGTGTGAAACCCCTGTTGCCATCAGTGCCCCATCCCTATTTATGAATCACAAATGAGCAACAGCGCACTTGCCTTCCATGTTTAGTCTTCAGAATCTCCGTCTGATTTCAGGCAGTAGGGCTAGAAAAGATCCTTGCCCAAGATTCTGGAAAGCCGTTTTCAATCAGAGTAGACAGTGCTGGGCTAGAATAGATGAATAGTCTGACTCAGTTTAAGGCAGATTCATATGTAAATAAGAGCCTCTCCATATTATATTTGTACATTGGGGCAGTGTACAAATTAATTAATTAATTAATTAATTAATTAGATGTTCAGATATCCAACATAAGTCACCATAGAACCACTTATAGTCCTTAGTGGTACAAAACAATTGGAAACTTAAAGTCATTCCAGTTATTCCCCATTTAGACCAAATGTGTTACACTTTCTACTCAAAGACTTATTCCCTTGAATTGCATTTTAACAAGCATTATGGAAAAAATAATAGTTACAAGCAAAAAGAAGTGGAAGCAAATCAACAGGAAGCAAATTCCATCAGGCAGGGGTTCTAAAACTTGGGTCCCCAGCTGTTGTTGGAAAACTTCCATGATTCCCAGCCACAATAGCATTCAGGAGTTATATAACAATAGCTGGGGAACCAAAATTGAGAATTCCTTCATCAGATTCCTAGGGAGAGTTTCTGCACCCCAAGGTGATTCAGCAAATTCAGCAAGGTGATTCAGCAAGGTAATTCAGTTCTTTGTTTCCTTCTCCATTTCCATCCTCCCCAAATTCAAAATTTTTCACTACCCCTTCCCACTAGCTGAAGGGTGTCACTTTCACCAGTCTTGATGGGTATGACATGTCAAAAGTTGGAAAGAGATTCCGAGTCACAAAAAACATCTCCAATCATTAGCTCCAGTGTTCCCTCTAAGGCGTGTGCACATGCGTGCACACACGTTTTTCAATATCTGCTCAGTTAATTTTAGATCCTACTCAGGGTGAAACAGGAAGGCCCCATTCTGACTGCACATACACACTGCCTTGAAACTAACACCCAGAACAAAACTCATTCCATGCACAGATACAAACAATTAGAGGGAACACTGATTAGCTCCCACTGATAAAGTCTCAAACTGATCATGCTGGACTATTGAGTAAGCACCTGCAATAGTTTAAACAGAATTCTCAACAAATCACCAAACTGCAATACCCAGGATTCTTTAGCAGAACACAAGGCAGTTCAAATAGTATAAACACAAAGATATACATTTGTAGTATAAATATGCTCTCACTCAGGGGCGTAACTATAATAGGACAAGGGGAGAGAGTTGTCTGGGGGCCCACTGCCTTGGGGAGCCCCCCAGAGGCAAGTCACATGACTGACTCCCCTAATCGCACACCCGCCCGAGCTTCCTTCAGTTGTATTCATCCTCCAAAACTGATGTGAGTGTTAAGACCTGGAGCTACCAGGACAGCATGTCTTTCTCTAGTACCATTAAATGACTTGCATCATCCACAATTTACAAAACCTTTAAAAAAATAATTTAGGATGATGTTCTTTTGTGGCACATAGGATGGAGATATAGATATAGATATATAAAAATATAAATTTTACTATGCTTTTTGTTACCACTATTCAGCCTCATTTAAGATTTCTTTACTTCATGAGCTGAGCTTCAGTGAGAGAGGGGGGCATTTTAAAATCTTGTCTCTGGGCCCACTCCAACGTTGCTACGCCCTTGCTCTCACTTGCCATTTGGAAACAAATTAAAAACTTCCACTTACAGGGTGACTCCTAAACATGCCAAACTCAAGACCACAATCTTGGCACACATGGAGCCATTCAGAAGACTAGGACAACATATTGATATTCAAAGAACTGATAAAATCAAGGTAGATTAAAGAATCCTCCTAGGAAAACCCACTATACAAATTATTCAGCCTATATAAATGTTATAATATAAATTAAAACATTTATAATTGTGTAATTTGGTATACAATATTAAAATATACACATGTAAAAAAAAATTTCCCCAAATCATTTCAGTAGGTACCCAAAACAGCATTTTCTGAAGAGCTTTCAAAAATTCCTGACATACAGAAAAAAAATCTTGCTATGATGGATAAGGGAAGAAGGAGCGAAAGATGAAAGAGATGCTTAAACATGGAGAGTTTGGGAGACTGCAAACAAGCTATAGAAACTTGTCACTGATGCTGCTTCTCCTAGGATAGTAAGAAAAATACTCAGGCAGGGAAATACTTGACTAACAAGCAGAAGGTTGCTGGTTCAAATCCTCGCTGGTACTATATCGGGCAGGAGCAATATAGGAAGATGCTGAAAGGCATCATCTCATACTGCATGGGAGGAGGCAATGGTAAACCCCTCCTATATTCTACCAAAGAAAACCACAGGGCTCTGTGGGTGCCAGGAAATCAACTTGACAGCACAACTTTACAAATGGAAGGGCCTATCAATGTAGTTGGTAGGATCTAGTGGCAACATTCTGCACACGCACATTAACTTGTGGGGATGTGCATTTTTCCATTCTGCCCACGCTTTTTAAAATGTAAAAAGAGAAGCACTTTTTAAAAAGAGAAGCACTCTTTTTAAAAATTATTTAATTTTTAAATAATTTTGCAGCATACAATATATAACACAAACCACACAAGAACAGCTTATGATAAGAGAAAAATCCAAATTTTCAGACACGTGTTCTTTCCAATGTGGGACCATGGTGACAGGGTCACTTGTAACACTCTGCAGCAGCATCTGGCCAAGCACCCACTTGAGCCCTGAGACCCCCTTCCCCTCTTGAGCCGAAGCACTGGACTCTTGAATCTCAATCTTGAGCTGAAATCAGAATCCTTGGACAATTCCTTGGTGGGCTTTTTGCAAGGAGATCTGCATAAGACTACCCTGGATTTCCTTGGAACTTAGAGCAGAAATCACTATCCTTCAGCCATTCCTTGTGTGGGCTTGCTACAAGCTAATCCCTGTACCCAACGACCTGGGAACCCACTTGACCTTAGAATCTCTGGAACTTGGAATGGAACCGTTGAAGCTAGGCCATTCCTTGTGTGGACTTGGTTTGGGCCAACCCCTGCACCCAACTGCTTTGCAAATCCCAGTGCACCCTCTCGACTGGCTGTTGGCACACGCAGTAACTTAGAACTTGGTGCCAAGCCAGCACCCTGCTGCCTTTCCTTGCCCATCACTCTGGCAACACCTCTGCAGATAGAACCCCAAGTCTCCCCAATGAGATATACTCCTTTGGCTTCATTCACAGACTATAGGGCAGATATAAACTTTTATCTCCTCTCTCTCCTTTTCCACCCACACTTCCAACACTCACCAGCTGCTAGACTCTTCACACCTTTGCAGCCTCCCACCCCTGCTCCCGGGAGCTGCCTCTACCCCCGGCATTACCTAGGTTGCCAAACACCACATTTCCATAGTGTACCTCTGCTTTGTATATTTTATCAATTCCGCCCCCTCCCGCCAGTCCTACCTCCAACTCCATTTGCTCCTCTGGGGTATCCTAGCATGTCTTGCCATTATCTAGAGACTGTGATCTGTTTCTTCTATCATGCTTGCAAATTTGGTTTTGAGTAATATCCCCAGTTTGGTCACAAAGCATACGTGTATGTGTGTGTAGAATATGTGGGTGTGGACAAGCATAGTTAACACTATACAGTCTGCTCCTATACAGAGTTAGGCAGTATGCCTTGCTCCATTCGTTCCAGTGAGCTTAGGCATAGCAAACTCTATATAGAATTAGGTTACTTATTAAAAACATGAGTTATAGTTCACTTTGTTTAATATCTCAAAAGGGCACCCATAATCAAGTCTGGTTGGTATGGAAATTTGTGTAAGTTATAACAGATTTAATCAATTAAAAACTCCTTCATTGGTTGGCAGACCTACTGGGAATGCATCTGCCAGAGTTTGCAACATATCTTGAAGAGGCCATGACCAAGATTGGCTCAAAGTTGTTGCTCTAATTTTCAACTCCTAATTGGTCAAGGAGGAGTTGCACAGAAACCCGAGTCCAATGTAAATCAGTCAACACAGAAAAGAACAAGAGAGAAAAACAAAACATATTTTATACTCCTAATGAAAAGCTGGTGATGATAAAGGAAATTAGTATGTGATGAAAAATGAGTTGATACAACTTCTTTTGTGTCCTGGGAGCAAACATAAAATTAAGTTGTTTACAAAATTTGCAAGGGTGGGTGTACTAGAATCAATACACAGCCTCTACTGAATAGCCATTTTAATGGATTGTGCATACACAAGTTTCCCAGAAGGTTCTTTAGGGAATATTAGCAAATATTGAGGGAGCAGAAAGCCTGTTGTTGAAGAAAAAAATTTCATTGTACTGCCAAATCCTATAGCTTTGTGATCCCAAGGTATGGGAGAGTTGAGAATACTTTGCAAATAACTTAAAAGGCAACAATCCCAGGGCCAGGTAGTAGTCTGAGTCTAATTCTACAGCAGCAATAGTTGCTGCATCACAAATGGCTGTACTATATTGATATTTTTGAACTTACCAGGCAGATGGGGAGAGGGGGGCTTCTAGATGAAGGTAGCTTGGGCTTGAAAAATAACGTTGGTGAAGGAACTGCTTTCCCAAAAATCCACTATCACTCTTCCCCACAACAACATTACCTGTATACTACTGTATCATATCAAGGTTGACTCAGCCTTCCATCCTTCCGGGGTTGGTAAAATGAGTACCCAGAATGTTGGGGGCAATATGCTAAAATCATTGTAACCCGCTTAGAGAGCTTCCAGCTATAGAGCGGTATATAAATGTAAGTGCTATTGCTAAGTGCTATATCTTAGCTACAGACACAAACAGCCAAACCCTGAAGCTTCCCTCACAAAAGCCCCATCCACACAGGAAGTGGGACTCAGGGGGCGTAGCCGAAAGGCCAAGACTACTGTTAAAGTGAAAGGTTCCTCACTGAGCTTCAAGGGTACAAGGCTAACATTGCGGTATTTAAATTAGGGTTGCCAACCCTGCAGGATTAACCTGGATTTTTCAAGATGGAATTTTCACTTCCTCTCCAAGTGGCTATTAAAAGCAATCCTGCAGATTGTAATGGCTTGGTGGTGTTGTGGGAGAGGAATATCCAGGAATCACTTCCATCAATCCTAATCTAGGGGGATTGTGTGGGTAGGGTAGCCCACCTCCTTTCTCTTAAAGGCAGCTAACTCCAGTTGAGATTTTGAGAGACAGCAGAGAAGGATAGCAGATACCTAGGGGCTGAGAGTAAGAGGGCAGTGGGAGTTAAAAGACTGACCAAGTTTGGGGAGAGAAACTAGGAGTGGTCTAGAAAGTTGTGGGGGGAGTGGAGGGCTGAAGAAGAAAAACCGAGCATTTGCTGATGGTTCCACTAAACCCTTAAAATTTCAGTTTCTTGGTTTTTGCTCAAGGAAGGGCTCTGAGAAACATGGGGCTTGTACCCTTCTGAAAGTATAGGGTACCCAAGTGAAGGTCACCTAACCTAGAGGTAATATTCCTAGAGATAAATGGCCTTAAAACAGTGGCACTTGTGCTGATAACCTCCAGGCTTTACTACTGTAATGCGCTCTATGTGGGGCTGCCTTTGTATGTTATCCGAAAACTAAAATTGGTACAGGATGCGGGAGCCAGATCGGTCTCTGGGAAAACACAAAGGGACAATATAACACCGGTTTTGAAAGAACTGCACTGGCTGCCAATATGTTTCCGGGTGAAATACAAAGTGTTGGTTATTACCTATAAAGCCCTTAACAGCTTGGGTCCTGGCTGTTTAAGAGAGCGCCTCATTTGTCATGAACCCTGCCACCTGTTACAATCTTCTGGAGAGGTCCTGTAATGGTTGTTGTTGTTGTTGTTGTTGTTATTAATTCGATTTCTATACCACCCTTCCAAAAATGGCTCAGGGCGGTTTACAAAGAGAGATAACAAACAAATAAGATGGCTCCCTGTCCCCAAAGGGCTCACATTCTAAAAAGAAACATAAGACACACACCAGCAACAGTCACTGGAAGTACTGTGCTGGGGGTGGATAGGGCCAGTTACTCTCCCCCTGCTAAATAAAGAGAATCACTACGGTAAAAGGTGCCTCTTTGCCCAGTTAGCAGGTTGCCACCGGCTCGTTTGGTGGCGACTCAGGACTGGGCTTTCTCTGTGGCTGTCCTTGTCTGTGGCTATGGAATAAGCTTCCTGCTGAAATAAGAGCATCTTCTCCTTCTCTCTTTCTTTTCAGGAAGACTCTCAAGACTCTCCTGTTCTTGCAAGCTTTTAATTAGAATTAATTTTACTAATTTTACTAATTTGTTTTAAGTGTTTCATACTTTTTTATCGTGTCTTGTGTATTTTAATCTATGTTTTTAAAATGTTGTACACCGCCTAGAAATGTACATATCAGGTGGTATAAAAATCTGATTGATAACTAACTAATTAACCTGGTGGTTTTCAAACAACCTAGCCTCTGGAAACTTACTTCATTTCCCCCATCTCTGCTGTCTTGATTTGTGTGCTTAGGAGCTCCTGTGTCTCTGCCATGGAACCTATTTAATTATTAATTAATGTTGTGCTGGTTGTTTGTAAATAGCCCAGAATGGTTGGCTGAAGACAGCTAATAGTAGGACAGGGTTCTCAAACGTGGATCCCCAAATGTTGTTGGATTACAACTTCCACCATCCCCAGCCACAATGGCCCAAGGGTTAGGAGATAGTTGGTAATCTCTCTGTGTGTCTGATGAAAATATCCACCAGAACTTGTGGAAGGTCCCAGCCCACCTAAAGGGAGAGGTCCTACATTTGTGAAGAAACTGCAGTTTGGAAGAGGCAGAGAGAGAGAAGTCCTGTGAGTTGCCTAAGACAGTGCAGGGCCTTTCTCTGAGGATCTTTTGCCTTGGAGGAGTACAAATAAATAAAATGTTACCAAAATGCTATACATTTCCACGCTCTCTTCTCCAAAAGAAACCCAACCCAGATTGTGCTGCCTATTAGAATCTCTCACTGCTTGGGGAAGTGGGAAGCATGCAACACTCTCCCCACCTTTTCAATTTTATGGAAAATCAAAAGAAGGATTTTAATTCATTGGCTGACATAGTATGCAAGGGTACATCAGCCCAGCAGCACTGCACGTGTGCAAGTTACACAGTCCCAAAATTTGCACAAGCCATTGAAAATAATGGGCTTTTTCTTGTGTAACATAGTGCAAATTTTGCGTTTGCGCATATATGCAATGGTACTGGGCTGATGTACCCTTGCATGGTATATCAGCCACCATATATACAAAATATGTAAATGTATAACCGTAAATAATGTTAAAAACATTGAACATATTTAATATCTTTTTCAAAAATGGAATGGTGATTATATATTATTCCATTTAAATATTCAGCTGGTGTCCTTGACTCACTTTCAGAAATTACTAAAAACTCTACTTTTCCTTTTGATTTCTTTTCTTGATGTGCTATTTGACTTCTGTTGTGTCTTATTCTTTAACTCTTTCTTTGGTTTAGTCCTTCCCTGATTGTGCAGATTCCTCTCTCCTTCCAACTTTCTTTTAGATTGTGAACCTGCTGCCATACTTGACTTGTGTATTCTATTTTTGTACAGTGCCCAACACATAAACATTCTTATCAATTATTAATTTTGATGATGGTATATATTCTGCATTTCTTTACCAGACTACCCAAAGTGACTAATAGCACAGATGGTAAACAAATCATAAAACATCAACAATAGAACAAAATATTAGAAACAAAATTATACTGAAGCAACAATCTGCAGGGAAAAAACCCATGTCGTTAATAGCAAAATTTCCTAAATAGGATTACGGAAGAATGTAATTTGCATTACAGGGGAATTTTTTGTGCATTCTAGGGGCATTCTTGATTGGAAGCTGGATTGGAAGAAGATGAGCGTGGCTTTAAAGTTGGAGGAAGAAACATCAATAGCCTGCTCTATGCTGATGACACCACTCTGATAGCTGAGAATGAGGATGATCTGCAATCCCTAGTAATGAAAGTCAGGGAGTCCAGTGAAAAAATGGGACTACAATTAAATGTAAAGAAGACTAAACTAATGACAACGGGTACAGCAACCTGCCTCAGAATTGACAATGAAGACATTGAAGTGGTGGATAACTTCTGCCTTTTAGGATCAACCATCAACAGTAAAGGATCCAGTGGTCAAGAAATACACCACAGACTAGCACTCGGCAGGGTTGCAATGAAAGCCTTGGAAAGGATATTTAGATGCCGTGACGTGTCTATACCTACAAAGATTAGAATTGGTTCGGACCATGATTTTTCCAGTGTCAGTCTATGGATGCGAAAGCTGGACTTTGAAAAGCAAGTTGGAAAAAGCATTGACGCTTTTGAAATTTGGTGCTGGATAAGACTTTTGAGGATAACATGGACAGCCAGGAAAACAAACAAATAGATCATAGAACAGATCAATCTAGAATTTTTCACTTGAGGCACAAATGACCAGGTTCAAACTATCATACTTCAGACACATTATGTGAAGATCCAGCTCCACAATCCTGGGGGAAGTCCATAATGCTGCAGAAAGTTGAAGGAAAGAGAAGAGGATGACTCAATCATGACAGCAATGAATGCACTACTGAAGGACTTTAAAGGCCAAGTTGAAGGCAGATCATCCTGGAGAGAACCTATCTATGTGGTCTCTAAGAGTTGACACCGACTTGACAGCACTTAATCAATCAATCAATCAATCAATCAATCAGAGACATACTGCCAGTTCATGTGGGGTGTCAGTCAGGCCTGCAGGACTTTACCATTGTCTAAGGGGTTGCCCATGTGCCTCAGAACATACCCAAAATACCTGTTCAGGAGCATATTCTGGGGGAAGATGCAAAGGTGACCCTTCCATGAGGCAAAGTACAGCGGTCACTTCTGACAGCAGATTCTTGGGATGTCAGCAAGACAGCAAGATGCCACTGCTTTAAAAATGAGGGGGAAGAGGTTGCATGCATAGTGGGGTGGCATTTGGTGCCCTGCTTCAGATGCACAGAGGTCTTGAGGCACCACTGGGAAGATGGGTAATGGCAGATGAAATGTCTTTCAAGGAAGCTTGTCTGTCATTATTGATCTTCTCATTGAGGAACCCCTAATAAATTTCCAAGGAATGTAGTTTGACAGTCATGAGCTTAACCTATTTGTCTCTCCCATAATTTCCCCATTATGTTTCTGCTAAGCAGTCACACACCAGAATGATTTGCAATCAGAAAACCAATCAGCAAATCTCACTAGTATTCCATTTAGCTTCAAGAAAGCAACTCCAGGAAAACAAACTCTGAGTTGTTGGTTTTTGGTGTGTGGTTTTTTTCCTTAAGGAAGCAAGCAAGTATAATTGATCTACTGCTGTGTCAGATGGATGCTAAAGATTGCGAAGGATGTTAAGCGTGGTGGGATATTGCACCCAATGGAGCCAATTTGTGTTTAATTTATCAGGGGAGGATGTAAGTGTTAGATTGCTCCTTTGTTCTGCAGTTTAAGAAATCAACAACGAGGAAGACTCGCTGAAATAAAACAAGAGAAGAAATAGGATTTTTAGTTTTTATTCTTGATAAGGTGGATTGAATAGCCTTTAATCAGGCTGTTCTTCAAGTCCAGAATGGTGTTGCCTAGAACTTTGCCTCTCTTGCTGGCATCAGTAAATTGCTAAGAAATTACTAACATCTCCTCTTATTCTATTTTCTTCAAGTATTCTGGAATTGTGCAATCCCCAATCCATCCTAAAAGGATCTTTAATGTGGTCAAAATTACTATACACCAAAGATGTATTTCAAAATTCTGAACATAATGACTTTTTGCAAAATCATGCTTTATTTAATGGCAAGCCCAAAGTTAGACATGCAAGGATTACCACATTACTACAACAACTACTACAAATATATACTGCTCTTCAACCAAAGTTCCCAAAGCGGTTTACATATAAAAATAAATAAAACATAATTAAGATGGTTCCTTGTCCCCAAAGGGCTTACAAAAAGAAACATAAAGGAAATGTTGATGTTTAGCAACAGCCACTGGATATCTTAACCTTGAGACAATGGGCAGCATACAGACTAAAATAATAATGACTAAGTTCAATTGAAATGAATGGGACCGTAATGATTAAGTTAGACATCAGCTTCTATATCTATATCTATATCATGGCTGCACTGTCATGCAACTCAGTTGGTACTATTTTTGTGCTTGCACCACAGCACTCTTGCATAGCTGCATAAACATCACATTCCACCACATGTGTACTGTTGTGCGCTATGTCAGGCATTGTTTTTGTGGTGCTTAGTAGTCATTACCAGGAGGAACATAGTAACATAGGAAGCTGCCATAAGTCAGAGCATGGGTCCATCTAGCTCAGTATTGTCTACACAGACTGGCGGCAGATTCTCCAAAATTTCAGATAGGAGTCTCTCTCAGTCTTATCCTGGAGATGCCAGGGAAGGAACTTGAGACCCTATGCATGCAAGCATGCCAGTTAGGGATGTGCGAATCGATTCGGATACAAATCGATTTGTACCCGAATCTAGCTGATTCGGGTGATTCGGAGACAAAACGAATCACCCCTGTGGTCCATTGGCTAGATTCGGGTACAAATCGAATCGCGGCTGATTCGGGTTTCGGATATGTCCTATTAATTTCCCCAGATTCCCAGCTTTCTTCTTCTTCTTTTTTTTTAAGCTAAGCTCTAGCCCTTATAGAAGTGGAGTTATGGAGCAAAATGTGTGGTCACTATTTTTCAAGTGTTCGGATTCTTTGGTGTATAATAACTTTCACTCAATGAATCCTTATGAGGATTCATTACACACCTTCATTTCTTCTATTCATTTTGACTGTCTTTTAGACAGTGCCAATTGTCAACTGCCATGTGCCAACTACACCCCACTCCTACCCGCGAGGCAGTGAGGTACTACTCAGTTTAAGTTAAGTGCCTAATGGGTAGAGGCTACCACCCAAATTGCAGAGGAATTGGGCAAAGGGCTGGTTTTTGGTGAATTGTTGAAGTTTTCCATAGGAAATCATGTAGGTTTCAGCAGCCCCATAACTGCACTGAGGTGTTCTGAGTGTAGATTCTCTGGTAGCAAATGAGATTTTCAATACAAACCATGAATCCACTCTCATTTGCTACCATAGAATCTACACTCAGACCACCTCAGAAACAACAGAACCCTGTACCCCATGGGTTAGCAACCCCATGGGAGTGGCTGGCACCCTATGTGCACTACACCACCACTCACTCTGGGCCACCCCAGCACCCTCCAAGTGCACTTATGGGGCTGCTGAAACCTCCATTATACCTTGTAGGGGAAAACCTTAAAGATGAGTAAACTTCAACTATTCACCAAAAACCAGCCCTTTGCCCAATCCCTCTGCAATTTGGATGGTAGCCTCCACCCATTAGGCACTACCACCTCTCCACACTCTTCCGCCCCAGATCCCACTTTATGCCCCAAATCTTCCTCAAAGACACTAAACCAACTTTATTCACCAAAAACTAGCCCTTTGCCCAATCCCTCTGCAATTAGAGAGCCAGCATTGTGTAGTGGTTAGAGTGCTGGACTAGGACTGGGGAGACCCGAGTTCAAATCCCCATTCAGCCATGATACTAGCTGGGTGACTCTGGGCCAGTCACTTCTCTCTCAGCCTAACCTACTTCACAGGGTTGTTGTGAAAGAGAAACTCAGGTATGTAGTACACCGCTCTGGGCTCCTTGGAGGAAGAGCAGGATATACATGTAATAATAATAATAAATAATAATAATAATAATTTAATAATAATAATAATAATAATAATAATAATAATAATAATAATGATGATGATGCTGGGTGGTAGCCTCCACCCATTAGGCACTACCACCTCACCACACTCTTCCAAATCTGCCTCAAAGACTCTAAACCTTCAACAATTCACCAAAAATCAGCCCTTTGTCTAATTCCTCTGCAATTTGGGTGGTAGCCTCCGCCCATTAGGCACTTAACTTAAACTGAGTAGTACCTCACTGCCTTGTGGGTGGGAGTGGGGTGTAGTTGGCACATGGCAGTTGACAATTGGCACTGTCTAAAAGACAGTCAAAATGAATAGAAGAAATGAAGGTGTGTAATGAATCCTCATAAGGATTCATTGAGTGAAAGTTATTATACACCAAAGAATCCGAACACTTGAAAAATAGTGACCACACATTTTGCTCCATAACTCCACTTCTATAAGGGCTAGAGCTTAGCTTTTTTAAAAAAAATGAAAGCTGGGAATCTGGGGAAATTAATAGGACAGATCCAAAACCCGAATCGATTTGATTCAGATCAGCCACGATTCAGATCCAAATCGAATTTGGGGTGATTCGGATGGGTAAGATTCGGATCCAAATCGAATCAGGGCTGTTTCAATTCGGTTACAAATCGAAACACAGAAAATCCAAATTGCACACCCCTAATGCAGGTGCTCTTCCCCCAGAGTGGCCCCATCCCCTAAGGGATCTTACAGTGCTCACATGTAGTCTTCCATTTAAATGCCAACCAGGGTGGACTCTGCTTAGCAAAGGTGACAATTCATGCTTCTCAAGACCAGCTAACTAGACCAAATGCTGCCCACAGTGCCTATAGCTTTAAGTCAGGGGCAGGCCTTTCATGAGGCAGTCCATGGTGACAGACCATTGGAGCATTAGCAGGGCATCGCTATCCGAACAAATCTTTGGGACTCAGGGGCATAGCAAGGGGAGAGGGGGCCCATGTTCACCCCTCTCCCTGTTGGCCCCTTGGAGTGAGGAAGATAATGAATAAAATAGGGAGTGATGGAGATGGGGGCCCCGAGGAGCTGGGGGGGCAGGTTCTTTGAACCCATCCGCTCAGTTATAGCTACACCCCTGTTGGGACTGATTGAACCTTTGCAAACTTCCTTGCAAAGCTTGCAAGAAGCATGAGGAGAGAAGAGGCAGCTGCTAGGAATCTTCCCTCACCCCTGCTGCCCATGCACTTTCAAAGCTTGCAAGGGCTGGTTTGGAAAGGGGCATGAGGCAAGGCAGCATTTTTTGTGCCTCACCTCAGGCATTGCAGTCTCTTGGGCTGCCCTTTGTTAAATGCTCCAAGGCAGCTAGAGAGGATCCAACCACCACCCTCCTGCCCCTTCTGTGATTGGTCCACTTACCTCACCTCCATCGATGCTACAGCAAGCACCTTTCTGTGCTTGATGAGGTGGACTGAATAGCCTTTAATCAGGCTATTCTTCAAGTTCAGAATGGTGTTGCCTAGATCTTTGCATCTCATGCTACAGCAAGCAACAACTGGACCTGCAGCAAATAGGAAAGGAGCAAGACCAGTCCAAAGCCTTTCCCCCCTCCAGCTCTAGTTGAAAAGGGGGGGGGGACTTTTGCCATTTTCTCCCCTCTCCATATCTTATATAGCCTTGCAAATATACAGTATCTGCAAAAGTTACTAGACCACAGAGTTTTTACTAGCCTGCCTGTGTTCATTGACTCATGTTAGTCATTTGAGGCACACTGACAGCCTGAAAGGAAGTAAAAGAACTTATTTTCAAACAAACAAAAAATCCTGCCTGCTCTCTTGGAAGTAATTCTTGTTTTCCAGAAGCGAGTAGGTGAGCTATTATTACAAACCTTGTCTTATTGTATACTGAGTGACAGGACAAGAGTAGCTAACATGTCCCTCAGTGTAACATGGGGAGTATAGAATCACCTGCACTTCTGTGGGGTAATCTACATCATCGGCAGCAGTGCTGCACAAGAAGGCAGTACTAGTGCTATAATGTTGTCTTGTAATTTCATAAACTTAATGGGCAGCATGCAGACTAACCCTGAACTTGCATTAGAGCATTTCACGCATTCAACAGTTTCTGGTGATCCTCCTTCCCTCTGCTGCTCCCAGTGTATGCCTTTGATGGTCCCCCAGCCCTTAGGGACATATTTTGCAGGGGCCTGGGGGAAGGAGATAGAAAGGAGAGATGGGCAAAAATGGTTGCTCACACAAATGTCCTAACATGAGGGCAGAGTTAGTCTGGATATTGCCCAGCAAAAAATAACCCAATTTTTCTAAAAATGGTGCCACAACCAAAAAGGCCTTGCCCCTCATACCCACCAGCTATTGGGCCAGCCCTGCAGATGGAATGGGTATGGGGACCAGTGATGGAAGTCCAGTTACATTTTGCCATGCTCCTTTTGAATATGTAAAGATATAGGTACAGTTTCCAGATGAAGATATGGCAGGTAGATGTGCATCAAAACATACACACACAAATCTCCATCAGATTAAAGTGTGGTATTTTTAAAAGCTTGCATTATCTTCCTATCTTGCTTATTAAACAATCCAGCTAGGCAAACTGCAACTTTATATACAACAGTGTCACCCTTTCCTACCTGCATTTGAAGCAGTGATGCGTTTATCTCCCTGAATGAAATGTATTACATGCATCTCTTTGGCATGAAGGATGGTAGCTGCCAGCAACTTATTTTCTGTGTGACAATTCCATCCAAACATCTCCTTGGCTTTGCAATAAAATGAATGGCGAGCAGTCAGTGAACAACTTGTTCTTTGTTTTAAAAGAAAAACAAAGAGCTACATTTTTTCCTTTTTTCTTTTTTAAAAAGAAAACTTTGAATTATAGCATATGATTGCTGCCAAGGGAAGAACCCTGAAAATTAAAATGCATGTCACCTACATTCTTAATTTAAGAGTTGCTTGCTTGATTCCTGATTCCTGCCCCCCCCCCAACTTTATGTCCCTTTAAACTAGTGCCCTAAAAATTATGGCCATCTGACGGGCATATAGATCTAGTAAATTTCTAGATTTAAAGACCACTTTATCTCAAGCCTGATAAACAGTGTGTGTTGTCAGTGCAAGTAATTAAGAAAGTTATGTTTGCTGTCACAGCACTGCACCAAATTGAGCTTGCCTAGTGTTTGTCTGCAGCTGTGGTCTTGGGCAGTTGATTGGATGACTGAATCTGAAGCAGATTATGGCAGTAGATGGAAATGAAGAACTTGCTTTGTATTGAAAGCTGTTGCATCAAAGAAAACACACAAGAGGTATCAGTGCAGCTGTCCGGCGTACAACGTCGAGAGCAGCGTCATCGGTTTTACCTCGGACAGCCGATCCATGGAGGGGGCAAAAGAAGCCGTGACGAGCCGAGGCGGTGCGGGGAGGGCTCGCACCAGTGGCTGCCCACCCAGAGAGTCTAGTGAGTGTGTGGCCACCGAGGAGCGGCTGCCCGGATGGAGCTTGGACAAGGCGGTGCCCAATGACATTGGGAAGGTGCCACAGAGAGAGGGGTGGGGCCGTGGGGGGGAAGATGGGACAGGAGAATTGGAAACAGCTGCCTGTAACAAGGAGGAAAGGAGGTTAATAAAGGATGGCGGGGCCAGCTGGGTGGGGGCAGGAGATGTTTTCCTTGCCAGCAACTATTTAAGATGTGAGTGGAGGACTCAAGGGGCTAGAGTCAGCTGCCATGACCCCTCGCAGCCTGGAGGAGGAGGAAATGGGTGACAGCCAATCCGCTCCCCTCCCAACTCTGAGGCCTCACTGCAAGAGAGCAAGGCATGCCGGCTCCTGCATTGTGACAGCAGCCAATGTAACTACTCCCTTTCAAAGGATAATATGATCCAGAGATGATGGGCTACTATGAGGTCTTAGATCTATTAATGGGACCATCCAAAAGGTCAACCTTGAGTGTCTCTTTAAGCTTTCTGTGGATACAGCAAGAGTGACTCACTTAAACAGTCTGAACTTATTTTGATACCTAGGGATAGTGGCGGACTTAAGAAGAGGCAGAGTAGGCACTTGCCTACAGTGGCAAAATTTGAAGAGAGGCAAATTTTGCCACTCCTCAAACGTTGCCGCCCCTCTCTGGGAGTGAGGGGAAAGCCCCATCTGCAGTCTGTTATGGGCCTTTCTCCACGTGTAGATGGACTGCAGACGGGGTGTGCAGGGGAAATGGAAGGAACTCTCTCTTGCTGCCCTCACTGCCCACGCAGCAGCATTACTAAAAGGGGGGAAATTTCCCCTCGGCCCCCTATGACCCTCCCCGCTGCTGCCCTGTGCAGTGTTTTAAAGTTAAAGGGGGGGGTTCCCCTCGTCCCCCTCCCCACAGCTGCCACTCTGCAGCCTTCGCTGACCTTATCCCTCCACACACAGTGGCAGTTTTTAGGGGGGAAAGGGGGTGCTTTCTCCCTCCACCTCTACCCTCGCTGCAGTGGTGGGGGCAGCAAATCCTTGGCAACCTACAGGCGGCAAAAGGCTTAATTCATCCCTTCCTAGGGATGCCTAAACACATTGATATCAATGGGCTTAGGTGCATCTAACTCTATGTAGAATTGGGCTGTTAAGATGTTACCATATCACTATGTGTAAAATGGCTTGACCTTTGGACAGAACCCTAGACCAAAAGCATTTAGCTCGCACTGATCCGTGTTTAAGAAAGAATGGAAGGAACTGCCAGGGAGAACGGTGGGCCAATATGTCCATGATGTATATATCCTTACTATGATACAAAATGTCATGATTAACACAATCATTCAAATCTAGGTTAATGTTGATTACTGACTTCAACATGATTGTGTGAACCCACACCAAGGCAGGAATCTCAGACCATCTTGGCGTGAGTTCACACAATCACACTAATGTTGGTACCCACATTAAACCTAGATTGGAATGATTGTGTGAACCAGGCCAGTCAGGGGCAGAGCCAATGTTGCACAGCCGTGTTCAAGGAACACAAGCCATCATTTTCCGCAGCCCCTAGCCATACCCCCCTGCATCTGACATCTTCATAGGAGGTGCGCTCAGTATTGAAAATGGGACCACTCAGCCCCATTTGTGAGGCTCCTCAATCAGTGCTGCTCTCACAAGGCAGAGGAGGACGCTCTTAGGCAGGTTGGAACACAGCACTGACTGAAGAGCATTGCAAACAGGTCTGAGATGCCCCATTATCGATATTGGCCATATCCCCTATATTAACAGCAGATGTGGTTAGGGCATACACGCTAGTGCACATCTATTTAAAACAGGATAGGAGCACTGTTCCCTCTAACAGGGATTTGCAGATGTTGTTCCCTACAACTCCAGCATCCCTAACTGCAATGGCCTTTGGCTGGGGATTATGGGAGTTGTAGTGAACAACATCTGGGAATCCCTGTTAGAGGGAACAGTGGATAGGAGTTGCCAGAGGAAGTTTTCACCCCAACTACCAGCAGCTTCCTACGCCCCTGAGGCCAGTAAGTTTTGTTTTGCAGTTATTCTTCATTTTCTACAGCTACACTTCTCAGTGTTATGAGATTCCAGAAAATCTTATGTGCCTATTACAAAAACTCTATTAATATGTTATGTTCAACCCATGTATAACCTGTGTGTACAGGGTATACACATACAGAACTGTATATATGTACAGTTATTCACACATTTGGTTCAATGCATATGCAGTGGTACACTTCCATCTGTACCCTGCATTTGAGGGGACCTGTTCCCAAGTAACTGAGAGTCAGACACGACTGAATGGGTAGAGAGAGAGTTCCCAAGTGGTTTTTAAATGAATGCTGCACAGTTTTTAAAAACACTTGCATGAAAGTACAGTGTAATGCCTGAATGGGGCTAACACATTCAGACTATGCATTAGATCAAAATTAACACCTTTCCCCAAGGTGCGCGCTCTCGCTCTTGCTCTTTCACTCTCGCTCTCTCTCACACACACACACACTCACTCACACACTTTAAAGATGAATCCTGTGATATGTTGGGACAAAGCAATTAAAGGTTCGATTTTTATAGGCCAAAATCAGCACCTAGAAATATATCCACACAGATATAATGTGTTTTCAGTAACCTGTGCAGGAGGGCCCAAATGATGGTTGCTGTGTCCAAGCCTCCCAAAAAGGTATTGACAATATTATGTGGGTACAAGAATAGTTTACCTTAGGATATCCCCCAGAAGCCTTGAGCCTAATAGACATGCAAGGCCTCCAACCGATTGGTTCTTATGTCATTTCCTTGAGTAGGCCTGCTGGGAACAAGTAATAGGAGGGTTTTTTGTTACTCCAGATGGCTGCAAGATTCATCTTGGTGAAACTGGCCTTTTCTAGCAACAGTGCCCTGACATTCAATTTGTTCATGCAAATTTTGTTAATTATCTGCAATCAGATATGCAAACTGGCTGCAATCCCTGGCTTATGACACATTTCCAAGGTGGCCATTCATGCTGAACATCTCGACTGTTCTTGAATTAGGCATTAAAATTGTGCTCTTCAAGAGATTATTAATGAGTAATAAATAGGATCACCACCCAATCTGTCATGAGATACATGTTCCTCGCAAAAATGATATGCCTTGGCATATACTTCAGCACCATCATGGCCAGAAACCATCTTGCCAGGTAATCAGCCTGTCATGGATCATAACAGGGAACTGGGGTGGTTCTTGTCATATTTGCCAGACCACGGAACCAACTGCATTCTGCCAGCTGTGGCTTGCTTCTTTCAGGGCTTGGACTGGAATTTATTAGGACTGAAAAAGAACCAAAAAGGGAGAAGAAAATGATCAGAGTAAAATAGGTGGCCTAGAAGAACAACACTGTAACACAATCTTGATAGATAACTTTATTATCTTTCCTATCCCATGGTTGTACTTGATAATGAATACTATTTCGGGCTCCATTAAATTAAAAAAAAAAAAAGTCCAAGGGCAACATGCTTCATCTTTGGGGGGGGGGATATTTATTTCTTCCTCCTTTACTTTTTTATTGTATTTAGTAAACAGACTCAAAGAGCTCCATTATATTTCCAAAAGAAAAATTTCCAACAAGAGAGCTATTGATTAAAATATGCTCACATTTTTTATTTGGTCAGAGTTCCTGCAGCTATTTGAAGCTTACTTTGTTGTCTTAATGCATATAGCTCACCACATCTCACCTTCCCCTATCCTTCCCCCTGCCACTTCCAACCCCCGCCCTACTTTTACCTGTCATGTGTGTCAATTGATAGCCTGACTGAGGGTTTAATGGGCAGAGGGGAGGGCATAGTTGAGAGGGTGTTCTTCTTTCTTTTTGTATTTTAAAAAAAGTCTTGGTTAAAATATCTATTTATGGAAGGGAGCATTACTCACTGTGCTGTGGCATAAAGATCTTTGCAACGTTTTCCTAGTGGCAGCACATATGAACACTGCATGTCTCTGAAGTCTTCAGAAGTGTTTTCTGTATAGAACTGATGTTACCAGAGTTGGTATTTGGTTTTTCTGGAAAAACTGACACATGACATCAGTCTTTCTAGAGGGGAGGCAAAATCTGATTCTTTGTACCTGGTCTGGTATTCTTTTCCAGACCATGCCAAGAAAGGTCGGTTGACATCTGGTGTCTACCTTCTTTTCACATGTCATTATGGAAGGACAGTCTGCATCTGTAGAGGTTTACAGTCCCTAACATTTCTCTGTACTGCACTAGCTCTGTCAAGCCTGGCTATCTGGACAGTTCTTCCTTAATTCTGATTTCATTTTTTAATGTGCATTATTATGATTTTAATGTGCATTGTTGTCATATTATTATTATTGTTGTTGTTGTTGTTGTTGTTATTACTGTTAATATACCATTTGTCAACCCCCCAAAAAAGTTCTTAAAGCAGTTTACATAGCAAAAGTTATGAGAAAATGATATGAGAAAAGATTGTTTCCCAAAGGCTCACAATCTAAAAAGGAACACAAGGAAGGCACCAGCCACAGCCACTGGGAGGGATATGATGCTACTAGCAGTGGCTACTAGCCACTGGGAGGGATATTATGAATAGGGACAATAGCGCTCCCCATGCTAAATATAAGAGATCTGCTTCTTTAAATGGTGCTTCTTTGCTCAATTAATAGGGGTACCGGTGTATCTGAGAAGCTGAATGTTAGTGGACTACATCTTGAGCAGCATGTCCACACTGCCAGACTGGTTGACATCCTGACTTACACTGCCTGGCATCCTGCCTAATTTCTCGACAGAAGTTCCATTGGAATTAATAGATGAGTTAGTCATAGGTTCGTGCAAGAGAAAAGCATCCTTCAGGTACCCTAATCCCAGACTATCTATTTAGGGAGGTTGCCTTTGAATGGGGCCTTGCAGGACTATCCCACAATGCCATATAGAGGCATATCAAAGAGGCATTCCTTGAATCTCTGGGATAAGTCCCTAGACTTAATGTGAACTTTCCAGGCTTTAACAGGAATGTGTAATAACGGAAACTTTATTTAAAATGTCATTCTTCATGTTTAGCTATGCTGGATGGACTTGGAATATTTATAGGATATAAAGTGTTTCATTAGGAAGCTAAAACATCTCACTATATATTGCCTCGACATTTATGGAAGCAGGTTCATAGCTGTTCAGAAATGGAATTTCAGCCCAGGTCAGTTGAAGTGCAGCCACACTGTGCACATTTCCCCTTACGACTTGATATTTAAACTCCATCTTGCTGCTAAGTTGTATCAGTCTGTTTCACAGATATTACCTAGTGGACAGCATTAATGTGCAGTTGTTCAAGCAATTTTGAGGGGTGGAGGGAAATGTAGCTAGTAGGAAATTACCATTATGAGTGATGAATAGATAAGACTCTCCTGAATAAATTCCTTTCAGGGAAGCAAGTATGTTGGGGGTTGAAAAAAGCAATTTCTGAGCACCAAACCAAAGCGGATAAATACAATAGTTTCCCTTGGCAAAGAACATAGAGAATCTGAATGTGTGCAGCAGTAAACAAAAATCCATTTCATTTTAGATGCGATACGCAAAGGCACTGACATTTAAATTTGAAAATCAATTTATAATGATGCCTGTTGGATTATTCTAATTGATGGTTTGCCTTAAAATTGAACACAAGGAGACAATGGCCGGTCAATACCAAATTAAAAACAGCAATGCGGTCAGCTGACCTTGAACTTAGCAACATCAGTATTCAGAAGCATGGCCATACTTTCAAAGGGACCTATTCTTGCTGACTAAAGGAATGGCAGCATGGTCCTAAATTCATGTGAGAGTCCCTTCCTTAGGGATCTGAATGGAGTAATGAAATTGCTCCCTGTTTGATTCAGTGGCCTTTATAAGCTTTGTGTACAACACTCTCCTGAACAACTACACAACTGCCTAATCCAGGGGTTCTCAAACTTTGGTCCTCAGATGTTGTTGGAATACAGCTCCCATCAACCCCAGCCATAATGGCTGAAGACTAGAGATGATAGAATTTGTGGTCCAGCAACATCTGAGCACCCAAGTTTGAGAACTTCTGGTCTAATTGAATGAGAAGATTTCTGCATTTACTGTGCACTCTGATCTCTACCTGCTGGCCTAAACCTTGCTATTCTGTGTGAGAACCTTGGTTCTACATCATCATGATGTCCCTTTCATGAAGACTCTGCAGTTATATATGCAGCTGAACCAAAAGATCAGATTCCATATTCAATCCCAACATTGAATGCCTAGAGATTTCTATACTAGCGGCATAGAAATTCAATAAATAAATAAATAAATAAATGACATCAAGGTGTTTAATCATATTTGAACTCTCCCTCTCTCTCTCTCTCTCTCTCTCTCTCTCTCATATTGGTATACCCCCTGATATGTGCATCTCTAGGTGGTGTGCACAATTTTAAAACACACAAAAAATATAACAGAGTAAAAACAATTACAACAACAACAACAACACGGTAGGCAGACAGGCGGGCATGTGTGTGCACGACGGGTGCACGTGCGCTCGCAACTTCCGGCCACTTCCGGCCAACGGGGGGAACGGGGCGGCAGGGAGGAACGCTGCTGCCCCGAGGGGCTTGAAATTGCTGAGCACTGGCGGGGGAAACGCGGCGGGGGGGGTGAGTACACCCTCCCCCGCCCTTAAAATACTACCCCTGCCGGTGCCGAAGACCATTCGGGCACATCCCTATCACAGAATAAAAAGTTAAAACAATCTCATGGGATAAAAACAAACAGTTTAAAATTTCAGTCAAAACCCTGAAAAATAGGTGTATCTTGAAAGTCTTCCTAAAAGTAAACAGAGAAAGAGATGCTCTTATTTTAACAGGGAGCATATTCCAAAGCCCCAGGGCAGCCACAGAGAAGACCTGGTCCTGAGTCGCCACCAAATGAGCCAGTGGCAACTGAAACTGGACCTCTCTGGGGTGCTTTCCAGTCTAGCTGCTGAAACAGTAGCAAAATGCCTCCGTTCAAGCAAGTCACATTGAAAATGTAAACAGCAGGGGAGCATTCTCGTGGAAACTAACAACCCCGCAAAACAGCAACTTCCTTATGCCAGATATGTGATGTCCTAGCTCTATATTGCAGCGATTAAATTCGAGACAAGGCATTGCCAATATGAACGGCACCCTGCTGTCTGTGCAGGGACTGAGGTGTCATGACGCAGGAAACGTGAAAGCACACTTCCAAGATACGACATGACCCCATTGCAGGGTCTAATCTGGAAAGCACCCAGGTGACCTTAATATACGGCAGGGACCCAAGCTGTGGGGGGGCTTTATTTTATTTTATTTTATTTTATATTTATTTATTTATTTATTTATTTATTTATTTATTTATTTATTTATCATATTTATTTACTGCCTGATATGTACATTTCTAGGCAGTGTACACCTAAAGCAGTGTACACTTGATAGGTAAGAACCAGCACTTTGTATTTCTCTCGGAGACATATTGGCAGCCAGTGCAGTTCTTTTAAAATTGGTGTTATATGGTCCCTTCAGGTTGTCCCAGAGTCCAGTCTACATATGAAGATATATTGTCCCAGAGACCTTTCTACATGTTTTAGATTGTGAGCCCTTTGGGGACAGGGATCCATCTTATTTATGTATTATTTCTCTGTGTAAACCGCCCTGAGCCATATTTGGAAGGGCAGTATAGAAATCGAATAAATAATATAATATAATATAATATAATATAATATAATATAATATAATATAATATAATATGAAGGCAGCCCCAATGTAGAGTGTATTACAGTAGTCAAGCCTAGAGGTTACCAGAACAGGTACCACTGTTTTAAAGTTATTTGCATCCAGAAATGGGCAAAGCTGACGTATCAGCTGAGGCTGATAAAAAGCACTCCTGGCCACTGCCTCAACCTGAGGAACCAGAGTGAGTTTGGGATCCAAGAGCACTCCGAAGCAACGTGTCTGATCTTTCAGGGGGATTGTAACCCCATCAAGAACAGGCAGATTTAAACCATATCGGGTCCACACACACACACACACACACACACACACACACACACAGAGTCAGTACCTCTGACTTATTTGAATTCAGTTTGTTATCCCTCATCCAACCCATTATTGACTCCAGGCAGGCATTTAGGGTAGTTCTGCCATTTGGAGAGATGACAGGAATCCCCACCCACAGAACATTACCCTGATCACCCTGGTCCAGGGACCAACTGGGATAGGCCCATAGTCTTCATTGTCACTACAAACTACTGAGCCGCTCCCGACAACCCATTCAAGTCCCCCAACAACATTCAAGTCCCCCAACAACAACAACCTAGGCAACTCCAATGCCAATTCCACAACCAGATCCATCAGCTCTGTTAGGGACTCCTTTGGGCAGTGTGGTGATTGATATACCAACAGAAGTCCCAGTCTATCCTTTGTCCCTAGACTTAGGTACACACATTCAATATAGGCCAATTCCCTAAAAAGGATCCTGGTAAGGGAGATGGTATTTTTATAGACCACAGGCACCCCACCTTCTCACCCACATCCTCTCACCTGCTCCACCATGGAATAACCCACCTACCATTTTTATGAATGGATGATAACCAAACTCAGAAGCTGAAATGAATATCAAAACAAGAACTACTAGCTAAATATATAATACTAGCTATTGTGTTCAGTCTACAGCAGATCCATGTTCAGGTAAATGCTGGGCTGTAAAATATAAATATATATCCTATAAACTGGAGAACCCCAAACAAGTTAATTTGTTCCAGATGATTTACTGTTATTCATTTATACTTAAGAGGTCCATAGAACACTGTGTAACATTTTATCATTTATGGCAAGACATGATACATGCTGATATCAGCTGAAGATTATGAAATAATGGTCCACAGGCTTATCTGAAAGAGAATAGGACCTAGAAATCTTGATTAGCAATCCCTGCTAACTTGTAATGAGTTTCCAGACCAGCAAGGGTGAAATTACATGCCAAAATAACATATAAATTATTCCCTGTTTAAGCAGACGGCTCTTCAGTGCTGATACCTATTTGCAGGATCATGAAGTTTCAACTTCCTAAATATATTACTGAACCAAGTATTGCATTTACTTTGTCTAAATGAACTTGGCTGTGAAGTCTTAGTTGAAGAACTGCTGATCAGCCATGTAGAAGAACGGTCAATGTTCATTATTACTAGATATCATGCATATATTGTTGTTTCATCAACCAGGTTCAATGTATTGGTCCACCAAAAATGTTTTACCATTTACAACAACAAAGCACTAAAACAGCATGATAAAAGCATAATAAAATATGACAATAGAACCTAGTACAAATAATCAAACGGACAATCAACTAACCTACGTGAATTCCTTTCTAGGTTCCCTTGCCTGGGCATCAAAGGTGACAGAGAAGGTGGTGGCCTCCCAGCTCCAGGCAGTCTTGAAGGAAACTGATTATCTAGACCCATTTCAAACTGGTTTTGGAGCAGGCTATGGGTTGGAGACTGCCTTGGTCAGCCTGATGGATGATCTCCAATTGGGAATTGATAGAGGAAGTGTGACTATTGGCCCTTTTGGATCTCTCGGCAGCTTTCAGTACTATTGACCATAGTATCCTTCTGGAATGTCTGAGGGGATTGGGGGTGGAAGGCATTGCTTTGCCGTGGTTCCACTCCTACCTCACTGGCAGATTACAGATGGTGTCTCTTGGAGACTGTTGTTCTTCAAAATCAGAACTTTTGTATGGTGTCCCTCAGGGCTCTGTATTGTCTCCGATGTTGCTTAACATCTACATGAAACTGCTGGGAGAGATCATCAGGAGATTTGGTGCAGGGTATTATCAATATGCTGATGACACCCAAATTTATTTCTCCATGTCGACATCACCAAGAGAAGGCATAACCTCCCTAAACGACTGCCTGGAGGCAGTAATGGGCTGGATGCGGGATAACAAACTGAGACTGAATCCAGATAAGACAGAGGTACTTATTGTTCAGGGTTGAAACTTGGGAGACAATTTTGATCTGCCAATTCTGGATGGGGTCACACTTCCCCAGAAGAAACAGGTGCGCAGTCTGGGGGTGCTTCTGGATCCAAATCTCTCCCTGGTGTCCCAGATTGAGGTGCTTTTTATCAGCTTCGGCTGATTCACCAGCTGCGTCCATTTCTTGAGATGAACAGCCTCAAAACTGTGGTAAATCTGCTGGTAACCTCTAGGCTAGATTACTGCAATGCGCTCTATGTGGGGCTGCCTTTGTACATAGTCCGGAAACTGCAGTTGGTTCAGAACGCGGCAGCCAGGTTGATCTCTGGGTCATCTAGGAGAGACCATATTACTCCTGTGTTGAAGGAATTGCACTGGCTGCCAATATGTTTCCAGGCAAAATACAAGGTGCTGGTCATTACCTATAAAGCCCTAAACAGCTTAGGCCCTGGGTATTTAAGAGAACATCTTCTTCGCCATGAGCCCCACCACCTGTTAAGATCATCTGGAGAGGTTCGCCTGTGGCTGCTGCCAATTCATCTGATGGCTACTTGGGAACGGGCCTTCTCCGTTGCAGCCCCTGGACTTTGGAATGTGCTCCCTGTTGAAATAAGAGCCTCCCCATCTCTGGCAACTTTTTAAAAGGCACTGAAGACACATTTATTCACCCAGGCTTTTAATTAGATTTATAATTTTAAATAATTTTAATACTGGATTTTAAATGTTTTTAATCTTTTAAATGATTTTAATTGTTAATTGGGTTAATGTTTTAAATTATTTTAATTGTAAACCACCCAGAGATGCAAGTTTTGGACAGTATAGAAATATTTTAAATAAATAAATAAATATCTGGCACTTAAATACATTGTCCCACATACTTTGCATTCTCCTGCAGGTGATTTCTACACAGCCCACTGCCATAGGCATTTTTAAAAGGTGATGTAGTTATACAAGAGTGCTATTCCACAGATGACTAAAACTGCACAAACATAGTTGTGCAGCACTACAGCCACTGGAAATAATGGTCATAGCGTCACACAACTGCATTTGTGCCATTTTAGTCTTTTGTGGAACAGCGCTCTTGCACTGCTATGCTTATCTTCTTTTAATGCCCACAGCAGCATGGACAGTGCAGAAACCACCTGTAGGACAGTACACAGAGCCACTGGCTGATATTTATTCATTTACTTATTTATTTAAAATATTTATACCCCTCCCCTCCAGTGTACTACTGCTTGGGGCGGCTCACAACAATAAGATAGATACAAGATACAATAAAAGTAATAAAATTAACTAAATTAAACGAAAAAAGTTATCAGATTAAAAACCACAATCATTATTAGGTTCAAATTAAAGGTTATTTTAAAAGCTAAACACTGAAAATTATAAAAAGCTAAAGATATAACAAAAAAAATGGAGCATTAAAAAGCCTCCTTTACTTACTTTACTTTATTGCGGTCGTAGACCAATACATAATAAAACATACATACTTGCATAAACTCAGCAAAATAAATCACACAAGTTGCAACACAAAAAGCCTCCTTAAAAAGGTGTGTTTTAAGATGTTTTTTAAAAACACTGAGCATGGCAAAGCTCTTCAGGGAAGGCATTCCAAAGCCGAGGGGCCACAACTGAAAAGGCCTTGTCTCTAATCCCCGCCAACCAGATCTATGTTATTGGCAGGGCCATGATAAGGGCCTGAGATGATGAGCGAAAGGTCCTGGCAGATTCATATGGGCGAATGCAGTCCGACAGGTACCCCAGCCCCAAACCAAGTAGAGCTTTAAAGGTCAATACCAGCACCTTGAATCTAGCCCAGAAGAGGACTGGTAGCCAATGAACCTGATGCAGGATGAATGTAATACTCGTGAAATGACTTGCACGAATATTACTATTCAGGAGTAATTTAGTCTGGATTATACCCATTGAATGCATTACAATCAGAATGGATCACAATTACTAAAATATTGCATTTGTGTCCATTTCCCCATATTGCAATTGTATCAGTTTCCCCATATGGTATATAGATTGTAGCTTGGTAGTAGAGTGTCTGCTCTGAATGCACAAGGTTTCAGGTTCAATCCCAAACACCTCTAGGTATGACTGGGAAAGACACCTGCTTGAAACCTTGGAGAAACTGCTGCCAGTCAGTGTAGACAATATTAAACTAAATGGACCAATGGTCTGATTCAGCATCCTATGTTCCTATGCATAAAACATAATGAGTGATCTTCCTAAGAAAGATCAGTGATCACGATTTTCAATTTTAAAAATTTTTTAATTTTAATTTTTTTTTTTAAGTAAGAACCACTGGGGTTAGGACTATGGCACTGAGAGAAGAAACTTAAGTCTTTTCCCCTGTGTTATATCCCGAATTAACCCCCACCAAGTGACTATTTGCCCCACAGGATCTATAGCTTTGTGTTTTGCTCTTCAAGACAAATAGCAGCTTGAGTAGGGGTAGCCAATTTTAACTGGGAAAGCAGTCCAAGGGAAAGAATTAACCTCCTCCTTCTTTGCTGTGGTCCCAATCCAATCTCCCAATGGTTGCTGTTAACTTTAAAAAATGGGAGATTCTGATCAGAGATTTTCTGCATCACTACTTTGCCACAACTAAGCTTTTCAGCCTCCGTTTCCTGTATTGCCATCTTCAAAGTAAAGTAATGAACAGGCTGCAATTTTGTTATGTCATTTGCAGAACCCCTAAACCTTTCCGTCTGAGCTAGTTTATAGAAGAGTTACAGGGAAACTTTATTTTCATCTACCATCTGTTCAGTGAATTTTGTAAATTTATGAGGATGTAAATAACTGCACCATGTATTACTCCAAGCGATTATGGAGAAAACTAGATTCATTGTTCTCTCAAGTGTGTTTTTTTACGACTTAGCTGTTACCTTACGTGACACGTAGCAAAAGAAGAAAATAAACTTTTCACTGCTGTTTCCACAGTTTCATCAATCGTGTGAAGCGTGCTCAAGAAAGGATAGGAGAATAGCCTCGTTCTCAAAGTGATCTATATTCCATTTCTAGATCTATCACCAGCCACTGCCACAATGAGAATGTAGTAATTTCTTCTTCTTCTTCTAGTCTGCTTTGGGACCACCTCATAGGTTGTATTTTTTTTGAAGTGGAAAATCCTGGAACTCACATTTAAGCCATCTAATGCAACAACCATACATGTATCTATTGCACTGCATGAGCATGCACTGGGAAACCACACTGAATGCCCATGTGACAGATGGTAGAATTATATTCTGTACAGAAAAAACAACCACCATGAAATGGCCAAAGCTGCATGGGGGGAACAGTTACTAGATATTTGACTGTTATTTTGCACCATTGTGATCTAAAACAATAAAGAATGCCTGCACTGGGTTGGCAGGGATATTTTGTAGCCAAATGTGTAAGGAAGCAAGCAAGCAAACAGACAAACATTTGTTTATGTAGGTGTACAAAAACCAAAACAAAAGTACAAAACAAAAAGCAAAAACTCACTCACCTGCTTGCCCCAAGTAATATAATTTTCACATATCTGGTGATAGCAGAAGTTTCCTTCTGGAAAGACACACTTCATTTTGAGTAACTATTTTTCAAATATAATTCCCCCCAATGCATCCTTGTAATAGAAAACACTGGAGGCTTGTGCATGGGCATGTGTGACTAAGGGGGCATTTCAGGACAACATTCAACCAATATGGTAATATTTATGAAGGATCTATTCAATGAATTTAGTGACAAAAAATATGGGTAGCCATGTTGGTCTACTAGGGGGGGAAATCCAAAAATTATCATTTGCTAATATCTTTATTAGGACCAACTGAAATGATACAAAGTTGGGTACAGTAAGCTTTTGAATTCTTCAGAACTAATCAACCATTGTTTGGTTTTTGGTACCACAATTGGAAGTAGAATACTTCTGAGGCTCTCACAGACAGGACTTGTGGAAACACATTTTCCCAAGTCAGGGAGACATCACATAGACCCCAATATTTAACCATGCTTCTGTATAACATCTGAACGGACCCAATGAACCTAAGCACATTGACAGTCTTTGCAGAGTGATGTCCCAGGAACTCCCATCAAATAAGTCAAGACTGGAACCATAAACACACAAAGTTGAACATATGAAGATGCCTTATTCTAAGTGAGAATATCAATTAATTAATTAATTAATTAATTAAAACATTTTTATACTGCCCAAAACTTACGTCTCTGGGTGTAAGAGACATAACTTACGTCTCTGGGCATTTAGTAGTCCATTTAATATTTATTAATTCATTTAGCTCAGAATTGTCTACATGGACTGACAGCAGCTCTCCAGGGCTTCATGTGGATCTTTCGCAGCCCAGTAGAAATGCCAGGGATTGAACCTTAACCCAGCAATAATAATGAGCATTTATATAGCGCTTAACTGTATTAGCTTCATTAAGAACTTTGCAAGGTAGTTTAGTAGTATCAGTCCCATACTACAGATGGGGGCTGAGGTTGAGAGTTCATACTGAAAGCCCAAGGGTGGCAAAGTAGGCTTCACACAGTATTGGAGGTTGAGGGTGAAGTGGGAGCTAGGTAAGAGCAAGATGGAGTGGCAGACTGAAGAGGAAGGGCAGGATGACCAGAACAGAAGGCTGGGACAGGAAGTAGAAGCACGAGATCAAGGCAAGAAGCTGGCTCCAGAGGCACTCTTGATGGAGAACTTATCCCTGCAAAGGTTTAGCTCAAATGCAGATTTATATAGAGCCCCACCTTTTCTTGGAGGTCAGCTAGGCCCTGATCCTGTCAAGCAAGTTCCTGAGCTGGATGCTCTCTGCTTCTGTACTAAGTAGGCCCACTTGAAGGGAGAGTCCAAGGACACAGATGGGCACTTTACCACTGATGTTGGAGCTCAGCCCTGGGGGTGTGCAGGGGATTTCAGGGGTGGGTCCTATTGGGGACTTCCAGATTCCTCAGAATGGGGTTTCTGTAAGAGAAAAGCTTTTGGGTGTTCAGGGATTCCCCTAGATCCTGGAGGTCCTTGATAGGGTTTGTGCCTCCTCTTCTCCTGAGGAAGCCTCACTAGGGTGTGGGCATGGTTGGTTTATGACACTGAGTAACTTGCCCTAGGCCACCTACAGAGTTTGTGGTAAAGGCAAGCAAGGACTTCCTGATTCATTGCTCAAACTCTTACACCCAGCTTTGGATCCCCAGATGTTCTTGGACTGCAACTCCCATCATCCCCAGCCACAGTGGCCAGAGGTTGAAGCCCCCATGCTACCGCACCATGTCACGAGCTCACTCTACTCCAGAAGCTGACCAGAGATTTATGACACAATAGCCAGTTGGAATTGTAGCTTAAGTTTCAGCTTTACTGACAAATGGTCAGTTTTAGCAGTCGCACCATGCAGACAGGAATGAAGAGTGAAAGCACCATAGACCCAGTACATATCTGATAACCCAGGCTTTCCAGTAAACTTCAACTCCAGAGTCACAAAGCTCTCTGACAAAAGCTACAAGCAGATTAGACATGTTGTTTTCAGCCATTTGTTCAAGGCACGGGCTGCCAAATTTATAGTCAGCACTGCAGCCACGTGCACTTAATCAATGCTCCACCCCCACCAGCTGCCATAGATTCAATCCGGCTCCTGCTGCCTTCTTGTCAGTCGACTACTTCTCCATAATTCCCTCACCTGCTGTTGACGTCTTTCCTGCCTGCGTCCTCAAGGAGATAGTGGCCGTTCAGTCTCTGGCTCCGATCCTGACACTTCTCTCCAAAGATCACCCAGCCCTGCTGGCCCCTCCTGCAACAAACACTCACCCTGGCCTGTCTCAACTACCTCCCCATTCAAATCTCCAACCTGCTCCTCCTCAGGCACCTCCCCACTTCCTAGTAAGTCCCCTGCCCCCCCACTCCTCTCCAATGTCTTCGGGTGGGGGCATGACACACCAGCTCTTTAGAAACTGCATCCATGAAACAATCAAACCTCAGGGGTTGCAAGTAATAATTTAAAACATTTTCATCTTAAACTTGGGCTATCAGAATTCACATCACCAACATGAACAACTTGAACGATTGCAAAAATGATGGATTTGTCTCTTGAAAAGTCACTAGCCTGTTATACGGAATCTTCATTGCCTCTGGTTACAACTCAAATGAATGTCAGTGCCACTCCATTTACTTATACCAACATAAAAAATGTATCATAAATACTACATTTAATCATATGTAAATTGTCCACATCTTGTACGTCTCAAATCCATGGAGCCTCAGAAGCTATAAAGCAATATCCATGCTTTAAATGTAGCATTTACCCTTTTTATTTTAAATGTGATGAATTCAGCACTGGAGAATAATGTTTATAAAAAATGCAGCATCTGAATATAAACATTTCGGCATTTCACAGTAAATCATCTCTCCACACAGAACTCATTTGTTATGGCCAGAATTAAAATGGCTGCTCTTGTTAGGATTCCCATCTGGAGTTCAAGGCCAGTCAATCCACTGGAAAGCTGAAGCATCTATCTCATGCCCTGGGCTTGCAGCCAGCAACTGAGGGACAGGAAGGGATAGGTCAGAATTAGGAATGGATTAATCACTCTGATAACGAAGCTACAGAGAAACTGCAGCCTGTGGAGATATACAGTCAAGAGTACAAAGAGTAGTGCTGTCTTCCTTCTGCAAAAGGGCTCCCTGCACTTTTCCTGTAGCTCAGAATAAGCTTCTGTTCTTCAAATGCAAGTTAAGGCAAGCAGAACTCGTCGCCAGCTATGGACAAACTGAGGATACTGGTAGGGAAATTTGTCTACTGAGTAGGATGCTGTATGTACAGTTGCCATATTCTGGGTCCCCAAAAACGGGTGCCTAATTTGCATATTATGTAAATTGGCTTGAAAATAATTTTGCGTATGCAAATTAGCAGCTGCACTTTCCAGTTGACTTGTATTTGCTCTGGATATCTACCAACCATTTCTGCTTGACCATTTTCCTTGACATATTAACAGCAGCAATGGGGTGGGGTAGAGGGAATGCACTGCTTTTTAATTAAGGCTGCAACTCTGTGCACACGTATTTGAGAGAAGATCTGATTGAAACTAACGGTGCTTACTTCTAAGTAGGCATGCACTGAGCATAAAGCCAAGAAAGTCCTTAAACATTACAATACACTGCCTGGTAGGCAGATTGTGATTCACATCAAAAGCGAGCTATCCTCTCAAGTGCCCAAAAGAGATCCCCTGCTGATAACAAACAAGGCAACATTCCTCAGGGGATTACTGTACTTGTGAAAGTGAAACCCTCTCAGCCAGCTTCCTGTGCTCTTCCTCTTTTAATCCAAGTCCAGCAGTTGAGCAGAGTAGTGACTGCACATTTTGCTCCATAACCTCTACAAAGTCTAGAGCTTAGCCTCCTCCTGCCCAATGAAAGCTGAAATCCGGGCAAATCCAGGTGGGCTAAGCAATCCGGGTGAGATGCTTAAAATCCGGGTGAAATCCGGAATTCTAGGGGGCATGGCAATGCTAGCTGTATGCATTTCCAAAGATTTCCTCTCAAGGAACGGGACAAGAATAAACAGGAGAGGGCTTTCAATGGCAAACTATATGTTATATGTGGATACATATAATAAAACCCAGTGCCATTTTTTTTAATGCAAAGCAGCTTTGGAAAGGGGCAACTTGGAGAAGAAGAGCAGTGTGTGTAGGCAGAGGGGAAAGGGATGCATAATGTTTTCCTCTCCATCTTTCTGCTCCAGATAGTTTTTCCCATGTAGGCTTCCAGTTCTACAGTTCCTCTCACACAGTAGGGCTGTTCACACGACTGAGAACTGGGTATGGTAAGTGTCCTACCCAGCTCAGAAGCTGCACACACTCCTAATTTGTGGTCATCTGTCAGCAAAAAACTAAGTAGGAAGAGGGGACAGTGTTCATGTGGGTTGTGGGTGCAGACTTCAATGGCACCATTCCACCCAGCACTTTTACCCCGCGTATTATCAAGGGTGGAGGAAATGCCATTGGCATTTGCGTCTGCCTCCCACACATTCACTTCTGCCTTCTCCTAACTAGGTTTTTGCTGACACACAACCAAAAATTGGAAGCACAACAGCTCCCAAAGCGGGATAGGAAGCTTGTAGGATGCAGTTTACCCTCATGAGAACCAGCCTAGTTTGTATGGGGGAAGCAGTTTGATGGGAAAGGTGGTTGATGGAAAGAGGATTAAGCATCCACTTTCCATTCAAAATGGCCCCTTCCTGAAGCTACTTTTATTTTTTCAAAATCCTGTCAGGGCTTTGGAATAAGCCATTGCATGTAATATATAGGTTTGCCCATTATAACACTAGAACTTAGAGTTCCCAAAGAAGCTGACTTGCATTAAGTTTAGTACAAACAGAACCAAGCAATTCTTCATCCCTTGGAGATTCCAGGGATTAACCCACAGAGATCACCTCTCAACCATGACAAGTAGATCAAGGTGGGAGGCAGGGGATGGTATACATGTAAATATAAATTATCTGTCTAAAGACACATGTCTAAAGACTCACTGACTCATGGAAGGACTGAAATGCTTAATTCCTGATGAGCTAGTACCTGGAAATAACATCTGAAAATGGGACAGTGGTAAGTCTCTATTAGGAAATTGGGGATATGAGTTGTATCCCCAAAATGGCTGTAGTCCTTCAAGGTTACCCGGGAGGCTGGAATTTGGTATGCATAGAGCCCAAGGCACACCATGGACTATTTGTAGAGTCTCAAACACTGACATATTTCTACCCAAGAGTCAAAAATATGAGCCATAAATGTTGATCTATTGATTGATTAAGTGCCGTCAGGTTGGTGTCGACTCTTAGCGACCACATAGAGAGATTCTCTCCAGGATGATCTGTCTTCAACTTGGCCTTTAAGGTCTCTCAGTGGTGCATTCATTGCTGTGGTAATCAAGTCCATCCACCTTGCTGCTGGCCGTCCTCTTCCTCTCTTTCCTTCAACTTTCCCAGCATTATGGACTTTTCAAGGGAGCTGGGTTTTTGCATAATGTGTCCGAAGTATTATAGTTTGAGCCTGGTCATTTGTGCTGCTAGTGAAAATTCTGGATTGATTTGTTCTGTGACCCGTTTGTTTGTTTTCCTGGCTGTCCATGGTATCCTCAAAAGTCTTCTCCAGCACCAGAATTCAAATGCGTCAATGCTTTTTGTATCTTGCTTCTTCAAAGTCCAGCTTTCGCATCCATAGTGTGTCATGGGGGAAATCATTGTCTGAACAATTCTAATCTTTGTAGGTGTAGACATGTCATCTAAATATCCTTTCCAAGGCCTTCATTGCAGCCATACCAAGTGCTAGTCTGTGGTGTATTTCTTGACTGCTGGATCCTTTACTGTTGACAGTCGATCCTAAAAGGCAGAAGCTCTCCACCACTTCAGTGTCTTCATTGTCAGTTCTGAGGCTGTTGCTGTACCCGTTGTCATTAGTTTAGTCTTCTTTACATTTAGTTGTAGTCCCATTTTTTTCACTGTGCTCCTTGACTTTCATTACTAGAGCTTGCAGATCATCTGCATTCTCAGAGTGGTGTCATCAGCGTAGCGCAGGTCAAATGTTAGGCTATAATAAAGGCTGTAATAGAGACAGCACAAAGGAAGCAAGGTCACATATTGAATGGGATATTTACCTGTAGAAATTGGGGGGGGGGGGTGGATTTGGTGGAAGCGATACTTTCAGTGGCACTCAGACATACATCTCTGCTTGCAGAATGAAAGATTTACACATTCACACACATTTCAGAGTTCAGACACACTCAGGGGTTTGGCTCTGATAACTGAGTAGAAACTAGCTTCTAACAGAGAGCAGGTTTTTAATGTGGTTTTTAAATAAAGTTAAACTTATTTCAGCTTCTGTATGGTAAATACTTTAAATACACCATACAAGCTTGTCTGAAGGGTTCCAGTTTCCTGTGGATGAAAGACAAAGAAAGTTCCAGCAAAAATATTGCTGTTCAGCTAGATATTGCTGCCTGCTCAATGCATGGAGACCACAGAATCCACAACTTACTGAGGCAATTCACACATCTTTGTTCCACTCAGTTCAGTGACCACGAGAGAACTGAGCAGGAAGACGGGGAAATTGTGTTCCTCCGGTATAATTTAGACGTGAAGCAAGCATGATGCATAAAATCTTTTGTGACAGCAGACTCCAACAGTCATAAAGTTTAAGTGACAAAGAACATTAAATCCTCCCCCCCCACACACACAAATAGCCTATATACTAATTGTGGCTAGTGATAAACACCTGCCACTGTTTAGATTTAAATATGGATATATGTATGTTTTGGGACCCAGAGCATGGTTGGAAAACACTCTACAACCACCTTGTTGCAGCTAAGCAGGTCTATGTTAGAGGTGTGCATGGACCATGGTTTGAGCATTGATTCAGTGCTGAACCGGATTAGACAAGGTCCAAACTGATTCAGTGCCATGGAGAGGGGAGTGGGAGCTTTAACAAAGAGGAGAGAATGTCCTTACCTGGTCTCCACTGCCCCATGAAGCTTCCTGTCAGGGAGGCAATTGGAACAGGTACCCTCATGTGGCTCCAGCATGCACATTGCATCCGTGCATGTGCAGGCACCATTTGCATGGTCAGCATGGTGTCCAATATATTCGGATCTTGTCTGAACTGGTTTGGTGCCAAACCGGTGCTTGGACCATGGTTCGGGCACACACCTCGTCTAGGCCTGGTCAGTGATTCAATGGGTGACTGACAAGTACATCACCTTAAGTTCCATGATAGAAGAAAGGTGGGATATACATGAAAGAGAAAAATATGGCAAAAGAAAGCCAAGACTTTGAAACAAAATATTGCAACACAATGCAAAACTTTTCTGTGGAAAAGTTTCCACTGGGAAAAGAAAAGACAAGTGTCTAAAGGGGAATGCTAGTGTCACGGTGCATGCAGTTTACACATAACAGGTCTAACAAATTTCTCTTCTAGGGCACTGGAATGAGATTTTATTTTTACAGCTATGAATTGAACATTATTCATTTCAAGGACAAGCTCCAAAAGTTCAAATAAGTAGGAAAAGTGGAAGACCTCTTTGATAAATCAAGGTAGACATATGAATAGCCAGCAAGATTTATAGCCCATGTGCACTTTGGCAGTCTGAGATTACAGAGAACTACTGTGGATTTACAGCTGCTTGTTTAGTATGAAAAAAGCAAGCAGGACTGGGGAAAAGAAAGTACAGTTATCATTATGCCTCTGACCACTCCCAAAGTGCAAAGTATGACATTTTTGACAAGGCAATTTACTAATCCAGTGGAAGTTTGAAAACCAAACTTCTGATCTTGAAGTATCTTCCAATCCTGAAGATCTACACTGGTTTAGCCTCTAAATAGCACATACACATCATATAGCACCCTTCGTAGCAAAAGATTTGGGGGCATGTTACAACAAACACAAAGGGTGCTGCCAGACTTATTTGTCTTCATTGTTGCTCTAGAATGTTCTCCTACATCTTGGCATTAGCAGGGAAGACCAGGTGTAGTGGGCAGGTAGGTTGTCTTCCAGGGAATCCTGTCTAGTGGTACTGAACCTCTAACTGAGGAACCGGTGATAATATTTTAAAGAACTTCAGGGCTCCACATAACACTGAAAAACATTCCATGTGAAGTTAGGGCTAATCAGGTAGTTTTATATGAATGTTTTGTTATGAATTTGTGTTGAAGTTTTCCCACACTGTGTACACTTGCACCATGGCCTTGATAATTTAACAGGAGAAGAAAAAACCCTGCTGTTAGAATGTCTGCTAAGCCTGCAATCAATTTTTAGGAAGTGTTGTAATTACAGTTAAAGCTTTCATACACACACACACACATATATACACACACACATATCAACTGGTGTTAACTAACATTGTTTGCACTTCTTGGCATCAGTCAAGATTCCAGCTTGGTCTTGTATGTTAATAGCAGGCTTCACAGCAGTTCAAGTAATAGCAGGTTTCTTCTCCTAAACAGAGGTGCACCTAGGTAATTTTGGATCCTGGACCTAAAGGCCTCCCCCACCCCCATTCCACTGCCACTGCCAGATAAGCTGTAGTGCACTATTTTTTACACCAGAAATGCTTTTTATTTCTATTTTTTTAAGAGATTCTGAATAAGATACAGTACTTCCCACTGACTTGCAGAAAGATACCATATTTTGGACACTCAGCATTTGGAGGCCACCCAGCCCAGGATTTGGAGGGCCTGCGTGGGACTGGACCTCTGCCCAGAAGTCCAGTCCAAAGAGCACCATTGCTCCTAAAGACCTGTTAAGTCAGCAATGGTTGGTCATGGTACACTCTTATAGCACAAATGCACAAAGACCAAAACCTCAAAATTCTATGTATAAACCTAAGATACTAAGTCAGAAATACTGAATTATCTCCCAAGAATGAATGATAAGTGTGCAGCCCCAGCTTATACTTGTTCTTAGATCTGGACACAAGTGTTTTTGAAATATTAAGGGAGGTAGAAGGCCTTAAAATCTCAGAATTCCATGAACTATAAGATATTTTTAATGTTATGTTTTGCAGACACAAGTTGACACATGCAAGCCATACTTATCTCTTAATATACACAGGTGTTTAATTTGTACCTTACCAAAAATGGCTTCACAGAGCCCTCAGGATGGCCCAACAACATAGTATACAACAACCATCAAAACCTAAACCAATATGGATTTAAATTACACACATAAATGATAAATCTGCAGCAAATTGATGATTTTAAAAAACCTGTCCAACAGATTTTTTTAAAAACACCACAACACCCTATGCCAACTCATGCAATCAACAAGAGTCCACCTCTCTCCCAAGGACCTTGGAACAAAGGTAGTTTTTCATCATGTTCAAAATATAAAATCCAACCTGGTTTGATGGACTTCTTTAAAAAGGAAGTTCCACAACAAGGGTGCCACTACCCACCCAAACATCCTGCTTTTTACATTGATCACATGATTTACGTTGATACAATGATTTACATTATTGCTCTTGTAGGCTCTTACAAAGATGGAACTCCAAGAAGTGTCTCTTCAGACTACACTTGATCTTATCCAAAAGGCCACATGTAGTATCCCAAAATCCAAGCACAGGGGGAAATGGGGGTAGTGAACTACTAGGAATAGGTGTTCCAAAAAAAAAGAAAATAGAGACTGTTCATGGTAAATGTGGTGACAGCTGGATGTTCATTATTATAAGGGAATCTTAGGATGGATGCGAAATCCTTCGGTGTCAGTAGGTCTGGGGACCTCAAAACCAAGCCTAGACTACTTCCATCAGTTTAGCCCAGGAGTCTGCTAAAATACCCTATTTCTGCAGGGTAATATGTATACCAGCAGAATCCCTGGGAATTACTTACAGGAACAGAGCAAGCCCAGGTTTTAGGTGGTGCTTGGTAAAGTGTCCTCAAGCAGACCCCTACTATATAAGCACAGCAAAGAGACAGCCTACAAAAGAGTAGCAGAGCTCCTCTAGTGACCACCTCCTGGTGGCTGCTAAAGCCCTGCCCAAATGCCATTTTCTCCTACAATGCTCCAGAATAACCCTACATCCAGAATAATCCAACATCCAGGACAATGTGGGAAAAACAACATGGAATTCCAGTCCCCCCACCCCTCCATTCTGCCCTAGGAAGAGGACAGACATCAGTATGATGGGCCCTGCTGAGGTCCTGCCAGTTGTCTGAGGATGCCACATCCTGATGTCAGGCCTCCACAGGAGCCATTCCATATCTATAAAGTAATATAAAGACCTGCCCTTTTGGCAAAGAGGGGGGAATCTGTGATGGTGCTGTTTAAAACAGAATCAATTGGAACTGCTTAAATTCTTATTCATAATCCACCAGAGATGACACGTATATTTCTGGTATTTGGATGGCCTCTTGTAGATGTTAGGTTCAAACTATACAGACAGTATTTCATTGCTTTTTCCCTAAGAGAGATAACTCAGTGATTCAGCACACTGAATCCCACCGAGAACAACTCAATCACAGCCATTTGATTCAAGTACTCACACAGCAGTTTCACAGGCAGTAAATCTTCAGAGCCGCATACACCCGAGAAAATGGCAAGACTGCTGTTATGCTGTGTGGGAAAAGAAGATGCCAAGCCATGATTTCTAGACCTGTGGCTTTATGCCACTGTGCTGCATTATAATAATAGTGAGTGTCATATTATAATAGTGAGTGTCGTAGTATTTAGCAGGTAGGTAACTTCTATTGATTTTATATTGCATCAGAAACACACAGTTATTAATATCAACCCTCCAAAGAAGCAGCCCTAGTCACTTCCAGACTGGTTTACTGAAACATGCTCTGTGGAGGAGAGTTGTCCTTGAAGAATGTCCAGAAACTTCAGCTGGTGAAGAATAAGAGGTAAAGGTAAAATTGTGTCGTCGAGTCAGTGTTGACTCCTGGCAAACCCAGAGCCCTGCGGTTTTCTTTGGTAGAATACAGAAGGGGTTTACCATTGCCATCTCCCGCACAGTATGAGATGATGCCTTTCAGCATCTTCCTATATCGTTGCTGCCCAATATAGGTGTTTCGCATCCCATAGTCTGGGAAACATACCAGCTCAATTGTTAGCTGGGACTGCTACTCACTGGGAACATATTACCCAAACTCTATTTGACCTACTGTGGGCCCAGCCATCAGTCCAAAATGGGACCTGCAGGTTCAGAAGAGTCACAGGCGGACCTCCTACCCAGAACCTGAGGACACTTTATTGACCACCAGCACATAGCAATAGCAATAGCACTTACATTTATATACCGCTTTATAGCCGGAGCTCTCTAAGCGGTTTACAATGATTTAGCATATTGCCCCCAACATTCTGGGTACTCATTTTACCGACCTCGGAAGGATGGAAGGCTGAGTCAACCTTGCGCATAGGAGGCATGTGAGAACAACGATCTACAATGGGCTATCCAGCTGCATTATCCTTATTACCCTTAGGACCTGTGGGCAAGGTGCAGCCCACTCCCCTCTCCTGCTCTGTCCCACTCCCCATCCTGCCTTGACCATTGAGGCAGCTAGAGGCAATGAAGGAAGAGGATGTCAGTTACCTGCTCCGGTAAGATCTCTCACCAGCTGAGAGGGGCAGAAGCCAAGCCAGCACCTATACTGAACGATTGTTGGAGACTGATGTAAGAAAAATAACAAGGGAAAGGGGTGAGTAGAACCATCATGTAACAGGCCTCAGTGCTGAACTGAGATAGAACTGAGGAGAGTGTCATCAACTACCACCGGGGTTTATATTCCAACATAAATAAGAACTAAATTCACTCAAAGTGTCTCTGGTGTGGTCCATGGAGCAGATGCACATGCAGGGGCCATTTGATATGGAGCTTAGGCGGTCTTGACACCTACACATTAGCTACCAATTTGTTTTCAGACTCAACTTAAGATGCTGACTATTTCTTACCTGAAACTCCATGTGTAGATCTGCTCCTGTTCGTGTACCTTCCCATACACTCCATTTGTCACCTGAGACCCTGCTCTGAGTGCTTTTGCTGTCTGAGGGGTTTTTTTGGCGGGGGGGTCCACTAGGAGCAGGGACTTTTCAACAGTAGCATCGACTTTGTGGAATGCCCTCCTTTAGACCCAGGGGTGCTTTTGGTTGGCTAGAATTAATTCTCTCTTTATCTCATTTTTCTTGGTTGGTGTTTTGCCTTGATGTAGTGGTGCTGCCATTATAATCTGTTTACAATTTTGGGGGATTTAATTTTTTTTTTCTTGTGAGCTGCCTTGGGTTGTACTTGCAAGGAAAGCGGGACATAAGCTTTGTTTAAAAATTAAATAACTAAATAGCCATAAAATTATAAAGGGAAATAAATGTGGAAGTGTCACTTCATCTAGGGATGTGGTGTCCACTTGAAATTCCTGCACACCTTTGTTCCCTGCCTGTGATGAACTGGTTTTGTGCAACCAGCATAAAGTATAGTGTTCTGTTTTGGGAGTGCCACAGCAAAATCATTGTTGAAGCAACTCTGAGCAACTGCCAGCAAGCTGAGTTCTGTGCATGGCAGGTACACATGACTAACTCAGCACTGGTAAAGAGCCAACCTGAGGACACTTTCCCAGTGGTTTTCAAGCAGCTCAGTGCTAATCAGAGTTACTCCCCCACCAAATATAGAAAACATCTCAGCTTAGCTCTTTAAGATTTATTGCTGTTTATTTATGCTGCAAGATTCATTAAAAGCTCTAAAGATTTGTTTACACAAATAAGAGATGGTGAATAATCCTTCTGTCTTTAAAGGAAAAGACATTACTTTCTAGAGATTGGTTTCCCTTGGCGTTCCTGTCTTCCCAAATCATTAGAGCTGTACAATATCAGAAGAAATGAGAGAGGCTAGGTGGGGGAGGTATGTGATAAACATTTTCCTTTTTCTGCAAGTTCATTTTCACTCACATTTGCCTGGTTATTTACTGGGTCTCTTGTTCTCCAATACACTTTCCCTTGGGGTCTCAAATGGATAGTCTGTGTAAACAGAAGGCTGTTCACAAAAGCAGCTCTACCCAGGCTTGCACAGCCCTACGAGGGAACATAGGAATATAGGAAATATAGGAAATTGCCATATACTGAGTCAGACCATTGGTCCATCTAGCTCAGTATTGTCTTCACAGACTGGCAGTGGCTTCTCCAAGGTTGCAGGCAGGAATCTCTCTCAGCCCTTTCTTGGAGAAGCCAGGAAGGGGACTTGAAACCTTCTGCTCTTCTCAGAGTGGCTCCATCCCTGAGGGGAATATCTTACAGTACGCACACATCAAGTCTCCCATTCATATGCAACCAGGGCAGACCCTGCTTAGCTATGGGGACAAGTCATGCTTGCTACCACAAGACCAGCTCTCCTGCTTATGTGAAGCATCATTATGTGAAGCATTAAGAGCTGCTTATGTGAAGCATCAGGATCAGGGCCAGTCCCGGCGCTGCCCCGCCAGGTAACTCGAGGTTTTCCCCTCGGTCCCTGATCATGTGTATGCTCAGGCTGCCTGCAGTCCAAGTACACACAGAGCCAGGCAGCTAGAGCGCCTGGCAAAGGAAGAATCTCTCAATAAACTGCACTCCTGGCACAGTGCATTGAGGGATGCCAGAGGACTTCCTCCTCCAGCTCCCTGCTCTGCTGCTTGCAGTGTTCCCATTCATGTGCCGTAGCAAGTGGCAGAGCAAACTGGGGAGGGTGGTTGTGTGCAGGGAGGCAGGCAGGAGCCTGCCTCCACACCCACCCTCCCCAGAGAGGTCGTATGCATGACCTCAAGGTCTTTTCAGCCCCATATATATACAACCATTGTTCCTGTGACTGTGGAGCTATGTGATCTTCTTTTGCTAGTACAATTTTGTTCATTGTGCAAGCACAGGATTACTCAGGATGTTGGCCATGGTTGCTTTCCCTCTCCCCTGTCCCTAACCCATCCCCTGAGAAAAACTAGCCTTGCCACAAATGCACAAGCAGCAATAGGTCGTAATGTTTTTCTAGCTCATTAAAATTCAACCTGTAAGGTAATTTTTATGGTTGGTAAGAATTCAATTTAGAGTGAATCATTTGCTTACACAGCCATGGAACCGTGGAAGATTGTGGACAGAAGGCTAAATGTGCTGTAATCCATCTGGTCAGTTGCTCCACTTATGTAGCTGAAGTAGAAAGGAAAGCATCCAAAATTGGGAATTTACATTTTTGGCATGTAGAAGGTCCCAGGTTCAATCCCTGGCATCTGTTTTTCACACAGGGCTTTTAAAGCCCTTTAGCTTGCATCTCTTCCAGAATGGAAGGTGGGCGTCCACATACTGGGGAGATTTACCCTGAAGTCCCTGCAAGCTATTAGGGAGCACTTCACACACGCTTTGGGTTTTTCACTGTGCGTTAGGTGTAGCCTGATTTATATCCAGGGTTTAAAAATCCACTTTTTGCATCGGTTTTTAGGGACAACTTAGAGCTCGCAGTAAAGGGGAGCAACAGCAGGAGAGAGGGCATGCATATACCTCTTGCCTGTGGGCCCCTCAGAGGCATCTGGTGGGCCACTGTGTGAAACAGGATGCTGGACTAGATGGGCCTTGGGCCTGGTCCAGCAGGGCTGTTATTATGTTCTTATGTTCTAAAGCCTCTACAGTAAACATGCAGTAAAGCCTGCTGTGTAAAAAACTCCCAGGTAGGGATCGAAAAGACCCTGTTTGAAAAGCCACTGCCAGTCAGTATAGACAATACTGAGTCAGCTGACCGTTGAATTGATTCAGTATTAAGCAGTTTCATATGTTCAGCAGCTATGTTCAGTGACTGTCAATGTTTGATATTCAAACAAAATCATTTGGCTTCTGACCTTCTGATATATGACTAGCTTCTCAGTCAGGTGTTCCTTGCTTGAAACCTAATTTTCATAGCCATGAATCGTTACACTTGCAAAATCCCTTATTCTTACCATATGTTCTTGTTCTCCTGGATCAGCCTGCAACTGTGAACCTGTTCGGCTGTAATTACATTTCCCCTTTGGAATTGTTCCTAGGAAGAGATTGGAGCTTGCAGTCTCCCCTCTCCCTGACCTTCTCACCTAGGCTTGCCAAGTTTTGATTTCAAATATTCTGGTCTCTATAACAGTCGGAGGTGGAGTCAAATTGAATTAAGCAGAAGCCAAAGTAATAGCAAAAGCTGGATTTTTGCTCCTTTGGCTATTGCTGGCAGATATAGAGTTTCCTGTGCCTGTGCTTGGGTTATTCTAGGGCAGGATAAAATTGCTGGACAGGGAAGTGGGTGTGAGAGCAACCTTCACAGCTATCGCTGCAAGGTTGCCACATTAATAATAATAATAATAATAATAACAACAACAACAACAACAACTATAATAACTATTAATAACTATTCAACACCAATGAAAGAAAGCAGGCCTACAAGAAAGAACAAGTCAAGAACCGAGCAGAAAAATGGAAAAATAAGCTCCTGCATGGTCAATATTTGCACAATATAAGTGGAGAATCAGACATCACCAAGACCTGGCAATGGCTTAAGAATGGCAGCTTGAAGAAAGAAACAGAGGATTTAATACTGGCTGCACAAGAACAGGCACTAAGAACAAATGCAATAAGAGCAAAAGTCGAAAAATCCACAACAAACAGCAAGTGCCGCCTTTGTAAAGAAGCAGATGAAACAGTGGACAACCTGATTAGCTGTTGTAAGAAGATTGCACAGAGTGACTATAAACAAAGGCATGACAAGGTAGCAGGGATGATACACTGGAACATCTGCAAAAAATACAAGCTAACTGTAACCAAGAATTGGTGGGACCATAAAATTAAAAAAGTTGAAGAAAATGAAGATGTAAAAATATTATGGGACTTCTGACTACAAACAGACAAACATCTGCCACACAATACACCAGATATAACTGTAGTCGAGAAGAAAGAAAAACAAGTCAAAATAATCGACATAGCAATACCAGGGGATAGCAGAATAGAAGAAAAAGAAATAGAAAAAAAATCACAAAATACAAAGATCTACAAATTGAAATTGAAAGGCTGTGGCAGAAAAAGACCAAAATATTCCCAGTGGTAATTGGCGCCCTGGGTGCAGTTCCAAAAGACCTTGAAGAGCACCTCAACACCATAGGGGCCACAGAAATCACCATCAGCCAATTACAAAAAGCAGCTTTACTGGGAACAGCCTATATTCTGCAACGATATCTATAACAGCAACAACATTGACAATAAAATTCAGCCATCCTAGGTCCTTGGGAAGGACTCAATGTCTGGATAAAACAAACAAGTCAATAACACCTCTCTGACTGTGTAAATAAATTAATAATAATAATAATAATAATAATAATAATAATAATAATAATAATAGGGGCCACAGAAATCACCATCAGCCAATTACAAAAAGCAGCTTTACTGGGAACAGTCTATATTCTACGATGATATCTATAACAACAGCAACAGCATTGACAATAAAATTCAGCCATCCTAGGTCCTTGGGAAGGACTTGATGTCTGGATAAAATAAACCAGTCAATAACACCTGTCTGACTGTGTAAACAAGAAATAATAATTTATAATTTATATACCACATTTCAACAAAAATGTTATCAAACCGATTTATATGGGAAAAGAGTAAGAAGAGGGTTCCTTGAACCCAAAGGGCTAGCAGTCTAACATGGAACACATGGCAGACACCAGCGAAGCCACTGGAGGGATTTTATGCTGGGGTTAAATAGGGTCTCCCCTTGCTAACTATAAAGAGCATCACCACTTTAAAAGTTGCTCTATGCCCAGTTGCTCTGTTGCCACCACCCTGGCATCCCTTGACTCAGCAGAGTCTGTGGGAAACAGCTACATGGGAAGCACATTTAGGGTTGCTATATTCTGGCTTTCTAAATCCAGGTGCCTAATTTGCATATTATGTAAATTGGCTTGAAAATAATTTTGGGTATGCAAATTAACAGCTGCACATTCCAGTTGACTTATATTTGTTCTGGATATTTACAATTAATAGTTGGGGAAGATATCTCCGCCTGACCATTTTCCTTGACATATTAACAGCAGCAATAGAACAAAAAATATATAAATGCACAAAAATATATAAATGCACAGCTTTTTAATTAAGGCTGCAATTCTGTCCACACTTATTTGAGAGAAGATCTGATTGAAACCAACGGTGCTTACTTCTAAGTAGGCATGCACTGAACTTAAAGCCAAGAAAGTCCTTAAACATAGTAGGCAGGCAGTGATTTACATCAAAAGCAAACTATCCAAACTATTCCAGCAGGGATGTTCTTATAGGATGCCTCTGAGTACCATTTGCAAGGAAGTAATGGCAGGAGAGAGGGCACACCCTCAACTCCTGCCTGTGGCTTCCAGCAGCATCTGGTGGGCCACTGTGCGAAACAGGATGCTGGACTAGATGGGCCTTGGGCCTGATCCAGCAGGGCTCTTCTTATGTTCTTATCCTCTCAACTGCCCGATAGAGATCCCCTGCTGATAAAATAAAGGCAACATTCCTCAGGGGATCACTGTACTTGTGAAAGTGAAACCCTCCCAGCGAGCCTTCTGTGCTACCTCTCTTAAACCAAGTCCAGCGGTTGAATAGAATAGTGACTGCACGTTTTGCTCCATAACTGCTTCTACAAGGGCTAGAGCTTAGCTTTATATTAGAAGAAGAAGAAGAAGAAGAAGAAGAAGAAGAAGAAGAAGAAGAAGAAGAAGAAGAAGAAGAAGAAGAAGAGGGAGAGCTGAAGTCCAGGCAAATCCGGGTGGGCTAAGCAATCCAGGTGAGACGCTTAAAATCCAGGTGAAACCCAGAATTCCGGGGGCATAGCAACTCTAGGCTGGTAGCTCCCAAGGCTCTGGCAAAAAACAAAACAAAACAAAATGGTAGCTCTCAGAAATCTTCAGTCTCCTCATCTAGAATGTGCTCTGTGTTGAAAAATGAAAATACTGATGATTAGTTGAATAAAAATCTGTATGGACTGACAGGATTCAATAAATCTTAGATTATGAATTCATAATATCAAGCTGGCTAATGAAATGCACGTCGTTGTTTACACTTGGACCTACATGTATCCTTATTAGCTGATAGAGTGGTAATGAAATACGTATGATGACACTCAAAGCACTCCTTTGTAGACCTTTTTATTGCACGTAAAAGAAAATTAATCCAACAAAATTCTGTAAAGAAAGGAATCCAACAACATTCTGTGAACAAGAAAAAACAAAGCAGACATTTTGACGTTAGAACATCATTATCAATACTTTATGTTTAATAATGTTTGTACTGGAATTCTTATTATTTCTAGTATTCTTATTATTTCTAATTTTTTGTCAGTGACAGTCTAACCTTTTCTGTTAGATTAATATTTTAAAGTTTTCAGCCGTTGACAACATCCACTTTGCACTTACCCTCTGAAACAAACGCATCTATTTGTCACCCCCTTTCATGAGAAAGGGACCATATCTACGTACTCCATTCTACCTAGCTAGCTGATATGGGGGGTGGGGGGAACAGGTTTGCCAGCAGTGCAATCTCACCTTCAGTAAATATGGGGAGGAATTCATGGAAGAGGGCTAACATATTCGTCAGTTTACATGAGTGAGCACACAACAGTCACCCTGAATTTTTAAAGGTCCCCCTAAGTATGTACATTTTGGGTGTGAAAGTATGCATCTCCTTACAGTCATTTGCACATGTGTGTACACACAGTATGAGTACACGTGCAGTGTAGCCTCTACGTGTGTATGGCATGTGACCGGCCCAAAGTCATCCATTGAGCTTCATGATGACACCTGAACCCAACACACTTTCCATTATACCAACACGAATGTAAGCAGAATTGCTCCTGCAGTCCAGCGTCTAAATAAAGTCCTGTTACTGTGTCAGAGGGACTTCCGGAGATGTGCTGCCTGAAGTCCAGAAACAGCTTACAGTCTGAAGATGACCATTTAGCAAGTGTGGAGCAGGGCAAGGTTTTCAAAAGGTGGGTCGTCTCTTTGAAAGGCATGTGTACATACACACACACACACACACTACCCAAAGGGGTGAGTTAGTGTTGCTCTAATTTGGTTTGTCTTCAGTATGGAGACACAGAAATAATAAAGACACATATATGAGGGATTGGTATTGTTTCTGTTTCTGTTTATAATGTTCTAAACCCTTGATAGAAAAATGCCACATATATGAGGGATTGGTATTGTTTCTGTTTCTGTTTATAATGTTCTAAATACGAGGTACACAACTCGTACACAACACAGCCTTGGGGGGATGGAACGATCCATGCTATGCAGGAACCGTGGTAAATTTTCTGCACATTGATACATTAAAATACATTATTAAAAATATTAATGAAAGCAATTATTCGTTACTTGTCGATATTCCCATCATCAAGGGACCCACAATTTTGACCAAGGATAGCGGCCAGAAAATAGTCCTGGCCCTGTTCAGTCAGTGGGACCTCTGCTGGAGTGCATGCTAGCCCCACCAAAATGCCAAGTCCTCTCCTCTCCCTAAATCATTGTTGCTTTCAAGCTGCACTGGAAAAGGATTCCCCAACACCACTTGGAGAAGAAGGAACTGGTGAAAAAAGTGACCCTATGCCTTTCTGGGGTGCACAGAGGAATGAGTGAGAGTGAGTCACTGTTACAGCCGCAGGGACAAGTGAGTAGAATGCAGGAAGGCCAGCAAGGGGGCAGAGAGAGTCTGTGGGTAAGACAAGGGGAAAGAAGGATGAGGGATGGTGTCAGTGGGCATCTGGTCTCAAGGAGACAACGGCATTGAGTTGCTGCTGCTTGTCAGCAGACAGGTCAAGAGCATGACTCTTGCTGTTGCTACAGGCTATTCCTACCTGCAAAAAAAAGTCATCATGGGCCGAATCCAGCCCTTGGGCCTTACATTGTGCAGGCCTGTTCTAAATGTTGCAATACAAACTCACTCAGCATGGGGTGCCAGAAGTAGTTTGGGGCTGGTATGTGCACAATGGCATAAAAAGGTCAGCAGGGGCCTGTGTTCAAATAATAATCACGGGTTTTCCCCTCCATTTTGATGCTGCAATATTAAAAAACTTTTTTAAAATGAGGGTGGCGGCGGCAGTAATGGCCACGTCCCCACTTCAGAGAAACTGCTGCTGCTGCCGCTGCTGCTGCCCTCCCCAGTAGCTCCCACTAACCTCGTCCTTCTCCTCCTCTGCCTGCACCTCCTCTTCCGCCGCCTCCGGCTCTTAGGGCGCTGGTGGTAGAAAAACTAAACACACCTGATGTGTGAAAAGCTTCTGTTCACTGAACACACTGGGACACCACTAGCTCCACCCCTGTATATGCTCCTTAACATGCATAGAATGTTTCCCAGTGCTTGATTTTTAAACAAAATCAAAACTTAGTGCGCACACAAACACTTTCACCCAGCCATTGGAATAAATTGGGAAGCACATCAACAAATCCACTGGATCTGCACAATTTTCCCCAGGGCTTTTTTCACACAGCAGGCTTGAATGCAAGTTTACTGCGAGTTTGAAGTTGTCAAAAAAAAAAAAACACCAACACACAAAAAATGGATTTTTTAACCCTGAATATAAACCTGGCTACACTCTAACACGCACTGAAAAACCCAAATCATGTGCTCCCCAATAGCTCGTAGGTACTTTGGGGTAAATCTGGCTGATATGTGAATTCACACCCTCCATTCTGGAGGAGATGCGAGCTAAAAGCCCTGTGTGGAAAACGCTCAGCTGCGTAACTGATCAAGTTGCAGAACTAGGAGTTTCTCAGCGCTAAAATCTAGATCAACAGTGAATAGATTTTGTTACTAAACTTCTGCTGAAACCTGCTGGCACTTTGCTAATGTGCATGTGAAGCTGCACTTACATAGGCTCATGTCAATAACACACTGTAGCTGCTGCATTACTTTAAGCCCAAATAATGGCACTCTGGGGATTCAGACTCAAATTAGCTCATCATTAAAGGGATGAATGGAGGATCAAAAACCAACCTGCTCCTGGAAAGAGAGCACATTCCTTACTATGCTAGCAGGAGTAATTCTTGCTCATTCGGAGGCTATTCACAAATGTTATTAGGCAATACTCGGGTGATGGATTTCAAAAGATATAGCACTGTACAAACTGCTATGGTATGGAAGACAATTAGGTTACAATAATGCACTTCCCTAGTTAACAGCTTGCATAAGAGAAAAAGAAAACACTTGGGGCCCATACACTGGCCTATTCTATCTATATATTTGGCAGTGGAGGGATGTGAATTTCAGACGTGCATCCCTACGTCCCCAATTCTGATAGGGTGTGTATGCACATATGTTCCTGTGTGTTACTCTTGCCGATTTCACCATTTTTGAGGGGGGAGGTGAATCTGAACAGATTACATGAATGAAATATAAACACCTGATCATGTAGCTTTCATTCCACATGAATTTTAATAATATTCTAGGAGCTGGGGCATGCTGGGAATACCCTATATTCTAGGATAGGCTCTGATTACGGTGGAAAAAAACACCTGATCTCAGGTTGGCAGCACACCAACCAACATTTAACTGGGTGAAGAAATGTCTTTTTAAAGACTTTTTTAAAGCTGTCAGAGATGGGGAGGCTCTTATTTCACTAGGGAGCACATTCCAAAGCCTCGGGGCAGCAGCGGAGAAGGCCCGTCCCTGAGTGGCCACCAGACAAGCTGGTGGCAGCTGGCTGCCACACATAATAATGTGTGGTCTGCCTACAAAGAAGCAGTCAGTCAAGATCCTAAGAGCGGAAGGGATAGGGATGCCAATATTCATTGCCGGAATGAGGGACACGAGTTTGGAGGGGCTGGGGGTGGGAGGTGTATGCCGTGGTAATCAAGAGCCTGAGTATCAGTGGTGTATATGTTATTGAATTAGGTGCTTTTGAATAATTCCAGCATTGTTATTATTTAGAACATATTCAGGTTATACCACTTTTCAGCCAAAAACTTCTCAAGATATTTATGTATTTGTTTATTTCAGCCTAAGGCCAGCATTCTCAAGATAGTTTACATAACAAAAGGAATAAAATACCCCCCACTGCAAATATTTTACACTGGACCAACATTTCATCCCTGAAATGAGGGACATCCCACGTAATGCGGGACAGTTGGCAGCCCTAGGAAGGGGACCTTTTCTCCCTCTGGTTGATATTATTGGTATCATGTATATTGTGTGGGTAGTGACTCACAGATGGGCATTCTCTTTCCCTCAGGCATAGCACAAATGAACTTCCATTTTCAAGTGCAGCCAACAGATTTCTTAGTCAGTCTCTCCATTCCTTTCATCACCCAACACCTGTTCTGTTTTCATGCATGTTAAAAGCTGATAATGAAAAACATCTGAATTCTGTGATAATATATAAAGGGACATGTGGCAGCTAATTTTTAAATATAATGTGTGTGTCTTTCTTGAAACTGGAGCTTCTATATCCAGATATCTCCAGAGGGCATGCCATTTCTGTTGAGAACAGAGAAAAAACATTGTAAAAAGCTAAACTGTGCTTTTGAATAAATGCAGAGCACTCCCTGATTCCAGAGGCACTGGTGCAAACGAGCAACTGTCAAACCACCCAAGATAATTCCTTAACATATGAAGCTGCCTCAGATTGAGTTAGGCTGCTGACCAGTATGGATAGTTCTGGCACTGTCTCTCCAATGTTCTAGGCAAGAGTCTTTCCGAACCCCCTGAGATACTTTCTAGCTAGGATAACAGGGTCCTAATTCAGGGGTTCTCAAACTTGGTTTCCCATATATTTGTTGGGAATTCTCTCTGGTAAGAGAAACCCTTTTTCATTATAGCAGAGTGCACAGAGGCACAACACAGCAGAATTTAGTTAGGCATGCATGCATGATGAGAGTAAAGTAACTTGGAGCCCGTTCATAGTTTCAAATCAATATATATGGCATTTATTAGAGAACTCTATTCTAGATAGGAAAGTGAGGAGTTAGGATCTCTAATCTATCTATCTAGCTGGATGCAGATGGATTCTGCATCTTCTCTGCACACATGGTGCAGGGAGAGAGGCTTGCCATGTTGCAAGGTAGAAGGAACAGGAAGAGAAGGGAGAGAGGACGTGCAAAGCAGGAAGTAAGTAAGTTAGTCCCTAAGAGTAGCAATCTACATTCCAAAGGGATAGTGTCAGAGCAGTAGAGAAGGGATGAGCAATGTCTTGACCCTCTAGCCCTCTGACTCACAAGTCTGTCTTCCACTGTCTTTGAGACAAGAGACAGCGCAAAGTCCTTCACTTCCAACAATATTATCGGGCTACAGCTCCCATTATCCTGAGGATAATGGGAGTTGTAGTCCAACAATATCTGGGCCTGGAGACCCATGTTTGAGAACCCAGGCAAACTGATCATTGGTGGCTTTAATCCCAAACTATTGGCCTTGTTATAGCGGTTTTGAGTAATCCAATTTTGCATGGACTTACTGTTTTGAAACCTGATCATCTATTCCCCCAGGCATAGTTGTAAAAACTAGTTCCAGCAGTACTAAGTCTCCCCCTTCATGATATTTTAAAGATTTTTTGTTGATCCTTTATTATATGAGGGTGGAGGCTGTTCAGGGGCGTAACTATAATAGGGCAAGGGGATACAGTTGTCTGGGGGCCCACTGCCTTGGAGGGGCCCCCAGAGGCAAGTCACATGACTGACTCTCCCAGCCACACACCTGCCCAGGCTTCCTTCAGTTGTATTCATCCTCCAAAATTGATGTGGGTGTTAAGACCTGGAGCTACCAGAACAGCATGTCTTTCTCTAGTACCATTAAATTTTATTTGTTTGTTTGTTTATTTATTGATTTACATTTATTTACACCGCTCTGGGCTCTTCCTCCAAGGAGCCCAGAGCGGTGTACTACATACTTGAGTTTCTCCTCACAACAACCCTGTGAAGTAGGTTAGGCTGAGAGAGAAGTGACTGGCCCAGAGTCACCCAGCTAGTTTCATGGCTGAATGGGAATTTGAACTCGGGTCTCCCTGGTCCTAGTTCAGCACTCTAACCACTATACCACACATTGTCCACAATTTACAAAACCTTTGTAAAAATAATTTAGGATGATGTTCTATTGTGGCACATAGGTGTGTGTGTGTGTGTGTGTGTACACACACACACACACATTATACTATGCTTTTTGCTACCACTATTTAGCCTCATTTAAGATTTCTTTACTTCATGAGCTGAGCTTCAGTGACGTGGGGTGTGTGTGTGTGTGTGGCATTTTAAAATCTTGTCTCTGGGCCCACTCCAACTTTGCTACACCCCTGAGGCTGTTAAAGGTTTAATTAATTCTCATCAGTTAAAACATGTTGTACGTATACATGGGGATGGGATGGGGGGTCTTGATTGCAGAACAATGATCGATATATGGCTCTGTGGTTATAATGTTTACTTCATTTTTGTTATGGTAATATCTGTTGTTGTTTTTTCTTCTTTCCTGACCAAACCTTTTTATCATACCATTTATGCGCCTAATTACCAAATTGCTATACGATTAATCAGTTCATGGGAGGCTTTCTGGTTGAGGTTCATATCTTTTATTGATATTTACACATTTATATACATTTAACTACTATCATTGTATTTTTCTTGTTTTCTCTGCTGATGGTTAAGAACATGTTTGTAATCACATACGTGTTGGATAAGAGCATGTTTGTAATCTGATATGATCTCAGAGATGTAACTTCTTCCATTTCTATTACACTAATAAAAGTATTATAAACAAGAGAGAGAGAGAGAACGAACCCGTGCTAACATACGAAGCATGTACTCTGCCACTGAGCTAAAGCCCCTCAGAATCTGAGAATCTGAGGAGGTGGAGACCAATGTTCTCTCTAAGGTGTGCGCATGTGCACGCACTCACATGTTTTTTGATGTCCACTCAGTTAATTTTAGATCCTGCTCAGGCATGTGCATGTCAATGCACACATTGCCTTGATACTGCTGCCCAGAACATAACTCACTCCGCACACAGATGAATTATTTTTTAGAGAGAACAGTGGTGGGGACCATATTGGCAGACTACACTTGGGCTACCTTGAGACATTGGACTGGCACTGTAGCCTTTCCCAGGCAGAAGACTTTACTGTGGGATTAAGAGGGGTGAAATACTGAGAAGTATGGGGCATATTGGATATTTCAAATTTGAAAAAACCTGATGCAAAAAGTGGCATTTTTTACCCTGGACAAAAATTAAAAATAAAATTGCTGTCTGGCAGGGCTCCATATAGCATTGAACTAGGAAGACTGATGAAGTTTTCATTGTCAGGCCAGGCGCTTCCTAAGTCTGGACTGGGATGCTGCATGTTGTTGCTACATTGGGGTCTTGGCCCTGCTCATATCCACACTGACTTGGCCCTGCTCATATCCACACTCATCGGCTCACTCTATAACAGAAACGTCCTGTCTGAGGCAAGCCTTGACTCTGTTTCAAAGTCTTCTTGATTCTGATGTGTTCAGATGTGTTGTATCTCTTTCATTCAGTTAAACTGCTTGGTTTCCCTGACCCTTGGCTGGTTTCTGACCTCTGGCTTGCTATGTTAGCACATAGGGAGAACCAGTGAGTCAACAGTGAGAACCAGTGGGACACTGTTATCCCTGGATATAAACTCTATAGAAAGGACAGGGAGGGGCGCCTTGGAGGTGAAGTAGCAGTGTATGTTAAAGAAGGGATAGAATCTAACAAGCTAGAAAACCTAGGTGGACTGGAGTCCTCCACAGAAACCCTGTGGGTGACAATACAAGGCCTGAAAGGGAACGTGCTACTGGGGACGTGCTATCGCCCTCCAGATCAAAACGCTAACAGTGACTGGGAGTTGCAGGAGGAAATCAGGGAGGCGTCAAGGAGAGGCAGGGCTGTAATAATGGGTGATTTCAATTACCCATACATGGGGGCTATTCCCATGATCAGGCAAAATCAGGATAGGGGAGCCTAGCCCGATTTTGCCTGATCATGGGAGCCACCGGGCTCGCAGGCGATCCTGGTGGCTCCCAGGTGGTTAACCCGCCTAAGTACCCCTCCCCTAAAACCGGGTTTGCAGAGCGAGCATTCTGCAAACCTGGGTTTTTTTGTGAATAGCCACGGCACAGCTCCGCTCTACTCACGAGGAGACCCCCGGAGGGGAGGTGAAAAGCCACCTCCCGGCTCCGGGGGTCTCGCCAGCATGCCATGCATGCTTGCCTCCGCTCCCCCCAGCCCCCGCCGGCAATCGTCACGGAGCCAGCAATCGTGTGGGTGGCCGATCGTGCCACCCAGGGCTCCCGCCCTGCTCATGTGCAGGAAGAGTGGGCTTAGCCTGCTCTCCCCGCGCACTCTCCAAAACCGGGACTCACTGATTGTGAGACCCGGCTCATAGACTGGGTAAATTCATAGACTGGGTAGATTCACTGAGCTGTCAGTGACTGACCAGGAGAGGGATCTTGGGGTCGTGGTGGACAGCTTGTTGAAAGTGTCGACTCAATGTGTGGCAGCTGTAAAAAAAGGCCAATTCCATGCTAGGGATCATTAGGGGATTGAAAATAAAACGGCTAATATTTAATATTAATATTAATGCCTTTATACAAAACTATAGTGCGGCCACATCTGGAATACTGCATACAATTTTTGTCACCACATCTAAAAAAGGACATTGTAGAGCTGGAAAAGGTGCAGAAGAAACCAAGATGATCAGGAGCCTAGAGCACCTTTCTTATGAGGCAAGGCTACAGCACCTGGGGCTTTTTAGTTTAGAAAAAAGACGACTGTGGGGAGACATGATAGAGGTCTATAAAATCGGTTTATAGACATGATCTGTAGGTCTATAGACATGATTGCACTTAAGCGTCCTCTCCAACCCGCTTCAAAATTGGCCCCTTGGTATACTGAAGAACTACGGGGGCTGAAGCGGCAAGGTAGACAACTGGAGCACAAATGGAGGAAGACTCGACTCGAATCTGACAGATTACAACATAGAGCACATTTGAAGATCTATGCTCTGGCAATACGGGCGGCAAAGAAGTGATTCTTTTCAGCCCGTATTGCATCTGCAAGTTCACATCCGGCAGAGTTGTCCAGAGTTGTGAGAGCACTAGTGAGTGCCCCTTCTCCCTTGAATCAGAATTTGGAACCATCATTACCCGCTGTGATGTGTTTAATGATTTCTTTGTGAATAAAATCTCTCATATTCGGGCCGACTTGGATTCAAATTCCACAATTACTGAATTAGAGGTGTCCAGCGACTCCTCTTATGTGGTTAGGCTGGATCAGTTTCAGTTTGTGACTCGTGAGGATGTGGACAAGCTGCTTGGAGCAATGCAGCCTACCACCTGTTCTCTTGACCCTTGCCTGACGTGGTTAATACTATCTGGCATGGAGGTTGTTGTAGAAGGCCTGGTAGAGATAATAAATGCTTCTCTGAGGGAGGGCAGGATGCGTCCTTGTCTTAAGGAAGCAATTATTAGGGGACTTCTGAAGAAGCCTGCCCTGGATTCCTCAGAGTTGAGCAACTATAGGCTTGTCTCCAACCTTCCGTGGCTGGGCAAGGTAATTGAGAGGGTGGTCACCTCCCAACTCCAGGCACTCTTGGATGAAACTGATTGTCTAGACCCTTTTCAGACCGGCTTTCAAGTGGGCTATGGGGTGGAGACTGCCTTGGTCAGCCTGATGGATGATCTCCAATTGGGAAGGGACGGAGGAAGTCTGACTGTCGGTTCTTTTGGATCTCTCAGTGGCTTTCAATACTATCGACTATAGTATCCTTCTGGAGCGTCTGAGGGGGTTGGAGGTGGGAGGCACTGCTTTGCGGAGGTTCCACTCCTATCTCTCAGGCAGATTCCAGATGGTGTCTCTCAGAGACTGTTGTTCTTCAAAAACTGAACTTTTGTATGGTGTCCCTCAGGGCTCTGTATTGTCTCCGGTGTTGTTTAACATCTACATGAAACCACTGGGAGAGATCATCAGGAGATTTGATGCAGGGTGTTATCAGTATGCTGATGACACCCAAATCTATTTCTCCATGTCAATGTCATCAGGAGAAGGCATAACCTCCCTAAATGCCTGCCTGGAGGCAGTGATGGGCTGGATGAGAGGTAACAAGCTACGACTGAATCCAGATAAGATGGAGGTACTTATTGTGTGGGGTCAGAACTTGGGAGATGATTTTGATCTGACTGTTCTGGATGGGGTCACACTTCCCCAGAAGGGGATTCAGTCTGGGGGTGCTTCTGGACACAAACCTTTCCCTGGTATCCCAGGTTGAGGCAGTGGCCAGAGGTGCCTTTTATCAGCTTCGGCTGATATGCCAGCTGTGTCCATTTCTTGAGATAAATGACCTCAGAACAGTAGTACATCCGCTGGTCACCTCCAGACTTGACTACTGCAATGAGCTCTATGTGGGGCTGCCTTTGTACGTAGTCCGGAAACTGCAGTTAGTCCAGAATGCAGCAGCTAGATTAGTCTTTGGGTCATCTCGGAGAGACCATATCATTCCTATCTTAAAACATCTACACTGGCTGCCTGTAAGTTTCTGGGTAGAGTACAAGGCTTTGGTTATAGCCTATAAAGCCCTAAACAGCTTGGGCCCTAGGTATTTAAGAGAACATCTTCTTTGCTATGAACTACACTGCCCATTGAGATCATCTGGAGAGGTTCATCTGCAGTTGCCACCGGCTCATCTTGTGGCTACTTGGGGACAGGCCTTCTCCATTGCTGCCCCAAGGCTTTGGAAAACACTTCCTGCTGAAATAAGAGCCTCCCCATCTCTTACAAATTTTAAAAGGGCAGTCAAGATGCATTTGTTCACCCAGGCTTTTAATTAGATACTGTTTTAATTGTGTTTTTAAAATTTTAACTTTTTAATTTTAATTGTTGATACGTTTTAATCTTTTATTGGCTGTTTTTATTGTCCTGTAAACCGCCCAGAGAACTTGCGTTTTGGGCGGTATATACATGTATTAAATAAATAAAATAAAATAAAAAATCATGCAAGGTGTAGAGAAAGTGGATAGAGAGAAATTCTTCTCCCTCTAACATAACACTAGAACCAGGGGTCATCCCATTAAATTGACTGCCAGGAAATCTAGGACCAACAAACAGAAGTACTTTTTCACACAACACATAATCAACTTGTGGAATTCTCTGCCATAAGATGTGGTGACAGCCAACAACCTGGATGGCTTTAAGAGGGGTTTATATAACTTTATGGAGGAGAGGTCTATCATTGGCTACTAATTGGAGGGCTATAGGCCACCTCCAGCCTCAAAGGCAGGATGCCTCTGAGTACCAGTTGCAGGGGAGTAACACCAGGAGAGAGGGCATACCCTAAACTCCTGCCTGTGGCTTCCAGCGGCTTCTGGTGGGCCACTGTGCAAAACAGGATGCTGGACTAGATGGGCCTTGGGCCTGATCCAGCAGGGCTGTTCTTATGTACAGTGGTCCCTCGACTTACGAAGCACTCGACATCCGAATGTTTCGACATACGAACGACAAAAAATACCAGAAGTCGTTGCCGGTTTAGATGCGGCTTCCTTGACCTACGAATTTTTAGATGCAGTTTCCTTGACTTACGAGTGTTCCAGACTTCCGTGGATGCGCTTTTCGACTTACGAAAATTCTGACCTACGAACGTGCGTTCGGATCGGATTATCTTCGTAAGTCGAGGGACCACTGTACATAGAAAGTAACCTTATGCTGAGTCAGAACTATGGTCCACCTAGCACAGTCTTGTCTAAACCAATTGGCCGCAGTTCTCCAGGGTTTCAGAGAGGAGTCTCTCCCAGCCGTACTTGGAGATGTCAGGGACTGAATCTAGAACTTTGTGCATACAGAGCAGACACTCTACCACTGAGCAACAGCCCCATCCCCAAAGTGGGTCCAATTGCTGTTTGATCCCTGGCTCTTTGTTTGTCACCTTGGCTTGTTCTTGACACCCATCAAGGTGATTCTCAGGATCACCAGATTGCACAGTTGGGTGGGGGTGGGGGTGAGGAAGGCAGGGTAAACCTTTCCTTCCCCACAGATGATGAAGGCAAAGGTGGTGGGAGCGTGCTCCACAATCCCCATGGGCAGCCCTGCTCCATACAACTCCATGAAGCATGGAGCAAGGTGGAGGGATCCAGGGCCGGAACTTGTTGCTCTAGACATCCCACTTTTGGGGGTAATTACTTATATAGCAGAGTATTTCATGAGCTAACTCACTCCCATTACAGCAGAAGTTAACAGAGTCTCAGGGGCAATAGCTTGTAAATGATAAGCATGGAGATTCAGAAGGTTAAACTAAAATACTTTATTCAGAAGTCCATGATGGTAGGAAAGACCTGTATCTAACCACTGGCTACATGTTGGTGAGAGAGAGACCTATAGAAGCATGGTTCTCAGAGACAGAGCTAGAAGCATTCTGGGAAGAAGAAGAAGAAGAAGAAGAAGAAGAAGAAGAAGAAGAAGAAGAAGAAGAAGAAGAAGAAGAAGAAGAAGAAGAAGAAGAAGAAGAAGAAAGAAGTCACTCCCAGGAAGTTCCTGAGTAAATTCTATCCATAGAGGGGTCATAGAGGCAAAGATAAACAAGAAAGAGAAGGAGACCCTATCTATCCCTACTCCTAATGCCCCTAGTGGTCATTAGGATTGCTGGTACAAAAGGTCGATGCCATCTGGAGCTGGATCTCCAACACCCACAATGCAATGCATGGTACACAAGTGGCATTGGGGCATTCCCCCATCAGACAGTTGCTCTATGTGCCCATCTCTGTGTTTCCTCAGGCTGAAGTGAAGGAGACATATCATACCCAGCAGCCGGGTTAAGGCTGTGAATGAGCGCTTAACATTGGCTATCAGCCAGGTTTGTTTACAGCAGAGGTTTGTACAGGTTTGTACTCAGGCGGGGCTGCTTCAGGCTGGGTTAGGCTGGTCATGAGAACAGCCTCATTGTCTGGCATGTGTGTATGTGTGGACATTTTCCCCTATGGGGACAAGAACAAGCCCAGCTGCTCAGTCTTAGAAGGCCAGAGTAAACCTGTTATGGCCCTGTTATCCTGAGTAGGTCATAAACAATGTTCCTCACAGCCCCTACTCAGGCACATATTTTTTGCATATACAATTGGATTAATTATCTAATCTTTCAGTCAATGAAGGCACAAGTTATTCCTAGAATAAAGAAGGATATCTCAAAAAGCTGTCTGGCAAAATACAATTTCACTGATTCTATAAAGTTGCTTTTTTGTGTCCCAGGAAGGGATCATCTAAGATTTGAGAGAATCCTTGATCTGTGACTAGGAAAATTATTACGTTAGTTACTTTTCAATAGTTGCCTGGCTTTAGAGGAGCTTCTAAATTAAGAGAAAATTGGACATCATTACATATTACCATAGCCCATGTGATGTATTGGTTTTGTTTTTGGCAATAAGCAGCTTGTCACAATGTGTTATGACAGATAATGATGCTCTCTCACCTCAAGTATTGAACTCTAAACTGCAGTACTTTGAGCCAATGAAAATTCTGTATGTCCACATAAAAGGATCTTGCGTCATTTAAATTGTGAGTTATGGACTGTCAAGAAGCCTATCTGGGCACAATAACTTTCAGTCAAGTAAGGAAGCATAAACAAAAGTGTATGTTGTCATTGAGCTGTCAGAGCTTCTGGTCTCCTACTCCACCAAAATGCCATTACACTGCATGAGTCGTTCTTGTGCATTTTGTATGTAATTACATACTTCTTTCTAACTCCAAAAGCATTTCTATAGTGAATCGATCCAACTGAATCATAGCGCCGAATGTTATGGTGAACAATATTTATTTGCAACTGTCACATTGGGGTGCCTAATTTGTCCCCAAGAGAAGAGCTTTCTGCTCCGAAAGCAAAATGTGGCAATAGAATGCCTTGATTGATGCTGATTATCAGATTAAATGGCTTAGCTCTGGGGACAAAAGTTATAAATTACAGCCACCCTGAAGTTGTGATTGGCGACTGGAGATCTTTCCAAGTGCCAGCATTTTTTTTTAATGAGATCATATATTTTCAAGTCTCTACGGTATATCACCTTTTTGAGGCTTATCGAAACAGTGTTTAAAATAACACTGTATCAGCTTTTAGAAAAGTCAGATACATTCTTGATTTATTTGGTCAAACATTTAAAAAAACAACTACAAAACCTAAGATTTAAGAGATGTGTTGCTTTGGGTATGAATGCCGTACTTGCAGCTGAACACGGAAGTATTGTGTAATCCTCTGCTGCTTGGAACCCCTCAAGTTCTGTCTTTTGTCTTAAGCAACGGTACAGGGACCCAATCTGGCGCAGAACCATGACACAGGGGAGCAGGGCTAACCCTTTTGCCACGTGCCATTTTCCTGTGCAAGTTGCTATTTGCCCCTGAAGCTGCTAACTGGGCAAAGAGGCACCTTTTAAACATGGTGATTCTCTTTATTTAGCAGCGAGAGAGTACCTGGCCCTATCCAGCTCCAGCACAGCATCCCTCCAGTGGCTGTTGCTGGTATCTATCTTACATTTCTTTTAGATTGTGAGCCCTTTGGGTACAGGGATCCATCATATTTATTTATTATTTCTCTATGTAAACCGTTTTGGAAACTTTTGTTGAAAAGCGGTATATACATATCGTTTCTTGTTGTTGTTGCTATTTGCAGCTTCTGGGGCCAATGGCAGCTTTGGAGGGGAGGTTAGGAGGAAAAAGGTGAGGCAATTAAACCCTGTTCCACCCTCACCCCACACACCATGGTTCCAAACTAGATTGGGTCCCCATGTGGCTGATTTAAGGGAAAGAAATAACATTAGGAAGCTGTTCTCACACAGCCGAAATCGGGCTAAAGGCTAGGTTAAAAACCACAGGCTTCTGAGGGAGGAAGCACCAGGATTGGCCTTGATCCTAGCGCTCCACGTGAGCAGCCTAACCCAGGCTGGGCTGCCCTCGCCTCGACTGGGCTGCTTGTGTGAATAGCCTCAGTATGTCTTGTATTCAGTGGGACACACTTCTTAGGATGTCTAAATGGAAAGGAAGACGTGAGGAACCAGCATGGGATGAAGTCGCATGTGCAGATTGAGAAGAATGAATGCAAGCTTGTCAGCATACCTATTTTGCCTTCGAAACCACAATGCTCTAGGCATTCTTTGGAATTGTTGCCTTGCTGAAGATGCACATAATCCTCTCAGCATCTGACAAAACTGGTAAAGATTCATAGGTTGGGTAAATGTCATCTTTTCCACGTCTGTCTTTGCCTTTGCCATCAATATTTGATTGTGCCAATCTAGCACGGAGGACCATTTATTACCTCTCTTAGGCTGTTAGGAGCTCCATTGGTCCTTCTGCAATATATTGGCCTACAATTGCTGTTTTGTACGTTTTCTGCATTGTTGCGCACCACTTACAGAGACAGACCCAAAAGGGAAGAGATGACTAAATGTTTTCAGCTTTCATGAAATGTGACAGGTTATAGTTATGAACATTTTCCTCCCTTTTAGCTAGAAGCTAAGAGTGGTTCAGATAGCAGTTGTATGTTATACAGAATTTCAGTAATTTGCCTATAGTTCCTTTATTCCAGGATAACTTTTGCAGCATTCAACACAGCTAGTGCTCCAGATTCCACAGTAGTTAATTGTCCTCATTATCATTGGCTCCAAATACATGGAACTGGAAATAAGCTGTACTGAATCTTGGCTCAGTGTAGAGTATTGCACTTTATTTATTTAAGTAGTTAAATGTGAAATTAACTTATACCCTTCTTTTTTGCCAAAAAATTGACATCCAAGGCATCTTACAATTATCTAACAGCCCGAAACATACAAACCAACAATATACAGTATGAGAGACCCCCAGTAATCAGAGTATCACGTCCTCTGAAGCCTCTAAACCATTAGGGTGTGGCTGGAAAGTGGGCAAAGATTGTATTAGGCAGGCTTCCCTGTGGAGAGCTTTCAACAACTAAGATGTGATGACTAAAAAAGCCCTACGCACATGCCCTTCTGCCCTCCAAATGTTGAGCAAAGTGTCTGGATGGTTATACATAGGAGGGGGCAGTCCTTATGGGTAAGCTTTTCCGCCTTCCAGGATTGTTTGTGTGATACTTACATACTTTGACTGGTGGATCAAAGATAAGTGACAAAAGATATTGATGACCCACAGGCATCATGATGTACTCACATAAGCCTGCCCCTTTCTGCTGGTACCAGGAACGTTTACACACATGGCTTTTCGCTCGCATCTCCCCTGGAATGGAGAGGGCATGTTTGCACATCCCCCAGATTCATGCCAAAGTCCATGCAAGTTATTGGGGATAACTTCACCCATGATTCTGGTTCCCCCCACCCCCTAAATTCAGGTTCTACATTTTCGCTTAGCCCAAATTATGTCCGGGGTTTAAAAAAAAAATCTATTTGTGGTGGCTTTTCATAAATACGCCGTGGTTTCAGATATGCCCCGACGCTTCTCCTGCGATGTGTGGAGGGGCCATTACCGATAACGTGGCTTTTTCCCAAGATTGCATTTTCATCTTTTATTTATTTTTACATTTGCTGGGTGGACTTCTGGAACATCAACCCTCAGCAAAGAGGTGGTGTTTGGCATTTTTTAAAAAAAATCCCCTATTGCTGAGCTGCTGTCTTTGCAGAACAATTTCTTTCTAGTCTCCCCTTTCTTGTGATTTTTTTTTAAATGCTCCCTGTATGGATGAGACACTGCAATGAGGAAAGGGCATCAGTCATTGAAAAAGAGCCCGAGCCTGCTCTTTAGTGGATCTCTTACATACAAGGCATGCACGGAGAGAAGCATGGTGGTAGTTCTCACCCTTTCCCCACAGTCCTCGCTGTTTAACCGTATTGGTGCTGGCTGTTGCAAGCCTTTGATTAAATGCATGCGCAGGAATGTACGAATGACCATTAAAGAGCTGCCACATGTGAAACACAGGCAGCTCTGGGCAATTCTTAGCATGCTGTGGAGAGGGTTACCGATGGCATCCTGGAAAATCCTCTCCCTCCACGCACCCCTCTGCACCACCACCCCAGGTATGGGATACAAAGCACTTTGTATTGCTAAAAAGCAATCCCCTGTTGTCCTTCTGCAAGCACCGTCGAAAGAGGTGTGGGCGGGATCTCCGTTAAAAGGAGGCAGGAGTCACAAGCAGAAATTCACAGTTAAGGGCAGAAGAATGGGACAGAGTGGAGATTTTTTTAAAAAAAGAAAAGAAAAAATGGGGGAAATAATACCAGCAAAGGAGAGCCCTCTTTTTCTTCTCTCGCCCAGTTTAAGTTGGAAAGGAAGATGAAGTAAAATAAAGGGAGCCTTGATAACGGAGTGATTCTATGTCATCTTGAGCCTCACTGCTGTGAAGGCAAAGATATTGTGAAGGTGTTTTCAACCTTTGCTCCATCCTCCCCTGCAAATTTGTTAGGCGAGAGGCAGAAGAGGGGGAAGAAGTTAAGGTCAGAAGAGGAGAACAGTGTGGTGATTTCTGCCCTTAACAAAGTTAAGGGCAGAAATTGACAAAGTCAAGGAGTGCGGGATCACTGTTTAAAGTTGAGAATGCAGGGAGAGAGAGAATCATGGCTGATGCTCTGAGTAGTCATTACTGAAGAACTCTAATAATTTTTTAAAAAAATCATGAAAGCACACCACACAAGTGCCATTCGAAAAAAAGGGAGGCATACTATCCTGCTTCATCTAGGAAGCCATTGGCCAGAGGAAAACCCAGAGCAAGCTGTGCGATCCTGCACAAAAAAAATATTCACAGGGAACGTGCAGAGGAACTGCGTCTATGGGAACAGCCCCAATAATACCCTGAGTTTAAATGACATGATTCTAATACATAGTTCACTCACCCCTCTGATACCACTGCACCATAAAGCTGTGTGTGTGAAGGTTTCAGGAGAAGCACAACGAAATGCTGCAATTCAAGAGTAAATTTAAAGACTAAGCTGCTGTGTGCTTCATATATCAGCAGTGCCATAGAGAGAAAAGCACCCACTGATAACACCTTAACGCCCAACTGGTGGTATTCCAGATGTTGCTGAAGTTCAACTCTCATCACCCCCAGCTACAATTTAATTGTACAATTTAATTATAATTTAATAGTAATTTAATACATTGTAGCTGGGGAGATTGGGGTTGTAGTTCAGCAACATCTGGAGTACCACAGATTGGGAAGTTCTGCCTTAACAGAAAGTGTGGAGAAGGTGGAGAGAAAGAAATTCTTTTCCCTCTCACACAACACTAGAACTAGGGGTCACTCCATGAAATTGATTGCCAGGAGGTCTAGGACCAACAAACGGAAGTACTTTTTCACACAATGCGTAATCCACTTGTGGAACTCTCTGCCACAGGATGTGGATGTGGTGACAGCCAACAACCTGGATGGATTGAAGAGGGATTTGGATAACTTCATGGAGGAGAGGTCTATCAATGGCTACCAGCTGGAGGGCTGTGGGCCACCTCCAGCCTCAAAGGCAAGATGCCTCTGAGTACCAGTTGCAGGGGAGTAATGGCAGGAGAGAGGGCACACCCTCAACTCCTGCCTGTAGGCTTCCAGTGGCATCTGGTGGGCCACTGTGCAAAACAGGATGCTGGACTAGATGAGCCTGATCCAGCAGGGCTGTTCTTATGTTCTTCTGAAGACCAAAGCTGTGGGCATATTAGGGCTGTATCTTACTCAGAACTCCAAAGGGTGAAATATTCAACTAGTTGTTCTAGTAAGAACTAATCAGCCTACTTTCCTTTCACTGCCTCTACAACTGGACTAAATTTGGTTCAAATCGAGGTCCACAAGTTAGATCACTTGCACCTCAAATGTTCATGCATCTGCCATCTTTGATCAGGGTAGATGACCACTACAAATTACAGCATTGAGAAGTCCCTGTGTGTCACCCACTATAACTGTACCAAATTTGGTTCAAATCAGTTAGACAGTCCACAAGTTAGTGCACATGTGCCTCAAAGGTTCACACGTCTACTATCTTGGATCGGCATGGACATCATCACAAACATCTCCATTGGGGCATCCCTATGTGTACATACAGCTGTAGCAAATTTGGTTCAAATTGGTTAGACTCTCCACAAGTTAGTACACTTGCGACTCAAAAGTTTAGATGTCCACCATCTTGAATTAGTGTGGATGACATCTTGAATTGGGCTGGCCATCTTGAATTGCACTATCTTGAATTTGACTGGATGACATCATCACAATCTATGCCATTGAGGTGTCCCTTTGTGTCCTTATGGCTGTAGCAAATTTGGTTCAAATCGGTTAAGCGGTTCACAAGTTAGTCCACTTGCACCTCCAAAGTTGAGAAATCTGCCATCTTGAATCTGTGTGGATGACATCACAAACTATGCCATTGAGGTGTCTCTGTGTGTCACTCACTGCAACTGTACCCAATTTAGTTCAAATGGGTTAGACAGTCCACAAATTAGCCTGCTTGCACCTCAGATGTTCACATGTCCACCACTTTGAATTTGAGTGGATGACATCATCACACACCACACCATTTGGGCATCCCTATGTGTCCATACAGCTGTAGAAAATTTGGTTTAAATCGGTTAGGTGGTTCACAAGTTAGCCCACTTGCGCCTCAAAAGTTTATGCATCCGCTATCTTGGATCGGGGTGGATGACATCATCACAAACTGTACCATTGTGGTGTCCCTATGTGTCCTGATTTGGTTCATATTGGTCCAGGTGTTGCAAAGTTGATAGGGCGGACGTGCACACACACACGCGGACAGACATATGGAGACACACAGTATGTCAGGTGATCTCATAAGCCTACTGGAAAGTAGGCTAAAAATGATGTGGAAAGAGTGGGTAGATTGGCTTTGGACTTTTTAGCTCCAGGACTGAAGTGAGCTCTACTGCCTGGACTCCTGGGAGAGAAATATATCTCCCTGTTGATTTGGCTATAACAAAACAGGTATCCCAACTTAGGATATGTCTCTAGGTCTGAGGTTTCCTGTTTTAAATCTAGCCTTTGTAAAAGAGCCCTTCAACTCTCAGGAAGTGGAAGGGAATTTAGCCTTTGGCTACATGGAACATCTACACTCATTAACCAGGCTTATGTATTTAGGTGAGGGAAAGAGAGACATATATTTATTTTGACTCATCCTGGGAACTCAGAGAAATTAATGTCAGCTTAATGTCACATATGGCTCTATGCCTGCTAAAGGGTTCACAATAAAAATAGTCCATGTACATGAATACCTGAGGGGGATAGCTAAAACCTAGAATTTTAATTTTTTTTAAAAAAAAACGTTAAATATGAAACTCAACAAAAAGCTTCCACACAGGAGAACAATCAGTTCCTCTGAATATAGGGCAGAAGAAGGTGAAAGTCCAGTAGGTGGGGGTAGATGGAGGCCTTTGCAAGCCTCCAGGGCTGACCCTGCTGTGGAGGTGGCCACTTCAGGTGGCCAGTTGTGAACCAGTTCTCAGGGACAGCACAGGAGTCTGCTCAGCAGCTCCCTCCCATGGATGGCCTGAAGAAAGAGGCAAAACAGCACCAGGCTGCTTTTTCCACTCCCTTCCTAAAAGAAAAAGAAGGGGAAAGAGAGAAATGTGGAAGGAAGGAAGGAACTGGGGTGTGATTTTAATGAAAAAATAAAATAAAAAGAAAGTGGAGGGGCACAGCAAAATCTAGACATGGATAATTTCCTTTTAGTGCTGGATTGAGGTACAAGCTAAGTAAGCTACAGCTTAAGGCCTCTCATTGTGAGGGGCTTCTTTATTAAATTTTAAGTTTTACATAATGTGTTTTCCTTTAAAGGTATTTCTAACGCTAGCAGGTTTATTGCAAGGTAACTGTTATTGTTAGATTATCAGTTTTTTGTTGCATCTTTGTCAGGTAAAAATAAAGCATTGTTATTTCTATTTTCATTGTCCTTTTTGTTAAATAATAATTTTTTCCCATAATGTTATGGGGCCTTTGAAATTACATATTTTAGGGCTTCAGCATGTCATAATCCAGCCCTGCTTCCATTGAAAAAAATAGGATAGTACTAAAACATCCATTAGCATAGAAAACTCATTTTTAGATTCTGTTTTAGGCTGCGAGGAATTAATAATTTGGCAAAATCTTAATGGCAAAGCTATGAAAGAAGAAGAGCTCTGTAGGTTTAACACTGTAGCAATGTGTATCTCCTGGGGATTTTTTTTTTTTTAAGACAGCTAGCTTCTTTCTGAAGTGCTAGTTTTGTCATTATTTTTAATATTAAAAAGTTAGTCCTTGATCCTTGTGGCATCATGAAAGAGGCTGATTAAGTTCTTTTGTTCCTAAGAGTTTGAACTGTTTGGCCTAGCATGGGGTAGGGAGAGGAAAAAGCTGCAGTTTCTAGTGCCTTTTCTGCACACTTGCTGCTTTTCACTGGAAGCAGTCATGCCAAACCTATGATGTCTTAGTTCTCCACCCTACTTCACAGTCAAAATAATGAACAATCTCTTATGTAGATTATCCTTTATATGGATTCAACAGGCTGAAATTAAATCCAGGGAGGTTGGGGCTGGCTTACTGCTTTGAAGAGGGTGTATCAGCCTGCTCTTGATGGAGTTGCACTCCCCTTGAAGGAACAGCTTTGCAGCTTGGGAGTCCGCCTTCATAGAGATGTGCGCGCAACAGTTCTGAGGCCCTTTATGGGCCTCCAAACTAGTTCAAACAACTGCAGGTTCCGCTGGTTTGAAGGCGGGTGCTTGACTTTAAGGATGGAGGATATACTCACCCCTCCCTCCACTTTCCCCCCACCGGCGCTCCGTTTGGAAAGGGACCGTCAGGGTGGCAGCGTACCTCCCTGCCACCCCATTGCCACCTCAGTCCCGACGTCACCAGGACGTCAGGTACTTCCAGCGACATCGGGACCAAGGAGACAACAGGGCAGCAGGGAGATATGCTGCTGCCCGATGGTCCCTATCCAAACAGAGCACCGGTGGGGGAGGGAGCAGAGGAGGGGTAAGTGCACCCTCCCCCACCTTTAAAGTCAACCCCCACACACACCTTCAAAGTCCCCCCACCTGGTTTCTTGCACATCCCTACTCCTTGACCCATCATTACACATGGATGTCTGGGTGGCTGCTGTGGCTTGGTGGCCCTTTGTCCAGCTTCAGCTGGTGTGCCAGTTGCAGCTGTTTCTGGACCAGTTGCACCTGGTTAGAGTGATCCATGCCCTTGTTTCATCTGGATTGAATTACTGTAATGCATTCTTATGATGTTCTGCCTATATGTGACCTTTTTCTGGTGGATCAAGGAGTGGGTGCTAGGAGAGTTTAGACAACGTTGTAGCCTTTATGTAAAAGAATATTTTGTTAATATTTTATTGTTTTATCTGGTGATCAAATATATACAACTTACAGTGAATATTCATGCGAAAGTAAACAGTAACACTCTCACTCTTCCTTCATTGTGGACATTCTTTACAATTATCTCTAATAATGATAAAACCAATCTAGCCCACTTATTTAAAATGCCTGGCTAAATACTGCCATCTTCACCACTGTCCAAAACAGGAGAGGGAAGGAGGCAACCAAACTTTACTTGGGAGAGCATTCCAAAGGAAAGGGACCACCACAGAGAAAGGCCTTCCGGTTGTGGCCACCAAACAAACCTCAACTGGAGGTGGCACAAAGAGGAGGTTCTCCCTGTCCAATCTTGTTGGGTGGACAGATTTAAGTGGGAGAAGACAATCCTTCAGATCACTGAGGACCAGTAAGCCCTGTCCCTCAACAATAGCAGTAGCAATAGCACTTACATTTATATACCGCTCTATAGCTGGAAGCTCTCTAAGCGGTTTACAATGATTTAGCATATTGCCCCCCAACATTCTGGGTACTCATTTTACCGACCTCGGAAGGACCTCAGAAACAATGAAGGGCTGGTACTCACCAGGATTTTGAATTGCACCCAGAAGCAAACTGGTAACCCATGCAGCTCCCGCAAGACCCTTGTTAAAGGGTCCATTAGTTTATCCCAGTTTATTCCAGTCATTATTTTATCCCAGCCCTCCCTGCCCCAAAACCTCTTACAGATGATTGTATGCAAGGCCCCAATATGCCCGATGGTCAGGATCCTAGCTGTTATCTTGCCGTGTGCATAATTCAGGCACCACAATATTCAGGCATATGTTTAAATGCTCCCTTGTGCATTTAATTTTTTTTAACTCCCTGCAAATAAAAAAATAGGTGTCAGGGAGAACGTTTTCAGCCTCCATGTCCCTTTTGGCAGAGTAAAGTGGGAGATGGAGTCGAGGAGCTCAGTAAGGAGCTGTTGCACCAGCAAAAACATGCCCTGAATGAGAGAACCATTCATATAAGAACCAAGAGGAACATATAAAACTGTCTTATACTGAAACCACTGGTCCATAAAGCTCAGTATTGTCTACACTGACTAGAAGGGGCTCTCCAAGGCTTCAGAGGCACTTTAAAGATTAGACCCTGCAACGGGGCCAGGGCGTATCTCTGTAGTGTGCTTCCGCACTTCCTGTGTTGTGACACTGCAGTCTCTACGCTGACAGCAGAGTGCTGTTCACATTTCCAATGCCCTGTTTCAGATTTAATCGCTGTGATTTATTGCTACAACATTGTATGTCCGGTGTAAAAAGGTTGCTGAATTTTCCGGTTGTTAGTTTTCACGAGACTGCTCCCCCTGCTGGGTACTTTGCTATTTATGTTTTGAATGCTATTTGCCCGAACCAAAGCATTTTGCCACAGTTGATTGGGTAATCTGGAAAGCGCCAGACAGGAGTCTTTCCCAGCTGTATGTGGAGATCCCACAGATTGAACCTGCATGCAAGCATATGCTTTCATCCCTCCACTTCTTGGAGTTTAAGAGAAGCTCTAATCTGAGGCAAGCATCTGAGCTGGCTTCCCCCTTCTCATGACTAAACTGATAAGCCTTGGGCCAGCATGCAGACAACTGGGCTACAGTGCTGGAGTTCTGCTCTGGCCCTCCATCTTTGTTCCTGGGGTGATAGAGGGGGTTCCCGAATCCTTTGTGTCCCCAGGAGCATTTACAGACACAGTTTTTACTTTGAATCTGAGCCTGAAGCAAGTGTGTGCATTCGCACATCGGCCAGATTCTCACCGAGGTCTGTGCGAGATCTTTGGAAAGACCCCACACATAAATCTGGCTTTCCCTTCCAAATTCAAGCTTGTCCAGATGTATTTCTAGGTTTTAAAAATCCTGTAGTGTAGCTGGTTTTCTCAGTACACCAGAGCAGCTGCCAAGGAGACGCACTGATGTAGAGTCTTCACATAATCATTAACATGATAAGAGCAAAGCACACTTTAGAAATGCAAATAGGAAGGAAGCTGCCTTGCCTTCTAACCCAGATGCAAGGAGTGGAAAAAACAGGTTTTCAGGCAGCATAGCTACCTTTTTGCTCTTTGAAAGTTTTTGGAGGGGAAGATCCAGGGAGGAGAGAGGGTTTGCAGAGGGTTTGCAGCATTTATTTATTTTATTTATTTGAAATATTTACATTTCTCAGGAGCAGTCAAGACTAAGCACAAGCTCTGTTTTCACTCATTGTGCCACGGTCAGCAGCAGGAAGGAAGACCCCGCAGACAGACAGCTCCACCAGAAAACTTGCAGCAAAGAAATTGCCCACCCCTCCCAACCCACCGCTCCTTCCTCTCAGCAATCTAAGCTGGGGAGGGGTCTGCAAAAGCAGAGGTGGCACTGCAGGACCGTGGCATGGAAGGTGGCTTGCCCTTCCTGGATCCCCCGGAAGCAAGCTGTGTGAACACACACAAAAGAGAACTCGGAGAAGTGAGGGGAGGGGCTGCTTCCTTAATACTGTGAATCCAATTCAAAGAGGCTTCGCTTGTCGGATACTCCGAAAGCTGAAAGCCCTGTTTGTAAAGGCTCCAGGTTTCTCAGATGGGATGGCTATTGGACAAGTGAGCTCCAGCTGTTCAGAGCCCATGGGATTTGGGGGGCTCTTGTTGAGGCCTGGGATTGTCGCTGTGACTAGCATTTCCTCCTCCTTCAAGAAGTCATCCTCAAGGTTTGAGCCTAGGTGGGTCCTGACACTTCCCTTCTCCCTGGCATGCTAGTTTTCTATGTGTAGAGATTCTTTATCCTAGGGGAACATTTAAATATGTAACCCCCTACCTCCAATCTGAAGTGGTACAGTCCAGAAGCAGTTTTAACACATGGCCAGGCCAGACCATGTCTTTTGTTTCCCCATACCAGAGATGTCAGAGGTGGGACATGTACTGTGGTGTTAAAATTATGGTCTCTCATGAACTAGCAGCAAATTATTTTAGTTCTGGGGTTTTAAAAAATGAAAAGCATACCTTATACAAGATTACATTAGAGGGAAACAAACAGTTCCACCTATTGTAATGATTTATATTTATTGTGCCTGACAACTTAGAGCAACTTAAAATAAATTAATTTAAAATCCTTTAATTATGAAAAACTAAAGAACAACTTATTTTGTTACAGTTATGTATACAAATAATCACTTTCTGCAAATTTAGAGAAACAAAAATGCAAATCCACATAAGAAGTTGTATAAAGAGCAAGCCATGGCATAAAACAAGCCCTTCAGAATCACTAATATGTGAAAAATCGATAAAAATTCAGTGGGATGGGGGGTTGCCTGGTTATGTGTCCTCTCCAGTTCCCTGAGTGCTGAGAACTTACAGGAGTGCTAAAATTCTAAAATTCTGGCTTTCTCTGGATCAGGCATTCCCAACTTTGGGTCCACAAACGTTGTTGAGCTGCAACTCCCACAAAAATTGCATTTAGCCACTGTGGCTGGGAATTATAGGAGTTGTAGTCCACCAAAATCTGAGGGCCCAAGACTGGGAATCCGGGGTCTAGAGGCGAGATCACTGGAGGCTTATAGTGTATTTGTAATATTCGGCTTTTTTTAATGAATGTGCAGGTTGTTTTAGATTTGGAACTGAAATAGCAGAGCACTCTTACAAGCAGTAACAGGTTACATCAGATCCCCAGAGAGAAAAACCCTAACCCTAAGGTATTTCAACTTCCTGCCCAGTTTCTCCATTCCATCCTCTCCCAAACCCTGTCTGTTTCTCCCTTGTGCCTCACATAGATGTCGATGATTTTTAACCCTGACCACATTTGCACACCTACCCTAGTGATGGAGGAGTTTGGTTAACGGTATACTTTCACAACATCCCTCCCAACAAGTGGAAGTACATGACATTTTACAAGGCTTTATGGCTTCCCCATTCAGGGAAGGTTGTTACTCCCATTACTTGCAGGTTGTTAATGCTCTCTTCAGAAACATCCCCTGGCATCCTGGACTATCTGCCAGCATTCGGCCAAAGATATGAGTAAATAGTCATTGAGGTCATTCACATGATCAAAAACTGTGTCCTACCCAGGTTTGGGAGCTGTGTGTGCTTCCCAATTTTGATTGAGTGGAAGGAAGGTAGGAGGAAAACCTGGGTAGAAGTGATTGTGAGGAAGCAAGGTAGGAAGAAAACCCTTTCCTCTGTGGAGGAAAAAGGAGGGATAGGTTTTCCTCCTACCTTGCTGCCACACAACCAAAAATTTGGAACACAGATCCTAAACCTGGGTAGAACACAGTTTTTGGTCATGTGAGTGACCTCATTATATGACCTGCACCATTACCTCGGTAGCTATTTCCAGTATGGCATAAGGGAACCTGAAAGAGGGCTTCATCACTAGATTTTAAATTCATGGGAGCAATCATAAGGAGAAAGTGTTCCCTCAAAGATTGGTTGTTTGAAATGGTATTTCAAAATAGGCTTTCTGTGACTGAGGAAAAGGAACTTCAAATAGCAGTTGCTGATGGCCTTTGGCTTCCATTTTAAATGTTGGTTGCTCTTTTAACCTGGAAGCAATTTTGTATCATTAGAGTATGGTGGAGATTTGCTGATACTGGAGTAGTTTGAAAGCTACCAGTTTCTTTAACCCAAAGGAGATTTTAGAGAAGAAATGTCTCATTGTACTTTGCTATATGGGGGGGGGGGGAGTCCTCTTCATAGGCTGAATGCCAGCAAACAGCTTCCACCTCACAAATGAAATGACACCGGCAAAAGACATTTGTCTGGACGCAGAAGAATGAGTTGGCAGGGGAGGGAGAATTGAAATGAAGGGCAGAGGAGCAGAAGGGAAGTAATTCCTCATCTTCTTGAGGCTTGCCTGCTTGCAGACTTGTGGAATTATATTTATATTGATTCTGTGAAGATGTCAGAAAGAACAAATAAACTGCTTCAGTGCAGTAAGTAAAGCATCTGATTATTTTGTGAAAGATCTTTCGGTGCCCAGCAGGTTGGTTTGTCAGCAGACCATCTACAATTCTCTCTGTTGTACAAGGCAAAGTTGAAGGAGTTGATAACTGCAAACTTCAGTTTTGTCATCTTGGCTTCCATTTTGGGATCAGTTTGAGGACCACTGAAATAAACTGGAAGGTTCTGTGTGATTTGTATTAGGTCCTACCTAGTACTTTCTTACCTGCCAAAACTTCAAAATCTCAAAATGGCTAGAATTATATATGATATGCAATTGTGTGTATCTTTTTCTCTGACTCTTTTTAAGCCAAAAGAGCACAGGACTGCCATTAATTTTCTGTTTGGGTCATTTCCCCACTCTGGATCATCCCCATATTGTTTCCCTCTCCCCACACAGAGAAAAATACACCAATACCAATTAACTAGTTATCTCCCTCAGCCCGCTTCTTTATTTGCATGTTTGCAAATTCCAAGTTCTCAGTGGCAAGCTGTGCTACAAAGTAGTTTGCAATGGAGCCTACTTTCTGCTTCTTTTGACATGGTGACTCTTACCTAAGACCCTCCTCCCGTGTATTGTCAATTTAGTTTGCATCCAACAGCTAGCACATGAGTCACAAAGGGGTGCTGCCTATATTTTGAGTAGCCACCATCTTCAACCAACATGGCAGATTGGCAAAATAAATACTCCCATCAGAGTCTTCTACAGCTAGCCTTGCCATGTCTACCGGAATTTCAGATAGCCCCTGGATTTTGGCTCCTCCACCTGGCTGCTAAATTCCACCCCGATTTAAATGTATTTCAAATGCGCCACCCAGTTTGCTTGGATTTTACTCTGGATCCGGTCACATGGGAGGGCAGAGAAGGAGGGAGAAAGAAAGGAAGGCTCCACAGCTTTGCCTCTTGCCATTCGCTCCGCACGTGGCTTAAGGTGGCTCCAGCCCTCCCTTGCCTCACTCCAGCCAGTGCCCAAGAGCAGAGGCAAGTGCCTGAGAGTTTCCCTTCCATGCCATGAGTTCTTTCCAGGAGCTCCACAGCAGGATGTTTCCCTTGCAGCTACTCCTGGAGGGAGCGTCTTATGTCCGGATTGAAGCTGGCCCCAGACAGTCTGCTTGGAGGCTTAATTCCAGGAGGAAAGAAAGAAGGAAAGAGGGTGAGAAGAAGGAAAGTGTGGCAGGATTTTCCTGCTCTCAAGGTTTCTCCTCGTGGGTACCTGAGTGTTGAACTGGGAGCAACAAGCAGTAGTAGAAGAGAGTTCAATAAACGGGAGAGGGGGATCAAAACTCAAACCCATAGTGTCAAGAGGGTGGAATCAGGGCCAGTTCCCGGCGGAGGGCGGAGAGACTCTTGGCAACATGACTTTGGTGCCCCGTGAGCCAATTTTTTCATGCTGCCAAGAGAGGGGGGAGGATTCTAAATAAAATCAGCACTTTTAAAAGGTGCCTCCTTGCTCAGTAAGCAGGAGTGAAACGTGTTGTAGTTGTGGTTTTGCATCACATGACTATGTTTACTTAGGAGTGCATCGCATTTATTTCAGTGGAATTTACTCTCAAGTTTGTTTAACATTGTGATAATAATATGATGCCGCTTGTCCAGGCAGCATTTTCCTCTACAGCAGGCTTTGTTCTGCACAAAGTGGCTTTCTCGGCAGTCATTGGTTTGTTTTCTTGTTCTAAACCACTTAGAGACTTGGGTAGTGGCAGGCAGCATACAAATCTGTCAAATAAATAAATAAAACAAATTAGTTGCCGCATGATTTGCATAATATGCATATTAGGGCACCCGGATTTCGGAAGTTTGAATATGGCAACCCTTTACCAGCCCCAACAACAGCTTGGGGAGCCTGAGCTCCCCAAGTGACAGAATAAGGGATTAGATAGATTAAATGATGGAGCCATTCCCTCACTCAGCCAGCCAATCAGATTTGTGGTATTGGCTGGAAAGGAAGGCTGGCAGAAGCAGGCCCAAAAGCTACCAGGAGCTCCTGAGCTCCCTAATGCCCACCCCTGTTCTCGAAATTGCTCCCTTATGCCTGAGGGCCAAGAAAAATGTACCACTGAAAGCACTGTTAGCCTTGAGGGGCTTAGCTGGTGCCTGCGGGAGCTTTTTTTCCTGGAGTAAATAGCAGTTGTATGAAGGCTACCTGTTCCTTGCCACAGTCCTGTCCAACTGCTATTGTCTAAAGACAAAGGAAAACTGTTGAGGCTAATTGGCCTGGAATCTTCTCCCCTTAATGTTTCCCATGCAAAAGGGAAGCAGGTACTCTTTGCAAAGCTAATACAACCTTCAAATGACTTACTTTGAGATGAATTCATTTTTGAATTCATTTTCGAAAGTGTTCTCTCATACTCATATGGTTGTCATCTGTCACTCTGCCCTGGTCAAGTGCTCAGCCAGCCCAGTGCTGTCTTAACTTTGGGTGTGTGTCTGGCTACATGTCCCTGTCCCCTTTACCAAGCCTAGCTAGGCTTGCCAGGTCCGGCCTGAGCAGGGATGGGGAGGGGGTTGAGCGTCACTCTGTGTCTCCTCCGTCCCAGGCTGCTTGCTCCTTGACACTTGCCACGAGCCAGCCTCTCATCCCCGGCCGGCTCCTTATATGCCTTCTCACAGGCTATGCATCACCTGTCCCCAATTACAAGGCCAATGCCCCTCTTTATTCCCTGTAATTGTCTACCCTTTACAGCTGCTGCCCATGTCTCTCCCCCTCCACCTGCTCAGATCCGCTCCCTCCGGGAGGCATGCTGCTGATGTTATCCTTGCGCACCTCCCCATCAGCTCTTTCAGGGCTCTGCCCCTCCTCTGCTGGAGCTGAGTTCCTGCCCGTTGGCTGTCTTTCCTCCGCTTCTTCCCAGCTGCCACCCATCCCTGTCTCCTCAGGGCCCCCTCACCACTCCTTCCTCAGAGGTAAGGACAGCCGGCCTCGCTGGACACATAGTTTTAATCTATCAGCTTATTTTCTGCACTTTTGACTTTTAATGCTGAATTTTATTCATCATGTAGTGGGAATCAAATGAAACTAGATTTGTAATTCCCAAACTGTATCCCAGGCCACACTACTGTGCAGCAAGAGATCTGCTGGCTTGCTGAGAGAAATAAGGATCCATCCACATAGGACTCTCTGTTTTGGCCTTCAGTCAGTTTCTACTGAAGGCAAATATTCTTCTGAAACACTGCACCAAGTGGCACTGGACACTCATCATAGGTTAATTTGTTCTAAGATCAGATTTTGGGGTTATTTTCATGTAGGGATATGCACAAATCATGATTTGTTCACTGATTCAAAACACAGCCCGGGCACCTTTAAAACAGAGGAGAGCAGGTTTGTACCTGCTCCTCTGCCACTCACCAATGGCTCGCCCTCATGCAGCAGCAGCACACACATGGCCTCCGCACATGCGTGGCAGCCATTTGTGTGGTCAGCATGGTTGTTTACAACACATATGGCCATCGTGCATGTGTTGTGCCACCACCACATGAGGGCAGCTGAGGGGCAAACCACCACAGCAGGAAGCTGAGGCCGGGGAGCAGGTACAGACCTGCTCTCCTCCCTTTTAAAGGTGTCCAGGCTATACTTTGAATCAGTTAACGAATCACGATTAATGCACATCCCAATTTCATGACTTAGTGGTAATTTTATTACTGCTCAGGACAAACAAAAGAAAAAAAGATTTCCTCACACATTGCACAAGTAATTTGCAAAATCTACTGTTCCGAGATACAGGAACGACCACTGGTTTAGACGGCTTTAAAGAGGGATTGGACAAACTCATGCAGGATAAGCCTGTCAGTGGCTGTCCTGCCACAGTAGCTATCCTAGTCCCAATGGAGCTCACTGGTTTAGAGGCACTATTGTCATTGTACACCAGCTGAAAGTGGCAACAGCAGGAGAAGGCTACTGTCTGCATGCTCTGCTTATGGGTCTCCAAGAGATATCAATCAGTCAATCTCTTTATTTCAGTCAGCAACCAGCATGAGATTAAAACAAATGTAAAAGAGAGGACAATCAAACTTCTATTGCAAACAATAACACCAGATAAATTTTAAAAAGTCCTCCTCAGCATAGATCAGGATACTAAAAATACTACTAAGATAACTGGAGATAAAAGAGGCAGCAGTATTTCCTACTTATGAGGCTATTACACGAAATCAAAACTCAACCAGTTGCCTTCTCGACTCCTAAATCTGAGGGAGGTTAAACAATTCAGGAGCTCTGAAAAATATTGTCATTAAATTTACAGCTGATATACAGGTGATACCAGTACCTGGGTGCCCACCTGCAGCTAGCCACATTATGGCTACAAGTTGCTCTGGCCTTAGATCCATCGCCTATTTTCCCATTACTAAGTTCTTCGGCAAATGAAGGGCTGCACTGCAAAATTTAGCTACCTGTCTGGTAGCGCAGGAATTGCTTCCTTCCAACAGCCTGTCAGTCATCTGAGGAGAATCAAGACCTGGGCATTTAGCTATCAAAGGGTAAATAAGATCCAGCCGCAGGTCTCTATAGAACAGACATTCCAATAGCACATGGGTGACTGTTTCCACTTGACCCTCACCACATGGGCAGAGCCTATAGGGAATCCTTCTATATCAGCCCTCTAAGAGGGCTGAAGGCAGGGCATTGCATCTTGCCAGGGTAAAAACTCTTCTAAGAGGGGGCACCTCCAAGACAGTGAGGTAGGATGCTGGGGCCAAACTATATCTGACTGAATCCTGGCTCTGAAAGTCAGGTACCCTTGCTATATCTGTTTGTCTCTCGATATCCTCAATTCTCTGTTTGATGAGCTTCCTAGCTGTCTCCAAACTTTGCGTAAGCAGGGCAGACTGATCGAGGCCCAAAGTGGTCATCTTTTGGTTCAGAGCGCACTTCCAGGGCGACTGATAAGAATCCTCTAATACTAAGCGGCTCAGCCCTGTGTCCGAGGAAAAAACTCTCAGCCAGTAAAACAGCGCCATTTGCCAACATCTGGCCTCAACTTTGATGAGGCCAAGAGATATCTAGTTGACTGCTATAGGAAACAGGAAGGTTAGACCCAGCTAGGCTCTTCTTACGTTCTTGGTTTTTTAATATCTTGTAAACTGCCTTGAGAGCTCTTCAAAGCTGTAAGTCGCAATAAAGATCTCAAAATAAACAAACCTATGAAATAATTAAATCACTTCCAACGCTCTGGGTTGGCTTCCTTCAGTCGGGTGCCATTGTATATCCTTCAGAAACACAGGGGCTGAGTTTCTCTGAGAACCGTTCATTTCGTTTCTACACACAAAAGTAAACCTTTGGGGAAAGTATTGTGTGTCTCTAATTTTAATTTGGAGAAACACAGTATGCACATCAGCTATGAGTTTGGGAAACAGTGAACTAGGTTATTTGAAGACATTAAGTGTATGATGGCCTCTTCAGGCAATGCTCTTCGAACAAGATTTTCCTATCAACTTGGCTTGTGCATAGAATGTTAAGTACACAAGAAACAGGATCATTCCCAGTGCTTCCTAACAGGTGGGTAAATCTTGGGTAAATGAATGCTTCAATCCCTTGGGTTTGGAGTTAGAAGACACTAATTTGTATTTATGAACAGGGGTAATCTCTAAAGAAGAGAAGCTGAAATTGTTAAAGAGAAGAAACTGAAGTAACAAGTTCAGCTGCAAATCACCATCTTATCAGATTTGAAATATAACTTTAACACTGAATTACACTGACATTTAGGTTTTTGCTAGCTACAACATTCTGAGGAAGTTTTTACCTATAACTTATTGTGATATACTCTCAAATCTAACTTTGCCTTTAAAAAAAACCCTCCAAAAAACACCCCAACAAAAAACCCACCACCAGAATCTATGTTCCTTTGTAAATGTGAAATAGGTTTATTTTATTATATTTTTATCCCACTCTTCCTTCAGAGCTAGGAATGGTGTTCAGGGCTCTCTTCCCTCATTTTATCATAACAATTTGAACCCCAATTGCCCTGGCCATAGTCTGACATTCTCACTACTATACAAGCCTGGCTTGGTTTCACATACAGCCAGGAGAATGCCATCAGCAGAGGTTGTGCAGTGTTATATAAACCTAAACACACATTTTCACACTGTGGAAAGAAAAAGGTTAAATTCAGACTGTATTTTCAATGGTTTAAAAACTTTTGTTCCCCCTCCCATAAGCCATAGCATTATATATCAGCAGCCACAATGAGGTTTTCTTCTTGAGTCAGCTTAAAAATAATGTTGACATTGCGGTCGATACATTATGGATTGCCATATTTATGTCAGAACTTATTGGCACAAAAATACATCAATAATATAAAATATTTAAGGATAACTCTTATATTTAAATTAAACCTTACAATCCCATATCGCTCCTTTGTATTTTGCTCTGCTGCTATTAAATGTATCTTTGATGACAGGTTCCACAGATAATAATTTCAACATCTATTTTTAGGCAGCAACTGAAACTACTGTTTTAAAATAAGTCTTTATAGAGGAAAACTAGAAGTCAGCTCCTTGTTTGCTGATTCTATATATTTGTAATAAATTCCTATAATACGTTTGCCCATGACAAATGCGAGGGAAGAATTCAAAGTTTAAGTTTTAAAGGCTTGCAGTGTTACACTTTAGATTTTAAAGGAAGCTTTGGAATGGCATTTCCAATATACTTTTAACAACTCCAAGGAAATGTACGGGGGCCATAACTCAAGAGGTAGAGCACATAGCTTGTGTATAGACAACCTCGGGTACAATGCCTTCCCTCTCCAGGAGCAGAAATATTCAAGCTGTTTGTGAGAACTAGTGCCTCTGTGTGGTGGATGTACCGACGTGCCAGCTAAGATATATGTGATCCCATTGGCCTTTTTTTTTTTTTTAAGCTGAGTGTACAGAGATGCTAGTTCTTATACAGGTACTTCAACATAAATGCAGCCAGGTTGCTACCTCAGCAATGGTTCCATGAATTCCAGAGCAGCAGCAGCTGATGAAGTCTGAAGTCGGTGGGGCCAATTTGGGTTTTTTGTTTACCCACTTCAACCGTGTTTACATGATCCACTGAAAGTGCCACTGTATATATATTTTAGAAGTGCGATGATTTTAAATAATATTTATAGAGAGTCATTATTGGGTTTGGGGGATTATGATTATTTGTGAATCTAAATAATATTGTCTTTGTGTTTTTATCTTACAGCACTACAACACACATACTTTTTGTGGAGGGTACACACTTTTGGATGACCAGTGTATGCCAATGAGAAGCCCTTAAAGATTAAAAGGGTAGTCATTAAGGATGTGCACGAACCAGTTTGGAAGCAATTTCAGAGGCCTCCAAACCGGTTCGACGTTTGAAGGCGCTGGGGTTGGCACTTTAAGGGCGGTGGGAGGGTCACTTACCCCATCTGCTGTGCACGTGCACACAACGGGCACATACACGCCTGGTACTTCCGGCCGATGAGGGCAACAGGGCGGCAGGGGGGTACACTGCTGCCCCAAAGGTTTTTGCAAAAATACAGCACTGGTATGTGTGGGGGGGAAGCGGCAGGAGGGGTAAGTGCACCCTCCCCCCACCCTTAAAGTGCCAACTCCGAGGCCTTCAAACCACCTGGCCGCGGTTCCGTGCACATCCCTAGTAGTAGTATAGCATCTGCATGAACTTAGTAGGTAGCCAACTGATATCACTTAACTCCATTGCTCCAACTAACCTATTTTATAGTACTTTTATCATGGTTCATGAAATTATATCTATGAAATACTTTTTGTGAACCCAGACCCAAATAATGACAGGACATACATAGTTGGAAGAAAATAGGGCCATTTTATTAATAATTACAAACCTGCGACAAGGAATTGAACTAAAGTGCGGGTATCCCCTATGTGGGTCTATCTCATCGGAGGTATGCCCACAGGAGGGTGAAGGACTGGGCTTTGATTCGGCTTGGTACACAGTCCAAACCTCTTCTTGACCATGAGGTTACCTCCAACGAGGGGATGCATGCCAGCCTACCTCAACCCAGGTCGCGAAGCACTGAGCGGCATTCAATGGCATGCGTCCAAGTAAGAGCGGATCTATCCTGAGAGTCACAAGATCACCAAGCTTTCCTTCCAAGTATTCCCACTCACCATAACGGCCCTCTAGCCCAACACCATTGCAAATTAACCTTCCCTGACCTGCACTCAACTGCAAAGTGACCAAATAACCCAGTGACAACCTTATCGACATCAGTGAGAAGTAGGTGAGAAAAGGTCAACCATTCCCAACTAGCTGAGTCCCAAAAAGTTCCTACTTGGCCCCAAAAGCCAACCAGACTATCCCCCACTGAGTCAAGGGATGGACAGGAGGGTGCCTGTCCGCAGAGCAACTGAGAACAGAATGGAGCCGGCTGCTTATGCAGGCACTCCCGTGCTCTGATTGTTCCACCTGTGACATGTGACGGGGGACAAAAATGGAGGCCTGCATGCCTGCCTCTTGGGCTGAGCCCTCAACTCCTCCCCCCACTTGCACAGTATCACCGCTGATTCAGCGAAGGGGGCGGGGAGCAGCTTAACATTCAAATGTAATATAAATACTATCATTCACTATATTGAACACCAGTTCCCATATTTCCCAAAGGTATTGAGGCTGTGCACACGAGCAGTTAAACCTGGCCTTGGGCAGCCCAGCCTGGACTTGGCTGCTTGTGTCCACTGCCAGGATAGAGTCCGATCCTGGTGCTGCCTCAGCCCCAAGCCCGTGTTTTGTACCCCTCCTTTTACCAGGGTTAGAGGGCATGAGCACACTCTCCACCCTGGGGCTGGGATCATGTGTGTGCTCAAGCTGCTTGCAGAGAAAGATCTATCACTAGCCATTAGTCACAATGGCTATAATGTGAATCATCCAGATACAGAGGCAGTCTACCTTTGAATACCACTAAGTGTGGTCAAATTCTCAGACAAGTGGACAAATACAACTTCTTCCTCACAAAAAATTAGCTTACCAAAAGATCTATCAAGACAGAAAAGACACCAAATTGCAGACAATACAGGCAAATACATATTGACCACCAATCTGATTTCAAACCATACCTGGATTTACCCTTTAAAAAAATAATTAAGAAAAAGCAAGCACTTTAGTGGCAGAGCAAAAGGGCATCTTTTAAAACAATTCCCCATGATTCATTTTACAAAATTTTACTCTGATGCAACAAAAAAAGAACAGACCACAAAAAAATGTATTATTGGTGAGGGAGTGGAGAATGTATAATTCTGGGTTTTGAGTCTGTAAGCCTTTTCAAAACTGCAAAATAAGGTGGATATTTTACTTTACTGCTAGCTTATAAAAATAGACAATATGTAAATTATATCTTGGAAAGTATGTAAATAATATCCTGGAAAGACTACATTATGCCTGTTCTTAAACAGGGGCGCACCTAGATAATTTTGGTCCCCAGACCTGAAGGGCTTTGGAGCCCCCCCCCCCCCTGCCCACACCCCTTCTAGGGGTGGGCATGGGGTGGCAGCAGGAGCACCCCCCCGGACTTTGGAGACCACAGGACGGGTCCCCAATGTCCAGGGGTAAGAGCACCTCTGTTCTTAAACAGTTGCAGTATTTATTATTTATTGAATTTATATACTGCCTAATACAGAAATCTCTAGGTAGTTCTGCTGCCTAGCTGTTGGTATGTTTCTAGGCAAAGTACGAAGTGCTGGTTATTACCTTTAAAGCCCTGAATAGCTTAGGCCCGGATTACAAGAGAGAGTGCCTTTCTCTACAAGATCCCCACCACTCATTAAGATCATTAGGAAGGGTCTGTCTTTGGGCGCCACCGGTTCATTCTGGTGGCAACCTGGGATTGGGCCTTCTCAGTTGTCGCCCCAAGGTTGTGGAACGTACTCCCCGTGGATATAAGAAGACTATCTTCCTTGGAGGCCTTCGGAAGAGTCTTAAAGACCCATCTTTTCAGCATGGCTTTTAATATCTAGTTTGAATTTTAATTTTAATCTGATTTAATTTTTTTAAAAAATTTTGATTGCTTTATTATGTCTTTTTTATTTTAATATAAACCTCCCTGAGCCATTCTAGGAAGGGTGGTATATCAACTGAATGAATGAAGGAAAGAATGAATGAATAATATCCATATGCACTGCTGTTATAAGCATAGATCAGAGTGTTGTGTGTGTTGACAATACTAACTGGAATACAAATTTGAGAATAAAAGCCTACTTAAGCTTCCTTCACTTCAAACAACTGCAAATAAGGAAACCCAGAAGAAAGTCTTGTGGTACCTTTAAAGTCTTTTAGATTTATTGTAGCATAAGCTCTCATGGACTAGGGCCCAATGGGACCTAGATGTCAAGAACTCTTGCCACAATAAATCTAACAGACTTTAAAGGTGCCACAAGATTCTTAATTTACTGCAGTAAAAATAGCTACCCCTCTGGAATGTGTCACTATTACAAGGAGATTTCTTCCTACTCTTTTACAATTTGGTTTGAATTTGTTCCAGTTAGTTTAATCTAAAATTCTCCAAACTATTAATAATTTCTGCATGAGGATGGCAGCTGTGACACGGAGCAGATCATGAGCCTGCATCTTACTCTTGGATTTTCAAAAATGATGACTTGCTTGTTAGTTCCTGAAGTCCCACCAATATAATGGCCTTTCTATGCAAGGAAAGCTATAGTGGCAGGCTACACACACATGTGCACTGTAGGAAGACAAACAATTTTCAAACAAAAGTGCCATAGATGCCAGCTCATCAGCTCTATAGTTGTCTCTCGCCAACTGCAAGGATTCCATTCCTGGGAACCCTCACGGCTGGCAAATTCACGGTAGACGAGCCATTGGTTTCAATGGCAAACGGGGCCATTTTTGGCCTGGCCTACAAAAATGATCCCCTGACCCCAGAAATCACTCCTGGACCCCTGAAAATCAACCCAGACCCCCTCCCTCAAAATGAAAGTCTGAACCCAAAAAATGACCATCTGACCCCCCAAATTATCCCCCCAAAACCCTGATTTTTTGATTTTTTAAAATCACCAAATCAGATACTCAGGTTGCTGTTGGCGAGGGCGGTCACAATTTCCCAGTTGCGGATACTCAAATCTACGATTGGGAAAACCGCGATAGGTAAGTGGCAACTGTATACATGAACAAGAACATAAGTGCCCGGCTAGATTAAACTAAAAGGTCCATTTTATCCAGTAATCTGGACAGAAGCCAGCCAGATGCCCCAAGCAGCATTCTGAGATAATGGTCATTCCCTGCTTGTGTCCAGCATCTAATAGATTTATATTGCAGTGAGAGGCAGCAGGGGAGGTAGGAGCTATGATGAGGCAGAGCATCTACTTTGCATGCAGAAGGTCTCCGTTTCAATCCCTGGCATCTCCATGGTTGCCTCGGTATGGGTTGCTGACAGCAGCAGGAATGACAATCCCATCTGCAATCATGTGCTAACGATGCCCTGCCTTCCTCCACACTTTCATGGTCCCTAAAAAATAGGAGGTGGTAATTCTCCCCCACTCCACATTGACTGCAGAGATTTTGCCTAGCAAGCTGCCTCACCAGCCACTCCTGGCGATAGCCTAAATCTACCTTCTGTGAATTCATCTTATCCTTTGTAAAGCCTTATAAAGGCTAGTGGAATAGTCACTGCAGCAGACTGAACCTTTTAACTGGCTGCTCACATGAAAGGTCTAGTCATATTAGCAAGAAGAGCAAACACATGCAAGGCTGTAGCTTAAGTGCAAATAAGAAAACTGCAGTTTGGAAGATATGATCTTGCAGGAGTTTGATCTTTTTACATTACTCTGAGCAAGTAGCTACTTGCAGGGATTAGCCAGCTGCAGCAATGTCTGCACAACCTCTAAGATAGTAGTTGTCATTATATCATGATTTGTTTTGGTATAACCAATTTATTAATGCACTGTGTGGAGAGCACGTCCTTTACCAACTTCTATCACTATTATTGGCCAATCCCAACTTGTAGCAATATGAGTGGGAGGGAGAAAGTAATCTTTCATCTACTCCATTCATAATTGCATAAACCTTTGTCACAGCCTCCTCCATCCTAGTCATGCTTTTAGCCTACTTTCAAGTAGGCTTATGAGATCACCCAGAATTCCGTGTGTGTATCTGTTCCCGCCCCCCACTATCAACTTCACAACATCTGGATCACTTCACTCATCTACCCCAATCCAGAATGGTAGATGCATGAACATTTGAGGTGCAAGAGGTCTAACTTGTAAACCATCTAACCGATTTGAACCATAATCAGTCCAGTTGTAGGGATAGTGGAAGTAAAATGTAAACCACCCTGAGCAAGCACGGAGCCAGCCAGGCGGTGGCCTGGGTCCAGCCCTGCCCAGTGGCCCCTATGCTGACATCCTGTGTGCTCCGAATGAACCCCACTGCCCCTGCCTGGGCTACCGGAAGCCAGCGAGTGCTTGCTGATCTTTTCTAGGCAGCACTCCCTCAGAGAGGGAGAGAAAGGAAGAATAGATGCTTTCAGGCAGCAAGCGCTGCCTGAAATGGAAGGGAAGGGCTCGCTCAGGCTCTTCGGGGCTCAAGGCCATGCCCCCTTTGTATGGACATCACATGCAAAGAGGGCATGGCCTCAAGCTCTGAAAAGCCCGAGCGAGCCCTTCCCTTTCATTTCAGGCAGCGCTTGCTGCCTGAAAGCATCTCCCTTTCTTTCCCTCTCAGAGGGAGAGAAAAGGGAATAGATGCTTTTAGGCAGCAAATGGTGCCCGAAAAAGATCAGCAAGCACTCGCTGGCTCCAGTAGCCCAGGCGGTGTGTGTGTGGGTATTTGTTCAGGGCTCTCCCAGAGCCTGAGCCACACACCCCCCAGGGGCTTCTTCGGTGGCTCCTACCATTGGCAGCCTGGGTTCTTTGAACCCTTTCGCAGAACGGTGGCCACACCCCTGGCCCTGAGCCATTTTTGCAAGGGCAGTATAGAAATCAAATAAATGAAATTAAAAATAGGCAAATTAGTTTTTACTAGAACAGCTTGTTTTCCTATTCTAAAATATCTCAGACCCTATTGTCATTTATAGAAGGTACTACAACCATCTGATCACTTTGAAGCTCTGCTCCCCTGCCGCTAACTATAGGATATCCTTTTTTAGCTGGAGCAATCAGAATTATACACAGCATTCTAAATATGGCTGCATCAAACATCCGTTCAACAGTAAAGCTAAAATAGCAACAACCCCTTTGCTAATAGTTCCTAGCATTTTATTCACTTTTTAATAAAAAAAAACCCAAGTTGACATTTTCAGCAAGCTGTCCATCTTCAATCCCAAGCTCTCTTTCCTGGATAGTCACGGCCAATTGACACTCAATCAACATGTAAGTAAATGAAGTACTGAGGGGTACAATTAAAATATATATTGGAGATAGTTCAAAAGAAACTAAATTTTGCAGAAACTCAGTCTGTTCCCATCTACTTAGGAAGCTGCTTCTTACGTCTGATAAAGCAGGCTTTGGTCCATCAAAGCTTATGTGACAACATATTTGTTGGTCCTTAAGGCCTCATCGTTTTTTATGATACCAAAACATTACAGACTCTGTTTCTAGCTACATTGGGCTAAGGCCTCTCTTGCAGAATAGTAATGTCTCATGATAGTACATCCAATCTACCTGTTTATTGGCTGTATCAATCAGCTGTGTTTTGGGCAATCAATAAGACTTTTGGGAAATGGAACATCGGTGTGTCATGTGTTTGGGAAGTGTCAGTACCTAGGACAATTAGGTTCTTATCTAATTGACTGAAGCTCTGGGACCATCTGACAATAATGAGTTGATCAGCAGCCTCATTGATTTCCACTGACATTGCTCACAACAGCAATGTTACGTGCAGATATCTTTGCAGAATTGGGTCAATAGAAACATAAGCCTCTTGTTTATCAGGAATATTTTAAATTGAAGTGCCCAAACAGGGCAAATGCAAAATGGTAACTAAATGGCTTCCACACCGCTGACATTAGCAGCTGCATAATAGCTCCATGAGCAATCTTTGTAAACATGTAAACAGTGCAATTAATTGCAGTGATTATGCTCTTGGAAAATAGAGCATTTTAGTAATTTGGAGCACATTGCAGCTTCCTGTTTACAGAACTCCAGGCACATCAGAAAATTAAATATATTTAAATATAGGCTTCAATTGTCTCCTCTTTTAAAAAAAACCCCACACAGAACAAAACTTAAGACAAAATCCTACAGACAGACAGACACACACACACACACTGAATTCCATAAATACTGCTAGTCAGTGGGGTCAGAATTTCATTCAATCTGTTTTTCCTTTTGTCTCTGTTGGAAGGGCCTTAACCAGAGGTGAAAACAAAATGTACTATTTACAGAGACAAGAGTCTGTGCGTTCTGTTGCAGACCGATGCCTTGATTTATAAGGAATTAAACAAGAGGCTTAACTTTAGTTGCAGAAACATCTATTTATTTCTTAACACTAGCTAACAAGGTAACAGTCACTTCTGTAAGAGGGGAAGAACAAAACCAACTGAACTGATAAAACAACCAGACAAACAGAACTGAAGACTGACTCCACCCCAAGGACCCATCACAGACACATACATACAGCGGTAACTATGCCTTAGGCAAGAAGAGAGAGAATGCTTAGATACACAGTAAAATTCCAACAGGTTCTTGACCTGCAATGCAGCTCACTTCACAGTGTTACAATTTACAAGCACAACTGTAAGTCTGAAGTTGTAGCAGCCATCAATGTTCTCTCTCCCCTTGTGAGTCGAGTAGGCTGCTACAGTTTAAGTGTGTTTTCAAAAAAGGCACTTGCACACGTATACAGTATGTGTGCGCAATGGTCCTTGGCCTTTTTCAGTGAGGGGGTGGGGGGAACAAACATCTCTACTAACTGAGCAAACAGGCACCTTTTAAAGTGGTGCTTCTTTTCTATTTAGCCCTTTCCAACCCCAGCACAGCATCCCCTTCAGTGGTTATTGCTGACGTCTACTTTATGTTTCTTTTTAGTGTGTTCCCTTTGGGACAGGGAACTATCTTCTTATTAATTATTTATGTTATGAGATGCAGTTCCTGATAGCATTGACTTTTTGCAGCAACAACCCAACTGACCACTAGGAGCATTAGGGGCAGAGATAGTGGCCACATTCACACATAACATGAAACTGGAGGTGAAGGGGCCTGCGGTTTCAATTTCTGTACGTCCGAATGCGGGCTGCAGTTAAGAAATAAAGTGGACCCACAGTTTCCCTCTCCAGGCTCTGATTTGTACCTTTTGTTGTAGTGAGGTTCACCACCTGGACCTCTACTTTAGCAGTGCCAGCGTTTCATCTGAACTGCAGTCTGGCAGTTTTGCAAATGGAGTAAGGAGAGGAAGCTCCTCCCTCACTCCGGCTACTATTGGCTGCCGAGGCTGTCCTTCAGTCAAGAAGCAACCCTGGCAGCCAGTTCCCCCTCCTCTCTGCAGTCTGAGGGAGTTCTCCGTGATGTCTGAATTTGGACGGGAGAGCAGGGGGAGGAGGGAATGTACACGCAGCTCCACGTTATGTGTGAATGCAGCCAGTGAGTAAGGGAATTCCCTCTCTGACCAAGATTTCTCTATTCTGATTCCCTTTCATTAGACTGATATTCTCAGGTTTCATTCTCTCACCTGAGAGACAGATGTCTTCCTTACCCTTCTCTTGGTGTAGCAAGCACTAAGCACTAGGCTTATCTATTTCTCCGAAGTATTTCCTAAATAAACCTCTTTACTTAGAACTTTAATTCTATGCCTCCAGACAATATTAATTAGCAGTGCTCTTCTTACTTGTGCACTTTGTTGCAGGTGGGGTAGATAAACAAATCTCCCCTCCAAACTCTAACATATGTTCCCATCCATACCACACTAAAGCAGTATATAAATATTCGTAGTCATAGTAAACATTTTAAGAACGTTATACATCGGTTACAAAGGAAACTGCCTTATACAGAGCCAGACCATTGGTTCATCTAGCTCTTTGTCATCTACACTGACCAGCAACAGCTCTCCAGGGGTTTCAGGCGGGTATTTGGAAATGCCAGGGATTGAAACTCATCTTCTGCATGCAAAGCAGATGCTCTTCCACTTCACTACCACCATCCTTTCCCAGCAAGATACAACTGCTCTGGGGACTGGAAGGGTGGAATAAAAGGGGGCTAGTGATGTCAGAGCTGCCTGCCAGCCAGTAAGTGCCCTCTTCAGAAGACAATTTCCCACATTCAGACTTTACTATACTGGAAACCTGTAGAATCTGAGTATTTTTTGTTCTCTCTTTAGGCCAGTTCTTTTAAAAATAAAAATAAAAAAATACCCCAAAGCAAAAAACTAATGTACATAATGTGCAGCAAAACTACTCTGCAATTCTTGCAATATTACATTCATAAGAACCCCAGGATATCACACATGCAGCAGTTGCTTCCCCCATCCCAGCTTGACCTTTAAATATTGAGAATTCTCATAATTATAGGACTCGGTTTAAGTAAAATATTGTACAGGATTCTGCCTGATAGAAATGCAACTGCTGAAGCTCTTTCCAGCATGCAATACACTTGAGGGGCGGAGAGAAATTTGCTTGTTGGATTTCTGTCTGTTACAAGAGGAATAGGAGCCTTGCCCATGGCCAGAATCACCACGTGGTATGCTGTTGAAATGCCAAGAACCCAGCAGCATTCCAGGAAGGCCTGCCACTGCCACTTGCACTGCTACCAAGCGTTGTTTTTTAAAAACTCTCCTTCCTCATGTTCCTCTCAGCACTGGCAGGCTGGAACGTGAAATCCACAATGGATTGTGACGAGCTCCAAAAAGATCTCTCCAAACTGGGGGAGCGAGCAACAAAACGGCAAATGCGGTTCAATGTAAGCAAGTGTGAAGTGATGTACATTGGGGCAAAAAATACCAACTTCACATATACACTGATGGGATCTGAGCTGTCGGTGACTGACCAGGAGAGAGATCTTGGGGTTCTGGTGGTCAGCTCGTTGAAAGTGTCGTCTCAGTGCACGGCAGCTGTGGAAAAGGCTAATTCCATGCTAGGAATAATTAGGAAGGGGACTGGAAATAAAAATGCTAATATTATAATGCCCTTATACAAATCGATAGTGTGGCCACATCTGGAGTACTGCGTACAGCTTTGGTCGCTGTATTTTAAGAAGGACATTGTAGAACTGGAAAAGGAGCAGAAGAGGGCAACCAAGATGATCAGGGGCCTGGAGCACCTTCCTTATGAGGCTAGGCTACAGCATCTGGGGCTCTTTGCCTTGGAAAAGAGGCAACTAAGGGGAGACATGATCAAGGTGTATAAAATTATGCAAGGAGTGGAAAGGGTGGACAGAGAGAAATTTTTCTCCCTCTCACAGAACACTAGAACCAGGGGTCACGCCATGAAAATCAAGGTCAGGAAAATTAGGACCGACAAGAGGAAGTACTTTTTCACACAGCGCATAATTAATCCATGGAATTCCTTGCCATGTGATGTGGTGATGGCCACCAGGTTGGATGGCTTTAAAAGGGGCTTAGACAGATTCATGGTGGACAGGTCTATCAATGGCTACTAGTCTGGTGGCTGTGGGCCATCTCCAGCCTCAGAGGCACGATGCCTCTCAATACCAGTTGCAGAGGAGCAACAGCAGGAGAGAGGGTATGCACATACCTCTTGCCTATGGCTCTCCAGAGGCATCTGTTGGGCCACTGTGTGAAACAGGATTCTGGACTAGATGAGCCTTGTGCCTGATCCAGCAGGGCTGTTCTTATGGAACAACCATTTTAAATTTTCCACAATGCCCCTTACATAGCTTCACTCTGGAGCAACAGTTATTCACAGCAAGAGCATACAAGCTTGGTGGTGGGCCTAGGGCCGCTCAAAAATGGCAGGGAGGGAGGGAGGCCGCATGCAGGGAGGCGCTGCGGTGGCGGTGGGGCCCAGCCAAGAATGGAGGCCCACCACCCGGTGAGAAGGAGACCCAGCAGTGACGGTGGGGCCCAGCCGAAAATGGCAGACCACCACCACTACCCAGTGAGGAACAAGTGTGGCGGTGGGACCCGGCCAAAAATGGCCCACTGCCACAGAGAGGGAGAAAAAATGGCCCGCCGCCTGGTAATGAGGAGGTGCAGCAGCGGCAGCGGGGCCCGAATAAAGGGCAGCAGGGGTAGGGCAGGAGAGACTAGGGCAGGAGCATACAGTTGCACAGATGCTCTGTGTGGGTTCCGCTTGTTAATAATATTGATTGAAGAGGGCATGTAAAAGGTAGCTTTTACTTTACTGGGGGCAGGGGAGATTCTTGACTTAAAACTCACACATTGGTTTTTAAGCTGGTCTTACTCCTTCAGGAAGAAGTTGCCAACTTGCCTTAACTTTTATCTATCTATCCCCATCCATCCAGCCAATAAATTTGTATACTGCTCACTACCAAAGTCTCTAGGTGGTTTACAGCATAAAACGAACCAAAATATTTACAGTTAAAACATAAAAAATCAAATTAAAATATCCATAAAAACACACCAACTAAAAAGCTTGGCTGAAGAGATGTGTCTTGAGTTGTTTCTTAAAAGACAACAGGGATGGAGCAACACTGAACTCAGCAGGAAGTGCAAGCTGCCCACAGTCCTGGGGCAACTACAGAGAAAGCACTCCTTTGGTACCCTCAGATCAACCTCTCCTGAAGATCTTAATAGGCAGAGGAGTTCATAACAAAGGCGTTCTCTTAAATACCATTGGTCTAAAGGAGCCAACACGGACATGCAAATAAAAATATGATCTGAAGTGAATCTGGAGACATGGATCACTATGGTGATTATTTCTTCAGGAAAAGTAGTTATTTATGCAAACTATCATTTTTTGGAAAGAGATTATTTGGCTTGCAATGGGAAACTGGTGGCATCTAGTGGCTGGTTAATAGAACCAACTGTTGGTTCATCTTCCGAGATGATAGAATACAAGTGATGTAACTTTTCCAAATTTAGGCCCATTCAGACTTATTAGAGCTTCTGATCAAGCAACAATTTTAGGACAAATATTTGCCCCAATATTATAGCAACAAAATGTATAGCAGAAGTGGAGTCTCTACTCTCAAAATATCCTGGGATGGAAAACAAGAAATGGGGATCTATAGACCAAGAAGCCTTTCAGTCAACCAGAATGTGCTCAGGAAGATCAAGTTAACCCAAAGCCATTCCAGTGCTACAGATGTCACACTGGATTTCTAAGACATGAAGATTTTGTAGATGAATCTAGAAACGTGTAAATCTGTAAATCTGTTTACATTCTGAAAGGTCCATTAAGATACTCAGATGTGCAAACCACATATAAAGAGTGCCAATACCCACAGTACTATACTTGCAAAAATACTTCTTTACATTCAGTTGGTACCTCTTAAAACTTAGTCCATTACTTGGCTGCCTGACTAGATACTGAAACCCATAAAAGCAATTACTTAACATACAAAGCAAATGTGAATTTGGAGAGGGACAGATTACCTGTGTATTTGAGAGGTATGTCTTGTAATTACTCCAAAATCAGCCCAAGGATTTCCACTAGAATCAAGGTTCAGTTTTCCTTCTTTCTTGGTTTCCTTCACACACGTCCTAGATGTCTTCCTCCTGGTTTCCTCCGCACATGCCCATAGCAACATAGGAGCTATTGACCCATCCTGCTATCCCAATACACAACTGCCACAGCAATTGAAAGTGTCTTTCACCTGATCATCACCCTCCCTGCTTGCAGAATGGTGATGATCAGAAGAGCATGAGGAAGGAGAGTTGGTTTTTGTTTTGTTTTTTAAAGAGCCCTCAGTGGCAGTGCAAGTGCCAGTGACGGGCCTTCCTGGAGTGCTGCTGGGTTCCTGGCACTTCAACAGCATGCCACGTGGTGATTCTGGCTTTGGGCAAGGCTCCTATTCCTCTCATAACAGACAGAAATCCAACAAGCAAATCTCTTCTCCACCCCTCAAGTGTATTACATGCTAGAAAGAGCTTCAGCTGTTGAATTTCTATCAGGCAGAATCCTGTACAATATTTTCCTTAAAATGAGTCCTATAATAATGAGCATTATCTCAAGAGTGGAATAGTTCCATGCAAGCTGCCATACCCACATGGCTGCAGTGGTCGCTTAATACTGCAGCCATGTACAATAGCACTATGGGCTCCCACAGCATTGAGTGCTGTAGGGGGCTGTAACAATATGCAAAAATAAAACGGCAGGCTCAAGACGTAGGAACTCCTACTGCGTGAATGAAGACAGACAACCTCCTCTCTCTGCTATGTAGCCCTAACTACTCATTTGGCAGTCGGTCGACCAAGATGCCAGCAAGGGAATTTTGTGATTATCCAGAAAGCACTTCATGATGAATCAGGCTCTTAGAAGTGACCACTGGAGAACATTGATCCAGGAGATGAAAGATGAGGCGGGGGCACACATTTTCAATCTTTTGGATTATTGGAACAAGTTTGAGAGGACTCTCATGAGGGTGTCAGAAGTGGAGCATGCAGTATTGATTTCCGTTACACTCTTTATTGTGCAACCATCTATTTATTAGGGTATTAAGCAGATGATAGTAACAATGCTGTTCTCTGAAGAGCAAGTGCTACAGCATTCTTTATTGCCCTACATCTGGTATATAAAGAGGCCATATTATTTATAGAATTTCCAACTCTTTTCCTGGAAGGGTTCCTGTATTTTTAACTTCTGAATGATGAGCAGAGAACTCAGCAGATGAAGCTTTTCCAAGCATGCAGGTGCAATTTTCACCTGCTGGATTTCTTCCCATTGTGCATCTGTCAAAGGCACAAGCATCAAACAGAGGGGGAAAGTTGGCATCCCTAATAAAATACTGTTGGTATAATAACACAGTTCATGTTCCTATGTTTACAACTCCCAAATTCAATTCCTTCAACCCCAAAATATGCTTTAAGCCATTCTTTGGTCATAATGGTCAGACCATCAGGATGGTCTGATGGAGGTGTCCAGAGAACTGTCTGGTTCCATTGCTATGGATCAGTTTCAATTATTGCAGTCTGAGGATGTGGACAGGCTGCTTGTAGGGTCCGGCCAACCACGCATCTCCTGGATCCTTGCCCATAATAGCCAATGAGAGCTAGTCAAAGGGCTATAGCCGGGTGGGTCATGGGAGCGGTTAATACCCCATTGTGGGAGTGGGTTGTTGCGCCAGCTCTTAAAGAGGTGGTGGTGCAGCCCCTCCTTAAGAGATCCTCCCTAGACCTGGAAGTATTGAATAACTATTGCCCAGTTGCTAATATACCCTTCATTGGCAAGGTACTGGAGAAGGTGGTGGCGACTCAGCTTCAGGCATGCTTGGAGGAAGCTGATTATTTAGATTCATTCCAGTCTGGCTTCAGGCCTGGTCACGGCACCAAAATGGCCTTGGTCACCCTGGTTGATGACCTTTACAGGGAGAGGGGCAGTGCTACCCTGCTGTTTCTCCTCGATCTCTTGGCGGCTTTTGATACCGTTGACTATAGTATCCTTTATGAAAGGCTTTGGGTTTGGGGGGTTTGAAGCACTGCATTGTGGTGGTTTTGCTCCAATCTCCAGGGTCGATATCAAAGAGTTGCCATGGTGCCATTTTGTTTGGCTCCCTGGCAGTTGACCTGCAGGGTTCCTCAGGGGTCGATCTGATCCCCTATGCTTTTTAACATCTATATGAAGCCGCTGTGAGAGGTCATCAAGTGGTTGGGATTGAGGTGACACCAGTATGTTGATGATGCCCAGCTCTATCTCTATTCCATCTCAATCAGGAGAGGCGGTTGAGGTGTTTGACAGTTGCCTAGAAGTGGTAATGAGCTGGATGTGGACCAATACATTGAAACTGAATCCAGATAAGTCGGAGGTGCTGTGTGTCAGGGGCTCTCGAGTCCATGAAGTGAGGAGATATCCTGTTCTTGAGGGGGTAGTAGTACCCCAAAAGGAACAGGTGTGTAGCTTGGGGGTACTCCTGGTGGCGCAGTGGTAAAACTGCCGCCCTGTAACCAGAAGGTTACAAGTTCGATCCTGACCAGGGGCTCAAGGTTGACTCAGCCTTCCATCCTTCCAAGGTCGGTAAAATGAGTACCCAGAATGTTGGGGGCAATATGCTAAATCATTGTAAACCGCTTAGAGAGCTCTGGCTATAAAGCGGTATATAAATGTAAGTGCTATTGCTATTGCTATTGCTATTGAAATCAATAGGCAAGTGCTTAGCTTTAGTTGAATTATGCTGGCTATTTATGCAACTAGTTCTACATACTGGCTCTAATTTTGAGCACATTCTTAGCCAGAAACAAAAATCACATCATCTTCAGGTACTACAAGATTTTGCTTTGTAGTGCTAGGCTTGAAGGAGGACTAGGCCTAATGCAGAGTAACTGCTTGGAGGGTGGGCTTCTCCAAATAAGGAAGAAAGCCCAGGAGAATCAAATCCCTGTGGCTCAATAAAGAGTGGGGCAGGGTTTACTGGACAACAGCCTATAGAGGAGTTGGGGAGCTGTTAGAGTTCAGTTCATCCCCAGGGGCCTTGGAATGAGGTCTGATTAGCAATTACTGTAAGAAAAGGGGAGACTAAGAGACTTGGGCTGGGAATCAACTGGAAGTTCCTTACCTGGAAGTAAGTAGGAAGGATAGGAACAGTTTATTATTTTTTTATTTTTTTATTTTTTACATTTATATCCCACTCTTCCTCCAAGGTGCCCAGAGCGGTATAATACATACTTGAGTTTCTCTTTCACAACAACCCTGTGAAGTAGGTTAGGCTGAGAGAGAAGTGACTGGCCCAGTCACCCAGCTAGTTTCATGGCTGAATGGGGATTTGAACTCGTGTCTCCCGGTCCTAGTCCAGCAGTCTAACCACTACACCATTCTGGCTCTCTTTAGCTAGACGCATAAGGAAGTTTATTTTTGTTCAAGTGCTTAGACCTGACTGCATGCTTCTTGTAATCCCTGGGGAGGGTTTTTACTTGAATGGAAGCAGTGAATGTTGATGCTTCTATAGTTTTCCTTGTCATCCAATTAATAATAATCATCATAATAATAATCACCACAACACTGATTGTATTTATTAATTATATATATTATCTATATACATATTAATTTTATACACACACACACACACACACACACACACACATATACACACACAGTGTGTGTGTGTGTGTATATATATATATAAAATTGTCACTCCTTAAAGGGTCCTGCCTTAGTCACACACTCCTGAAGGCCTAAGATTGCTCAAGCCTTTCTTTAGGGGAAAATTTTCCACTTTACTCTCCCAGAATATTCCCTTGGATGGGTGAATCTGCTCATATAAAAAAGTGGATGGTGGCAGCCTACCTGGGGTTCTTCACAGCTAGAAGAGGGATTTTTTTGTATCCCACCCCCTTTTGAACATTACATAGCTATTAGTAACAAACACAATTTCTGGAAGTTAAAAACAGCATGTTTAGCAGAAAATTATATAAGGACAATTTATAACCTTGTGTTCACTACAGTAGCAACAAAGCACAGGTTCTTATCAATATTGGCACAAACTTCTATCCTGAAACCTGAGGCTCTAGATAATGTTGACTGGGTACCCTGGAAGAAAATTCTTCCTCAGTTGCAATGCATGATTAGCAGCAAAGAACTGGATAGAATAAAGGCAGAGGGAAACCTTAGAAGCAAATGACATATGCATAGCAGAACTGTAATTTGATACACTAACATATCAGTGTTCTGTAACACAGATCATATCTCCAGATGCCTCCTATATCACGCAGCATCACCTCCCCACTGTGCATAGGTGGGTTAGGAGCCTCTCACCACAATGTACTAGGAGGGTCCAATGGAAATTCACATGATTGGAGCATAGCAACTGAGGTAGCCTTGGATACTAGCATGCAACAAAGCAATGATTATTTCAACAATGGATCAGATTGGGGAATATACAAGAAACAGTCACCCATTCTTTGACAAATCAACAGAGTCAATATTTTTCAAGACATCTTCTTTAGAAGAAGCAACCAGGAAGAAACAGTTTAGTAATTGGTTAGTTCTTCTGTTACCCAAGCAAAAAAAGCATTAGCCAGCCTCCATAAAAGCTTATATAAATTGTGTTACCTGTTCTTTGCCAAGTACCAGCACAATCCCAGATTTCTCCCTAGTTAACTAGCAACGGTAGTACTATTGTGACCCATCTACAGTATAGTCTAACAGCTGGACCAAAAGGTCAGGGGACCTTTGGGAGTTCACATGGGTCCCCACAATTATTGTATAAATGAAGAGGTAAGACTATGCAGGAGTGGGAGAGAAGGACGACAAAATGGCAAATGCAGTTCAATGTTGGCAAGTGTAAAGTGATGCACATTTGGACGAAAAACCCCAACCTGGATGGTTTTAAATGGGTTTGGATAAATTCATGGAGAAGATGTCTATCAACAGCTACTAGTCTGAGGGCTATAGGCCACCTGCAGCCTCGGAGGCAGATGCCTCTGAATACCAGTTGCAGGGGAGTAACAGCAGGAGAGAGGGCATGCCCTCAGCTCTTGCCTGTGGGCTTTCCAGAGACACTGGGTGGGCCACTATATGAAACAGGATGCTAGACTAGATGGGCCTTGGGCTTGATCCTGCAGGACTGTTCTTATGGAAGGCTCCATAAGACAGCTGTTGGTGTGTGGGCTAGAGGAGGAGACGGCAACAATGGTGACTCTGGCTCACGTTATCATGGAGACTGGCAGTCCTGGCGGTGGCAGCAGCAACATCTGAAGTTGGGGGCAATGTACAAATATGACAAACAAACAAATAAAATAATTTCCTATGAGAAAATGGGTTCAGAATTAAGACATTTCAACCTGAGACACAGTTTTCAGGAACTGACTAAGTTGGAGAACTTCCTGTAGCTCTTACATACTGTATTGCCTTACATACCAGTTCCTTACATACTGGAGCTCTTCCTTACATACTTAGTTAGCAAGGTCTAGCAGTACATACCTTGGAAATAAGAATGCATGACCATATACATTTTCATAGCTAGGGAGAGGATACAGTTGGTGTTGAGGTATTAAGCAGTACCTGGGGTTCCTAGCCATTTCCCTAGAACTTGTAAGATGAGTTTTCCCCTTGATGCACTCTCTTTGCTACAGGTTAGACTTAAACCGATTTTTTTTCTTTAAATACACTCTTTGAAGTGGATGCAGATTAACATATGTTGTTTCCTGTATCATTAAAATTCATACTCCCTATGGTATTGCCAAGGGACTAGAGTATTTGATATATAAAACTTGTTTCATAATCTTCCCTAATTAGACATGAACGCTTTTACAGAAAGAGCCATGGAAAAAAGCTGAAAAGCAGAAATTGTGCTCCCTCATTTGTATACACAAGGCCCAGGATCCCCATCACCATAGACTACACAAACATGTGCCTCTGAGCTGCACAAAAAGCCTTCCAGCAGCAACTCAACCTTTTAAATTTATTTATAGACGGATAAGCACCTCCACCTGGGGTTCTCAATCAACTCTTTGTTCTTTATAGCTCAAGTTGCTGCTCTGCATATTAACGTCTCTGTTTCAAAATAAGCCAAACACATCATAATATTCAAGTAAACTTTATGAAAATAATGAATACTAGCTTAACCCTTGCAGAGCATCTGTGCGCTTGTACTTGATTGCTCCCCTCACCCCCTGCCACAGTCTCCCTCACCTCAGAGATCTCTCCACCTCACCTGAGCCACACTCCTGCTCCTCCTCCATCCCGTTGCTTCCATCCCCCTCACCCTTCTTGGTCACTCCTCCATCCCTTTACTCTATCCATCTCACCCCTCTTGGTCGCAGCTGCAGCATTGTGGCACCTATTGACCAAGCTACAGCCCCCTATCCCCAGAGACCTCACTCACCCAAGCCCTGCTCCTGCTCCTCCCTACAGGAGCAGCAGCAGACTGGACCCTTCCTCACTGCTACCACCGCCATGGTGGTGTCAGCGTTCCCTTCAGGCCGCTGACAGGCCTGGGTCTGTTCTTTGCCTACCTGCCTCTGCCAATGGCCTCAGTAGCCCCAAACAGCAGCAGTGGTTGACTGGGTCCTTCCTTGCTGCCGCTACCATGGCCACTCATTCCTCTCAGACCTCTGACAGGCTCAGGCCCATCTCTCACCCTTCCTTCTTTCTCTCTTCCACTCCCTTTCCCCCCCTCTCCCCTCCTTCTCTTTCTCTCTCTCTCTCCCCCTTCCTGAGTTAACAGGTCTTGTTCATCTTGTTTCCTCATCTAATTCACACAACAGCAGACTCCTTTTCCTAAAGGGGCTCTTTCCTCCATCATAACCCCTCTCTTCGCAGACCCCTGCCATCCATCCATCCTTCCTTGGGTTTGTAGCAAAAACCATTTTTGACTAAACACCAACCATATCTCCAACTTTTGACATGTATATACCACTTTTCAACAAAAGTTTCCAAAGCAGTTTACATAGAGAAATAATAAATAAATACATTTGCATAAAGTACAAGTGTATAAAGTATAAATGCTAAGCATTATAAATACAGATTTGCACATCTGCTTTCATTATACTTGGCAAGGTTTAAAAACATGTCTTGATTTAAAGAAAATCACTGTGGCAAAATATAAGAATATCTGAAGTATAACATAACAAAGTTGTATTTTGAGCCAAGTTCAATCATAAACACACCAAACTGTTAAGAATACTTGCATGGATCCAAGACTGGAAAAATGTTTGCATAATGAGAGCATGACACATTTTTCATCTTAATGTTTAATATGGTTTAACATTTGTATAAGCAAGCTCGAAGCAATGGTAAGTTATTTGCAGAGTTGCCACTTGACTGGGTTTTGACCAGACTGCGTCATTGTTTCAGATATCAAGATATCAGTACAGAAAATATAAAAGTCAAGTACCTAAGACAATAATTATCTTGCTAGATCAGATCAAGACTCATCTAGTTCAGCACTGCGTTGTCAGCCATAGGTTATGTGAAGTTCACAGGGAGAAGCTCAGTAAACTTCCATACCATTAGCCCCCAGCATCCAGAAATGATAGACTGCCTTTACCTGAATAATCTCAAATGCTGTCTACCATTCCAGAACAGCACTGAGACAGTACAGACACAGGGCTAAGCTTTGTACCTAAAAATAGAGACAAAGCAGCCTTTCTCCCTTGTCTTTCAGTGTCCAACCCAGTAGGAATAGGTTTGTTACATTTCTCAGGTCAAAAGGATGAAATTTTAAAATATGAAGTTCAATTCCTTTATGAGCAGTTACAGATTCTCCCTCAGAAGAGAGTTGTATCTGCGGCCAATCATGGGTTGCTTTGACCTCCTGCTCCGAGAAAGAGCCAATCACAGAGCTTTACCTGCCACTAGGAGGAATGAGCCCTCAACCTCAGTTTTTCGCCCTGTCTCACTCCAGCTGGTGCGGAATTTTTTCACTCCGTATCTGTACCACATTTTTGAGGAGCAGCTTATTCTCCATTTGTTTTGTCTCCCTGTCCCCTTCTGCACTTTCCCCTGTGCGTACTAGTGCTAGTCATGGGAGGGAATCAGGGAGACAGAGTCGCGGGCTCACGACTGAATTAGCCGATTGCCTCAGCTGTGGTGCTTGGCGCATGACCCAACATGGCCGTCAGCACCCCACGCAGCGAGAGAGGTTTCTCCCTCTCTTTCAGAGGATTCTGTGGCACATTCACTGTGCCAGGCCAAGTGGGCAGCGGTGACCTCTCCTGTTCCTGATACTAGGACCTCAAAGGATGATCAGACCTCTTCCATATTTGCCAAGGCATCGATTCTATGGGTCAAGGAATTACTGCCACTTGTCCCTCCCGAGTTGTCTGGGTTGCACCAAGGGCTCAATAAGCTGGGCAAGGCTGCATCCTTTATGGCAGATTCCTCACTTGACTCTACTCAGTTGTTGGCCAGGGCCCTGGTGTCAGATGTTACTTTCACTGCATACACAGACAGCCGGAGTCACCAGATCCTGTTACTCACTGGAGTTTTTTTCCCCATTCCCCAGACCATTTCCTGCCATCTCCTCACTCCCACAAGTGGTCCAAGCATGCCCTGATATTGGAGACCATTGGTCATCTAGTTCAGATACAGGCTATCGAACCTGTCCCATTGGAGGAAAGGGGACAGGGAGTGTATTCCATTTTATTCCTGGTTCCCAAAAAGAACAGAGAATGGAGGACCATCTCGGAACTCAAATTCACCAATCTCAATTCCCGAGGAAGGAGCTCTGCATGGAGACCCTCCGTTCAATTCTGATGGCCATCTAGCGGGGGAGACTTCTTGACATCAGTGGACCTCAAGGAGACATACCTCCACGTCCTCTTTCGTGTCCTGGACAGGGGCTTCCTTCGTTTTGTATACAGCAACTCTCATTTCCAGTATTGGGCACTCCCCCTTGGGTCTCAACTGTGCCACGAGTGTTTACAGAGATTATGGTGGCACTTGTGGTGCACTTGAGGACCAAGGGCATCCATGTATACCCTTACCCTTTTGATCAGGTCCCCGTCAGTCTAGAGAAGCCTAGGGGGTGTCCAAACCACCCTCTCAGTACTGGAAATCACCCTCTCAAACAACCCTCTCAGTACCATGGCTTCATAGTCAATTACCAAAAGAGTTCCCTCAGGCCCACGAACAGCATCCTGCACTTGGGGACATTCATTGACACTATTTAAGAGGTGGTCTCCCTTCCTCCTGAATGCAGGCACAAGTTGGTTTCCACTTGCTGAGCACCTGAGGTCTGGCATTCTGTCCCCAAGTCAGCTGCAGGGGGTTATGGTGTCAACCATTGGGATAGTACCATGGGGTTGGTTTCATTCACAGCCTCTCCAATGGTTTCTTTTGGCTTGGCAGGACCAGGTCATAGAGAAGTCAAGACTCAAGATCAGCTTAATGGGATGAGTTCAGCTGTCCCTGATCTAGTGGGTGTCCCTGGCCACATTGAAAGCGGTTATGTTTCTCTCGGTGAACCGGGTCCAAGTCACAACCAACGCCAGTTTTCTTGGCTGAAGGTGGTGGGCACTGTCAGCAACTTCTGGTGCAAGGTCTGTGGTCCAAAGTGGAGATGTTAAGCAATATAAGCTGGCTGGAACCCGGACTACATCCTCATGGAGTTCATCCTCATGGAGTTCTTGCCCATCCTCCGAAACCACCATGTCCTGGTTCGGACCAAAAGTGTGATGGCCAAGACCCACATCAACTGCCAAGGTGGCACAAGGTCCCAGGATCTGAGGAGGGAGGCAGAGAACTGCTAGCTTGGGCCGAGACCAATCTGCTATCCCTAGAGGCAGACCATGTAAGCAGGATATTAAACATTGTGATGGATTGGTTAAGCCACTTTCAGATAGATCAGGCAGAGTGGTCACTGAGCGATCAAGCGTTTCGGAGGATTGTGCTGAGGTTCAGTCAGCTGCCCATGGACCTGTTAGCTGACCCACCAAATGCCAAGCTGCCCCAGTTCCTGTCCAGGTACCTAACACTGGGGGCCAAGGGGGTGGATGCCTTGACTGCACCCTGGCCGAAGGATCTGCTGTATGCTTCACACACACACACACACCTCTCAGGCAGGGCTCGAATTTCCATGTGGAGCCAGAATGGCTCAATCTGTTCATTTGGAAATTGAGAGGGACTCCTTAGTGGCCTGTGGGTATTCTCAGTCGGTCCTGGGCATGGCCTCCCATCGTTCTTACATGGTTAAAATATACCAGTCAACCTGGAAGGCATTTTCCCAATGGTGTGTCATGCAGGGAATCAGCCCTTTGTCAACCTCTATAGTTCAGGTTTTGGCATTTCTACAGAAGGGTCTCAGTAAGGGGCTTCGGTCCAACAGTTTGACACCAGGTTTTTGCCATTGCTTCAGTCTTGGCTGTACAGGGTGTGGTCTCCCTATTGGGGCATCCACATATCCAAAGATTACCTACAGGGGCAGCTATCCTAAAACTACCAGCAGTTCATAGGTTTCTCACTTGGGATTTGAACCTCGTACTTAAGGCACTCGCAAAGGCACCGTTTGAGCCCTTAAGCACAGTGTTATCAAGGCTTCTGTCTTTTAAGGTGTTGTTCTTGGTTGCGATAATATCCACAAGGTGGGTCTCTGTTAGGGAGGAGCTGTGTTTGATATTCCCTGAGTATGTGTTACTTCAGACCGACCCTATGTACTTACTGAAGGTGAATTCTGTTTTTCAGAGCCCAAGAATTGATGCTGCCATCTTTTTGCCCAAATCCATCTTTGGCTAAAGAGAAGTGGCATGTATTGGATGTACACGGAGCTCTTAAAATTTGAGGTGTACAAAGTCTTTTAGGGTTTCCGAGTCACTCTTCATGTCCTTTAGGTACTGTTCCCTTGGCAAGAAGGTCTACCTTGGCTCAGTGGGTTTGCCAATGTATCCAATTGGCTTATACTACTGCAGGTGTGCCTTTGCTGGGGGGGAATCACAGCTACTCTTTCCCCTATGGCCCCATTGGTAGACATTTGCTGAGCCACCACATGGGCTTTCTTGTCTACCTTTGTGAAGCATCATAGGATACACAATTGGGTTTCAGATGATGCCTCATTCAGTAGGAGGATCCTGCAACAAATGGTTTCTACTTAGGAACCAGACTCCACAATTCCCACCCAGTTTTCTGCAGGGGCTCTCGTAGGTCCCATGATTGTCAGTGGATACAACCCTCTTCTGAGGGAGAATGAATCATTGACACTTGGTTTGTCTGTGCTGGGTCTAAGCCAGGGCCTGTACAACATAAGGCCGAGGGGCCAGATCTGGCCTATGGGGACTTTGGAATATAAGTAACAGCAGGAGCCATTAAGAGCTCTTGGTCTTTCCCACTGATGAGCGGCAGCAGCTCAATGCAGTTGTCTGCTTGAGAACTTCCCTGCTCCTGGACTAGAACCTTCCAACACAATCCCTCTTTCCCCTCACCTTTTCCCAACAAGTCATGGTCGCTTCTGGCCCACTAGGGCATTTGAGTTGAGTACCCCTAGTCTAGACAGACCACAGGCCATCCCTGTTAAAAGCACAAAGGGGCACCTTTTAAAAAAATAGTGATTATCTCTAATTAGCAGGGGGAGAGCAAGTGGCCCTATCCATCCCCAGCACAGCATCCCTCCAGTGGCTGTTGTTGGTGTCTATCTTGTGTTTCTGTTTTAGATTGTAAGACCTTTGGGGACAGGGAGCCATCTTATTTTTATATATAAAAGCCTTAGGACATATGTAGCAAATCCCATGGTATGTGGCACATCTCACGAGAGGAGAGAGTGTGTGTGTTGTCCAGAGAAGAGAAGGCATGCAGTAGGGCTGAGCAGTAGAGGGGCAGCTGCTGCCGAAGAGGAGAAGAGGCGACAGCAGCAAAGATTGATAAACATTGAGCAGCGGCATCCGTTGCCCCAACAAGTCTCCTCATGAGGAGGGCAGCAGAGCTGGGGCACAAGAATGCACCGAGGGACAATCCATACAGACAAGAGGGGAAGCCCCAGCTCGGCCGTTCTCACAAGGAGACTCAGGAGGCTGGCCCAAAGTGCACTTTCCCACCTCAATCAGCAGTCATCCTCATGAGGAGACTGGACAGGCCGATGCAACAGAGGCGTCCACTTGGGCTGCCGATGCTGCAATGCCATTCTGGCGGCAGGGGGTGGTGGTGGAAGAGACCTGACTTACTGAGTGGTGGGGGAGACCAGCTGAGTGGGGAAGGTTTTGCCACCTCTACTGCCATCCCAGATAGCAGGGGGTGTCTTAAGATGGGGGGAGGGGAGAGGCAAGGCAGAGAGCTGGATTGTCCGGGCATGGGTGAGACGGTGAACTAGGGAGATGTTCTGCACAGGGCCAGTGCACTTATCTGTATCCTGCATTTCAAGTGACCTTTAGCCAGGTTTTTAAATGAACACAGGGACAGTCATTCATACAAAAAATGTACTTGTGTGCAAACATCTGCATACAGAAGACTTACCTTTTTACCCAGGCTTTTTAACTTTTTAAATTTTAGATTGTTATTGATTTGTTATATACTGTTTTCAGCATTTCATTTATTTTAATGTTTTGTTTAGTGTTTTGTTGTTGTGAACTGCCCTGAGACTTTGGTTTGGGGTGGTATACAAATACGTTAGCTAGCTAAATAAATTTAAAAAACAGGTACAAAAAGGTCTGAATAGCACTACTGAGAGACACAGAAGAATTAAGAACTATCTGAGGAAGGCAAGAGAAAGCCATATTTGGGAAATAGACAGGAGAGAGAACAGGTGAAGGCAAGAGCAAAGTAAGTGAACAGGAAATGGGATTTCCTTGGCTGCCAAACACTGCTTGGTAGAGGTCCATGAGGCCACATGCACAAAGAAACTGCAGAGGTGGACCAGCGAGACTTCTGCAGGAAATCTGGAAGGCCTCTGATCTCTGTAACATAGAATTTAATTAGAAGGGACATTGTAGTCTTCTACTCCAGCCCCCTACTTGATGTAGGAAACTGCTACATCATCCATCAGATGCCTGCCCAGCTTTTTTTTTTTAAGCCTCCAATAAAGGAGAGCTTACTACATGTACAAGGCAGGCTGTTCCACAGTCAGTTATTACAGTTAGGGTGTTCTTTATCATGTCTAGCTTGTTCCTGACAAACCCATGCCAACTCCTACAAATCACCAGATGCGTTTCTCAGTGCTCACAGATGACTTCATTATCTGTTCTCGGACCTTGCCAGGTATTGATGTCAAGCTGACAGGTCTGCAATGCCTCCAGCAACTCTCCTCCCACCTCTTTTGCATATAGGTCTCCAGTCTTCTAGCACCCCACCCATTCTGCAAGAGTTTTTTTATTATTGCATCTGTACTCTCCTCCTCCACTCTCGTTTTGCAGGGAAAGAAAAATATTTAGCTATAGTTTTAACAGAACAGCAGCACTATGTACTATCCTGAAGGCATTTCAGATAGCATACGTTTCCGTTCAAGCCAGGGTTCAAAGAACCTGTTCAGAATAATGGAACAGTACAATTCATATTATTGAGTAACGTGAATTGAGCAGCTTTCTCATTTGCTTCTAGAAGAGCTGGACAGTTTAGTCATCACCAGATCCATGATGGTGTTGTTCTAAACAGCAGCAACTGACAAGCATTGGATAGAAGCAAGGCACATTGTCACCAAACCAGTCCATCAATCCAAAACACATACACCCATCTCACTCCATGTTGCATTATCTGCAGTCTTCAGTGATTGGATCTGCACTGGTAAGCCTCTTGAAATGCCACCCATTCTCTGCAATCCTAGTGAAAGTGTGGCCCACATTTTGAGAAAATTTGGGCTTTGACTCTTTTTGTTACCAATAAGACTTTTTGTTGTTGCCGCCCCACCCCAGTGATCTACATGCTGCCACCCTCCATCTCTCCACTGCTCGAACATCTGTAGTGAAAATAAGGGGCTATCCATTGTGTCCTGTGGAGTTGTTCAGTGTTCTCATGCAAAGGAATCTTAAAATAAAGGGTATTAAGGAAGCTTGTTGTTAACCCATATGTTACAGTCTCAACAAAATAAACCCTTCTACATAGAGAATCTCCATAGTTGCAGAGTCTGGACTAAGCTGGAGCTGAACGTTTATGTGGAAGTTTCTGTTCAGATATGAATAGTCCTAACAGGAAAAAGCAGCCCCCACCCCCATGTACTTAAAATGACAAAATCCAATTGACAGCTTGAAAGTGAAAATGCCTGAACCCCTCTCTGCAAAACAGAAAACCAAAACACTCAACACAGTAAGGGAGGGCATTTGGGTCATTTTAAGCACTCGTTGAATACATTTTCATGAGAATACATGACCTCTGATATTGCAGCAGCTATTCAGCTACCAATGCAAGTGTTCACAATCCAGAAATCATCATTTAGGGAAATATATTTAGACAAGGTACTGAACATTTGTTGTCTCTACCTGTGTAAAAGCACACCTTTTTCTGGTTTTGTGCTACAACTACCAACCAGTGAAGAGATTTGGTTTCTCCAACAGGAAAACAGCACAAACTTGATAAAGCACTGTGATACTTGCACGGAAAGCTTTACATTATATCAAGATGGTTATAGCACTTCTACAGCACTACCCATTCTAATGCACTTCTCTTAATTCTGTAGTAACCACGTTTGTAATAAAAATGAAGGCCAATATTAAAAGAGAACTACATACTATTTTGTTTGTTTTGCTTTATTTTCTGAAAGGGGAAGAGGAAGAATCATTTACAAGTAAACTGGAAATAGTGTATCAACTGATAATTTGCAGATTTCCACTAAAATATGGAACATTCTCAAATGAAATTCAATTTAAAAATGCATCCACATGGCTTTCTGATATTCCAAGCGTCAGGACACACACTAGTTCTAGCTTTTAAACAAATAACTTTTGTTCAAGTATGCACAGTATTATATTTATATGAGAACTTCTGTCTTCATATGCTGTCAACAGGATCACAAGTTACAGACTATTATTATTATTATTATTACATTTATATCCCGCTCTTCCTCCAAGGAGCCCAGAGCGGTGTACTACATACTTGAGTTTCTCTTTCACAACAACCCTGTGAAGTAGGTTAGGCTGAGAGAGAAGTGACTGGCCCAGAGTCACCCAGACTATGGGCACCACGGGTTATTTGCCATTTAAAAGTTAGGCAGCATCAAAACTAAATGGACAACTAAGGAGAGCAGTTTGCTCACAATTCATTTTATACTTTGTGTTCAAGATACCATCCAAGTTAAAAGGTACATGTACTAACTGAAATTGCTAGCAATAGTCAATACAACAAAGACAGCACTGTTAGAAATGCAGCACTATCAAGCTAGGACCAGTTTTACATTGAAAAAGGGCTGTACCACTTTGGCCCTCCAGCTGTTGGACTACATCTCCCATCACCCCCAGCCAGTGCCCAATAGTAACAAATGATGGGAGTTGTAGTCCAACACCTGCAGGAGGAACGAAGCTGTACAGCCCTGCACTAAAATGTTTCTGCGGCAGCGGAACCTCAAGCAGACCCCAAGATCTGTTTCTCACCGACTACAAATCCATTTTATGTATGGCCACATAAGTAACCCCAGCTGTTCTTATTGCAATCAACTGGAACTGGTCAGTTCTACCATTTCCCCCATGAAATTACTACAACTGCCTTGATAAGTACAAAATACATATTGAGCTATTTCCATAGGAAATGTCAACCTTTTCCTTTTTTGTGCCAATGAAAAGTAAATATCTTAAATTAATGCTATTTTAAAGACAGCTACTTTTAAGCAGAGTGCTTTTGATAAAAGCTAAAAATTTCACAGAAATTGTCTAGCAAATTAAGTTCTATTGCTTCCCTTTCTTACAGTGAAAGAAATAAAGAATGTAAACAAAGAGGTCCAATGCAAGATAAGAATATGGTTATATAGATACCTAGGTTAGCATGTGTTGCTTTGATCCAACATTCATATTTTATGAGATCTTACTCCAAACTCAAGCTGCCTTTTGCTTAACATTGCAACAGGAAACTGTAACCACATATGGATTCTGAGCAAAAAAAAAAAAAAGCTGCCAACAGTAGCACATAGGTGTAAATGCATCCATCCCAGTTCCACAGACTTTGGCACATAGTTGAAACATAACATCTTTTTAAAAATCAGCTATGATTTTTGACCAGCTGTCTCATGGCGGCTTATTTCCTGACGATTAATTAATATTTATGTTTTATAGGCAGCTCTCTGCTATAGAAGAGTGAGGTCCTGTGTTGTATAAAATGACAGTTTGCATTTCCATGTCTTGACAACTCTGCTACTTCAACACACTTCTGTGTGCCAGTGCAGATAAATGGCAAACACAGTTGTCTGGTAGCTGTAAAAGCAAGAGAGCAAGGCATCTCATCAACAAGTATCTCCAGCCAGACCAAATAAAGCAACGAAAAGGGAGGTTCACACATACATAATCACCACTGGATTACAACAGCATCAGCTAGTGAGTTGTATGTAACAATGGGCCATTATAGATCCAACACTATAGATAGTCCTTTTAAAATGCCATATTCATGTGAACCAGCCCTCAGTATCCATCACAGCTTGGCTTTTTGTAAATTGCTGAGGCATTGACTTCTGCCTACCTATTACTGAAAGCCCACCAGCAGTATGTGCTGCCAATACATTTGGCTATTTCTCATTAAACAGATACCAGTTTGGCAGATGTTTTATGTTGGGTAGATGCTCACCAGTTCACTACAGAGAGGGGAGAGCTGGTCTTGTGGTAGCAAGCATGACTTGTCCCCTTAGCTAAGCAGGGTCTGCCCTGGTTGCATATGAATGGGAGACTTGATGTGTGAGCACTGCAAGATATTCCCCTCAGGGGATGAAGCCGCTCTGGGAAGAGCAGAAGGTTTCAAGTTCCCTCCCTGGCTTCTCCAAGATGGGGCTGAGAGAGATTCCTGCCTGCAACCTTGGAGAAGCCGCTGCCAGTCTGTGAAGACAATACTGAGCTAGATGGATCAATGGTCTGACTCAGTATATGGCAGCTTCCTATGTACATTCTAAACATGTGAAGCAGCCTTATAGCGAGTCAGTCTATCTAGTTCAGTTCCATCAATTCTGACTGGTAATAACACTCGTAAGATCTCAGGCAGAGGGCTTACCTGGCCCTTGTTACCTAAGGTCCTGTTAACTGGATATGCCAAGGATTGAAATTCAGACCTGCTTGCAAAGCAGCACCTTGGGATATGTTTTTAGGAAAGGCAGTATAACATGAACTATAAAATAAATAAATGTGCCCTATCACAGAGCTATTCCATTTGATTGCTCTATTAGATTGGCATTTAGTCAGGAAGTGATGAGACAACAGCAGCCTTTTTAAAGGTGACACATACTGCAATCTTTTGGAAAAGATAAATATTTGTATTATCAGTACCTGAGCACCTAATCTGGAGAGATACCTATTCCTCAAACTAAAGTCATTCTTTGGTTGCAATTTGGCTAAGTCATCTTCATTTTGACGTCTGATTTTTTCCCGTCTTTCTGCTCTGTAAAACAAAGGGAATGCTATTAATACACAAATGTAACAAGATGTGGCAGAAGATCTGTCGGATGTTATTCTTAGTTCAAAGATCATGGCTGGGTGCAGTTGTCAGTGAAAGGAAGGTGGATTGAGCCATACAAATTTGACAGACAGGAAGCAGACACTCTTTTCCAGTATTTATTTATAAAGGTCAACATTTCAGTGCAAAGTGAAAGTTTCAACATACTCAGTTATGCTTTGCCTTCAACAAAAGTGTTATGCTTTAAAAACAGTTCCAAGTACAAAAAAAGAGGCAACAAAACACCCTTGACCAAAGGACTGCTTAGCAGCTTGTTAGAAAAATCACCAAAATATGGTCCTCTTGATAAACTTGCCCAGTCACTCTGCCACCAGTTATCACCAGAATTTCATTTAAACATTAATACCCCTGAAAGACAATGTCATGGTTTATTATTAAACTATTTGCAATCATAAAGCATTAATACAACGTTTTGTAAGGCACCCATCCATCAGAACACAAAGTGAGTTGGAGAACGGACCATCATTAGCAAGAGAACTATGATTACCCCCACAATAAAAAGATAAAAATCATTTAAAGTGCTGCTCAAACACCAGAAGATCTCCTCCAACACAAATCGAAGAAGCTATATTCAGTTCATCCTTCAGTAGTAACCAAGTCTCTTCAATGACATGTAGATGCACAAACTTGAGAACTTTGTGCTGACTGTAGTCCCTCAATAAAGATGCACGTTTGGCAGTTGATAAACTCTATTTCTGAAAGCGTTCAATGCATGTTTACCATGTTTTCCAATCAACTACATGGTTCAAGGGCTACACATCAAGCTGATCACACACACACCCCACAACATTCTTCAAGCGGACATGTGGTTGATCAAGTGCTCCCAACTTCTGGATGGCATTTCCTATTCAGATTTCTTTTCTGCAAAAAATATTTTAGTGAAAGTTATTTAACAGTTTGCTTACAAGTCCTTTGTTGCTTGTCAGAAACATGTTGCTGCTGCACTGAACATTTAAGGCCATACCGAGAGTGTGTTGGGGTGGGGAGATGCACTAACAAGAGAAAGCTGCACGGTTAAGACACAAGTAAGCAACTGCTTCATAACCTTCAAACAGGAAGACGTTTAAGAGAAAATATATATTGTTGAATTATAACAACTTCATCAGGAAACGACCAACTTGAATTAAAATACCACTGAATTCTGTGGTACGGTTTGCAGCTTTTTAAGACTTAGAGGACATGTTCATAAATGCAAACCATCTCAGAGCTTACTTCATGAGGCAAACTATTTATGTGCATTGGGGCTAATAGAAATTGTTTGGGCTATTTTAATAAAGCTGCCCCTTTGCCCCACTCCAATGCCCACCCACAAGAGAGAAAGGTTTGCGATGGCATGGTGAAGCACCAGCAACACATGGGCTCTTTCTTTGTGAAGCAGCTTCCATATGGCTGTATCCAACAATCCTTGTGCTACTCAACTCCAATCTACCCCAGTTTTAGTAGTTTCTGCACAGGAATCCACCTTTCCAGTCATCATGGAAATGAAGGGAAGAACCCCACTTTCCTCTCCATTTGGAACTAGGAGGGGATGGGGATGGTCCCAGCAGTTGTGCTGTATTCAGAAGCACAGCACAGCTATGAGAAAGGATCCCTGTTTCCGCCCCATCCCAAAAGGGGGAGGCTTCCCCTTTCGGTCCTGACTATCAAATGCTTTGAGTATTTCAGCAGCTCTGTGTCATAGCTAGCCCTTGCCTTCCCCTCTGACTTTGGAAGGAAAGGCTGGGGCTTGCCCTTTTGGCCTGGGCTGCTAAAGCACTCAGAGCACCTTGACACCCCAGGACCCAAACAAGCCCCAGCTGGACCCAACTGGAAAGGAGGGGTGGAGGCACAGACTTGTGATGTCTAGACTCACACACAGCACCTGGCTCTGTGGTTCCCACTAGTGCTATTTTCCCCTCCCCCAGGGAAGAAGTGAGAGTTACCAGGAGAAACCCAGAATTATAATTACCTGCAACTGTACAGCAGCATGCCCCTCAAAAAAATAACACACACACACACACAGACACACATAGTAGCAGCAAAGTCATGCATTCATGCTCCAATCTGTGTCTTGTTTTATGGAAACACACCATTCAGAAGATCCATTTAAAAGCACAATGCAGCTGCACACATGTCAGCATAGTATAAGCCTTCTGCATGCAACTAAGTATACTGGATTTGGGATGGGGAAGCAAGAGTGGACAATTTAAACAGACTTCCCCTTATTACATCTTGGGAGGCATTCAATATTAGAGGGCATTTGGGGCTGGAAATCCAAAACAGCCTCAGCCCAACATTGAGAGTCAACGACATTGCAGGATTTTAAGCCACAGTCCCCGAATTTGCAATACAGGTATAGTGGGCTGTATTGGTACTTGCAGGGCTTTTTTTTTTTTTTAAAGTAAAAACTAAAATATTTACAATTTCACACAAGATAAGACCCAGGCTAGCATGTACTCCATTCATACTGCTACCTTTCATTTCTGTGTGGCTATACTGCTGCCCAATCGCAGGTAGACTAAACTCCACGAATTTTCTACCACTTTCTGTGAGCAGCTCTCATTTCTGCCCCATAGAAGAGAGAAAAAATTACACCAAAAGAAACCAAAGAGTTTTATCTCCAAACTATTTGACTGAGCCTTGAGTCTTCCCTTGCCCCCGCTCCCCACAGCCTTAAGCTGAAGGGCCAACCGCATGAACAAACTCTGATGGACTGGGGAGCAGGGTCTTGACCCCAATGCCACCACTGGATGTATTCACATCCAAGTTGGGAAAACATCCTCAAAAGTGTCCCTCTAAGCCTCCTTATCAAACCAAAGGGAGGTTTGGAGTTGAGTGACACAGGCCTTTGTCACTTCCCAGTGAAGAGTACAAAATGTTTTTCAGTTACTTAGAAAGAATAGTGCATCAAATCTGCAAACACCATTAAACGAGGAGGGATAGCCAATACCTCAAAACAGGAATACAAGCCTATTTTTGGCACTAAAAAAATTAAATTCAGCAGAGACCAATGCAAAGTTCCACCTTTAGACAAAAGAAGCCACACAAAAAACCACAGGTATAGGATGGGGGATACCTGGCTTGGCAGTAATACATGTGAAGGGAATCTCGGAGCTGCAGTTGATCACAAGGTGACTGTGAGCATGCAGTGTGACTCAGCTGCCCAAAAGGCTAATGCAATTTTAGGCTGCAATGATAGAACCATATTTTCCAAGTCATAAGAAGTAAGAGTTCCATTTTACTCCAGAAAAGGTACGACTACTGTGGAATAGCAGGTACAGTTTTGGTACCACACTTTAAAAGAAAGATGCAAGACACATTCAGAGGAGACAACAAAAATAGTTCAAGGTCCTGAAAAGAAGCCCCGTGGAAAAAATGAACTAGGTATGTTTAACTGGGGGGAGAGATGACTGAACAAGATAGCACTCTCCAAATATTTATTTAATTTATATACCGCCTGACTCCAAAGGCCTGAAGGACTGTCACATAGCAAAGAATTCTCTGCTGCATGAGAGCACAGGACTAGATCCAACAGACTTCAGCTAGAGGGGTTTCAGCTGAACATTCAGCTAATGTATCAGCATTAAGAGAAACTTCTTAGGAATCATTCAACAATGGAACCTGGGGAAGCAGGGGACTCTCCCTTGCTGGAGGACGAGACCGAACAGCACCCTTTGGGGAAGCTCTGCATTTCTTGCATCAAGCAGGGGGCTAGACCCTATGACCTGCAAGTGCTTCTCCCGATTTTGATTCTGTGACCTTTCACTGAAGCAGAGCATGAGGTCAGGGACTGGGAGTAGGGGGCAGGATCATGGCCATCACAAGTTTTAGTTGGATAGCAAGAGCAGCCAGAATGTTGAGGTCCTTGGCTATACATTCCTACCTACAGCTGTAAAGTGAACACACATGACGGTAGTGTAAACTATATGTATATAAACCAAAACCTTATACAGGGTCCCAAAATAAGGCAATGATTCGTATGGGATCTAAAACCTCAAGCACAAATCCTTGATCTAGCACACAAAATTATGCACCAAAATTATGAGATGCATGCAGGGGCATGAATGAGTAAACTTCCTTAATCCTAGGGGGATTAAGAATAATTAAAGATGCTTACATCAAATGAAGAACTGAAGAGTAAGTGGTTATATACTATATTGAATAAATATAGTATTTATTGAATAAATGTTCATTGGATCGCATGATCCTTTTCATAGACATTACAGATGAAAGTTTAATGTATTAAGGTAGCAACAAAGACATTAATGGGGAAATTTAAGAATAAATTGGGGGAGAGTTTTAATGAGAAATCGAGTGTACTGGATAAAGATTTATCCAGAATTTTTCTATGTGAGAGAATTTCTCTCTCACACACAACCCTAGAACCAGGGGTCATCCCAAGAAATGGGCTGCGGGGAAATTTAGGTCCAAACGGAAGTACCTTTTCCACATAACACGTAATCAACTTGTGGAATTCTCTGCCACAAGATATAGTGTTGGCTACTAGTTTGGATGGCTTTAAGAGGGTTCGGATAACTTAATGCAGGAGAGTAATCAACGACTACTAGTTGGAGGGCTATAGGCCACCTCCAGCCTCAGAGGCAGGATGTCTCTGAATACCAGCTGCAGGGGAGTAACAGCAGGAGAGAGGGAATGCCCTCAACTCCTGCCTGTAGGCTTCCAGTGGCATCTGGTGGACCACTGTATGAAACAGGATGCTGGACTAGATGGGCCTTAGGCCTGATCCAGCAAGGCTGTTCTTATGATCTTGAGATACCATATAAGGAACATGAGGATAAATACAAAAAGATTTAAGGGACATAAAGGATTATGAAACAAAATTTACTCATGGAGGGAAGACAAAAAGCAAAAGTATAGAACTGATTGCCAATCTGTCTCTTTTGACCTTACCCCCAACACCACTGTGTAGAGATGGAGGACCAAATGGATAGCAGGACTAAACAATGTTTCTCACCAGTCTTCTGAAAATGGTTCATTCCATCAGGACAGATATAAACCTCAGAGGCCTCTTTTAGGCCATTCCAAGAGTGAGGGATATGGCAAACACAACAGGGTGAAGGAGTATAGGGAGTCTTACAAGCAAAGAACTTAAAACACACATCGATGGTTAATATTTCCAGTTATTGGCTCACAGAGGTTGAATCTAAAGTTTTAGATAAGGGCCTCTCTTTCATTCCGACACCTAAACTTCCAATACCATGACAGAACTACAACTATTGTTCTGGAAAGTCAGGATAAAATTGATAATGATCCCTTAGACAGAGTTCTTTGCAAACCCAAAACTACTTTTAACCCCGCTTCCAATAATCCATATATTAGGGTCTTCCAATAAATAGTACCTAGGCAGGTACAGCAGCTGGAAGACCCAAGTGTTCCTATATGGCACAATCTGACCAGGGAAGAATGGCAGGCATTAAATAATCTGAACACACAATATATTTTTAAACCTGCCAATAAAGGGGGACAAGCTCTGGTTATCCTGGATAAAGAAGACTATATAAAGGAGGCCGTGTCAACTGAATAACCATGCACTTTATCTAAATGCTCCTCGAATCCCACCAGTCAGCTGCAGAAAGAGATTTCAGGTTTAGTGAATGCAGGGCGTAGTATATGCAGGGCTTAGTATGGGATATATTTCAAAAGCAACCCATGACTTCCTATTGGAATCAGAATACAGAGTGCCTGTTTTCTACATTTTACCTAAAATACACAAAGGCATCACACCCGTTTCAGGTAGACCCATTGTCTCAGGCTGTGGATCTATATTGGAGCTTATTTCTATATTTCTGGAGAATTTTTAAAAATGTTTTGTTAGTCAAATCCCTACATAACTTGAGAATACTACTGATTTTTTAAATTACATTGACAAACTTAAATTACCCTCATCACAGTTCATTCTGGTGACTACAGATGTTTCCCTATTCATGAACATTCCTCAGAATGAGGCACTACACATCATAAAAGTGATTTTGAGTAAGAGACCTCTTTTAGAACCCCCTACTTTGTTTCTTAGAGATTTAGTTGAAATAGCTCTTTTTAAAACTTTGTTCAATTTTTTTTTAAATGGATATTATTGGCAGATCTCAGGTTGCCATGGGATGCTGGTTTGCCCCCAAGTTGACTAATGTGTACATGAATGACTTTGAGCAATCATGTCTTACAGGGTAAAAACTCTGTCCAATATATTGGGGTGTACAAGAGGTAACTTGATATCTTCACTATACGGTTGGGCTCTAGAGATGAACTGTACAATTTTAAGGCTTTTAAAAATACTATTTGTCCACCTATTAAATTTCAGGTCACCTATGGGATGAATAAGATCAATTTAAAAATGTGGAGATGTTAGACCAACTACTATTATGTCATGAGCTTTTCTGGATCCACACACTCAAAAGATAGTCCCAATTTGGTTTAAATGAGGAAGTGAACTGGCGCATCTTTCTGATCATTGTTATTAGTATTGTGTTGATACTTTTTTGTACATGGCTGTTTAGGTAATGTATGCATATTTAATTAACGTATTTGATTGTGAATTTGGAATTATGGGATCTACATAAATTTCCCATATAACATTGATCAGATATCGTATACCTCAATGTAAAAAAGATTCTACAATGGAGAATTTGGATTCTACAATGGAGACACATTCCCCTTTAAGTTACTGGTATGAAATGAGAGTGAGGCATCTAGAAATCCAGGGTAAGTAGTTTCAAGATTACTAGGCTTTACTCTATGGCTTGAAACTGCTTAGATTGCCTTAATGAATATAACCTGGTATAAGAGTAAATATGTTGGAAATAGTAGTAGAGGCAGAATAGCAGGAGGAAGATTGCTCTTCCTGGCATTATAAATAAATTATGTGTATTAAGTGAGTATGATCTCATTTGAGATGGTGCCTGCACTTTTGGGAAATGCTTTGGACATACCTGTTATTGAGGTCTATATCTTTGGGTTGTAGCTGATTTATGATATATTTGGGGAGGGATTTCACTGAATTTGGAACTATAGTTTGCATCTTTAAAGTTATTATTTTATATATGTGGATACTGGCTAAACTTTGTACACTGTTTTTATATTGACTTTGTGTGTTAGTCCTATTTTGGGGTTTTACAGTCTTATGCATTTGTATATTTTATAGAATGTTTTGGTGACTAATAAGGAGTCTGTGTTTTTTATCACTGCCATTGAAGACAGCTGATCGATAACCGAAATGCTTATGGCATATGGGACACTTCTTTGGACAATTCATTCATCCAGAGCTCCATAGGAAGCTTTTACTGGCACCCTTCTCCAACATTATAGGCAATTGATTGGGCTTCTATATGAGGGTTTTTGTATGAGTGGCCTATGTATGGTTCACAGTGGATTTTTATCATTGTTTATATGTGAAGGTTTTATGATCACATGAAACACCTGATGTATAAGAATGGTTTTTATATGCTGTATGCTATATTAAATAAGGATTTGTACTTTAAGTTTTAGGTTCCATTTGGAGTTCTTTACATAGTGTTAGCTATATGCTGTAATTCCACTAATTATGAGACAACTGAAGCCTCCTCTACTTTCTTCTCAGTATGTCTTCAGTACTTGTAGGCCAACCTCTGGACGTATCCTGCATGAAACTGCTTTCCATAGCAGCATTTTGCCACATCTGAAGTAACCTTAATTCCTTTAAATCAGCGGTTTTCAAACTATGACCTGAGGAACTCAAGGCTTCAAGGTCAAAAGTGGCAAACAAGCTACTCTGAAAGTCATCTTGTCTACCAGCCCTGCTATGATATGTGGATACACTATGGCTTTATAGTTCACATGAAGCAATGGTGAGGCTGGAGAGGGCTGGCCAGCATCCCATGTGAACCAAACATGTTACCTAGAACAATACTCTGGATTCGTGGCAATGTGAAGGGGTTCCTTAGCAATCAAGTTCATGTGGAAAGGATTCTCTGAAGAAAGTCTGAAAGCCACCACTCTTAAATGATCAGAAAACATAAGGTCTCTAAAGTTGTACTGGCTAAGAAATTGAAGCTTTCCAAGAAGGGTTTAAAATGGGGAAAAAAGGCCACAGAAACACACTTAATTTAACCACATCCCTAAGTATCATGTCAAGGATCTAATATAGGTTCAAATCTTTAAATAAAATATCTGATCTATTTAAGAGCTGATCAATAGCTATACAGGTTATTAATATTTGTTCTATCAGGAGATAGTTTTGTGCTATGAACCTTTCTAGTGTAAAATGGAAATCAGCTGAAAGACAAAGACATTTTGCATACAATGTGTTTCAAGAGTATAAGAAACAGATTAAAATATTCCCAATTAAACACTGAACCTCAGCAGTATTTTCCAGGGTTAAGAACCACAAGTTAAGTTTTCAATCCATATTTGGACTTTTTTTTTTTTTACAGGTTACTATGCAAAAGATTAATGCCTATAGATTCTTTTAAGCTATGCAAGGTCTTACATGTGTTATTTTCCACAGGATCAGTTCACACAACACTTTCACCCACATGTCAATCCATATATGGACAAGTGTCATATGTGCACTGAGCAACTGCAGCTATAGTCGGTAACAACCTCTGATCCTGGCAATATATTCTCCAGGTACAAAAAGCAAAAACAGGTAGGTTGTGTGATCTCTGCCCTGTGTTATCTTGAGTCAGACTTCAAGACTCATAACATATTTACGTTCAAGACCTCCTAATGTTGCCAGAGATTTTTTTAAAATAAATCTTTTTATAATAGTAAGAGATACTAAATATTCTCTTTTTAAGAGTATTTATCTGAGCCACCTAAACTAAGGACTATTATTTGTAATTATTCTCAACAGTATACTGAATCAGCATGACTAGAGCCAACTATTATTATGCAAAACACGGCAACTATCTACGATATAACCATAACCATAACACAATATATCAACCATTATTCATTTTCCCTATCTACCCACAAATTATCTTCAATATACACGAACTATATGAAAAACCTCCACACTCGCTGAGTTCTGATTTGCTGGCTTGAATCCAAAAGTGCAGGGAGACATTTCTACCCAAACAAGGTGGTCCCCACAATTCTCTACACACCACATGCAGTCCTTCACCCCACGTCCTGCATTGCTCTAGAAGTGGAACCTGCCCATCAGGAGTGGCTTTTCAGGGGATGAGTGTAGTTGCAGTGGAGGTGCGGGCAGAAAAGTCCCACTACACAAGTGACGCTTTGGATGCACACATCTTTGGATCTAAGCTTGCTTGAAGAAAGCAGCTATTTCCATCAGGACATGAGTGGCTAGAATTTGCTACTCCAATTCACCCAACTGTATGAATAATATATAGGTCCCAATCACTCAAAATAGTCTGCTACAGTTATCAGCCTAGACCTTCTATATATACACACACTATTCTGTGACCTCAAACCCATATGATAGTTTTGTAGTACATCACACATGTGCTAGGCTAGAGCCACAACAATATACTTACTCAGCAAGAGCTAACTTCTGCAACTTCTCCCTTTTTTTTGCAGACCAGTTAAGATCACCTCCTATCACCAAAAAGAGACAAACATTTAATAGGTGTAAAGGTTTTACAACTAAGAGTCCTATCCTCACTTTAAAGACCAACCAATATTTTCTGCCAAGAACTTTTGAAGGGCCACAGTACACTTGGAAACATAGAAGATATCACTTGGAAAAAATTAACACTGATTCACTGAGGCAGGGCAAAATGCACTGCATGGAAAACATGGAATCCAGCCTGGAATTACTTTCCTAAGATTAGCTCTATTGCACCATCTGGAGTCCTACATTTAATTTTACTTACATATTTTCTAAATCCAGTTTGTCTTGGAAACTATTTGAAGCAGCTCTAAGGCATACCAATCATGATAATTTACATCAGAAAAAGTTTAACAGGGAAAAGTGTTTAACAGGGGCGGGGGTGTAAGTGCATTATGTATACAAACCTATCCAGAACTGCAGATCAGATTTAAGACTGGAAAAAATCCTAACTAGAAATAAGTCTACAAACAGATGGCTAGACCCATTTCCAAAAGGCTGTTTTACAAGTAATTCCTATACCAGCCCTCAATTACATGACACTTAAAAAAAGAGAGATAATTGTTCTGAACCTCCAGATTCAGAAGACGTATACTGCCGATTACCATTTAAGGGGATGAAGAAGGGAATTCATACCTGCCTGTAAAATTCCAAGCAGCCTTTGGCCACTATCAGCAAAATAATTACAACCATTGGTGTGATTCACAAGGCTTTTATGTTCTTAATTATGCTTCAGCATATTAAAGGTTTTTAAAAATAATTTTCAGGTAAAGGGTCATTAAAAAAATTATGATATATGCTATCTGATGACCAAAAAGAAAGCCAACATGTGAATTCCTTTTTAGGAGTAGATAATTAATCTGCTGTATCTCATCCATTTTTCAGTTGATCTGCACCAGATTTGGGGAGTAGTGTATTTTGTCACCTAACAGCCACACAGACATAACAGATGGTTTTGATGACTAATAGAATGTTCAGGGCTTATAATGATTGATCGATCAATGTTTATACTGCCTTTCATAATGTCTGTCAAGTTGGTTTACAAAAGATAATACACAATTAAGTTCCATAAAAGTAACATTTAAAACCTTAAAATCAACATAAAAACCATAAACAGGGGGGGGGACCCAATTCAAGATATACAGAAGCAAGACAGTTGAGAAACCTGGCAGCTTCTGAGAAATAAAGTTCTGAGCAAACAACAGTCTTGAGTTGTTTTTTTAAAAGCAGCCACAGACATCAGAGCGCAAACATTAACTGGGAGAGCATTCCAGAGTCTGGGGGCAGCGAGAAGGCCCTGTCCCATTTAGGGGCCCCCCCCCATGTTGGCAAATGGAGCAAGGCTCCTCTGATTATCTTTTGGGGCAGGCAGAAACCCTTGGAAGCAGGCAGACCCTCAGGTATCCAGGGCCCAAACAGTTAAGGGCTTTAAAGGTAATGACCAGCACCTTGAATTAGATCCGGAAACAAACTGGCAACCAGTGCAGCTCTTTCAGAAAAGGTGTAATATGCTCCAAACGAGCAGTTCCAAAGAGAACCCTGGCAGCTGCATGCTGCACCAACTGAAGTTTCTGAATATTCTTCAACGGCAGCCCCACATAGAGTACATTGCAGTAATCCATCCATGACATGACTAAGGCATGGGTAACTATGGCGAGATCTGCCTTCTCAAGAAAGGGACACAGCTGGCACACTAGACAAAGCTAGTATAATGATAGAATGTTTAAACAACTTGTCATTTTAACAATAAAGGTAAAGTTGCACCATCGAGTCAGTGTTGACTCCCGGTGACCACAGAGCCATGTGGTTTTCTTTGGTAGAATACAGGAGAGGTTCACCATTGCTATCTCCCGTGCAATATAAGATAATGCCTTTCAGCATCTTCCTATATCGCTGCTGCCCGATATAGGTGTCTGGGAAACATACCAGTGGGGATTTGAACTGGCAACTTCTTGCTTGCTAGGCAAGTTATTTCCCTGCTGCACCATTTTAACAGTAGTCTCAGTATAATACTTGTCTATTTTGTCCTCCAATATGGCACTTCAGTGTTCTGTTCAGCATTCTCCTTAATCAGTTCTAGCAACACACAGAACTCAACACACAGATGACATCTTAAAAAGGACAGAGGTTATGATGAGGGATGAGAGCTGGTCTTGTGTTAACAAGCATGACATGTCCCCTTAGCTAAGCAGGGTCTGCCCTGGTTGCATATGAATGGGAGACTAGATGTGCAGGCACTGTAAGATTCTCCTCAGGGGACCCCTCTGGGAAGAGCAGAAGGTTAGGAGTGTGCACGGTTTTGGTCCGGCACAATAGAAAAGACCGCTGGACTGGTCCGGAGGTCCGGATGGGCGGGGGACTGTTTCTTTAAACGGGGGGGGTGGTAGTACTTGCCCCCCCACCGCCTCTCTTCCCCCTCCGGCGCTGGTCCGTTTAAACATCTTGGGGCAGCAGAGTTCCGCCCTGCCGCCCCTGCCCCCGTCGTCGTTTGTGAAGGCTTTAAAGAGACAAGCGCTAGCAGCGCGCATGCACCCTCCTCGGCGCGCGCTCGTCTTTGATGCTGCCGCGCGCGCCGCATACATCACTGCGCGCGCGGCAGCGTCAGAGACGAGCGCACGCGCCGAGGAGGACGCATGCACGCTGCTAGTGCTCGTCTCTTTAAAGCCTTTACAAACGACGACGGGGGCAGGGGCGGCAGGGCGGAACTCTGCTGCCCCAAGATGTTTAAACGGACCAGCGCCGGAGGGGGAAGAGCAGCGGGGGGAGGGGGGGAGACAATACTGAGCTAGATGGATCTTGGTCTGACTCAGTATATGGCAGCTTCCTATGTTCCTGCTGCTGGGCCAACCTAGAACTTTGTTATACTGTCCAAGGAGGATAAGATTCATAGCTCAGAGGTATTCTTGAGCTCAGAATTCTCAAGCGGCAGCAGTGGTCACAGGGTATGTCTTAGGAGCTGGGGAGCTGGCTTCTGCTTCTCTCACACAAAGGATTTGGCTTCCATACTCTGCACTTTGAGTCTCACTTTTACTGTGGCAAGGCAGCTTAGGTGGTGCTGCCTCTGAAGATGCTTTGAAAACTTCAACTAGTGCAGAATGCTATGGCTTGTCTCCTAATGATAACAAATTGCAGGGAGCATATTTCTCCAATATTGGCTTCCAATATTGGACTCAGCATTGGCTTCCTATTAGCTTCTGAGCTCAGCCCAGACTGCTGGTGATGACCTTAAGCTTTACATATTCTGAGGCCCATAGGAAGTGCCTTTCATATGTACCTTCCCAGCCCTCATTAGTGGGGGAAATGCTGTTCCATTCCCCCTCTTTAACAGATGAGAGAAATGTTAAGGGCTAATGCCTGTGCCTTTTCTATGGTGGCAACAATTCCATGGGTAGAAGGTGGCACATTTGGCTGCTTCACTTCTGGCTTTCCAATGGTCTGTTAAGAGAAGAGTTTCTTGGAAAGCATTTGAGCAAGGCTAGTGGCCATGGAGCTGAAGTTTTCTGGTGGGGTTTTGCTGGACTCTTTCCTGGTTGCATTTCCATTTAGCTGTGCTGGCTTTTAGCACCACCTACAGCTTTATGTATTGAACCATTATTACTGCTGCATGAGTTTATACACCAGTTGCCACTTCTAGTACTAGAGAAGGTAATGTTTTGAGAATGTAAAAAATAAAGAGCAAATGGCTGAAAGACGCAACCTATGGGCAACAAAATAAAATTATTGAGCCAGGAGAAAGGCTGCACATCTAATGTGCAATCTTGTGGTAGCAAGCATGAATTGTCCCCTTTGCTAAGCAGGGTCCACTTTGCTTGCTTCTGAATGGGAGACTATATGTGAGCACTGTAAGATATTCCCCTTAGGGGATGGGGTCATTCTGGGAAGAGCACCTGGATGTTTGCATGCAGAAGGTTCCAAGTTCCCTCCCCGGTATCTCCAAGAAAGTGCTGAGAGAAACTCTTATCTGCAACCTTGGAGAAGCCACTACCAGTCTATGTAGACAATACAGAGCTAGATGGACCAATAGTTTGACTTGCTATATGGCAGCTGCCTAGGTTTCTAAGTTTACAAAAAGATACGAAGTGTTTACAGTCAGTGTGCAGAACTGTGACCAGGATGTGAACACCAAGGGGACTGGCAGTTAAACTGCTTAGTGTGTGCTGAAAAAAAAGTACAGGTTAAGATTAATTTCAAACACAAGTCTCAGGTCAAGAGAGTAAGAATGAAGAAGCTTACCTCGGAAATGATTCACGAAGTACAGCATGACAACAGCTATGAGTGACACTAAGAGTAAAAAACAAAAAACAAATTTAAGACTCAAAAGGGTGGGGGGAAACTGTTATTGCAAGTGGTATAAAACAGAAGAGCTTCACATAGTTTCAAACCAACTTCCCCTCACACAAAGAGAGCTGCTCAAGTGGTTACAGGCAAGAACTGTGAGCAAACACTTGCAGAATTTGAATACACATAATGTTGTCCAATTTTTGTAAGACTTATTTCAATCAATGATTTATAAGCATAAATCAGAGAGAGAGAGAGAGCGCAAACACACACATGTATGCACAAGCACACTGTGCAGTATGCACAAGCACTCTGACCTTCAGCAGAGCAGCACTCCTTGGGCAAGTGGAAGGAGAATTATGCTCACAAGGGCTTTTTGCATGAGTAAAAGGGGTCCCCCATGTGAGGGCAGCTCTCCATTTGCTCACAGAATGAGCTACAATCAGAGCACCACGCCTACCACAAATATCTTAAAACTCTTCATTGTGAATTTTTATGACGTTCAAAGCAAATGCTTTCCATGGACATTTGAGATGACCTTTATTGCCAATGAAGATAAATATATTTAGTTGACTAATGCCTATGCAGACCTGTAAAATGCATCAAAATTTTATATTAGAGAATTGCTTTGCATTTTTATTAATACTTTATTGAACATTCCTCATTTACAACATATTCAAATCCCCATTTTCATTGTATCCCACCCTCTTACCTACCTTAAATGAGGAGTTAAGATATTTGCAGTATTTGACTGAAGTATATTTGTATCAGGAGTCTGCAATTTATTTATTTATTTCATTTATTTCAATTTCTATACCAGCCTTTCAAAATGGCTCAGGGCAGTTTACATTAAAACAAAACAATTAAAATCAAATTAACAGTTAAACACAGATTATAAAACCATAAAACAATTAAAACATTCAAAACAATTTTAAAACCCTGAAAAACCAAGTTACAGCATTAAAACCATTTATAACAATTTAAAAACCCTGGGAAGCCAGGCCAAACAATTAGGTCTTGAGGGCTCTCCTGAAGGCCAAGAAAGAATTGAGATTATGGATTTCTGCAGAGACTGCATTCCACAGCCCAGGAGCAGCTACAGAGAAAGCTCGCCTCTGAGTCGCCACCAGACACACTGGTGGTAGCTGGAGACGGACCTCCTCAGATGACCTTAACGTGCGGTGAGGCTCACGCGGAAGAAGGCACTCTCTAAGATAACCTGGACCTAAGACATTCAGGGCTTTGCAGGTAATAACCAGCACTTTGTATTTGCCCGGAAACCTATCGGCAGCCAGTGGAACTGTTTCAAAACAGGCATAATATGGTCTCTCCAGGTTGCCCCAGAGACCAATCTGGCTGCTGCATTTTGAACTAACTGAAGTTTCTGAACTATGTTCAAGGGCAGCCCCACATAGAACGCATTGCACTAGTCATGCCTGGAGGTTACCAGCTAGTGCACCACTCTTGAGGTAGTCCTCTTCAAGGAATGGACGCAGCTGTCGAATCAGCCGAAGCTGATAGAAAGTACTCCTGGCCATAGCCGCCACCTGAGTACCAGGGTGAGGCCTGGGTCCAGGACTACTCCTAAGCTCTGTACCTGCTCCTTCTGGGGGAGTGTAACCCCATCCAGCACAGGAAGAGCTAACTCATCCCTCAGATTCTGAGCCCCTACAATGAGCACCTCTGTCTTGCTTCGTTTCAATTTGTTATCCCTTATCCAGCCCATTACTGCCTGTAGGCAGCATTCAGGGAATGAACACCATTTCCTGATAATGCAAATAAAAAGGAAAAGTAGATTTGGGAGTCGTCAGCATACGGATAACATCCAGCACCAAATCGCCTGATGACCTCACCCGGCAGTTTCATGTAGATATTAAAAAGGATTGGTGACAGAATGGAGTCCTGAGGGAATCCATATAACAGCTCCCATTTTCAGGAGCAACTGTCACCAAGCTCCACCATCTGGAGTCTACCCAAGAGATAGAAGCAGAACCACTGCAAAGCAGTGCCCCCTATCCTCAACTCCCCCAGGCGATCCAGAAGGAGACCATGGTCAATGGTATCGGATGCTGCCAAAAAATCCAAAAGAACCAACAGAGTTACACTCCCTCTGTCGATCCCCCGGTAGAAGTCATCCATCAGGCCGACCAAGGCTGTCTCAACCTCGCAGCCAGCTCTGAAGCCAATCTGAAGTGTGTCTGATAATCAGTTTCCTTCAAAACCACCTGGAGCTGGTTAGCCACCACCCTCTCAATCACCTTGCCCAACCAAGGAAGATTGGCCTATAACTATCCATCACTAAAGGGTCCAGGAAAAGCTTCTTAAGAATAGGTCTGATTATTGCCTCCTTCAAACATGAAGGCATCCTACCTCCCCCCAGTGATACATTTATATTAACCAGGCTGCCTCCAACAATCTCCCTGCTAGATCGAAGCAGTCAAGTCGGGCAAGGTTTCGGAGAACAAGTGGTAGGCTGCACCACTCCAGGCAGCTTGTCCACATCCTCAGGAGTCACAAATTGAAACTGATCCAACCTAATACTGCAAGAGGGTTCTCTGGACACCTCCTTCATAGACTCTGCCAAAGTAGTGGAGTCCAAGTCAGCCTGAATACAGGAGATTTTGTCCACAAAGAACCCATTAAAAGAGAACCCTTTTACACATGTATACTATATACTGTTTGTTTCAAATGTATCTTATGCATATATTCAACAGTATTTTTGTGACCTTGATACCTGGGTCCATTTTTGCTCACTGTTAAGATTTTTCTTATGTATTTGATGTGCAAATACTGCATAAGAATATTGGAAGCAAAGCATGTTCAATCACAGTAAACACACACTTAACAATTTTCACACAACAGTACACATTTGTGCCCTGCTGTCAGAGACTGTTCCTGACAGATCAGGGAGGTAAGAGGTCCAGCCACCAGTGAGGAAAAAGCAAGGTGGTGAAGCAAAGGAAGAGTGAGCAGGACAAGGGAAGGACCATGAGTAGCAGCAGAATCTCCTTGTTGTTCAGATCAGAAACTGAGCTTGACCAGGAAGCTTTTTACAGGGACCAGGACATGACCTACACTGCCCTACTGCCATCCAGGAGGCTTCTTTGCTAGTCCGGCTCATGATCCTTTAACACCCTGCTTAAGCAAGCACATAGGCTGAATAGTCACCTAACCACCCTCAAGCACAAGACTGCCCATCACTTAGGCTCAAACACCACCAACAGAGTTTATCTATAAATTTTTTTAAAAAAATGTAATATGTGAACTGTCTAAAATTATGGCTTCCCTTAGGATTCTTTTCCAGCTGACATTCTTTCATTATCTAATGAGGCAACTATGCTGAGAAAAGCCACTTAGAAGTGAAGCCCCCTTCCTTTTAATGGAAGAGAGAAAACTGTGGACCTAGTCCTGAATCTATCAAGACCTTCTCCTGAATAAGCATCTTACGGCACTCCCCTTCATGTAATTATTCAAGACAAGTGTTTCTGCACCTTCAGAATCTTTCATACTTACAACATAAGCAAGCACTGAAGAAGATTTCTAGGAACAGATACCCACGAGAATCCAGTATCATACCAGCTGCAATTGCAATGATTGCTAGGCCCAAGTTCTGGATTGACTGCATGCTGAAAGACATTAAGACTATTATTTTGCAAGCCCAATTTTAGCAAAGAGAAAAACTTTATTTTACCCAACTTTTCTATAAGCAGCTTACAGATAAACACCATCAAATCTATTACACAATAAAATAGCTAGTCAGATAGCAGACTCAGAAGTTACAGCAGGAAGCAGCTGATAAAGTTGGCACCCATCTTAATGTACCTTCCTAAGCAGAAGAAAGCTACATTGGTTAGCAGTCTGTCCCCAAACCCAAGTCCAGATGCCGGTTTTGCCTTATGAAGCCCTAAATGGCCTGGATGTTGGTTATCTTAGGGGAGCACTTACTCCAATAATAAGCCAACCTGTCATTTCAAATCATGTGAAGCAGCCCTACTTCAGATTCTATCATATTCAAAAGTTCAGGCTGGCCTCCACTAGAAGCAGGGCCTTCTCAACTGCAGCCCTCAGACCTGAAGAACTCCCTTCCACAGGCTGTACATTTGGTTCCTGACTTTCTGCAAGCGAATCAGGAAGCAGTATACAAGTAAGTAAATAAAAGCATGTCCAGGCACAGACATGACATTTATATCCCTGCATTTATATCAGTGTTGGTTGGCATGAATACTCTTACAAGTAGGCCCACAGAGAGAAGAACATATAGGGAAATCCAAGCGTGTGCTTGAAAGGTGTGTTTTTAAAAAGCTTTGTGGGGTGGCACAGTGGTGTACTAACAGTAGGGGAGGGGAAATAGCTTGGCGTTTGCTCAGACTGCAACATGTATGTGGAGCTCATATGTTGGGATCATGCCTTCGTACAACTGTATTGTCCTCCAAGAACTCTGAGCAAAACACATGGCATCAGGCCTATAGAATGGTAAGGGGCTGCAAGGTGATATTAGTTACCCAGCCCAAAATATCCCATTAGCAACCAAGCTTTCAAGCACAATTTCCAGTACTCATTACTGAATCAGAGAATAATATCCATATTTGGGGACGTTTGCACTAATGCAAATAGGTGGAGCAAAAATAATTTGCAAAAAATGCAGCTACATAAATCACTCTCACAGTTAAAGAACATGCAATATAAACACAACAAGGGAAATGTGAGCAATTACAGTGCTACAGATTCAAAGGTTTAAAGACAAAGGCTCACCCCAAGCATCAAGACCCAAACATCTGTTACTTACAAGCCATAAGCAGTCCCCAGCTGGTGTTCAGGGACCACAAATGCCACCATAGGCCACAAGGCACAGGCAAGGAGAGAATAAGCTATTCCCAGAAAACACTGTAGAAAATAGCATTAAAACACAACACATTAAGTATGAATTACAACCAGCTCTAAAGGGAACAGCAATTATATGCATTAACAAATAGTGTGTCATATTTTGCAGTGTGAAGTGATTGATCATGTACACATATTGCTGCATTTGGAGATATAAAACTGGAGGAAACACCTACCATGGCAATCCAGGGGTTCCAGAAAGTAAAGGCCAACATGATGTGAGAAGCTAGAGTAATCACTACAGCACATATAACCCAGGTAACATTCCTTCCAACTTTATCAACTAGGAATCCGAAGACAGGGGATAGTGGTGCCGATATGATATATACAATGCTATTTTAAAAGAAGAGTGCCAGTTAGTTCAAATAAAAAAAATCAGGATGCAACACATATTGTAGCAGACAGCTTTACTTTGTCCATAATTATACAGTTTCCTTTTCTTCCCTCTCCATCCTAAAAAAATTAGTTCTTTAACTGGCCTTGGCCCAAGGTGCTGTAAAATGCAGTAATGATCATAAGTGAGTTCATGATGCTGTAGTTGAGTCAGTCTCATAGAATGGAATTTATTTCTTCTAACTATTCGGCATCCTTTTATGAGTAAGTCACCAGTGCGGTTATACCCCAGTAGCCAAGGAGTAAGCATTAATATTTACAAATCAAATGCATGACCCAGAAGGGTGAACTTCCCCACTATTATTGCCGTCATAAGTTTTCAGATAGTTCAGGACATGACCAAGATGAAAGAATCCAGGCATGACTCATGTCATTGTTAGATGGAAGGGGGCCAGCCCATTCCACATGGAGGGGCACATCAGAAAGTTACAAACATGAATATTTGCCCTGCATAAAACCACCACTGTAGTCCATAAGGCACTTATACAATTATAGGCCCACTCTGGAATAACATCTTCCATATTTCTAAAAATATCAGCTCCGATAGAAGCTCAAAGATGATTAATATATTTTGGTGTGTCGTTGATGCTTTCTTCTAGTCAGACTCTACTTTATATACTACTTTTCAACAAGAGTTTTCATAGCAGTTTACACTGAAAAATAAAGAGGGGATTCTCTATCCTCAAAGGGCTCGCAGTCTAAAAAGAAACACAAGGTAGACACCAGCAACAGCCATTGAAGGTATGTTATCTCCTTGACAAATAAGAGAACCGTCCCTCTGAAAGCTGCCTCTTTGCCCAGTGAATAGGAGCTTGGGGTTGGCAGTATTCTGACCCTAACAAGAAACCGCTGAAGGAAACCAGTAGTTTTATACACACATTCATAATCCCACGATTAACAAATGCTAACCACCACCGGCAATTCAGCACAAGTTACCAAATGTGCCCCCTGGAATTAATAAGATGGGCTGGACCTGCAGAGAGAAGTTTTCAATTGGGATTGCTAAGGGCCTTTGCTGAATGAAGTTCACTTGTGAGCAGACAATACAGTAAGATCTTGGTCATGGAGGAAGGCTGAATTTAATTGCATGGAGATAATGTTTTAATTCCATTTACAGAAAATTTTTGGAAAAACATTATCTCAAGAGTGCCAGAGAGCCCTAGTATGAAAGCACATGAAGAATCTATTATGTTTACATCCTTTTCAAATTTCAAGAGCTACAGATTTACCTTCCTAAATTAACAGGAGTCAGAATTCTGAAAGTTCTAGAAAAGACTGCAGGTCAGACAGTAAAACTTCTTATATTTGTGTCTTCATATATGCCAGATGTTGTATAGCTATGCCCCAGTGCTGTTTTTTTACTTTTTAAAAATTATTCTAATAAAAGTGCACTTCAGGCACACTTTTCTGGAGGTAGGAAGCCTAGACCCTTGATGTACACCAATATTAATGATACAGAGAGCATTCTAGTGAGACACCTTTGGTACAACCGCTCACAATGACACAAACTTATTTTGACAGTTACCTGTTGATTGCACTTGCTTCTCGAGAAGAAAATTTAAATTTTTCAATGAAGAAAACCCTGTAAAAAAGCAGGAAAAACATTTTACAACCTCACACCTAGCTAGAATAGATACACAGAATAGTCTAACATTAATAGTGACAGCCTGTCACTAGCCTATCAAAAGAGGCACAAACCCTTGCTGAAGGGAAAACAACCCTTTTCTAGAAATGTGCAAAACATTCTGATCTCGACATGTTTAGACTTTTTGAGTGCTCCAAGCTCAAAACAGAACACCCTTCAAATGAAGGGCCTGCTCCAAGCTCAGAATGGAACAACCCCGTTCTGAGCTTGGAGCGTTTAGATTGTTGCAAGCGCCATTTTGCACTCCAAAATGGTACTCTTCTGGCCTCTGTGTACACGTGGCAGCCATCTGCATGGTGAACACCACCATGCAAATGGCTGCCAAGCATGCACAGAGGCCAGAAGAGTGCCACTTTCGAGTCCAAAATAGCAATAGCAACGTTCTGAGTGTTCCAAGCTTGTTCCACTGGAACAACCAGTTGTTTGAACAGAACTACCCAGAGGATTTGCGTTCCATTCCGAATTCAGAACAGAATGCAAAGTCTGTTTCGTGCACATCCCTATTTTCTGATTAGGTAACCAGTAAGAAGAAATTGTTCTGTTGCATATAGTAAATACCTTCTGCTCAGAAAAGCCACTATTTAAAAAAGAAGCAGTAGCAGCTGCTACATAGTTCCCTTTCAGAATGGCAGCAGCAGAAAACCTAGCTCACAGTACCATGGTAGAAAGGCAGTGTCTAGCCAACAATGAACATATGAATTTGCCTTCTACCAAGTCAGACCTCTGGTCTATCTAGTCCAGTACTGTCTAATCTGAAAGGCAGAAGATCTCCTATATCTCAGACATTTTTCTCACCATTTTACTCCAAATTATTTAACTGGAAATGTCAAGGACTGAACATTTGACCTTGTAAAGCAGAGGTGTAATGTTGAAATTTTTCCAAAATGTTGCCCCACACTTTATTTTCTGTGGAAAAAATTCTACTTTTTGATATATATTTTTGTAAAATTCTTTAGTAACACTGAATGGATGCCAATGCAATATTAGACAAGCTCGGCAAAGTTGTAATTAAAGTTTTCCAGGAGATTATTCTTAGGAAGAGAGGACACATACTTGTAAACAGGAGGGCAAACAAACTCGAATGATAATCCAAACCAAGAGTCAAGTTCAAGATTCACCTAACTAGCTATGCATGTCAAATCAAAACCAAGAGTTATTTCATCTCAGACCGTGTGTATGTGTAAACAAAAACAAAACTAAAACTAAAACTGGTTTTTGTTTTAATTTTGTACAGTAGGCACACAACATAGTCTCATTTATTTTCCTAAGCTGGTTACTCAAAAGACTTTGAGGTACAGCATGGGAAATATGGTGGATTTTACGAGGCAGGTGTGTGTTTAACTAAGTTATTGTCATCTGATTTGGAAAGTTTGACTATCTATTTAGAGCATTCGAAAAAGATCTGCATAGTTAAGTTTTACAAAATAAAAAATATGTGAAGGTGTGAGAATAAACCAGCTGTATAGAATTTCTAGTAGTTAGCAAGAGGGGCTTTAAGGTCTAGCAAAGCTCTTTGCTCCTATCCATATGACCAAGAGAATAATTGTGCTATATAAGCCAACATTCAAAATTAATGCCAGTTGATGAACTGAGCTTTTTTGAAACACAGGCCACACAAGTCTGCATATGTGTCTACAGGTGAATGGGTTCTGAATGAGTCACAAGGAACTTCATACACACTTCTATAGTAGGATCTAGTGACCGAAATGCTAAATTTCAATTGTTATTAAAGTAACTATTTAGAGAGCCATTCACAACTGAAACTGATTGTTGGCTAACCCTATGGTGCAAGAACAATGATGCATTATTTTAACAGCCAACCCAAGGATTTTGGAGAAGAAGCACAAGTGGGAGAACACAGAGCAGATCACGTGTTAGGGAATTCTCCACAACTACCACCATTAAGCCTCATGCAATAAATGCACAGCTTTATGATTAACAAGTGCTATCACAACATGAAGCTCAGCAAAGTTTCAGCCATCGTGTTACTGGTTTTATTAAGGAGACAATTTTGGATAGGAAGACAGACTAATAGGAGGCAGGTGCTTAGGAATCTGTCTGCCACATGGCTGGTATATAGCAGTAACTAAGAGGATTAGCTACAAACCAGAGCTTTCCCAGTGTGAATCTCAACACTACCATCAACTCACTAGGTGGGGCCTTCAGCAAGCCACTCCCTCAGAGCCCTATCGACAATAAGGGGACAATAATGCTTACTTTCCTTACAGAGCTGTTGCAAGAATTGCATCAAGACAATACATGTGAAGCACTTTGCACACTCAAACTACACAAACTATAGAGCTATAAAAACGCTAAGCGTTATTATAATTATTAAGTCACCAGGTCATGACATCTACTTAGGAAAAGTCTAGAAAAGCCAGCCTCCAGGCCCAATGCAACGTTACAGTGTGCACTGTAGTTCAAACTCAGGGCAAATCTAACTGTAACAAAGCAAATATGGGGTTGCCAATCCCATCTGTGCCTTGAAATGCTAATGTGGGGAGGGGTTTGTGGGGGAGAATCAAAGAGTAGGGGGAAGGTGCTACACCTACCAGCTCGCCCCTTCAAATCAACCCTAAGCTCTGCCTTGACCTCTACATTCACGTTAATTGGCAAATGCAGGTCACATGCATTTTCAAACACAACATGTAGTCCCACCCTTAGCCGTTTCAATGGACAAACACAAAATGATTGCTCCTTAATGTTTCTACTTTGTATAAAGTTTGAGGCTTAAGAAGTGAGTGTCTTGTGTGTCCTGTTCTTTTGTTTTTGTGCTTTACAGCCATATGTTGTAGACTTTGGGCAGGCATCATCATTTATTTTATTTTATTTATTTATTTTATTTTTACATTTATTTCCCGCTCTTCCTCCAAGGAGCCCAGAGCGGTGTACTACATACTTGAGTTTCTCCTCACAACAACCCTGTGAAGTAGGTTAGGCTGAGCTGCTTTGAACTGTGCAGAACTTGGGAGTACTATGTATTTATTTACATTTTCCCCCACTCTTCCTCCAAGGAGCCCAGAGCAGTGTACATGGTTATGTTTATGCTCACAAGAAGTTTAGAGTGAGAGAGGTGATTGACCCAGGGTCACCCAGTGAGTTTCATTGCTGAATGGGGATTTGAACTTGGGTCCCCTCAATCATAGTCCAACACTCTACCCCACACTATGCTGACTCAGTTTTTAAATATACACACAAATTTTTTAAACATAATAAAAGTACTGACCTAATCTTTCAGATTAGTCAGCCAATACTAAAACCTATGTTAGCAAGTGCAATAGAATACAGAATCAGTTTTCAAATAGTTATCACTACAAAAAGATGAGATTTATTATTTCTAACTGCAAGAGTACTGCAGTATTTTGCCAAAGGATTGCTTAAAAATAATCTCTGCCCTGCTAAATATTTATGAGGTAAAATGCATGTATGCTCACTCCTAAAATGGCAAATAGTATTTCCTACAAGGAGGTGATAACTATGTATGAAATATGAATACAATAAATATTTATACACTGCTTTTCAACAAACCAAAGTGGTTTACGTAGATATAAATAAATAAAATGGCTCCCTGTCCCCAAAGGGCTCACAGTCTAAAAGTACACATAAAGGTAGACACCAGCAACAACCACTGGAGGGATGCTGTGCTGGGGATGGATAGGGCCAGTTGCTCCCCCCCCCGCTAGATAAAGAGAATCACTACTTTAAAAGGGTGCCTCTTTGCTCAGTTGGCAGGGAATACTTGGATGAAGGAGGGCCAGCCTACTAATGAAGCGGATTGTAGTGGCCCCCTCAGTCGGTAGGTTGCCTGCTGGTCACCTGCCAGTCAACTTCCCTCACCCCCAGCCTTGCACAGCACTTGCTCTCTCTCGCATTTTCAGAATGAAGAGGGGAAGCAAGTGGGGCGTGTTCCACTCTAGCCCAAGCTTCTACTCTCTTCCTCCACACTTCTTTCTGTTCCCTTCCCCTTTAGTTTTTGAAGGGACCTGAGAGCAGTGGTGGCAGCTGGTGCATTGCTGCCAGTTAAGATAAGGGGGGTGGAAGGTCCTGCGGACGGCAGTGAGGAGGGAGCAGCGCGCTCTTTGTGCCACCGGTGGGGGAGAAGGGTTTCCCTAGACAGCAGGGGACTCTGGTTCACTCTGGAACATGGATGCCTCAGGTCAAAGGAATGGAAAATGTACACTGGGTTTTAAGAGATCAGGCATATCCAATCTACAAAATGGCAAGTCTGGTAATATTTTAAAAAGCACTTACTTTCCAAGTCCAATGAAAGGGAAGACAGCTACATAGTAACAGACGCAGACAATAAATATGAGCCAGAGAGACAATGAGAAGTCTTTCACATCAGTTAACTTAATTGCATCACCTTGAGGGGATTTAAAAAAACAAGATAAATTACTTCTGCTCTAGTGAACTGCACTTATTCAGAGTTTTAAAAATAAACTTCAGCTTCATGCAGAGGTTTTGTTCTGCAGCAAAAGCAGATGTTTTAGCCACATATTGTAGAATGTTTGCCTGCTGAAACCCAATACATGTTGCAGTAAGTTAGATTTAAAGACTCCCCTACGAGATGCAGCTACCACACAGTTAATTCCCCTTTAAACTTTATTACTACTACTACTACTACTACTACTACTACATTTTATATCCCGCTCTTCCTCCAAAGAGCCCAGAGCGGTGTACTACATACTTAGGTTTCTCCTCACAACAACAACCCTGTGAAGTAGGATAGGCTGAGAGAGAAGTGACTGGCCCAGAGTCACCCAGCTAGTTTCATGGCTGAATGGGGATTTGAACTCGGGTCTCCCCAGTCCTAGTCCGGCACTCTAGCCACTACATCATGCTGGCTTCACTTGTCCCCTTCCAAACTTGTCCCCTTCCTGCATCTCTGTGGTTTCTTCCTACTGTCAGAGTTTAGAATGCATATTTCTTGGGGCAGAAACCTGGGTTGCATCCACAGTGATGCTCATGGGAGGATTCTTTCCAATCTTCCACAATGGCACACCACCACCAATGGTATATATGAGTTTATATAAAAAGGTAATGCAGTGTGTTGGCAATCAATTAAAAGGGGGGGGGATTCAAAAGCTTGCCTGTACACTTGCCAGGATACACACACACACACTCACAATTTTCAGAAGAAAGAAATTTGTGTTTCGGGTCAACTCTGTTTTGTTTCCAAATTGGCAGGCCCTTGACCACTTTCATTTGCTGTTACAAGAGCGATTACTGATGACCAAAACCAACTTACCAGTTTTCCCCTGCTCTTTACAAAGGATTTTCTCTGCTCTTCTATCCAGATAAGCAAGAATGAGAGCACAGATTAGTGAAAAGATACATGTCACACCACCTGTAATTAAGAAAGATTTATTGTGTAAGCAGGAGTCTACCATATAAACATCACGTTTGCACATCACCACCTGATATTAAATGATGACTTTACATATGTGCAGGACAGCCAGTGGGGATCAAAAGCCACAGGCTGACATTCAAACCAAAGTTGTGCATGCTGAAAAACATTTCCCCTGTACATGCAACAGGGGAAGAGTGATGTTTGCCAATCTCCCCTTCCCTCTGCAGTCAACAATGCCTCCAGAAAGTGTGTCCGACAGTCCCGCAAACCTGAAAGACACGTTTTCTGGAGGTACAGGAAAGGGTGACTGGCAAAAATCAGCCTCAACATTGCACACATGAAATTCTGAGTGCATGCAATATTCGTCTGGATGTCACCAACAGATTGTTTTACTGCCAGTCATATCCTCCAACAGTGTAGGTAGTTTGTAAATTCAGCAGCAATATTGAGCAGTATATGTATGTGTGAATCAGCCCTTCACAAGTAGAATTTCTAATGGAGCACAGAGAAACTTGCTCATCCTAGTACCAGAAAGAGTGGCAATATCACCCAGTATTACTAGGAGGAGAGCTGGTCTTGTGGAAACAAGCATGACTTGTCCCCATAGCTAAGCAGGGTCCACCCTGGTTGTATCTGAATGTGAGATTAGAAGTGTGAGCACTGTAAGATATTCCCCTCAGGGGATGGAGCTGCTCTGGAAAGAGTAGAAGGTTTCAGGACCCCCACCCTGGCATCTCAGTATATGGCAGCTTCCTATGTTCCTACTACACATAGCAAAAAGAGGGTCTGCTAAGTGAGAAGGAAAGGTGTCCAGTTCACTAAGGTAGTATGCAATTCAGGTTTGCATTTATCCACGATCTAATCATTACTGAGGAGATTACTGGAAGGACTAAAGACTGTATGTAATGAAGAGAATTCAGCCGTCTGCAGTGGAGTGGATATTTGATATTGATGCTCAGTTCAGTATTCAACAGTTCAAATTGTTGGACTACCCACTGGGTTCAGAATTATTTCAAGATAATAATTCTGATGACAAGTTCATCATGGGTTGCAGCAAATTCATTACAGGAATGCCATCATCCAGTCTCAAATTTAAGCTTCAACTTTGCTTTCACACATCAGGAGCTGATGTAGTGTAGCAGCTGAGAGACTGAGATTGAATTAGGACTTTCCTGGTTCAAATCTCCTCTTTCTCATGAGTTCACAAGGTGGCCCTAGGCAAGCCACTCCCTTTCAGCCTGATCTCTCCAGTTGGAATATGGGTGTTACTCAAGTCTTACAGGGCTGCTGTGAAGACTACATCAACATAATACAGGAGGTGCTTTGAACACTCAAAATGTGCAATACAAATGCTCATGTATTATATTAAGCATTGCAGCTTACAATCAAAATTGAGCTCATATACCATCAGAGTTGAAAGTTAAACAGAGCCATAATCTTCAAATCTGTTACACAGAAATCCTAAATAACCAATGCAAAATAAATATTTTAGAAGTATTTACTAACCTATCAAAAGTGCTATGCCAAGGGTAGTGTGACCTTTAGAACCCAGCAAATCTTCAGCTTTGGAATACACCCATCCCATAATATTCATATTCACAGTGCTCCCCTAGGAAAAGAACAGCTATAATTATAACCACTATTTTCAATATCTTCTAAAGAAACAGGTCCACAAGAACACTTTATTTTGTACATTTCTATACTGCCCCATCCAAATGCTCCGGGCGGTACACAACAAGTAAAACACAAAAACAATTAAAACAAACTGCTTAAAACAATGTGAAAACAAATTTAACACAGTTCTGAGCCATCTAAAACCAGTTAAAAATGCTTAAGAACAATTTAAAAACCTTGGAAGGCCAGGTCAAACAAGTAAATCTTTAGGGCTCTCTTGAAGGCCGACGATGAGCCCAAACTATGGATATTTCCCAGGAGTGCATTCCACAGGCCAGGAGCAGCTACAGAGAAAGCCTGGTTTTGGGTTGCCACCAGACATGCCAGTGGTAACTGGAGACAGACTTCTCTAGATGACCTCAACGCGAGATGTGGCTCATACAGAAGGTGGTACTCTCTAAGTTAACCCAGAAATAAGCCGTTCAGGGCTTTAAAGCACTTTGTATTTTGCATGGAAACATTGGCAGCCAGTGCAACTATTTGAGAACAGTTTACTCCAGAGACCCATCTGGCTGCTGCATTTTGAACTAACTGAAGTTTATGAACTACGTACAAAGGCAGCCCCACAGAGTGCATTGCGATAGTCAAGCCTGGCAGTTATGAGCTGATGCACCACTGTTTTGAGATCATTCTCTTCAGACAGCAGACTATTCAAACGGATTCTAGAATCAACAAACAAACAAGCAAGCAAGCAAGCAAGCAAGCATATATAAATAAATAAAAATGGCTAAGAACATACGTGGCAAGCCCCGCCCACAGTGCTTTACCAATCGGAGCTAACAGAGCAGAAGCACTGCGGTGATTGTGGGGATTCTATATTCAGGGAAGAGGAGCCTGTGATGGTTAACGTCAGTTGGAATGCAACTGTTACTAGTCTGAAAATGTGCTTGATTGTAGAGGAGAAAAGAATCTATATATAAAAGGATAATGGGCAGGGATCTGTGAAGAGAGGGGTTGTGAGGGAGGAAATAGCCCCTTGAGGAGGAGGCTGACACTGTGCGAATTAGATGAGGAAACAAGATGAACAAGATTTGTTAACTCAGGAAGGAAGAGAGAGAGAAAGGGAGGGGAAGAAAGAGGGAAAGAGAGAGAAGAATGGGGGGGAGGCAGCAAGGGATAGGCCCGGGCCTGTCAGTGGTCTGAGGGGAATGAGTGACTATGACGGTGGCAGCAAGGAAGGGCCCGGTCAACCGCCACTGCTCTGGACTATCAAGGCCATTGGCAGAGCGAGACAGAAAGGTGAGGGATAGGCCCGGGCCTGTCAGCATCCTGAGCAGCCATGGTGGCAGCAGCAAGGACAGGCCTGGCCAACTGCTGCTGCTCCTGCATGAAGGAGCAGGAGCGGGGCTCGGGTGAGGTCTCTGGGGCTAAGGGGCTGCGGCTTGGCCAACTGATGCCAGCAACGCCACTGCCGCGACCAAGAGGGGTGAGGGGGATGGCAGCGACCAAGATGGAGGAGGAGCAGCAGCACAGTTCAGGTGAATGTGGAGAGGTCTCCGAGGTGAGGGGAGCAATAAAGTACTAGAACATTTCATGACTAATGAAATCTTTGCTATGTATTTCTGCATTTATTTGAATATATCCTGTACCATGTATTTTCCATTGCTAGGAGTTGTAGCTACATGTACATTTTAAGACTTAAATTACACTGACACTCCTAACTAGCAACAGAAAGCATGCCTAAGCAAAGATTAAGATTTGATTTTCCACAGAGGACACACCCTATTACATTCTTGCTAACTCTTTAAAAAATGCAATGCAACTCTGGAATAAAGGAGGCATCATAGAGATTCTGAGGGAAAGACAGCTGCAGATCTATGAGTTTCAATAAATGAAAGTGATAGATTTACAAGAGGTGCTACTTTGATTATCAGATGCTGGAGAGAAACTCAGGATTGCGTGAACATCTTTATCATGCCCTCAGTTGAAGATCTCCCTGGCTAGTTACTGCTGGAGACAGTGCTGAACTAGGGAATCCAAACAGTCATGCTGGTTATGTTCTTAATATGGCCTGGAGTTATATATATTATGCATGTATTACATGAACATAAGAACATGGGAAGCTGCCATATACTGAGTCAGGCCATTGGTCTATCTAGCTCAGTATTGTTTTCACAGACTGGCAGTGGCTTCTCCAAGGCTGTAGGCAGGAATCTCTCTCAGCCCTATCCTGGAGAAGCCAGGGAGGGAACTTGGAAGCTTCTGCCCGTCCCAGAGTGCCTCCATCCCGAGGGGAATATGTTTCAGTGCTCACACTTCTAGTCTCCCTTTCATATGCAACCAGGGTGGACCATGCTTAGCTAAGGGGACATGTCATGCTTGCTACCGCAGAGCCAGCCAGCGGCTCGCACCCCCCCGCCACAGAGCCAGCCAGCGGCTCGCACCCCCCCCCCCGCAGAGCCAGCCAGCGGCTCGCACCCCCCCCCCCCGCAGAGCCAGCCAGCGGCTCGCACACCCCCCCCCCCGCAGAGCCAGCCAGCGGCTCGCACACCCCCCCCCCCGCAGAGCCAGCCAGCGGCTCGCACCCCCCCCCCCGCAGAGCCAGCCAGCGGCTCGCACCCCCCCCCCCGCAGAGCCAGCCAGCGGCTCGCACCCCCCCCCCCCCGCAGAGCCAGCCAGCGGCTCGCACCCCCCCCCCCCGCAGAGCCAGCCAGCGGCTCGCACCCCCCCCCCCCGCAGAGCCAGCCAGCGGCTCGCACCCCCCCCCCCGCAGAGCCAGCCAGCGGCTCGCACCCCCCCCCCCCGCAGAGCCAGCCAGCGGCTCGCACCCCCCCCCCCCCCGCAGAGCCAGCCAGCGGCTCGCACCCCCCCCCCCGCAGAGCCAGCCAGCGGCTCGCACCCCCCCCCCCCCGCAGAGCCAGCCAGCGGCTCGCACCCCCCCCCCCCGCAGAGCCAGCCAGCGGCTCGCACCCCCCCCCCCCGCAGAGCCAGCCAGCGGCTCGCACCCCCCCCCCCCGCAGAGCCAGCCAGCGGCTCGCACCCCCCCCCCCGCAGAGCCAGCCAGCGGCTCGCACCCCCCCCCCCCGCAGAGCCAGCCAGCGGCTCGCACCCCCCCCCCCGCAGAGCCAGCCAGCGGCTCGCACCCCCCCCCCCCCGCAGAGCCAGCCAGCGGCTCGCACCCCCCCCCCGCAGAGCTCGCACCCCCCCCCGCAGAGCCAGCCAGCGGCTCGCACCCCCCCCGCAGAGCCAGCCAGCGGCTCGCACACCCCCCCGCAGAGCCAGCCAGCGGCTCGCACCCCCCCCCCCGCAGAGCCAGCCAGCGGCTCGCACCCCCCCCCCGCAGAGCCAGCCAGCGGCTCGCACCCCCCCCCCGCAGAGCCAGCCAGCGGCTCGCGCACCCCCCCCCCCGCAGAGCCAGCCAGCGGCTCGCGCACCCCCCCCCCCCGCAGAGCCAGCCAGCGGCTCGCACCCCCCCCCCCCCCCGCAGTATGAACTTACATACAACCAAGCATGTGCACATACATAATTTTGACCAACCAAGCAGAATATATTTTGCAGTCAGGAGTACCATCAGGCATCAGTCAAGGCTTGTTGTTGCAGAAGGGGACTGCTGGGAATTAGGTGCCAGTTAAAACCCCTGGGAAACTGCCATGTTTTCCCAGGAAGTCCTTAAAGACTGTTCAGCCCATTAGGAGGCAGGCAGGCTGACTTTTCAGGTGACCCAAAACACTCACGTCCTCTGCATCCACTTGCCACTCTTCATGTCAACACCCAAACGTGTACCCCTAGTTAACAACTTTTAATGTTCCTCACATACTTGTGTGAAAGAAAAAGGTTGTCACTAAACTGCTAATGAAGAAGAACAATCAATATTTAGACTTACAATTCTAGCCATGCTGAGCTGCAGTCCAAACACAAGGTTTAATTCTTTTCCTTTAAACCAGCTGACAGCATAGGTATTTTGGGCCACTGCTAAGGACTCTCCCCCAATCCTAAACGAAGTAAAAGAGTGTTCATGAATTCAAGTACTTCTTCATACTCAAGATTCAGAAGTTGCAGCTCCTTACAAGGTCAATTTTTAAACAAAAGATTTAATATGGGCTGCTTTTTTTCCATTGCTTTTTTTTTTTTTTTAAGAGCAGGACAGCAGCAGTTTTTACAACCTTTGATATATAAACTCACCCAAATACAAATCTGCCAGCTTCCATCAACCAAAAAGCATTGGCTACTGCGCCAACAGCAAAAATCACCTGTAGAAGGAATATATGCCACATTTCAATCAATTACTAGAGATCCCTTTACAGTAAAGATTTTACTTAGCGGTTTGCTTAAAGATTAATATAAAATAAGGATTTTCAGAATTCTTTGGCATTAATTCATCTATTATTTTTCTGTATTAACCACTGATCAGTGTATGAACACTATGAATTTCACTTACCTGTCCAACACAGACAAAGCAACTAAATATTATTGTGCCCCACCTGCAAAAAAGTTTAAATGACATTAAGTCTAATAAAGAACTTGCACTGTACAAAAACCTTGGATTACCACTGATCAAGACTGGGGGGAAAATTATCCTAGCTTTGAAACCAAAAATAGACTAGCTCAAGAAATTACAATATATATTTTTAAAAGAAGCACTGAAGTATCACTATGATGCATGTTAACACATATCTAGTTCCCCAAATTTTAGAATTGTAAGGGACATTAGGGGTCTGTTAATCCATTTCCCTGCAGGCATCTGTGGGAACTAATCATCCTGCTAAGTAAACTATTATTTCACCTCACAGTCATAGTAGTTCAACCTTTTAAAAATAACCCTTGCAGATAAATGTGATTTTCAGGGCAGAAAGGTTGCACAGTTACCTTATTCCAAATACTCTGTCTATCAGAAAGCCTCCAAGGAAACAGAGGACCACATTGGGCCAGGAATACCAGGAATACAATGCCATGAACTCAGCCGTGTTCAGTTTCATATCCTAGATGGAGGAGTACAGATTTATAAGAGGAGTACAAATTTATATGAACTATGTCTTGACACTATGTTAGCTACAAAACGAACACACAGGGACATCCAATGAGGAACTGTTAACACTAGCAATTCAGCTGAGACATCCATGAGGGTTGGCCCCCTACCCCTTTCCCACAAAATGGCTAGCACTGGCATCAGGAAAAGGGTCCCTATATAGCCTTTTCTTCACTAGCTTGAAGAAAGGTTCTGGACAACTCCATACATGGATCCTTCAAGACTGGACGTGAGGCTATAGGTGGGGAACAGCAGTCTCTAGCATCCACAGGAGGCATGGAGTAGGGCATACATAAAGCTTTTTTCTATAGAGATTGCTCCTTGCAAGAATGGGGCCTGTGTCTTGTACTAGCAATTGTGCATGTTTATTTTATCTTATTATTTGTATCTCACCCTTCCTCCAATGCAATCAGAGCAGCATTTTATTGCTGCAACATCTGTATGAGGCAGCCAGGCAAGTAACTTACTGTTGCCCTTTCTTCCCTTTCCCTCCCTCCCTCCTGCTGCCTGCACCCTTGCCCTCCTTTATCACTGTGGCTGTGCTATTTCAGCAGTCAAAGCAGCTATGCAGATGATGGTGGCTGCATCAACTCTCAGGAGTCTTGAAAAGCTAGTGTATTCTCTCTCCCAGCATTTTAAAGTCAGGAAAGTAGTGCTACCATTCTGTTTTCCGCACAAAAAATTGTCATCATGGAATGTCCAGGCTCCTATGAAGGCAAGGCTGCCTCAAGGTATAACTATGTTCTGAAATAAAGGACAATTCTTAGAAGGCAAGTATTTGGCAAATGTAAGCATTCTAGTCCAATCAGTGCTCCGGCTCATCAAATACAACTTATTGTGGAAGAATGAAAATCAGCTTCTCAATGATAAACTGAGAGTAAACATATCATGGAAAGGTCTATTTTCTCAGGTTTTTACTGACATACATGAACTGAAACAAAATATTTAAGTCACACTGCAGTTAGCCATATTATATTTGCTATCGGGGACTGAATCAGCAATTTCTTACCAAGCTCAGCACAATATAGGTTTTCTATTGTCATTACTGGAAAAGTTACTCTTGGCGGGGGGGGGGAGAGAAAGAGGAACTGAAAGTAAGAAATTAAATTCAAACTTTTATAGACTTTTGTTTTCCACTCACCCTTTGGACTTGAGTCTGCAGGGCAGCTGGGTTGTCATAGCAAAAATAGCTGCCTATACAGGAAAATTAAGAAACAAATTAAGAATTGCAACACACTTGTATCCCAAAAAGGCTTCTCATAAGAATAATAAACATAAAAGACAGAGCAAAAGAGACTGTCTCCATTCTCTGCTCATCTGATAGAGATCTGAGAGTCAAACAGACAGAAGATGACTCTTCATTCTCCTCCTCTCATCCCAAGTCCTGAAACCACAACTCAGCAGCCTTGCAGCAGACACAGCTCTTTTCCATGGAATCATCTGTCACAAGGACCCAGTGGAAATTATCACCACGTGGTCAGTCCAGGAAAGGGAAGGCGCACAGGAAGCAACAGTACCCGACTTAGTCTAGAGCAGACCTACACAACATAAGGTCCAGGGACCAGAACTAGCCCACAGGGCCTATTTTACTGGCCCCCAGATATCCTGCAGCAACACTGGAACTGGCCCTATTAGTGCCATCCTGTGCATGTTTACTCAGAAATATGTTTCATGATGTACCCCAGTGAGGCTTACTCCCATGTAAGCATACCTAAGATTGCAGCCTGAAAACAACAGAGGTATAGGGAGAGGAGAGGGTTTGGGGCTGACACACACTCCAGGAGTCCCACTATGCAGGAACAGGACCTATTTTCTGGCCACTATTCTTGGTTAAACTATGGGTCCCTTGACAGGGGGAATAGATCAACAACTAATCATATTTTTTATTTTGACATAATAATGCACTAAAAATTTACCAAGGCCCCTGCATGCTAAGTTGTGAATAGTTCTGGCCCACCAAGACATTTGAGTTGTGCAGCCCTGGTCTAGAGAGAACTGGAAGCTCCATGAGCTGCCAGAACTCAATTCACATAAATGCCATTCCACTCCATTCACAAGTATGCAGAGAATAGTCAATGTTTCTGGACGGGGAGTCCACTGAACTCCACAAATGTTTAAGGACACTGTTTCCTTAATACATTCTATACAAGTCCTGGGGCAGGGAAGGAAGGAAGGAAGAAGGAAAGTTAAAAGCCACAGCTCCAAACATCTCAACAAGTTACCAACCAACACTGAGTTACTCTTTTCAGTTTTTACTTTCTCCTGTTTCACATAGAAACAAACATTTTCAGAAGGGAAGACCAAAGCACAATGATAACTCACCTTGATTCTTTCACTTGGTTTAAAGAACACTACACTGGTCTGAGCCCAGAGTATGGAATAGATACACTTTGATCATTAGAATTAGTACTTACTCATGACCACTCAACGCCAGTCAGATCCTCTTTCGAACATACGTACTAGACTACATAGTCAAGGGTGGTGTCGGGGCTTTCCCCCGCTCTGCCAAGACATACCCTCAGGAGTCTGCTGAACGCCGAAGGATCTGCCCAGATCAGAGGGAGTCCAAGCCACGCTCCTTCCTACTCACTCACCGAAGCCCAGGAAGCACATGAGCGCCAGGACCACCAGCCTATGAGCCAGGTGCTGCGGGTCACACAACGCCGACATCGGCTTCCGCGGAGGAGAGCCATCTCTCTCCGGCGACGGCTCCTCGTCCAGCAGCGCCTCCTCTTCCTCGAGCACCGCCATCTTGCCGCCCAGCCCTAACCCAGAGAAGGAGCAATAGTAAGCAAGCGGTCAGGTGATGATTTGGTCACGTGGCATGCACCCCCGCCTTTAATCACGTGAGCACCTTGTGGTCTAACAAGGCAGTCACTTCCCCATAGAGATAGAAAAAGACGAAGGAAGCTAAACTTCCGGCAATGATCAAAAGCTGTCGTTGTTGGCCGTGATGCTCTGTAGGAGCGGAGTGGGTATCTTTTGGGTGAAAAGACTTTTCTTCGGAGGTCTGAGTGGAACCGCGGTTTTCAGTTGTAGACCATAAGTGTTAAAATAAATGCTTGTCTGCCTCTTTGCCCCGTATCACATGCTCAGTACGGATGCTCCAGGTACTTTCTCCTCCTGCTCTCTCCAAATGATTTCAATGACTACAGGCTGGCGTTTGGAAAGCTCTCTCCCCTTTCCTCTTGAATCATTTTGAGAGTTGGAAGAATAATTTGATGGAAACTGCTTAAAATTTAGCTGCTTACGCTTTTGTTCCCTCCCCCCCCCCATTTATGTGTGTTGTGTTTTTTTAAATGAAAATTATAAACTACCTTCTGAATTGTAAGCTACCTTCTGAAGCCTGTGTGCTGAAAGGTGCAATACTGGGGCTGTTAGTCAAATGCATCTCATTTTTCTCTGGGAGCATGCAGTATCTCTTCTCCATTACTTTCCAGTAGTAGGGAACAGGAAAAACAAAAAGGTGTTAGCTGAGCAAAGAGGCACCTTTTACAGTGGCATTTCTCTTATATTTAGCAGGGAGATAGGAACTCTTCCCATTCAACCGAGCACAGTGTCCTTTCCAGTAGATATTAGCAATAGCAATAGCACTTACATTTATATACTGCTCTATAGCTGGAAGCTCTCTAAGCGGTTTACAATGATTTAGCATATTGCCCCCCAACATTCTGGGTACTCATTTTACCGACCTCGAAAGGATAGAAGGCTGAGTCAACCTTGAGCCCCTGGTCAGGATCGAACTTGTAACCTTCTGGTTAGAGGGTGGCAGTTTTACCACTGCGCCACCAGGGGCTCAATCTCAATCAATATTGCTGGTGTCTCTCCCTTTATTTCTTTTTGGCCCAGTTCAGACTTACAAGTTAACTGGAGTTAAGCATGGCTGAGGTTTTAGTTCTTAACTCCAAATCACACTGCAGACATTCACCAAACTGTGGCCAAACTCCAGTTGAAGGAGAGAAGAGCCCCTCCCGGCTGCCGAGGCACATCCCCGCTGCCTCTATGATTGGAGTTTGGAATAGATACAAAACCTCAGTTATAGCTGAGCCAGCATTCGGGCATAATGCTTTGGTGGCAAAACCTCATTTGTTGACAGCAAAACGTAGAGATAACCAAAGGTTCCAACTGGAGTTTGGCGAGGCAAACTGGAGTTAGCTTTTGGCCCATAACTGTGGTTTCGCATGAACTGCAGTTACAACCTCATCCAGCTATAACTGTGGTTATCCTGGATGTCTGAACTCAACCTTTAGAATGTGTGTCCTTTGAGATGTTCATATTCCTTTTGTTATACAATCTGTTCTGAGAATTTTTGAAAAGTAGAATATAAATATTCTTAATATAGTAACAGAAGTGCTCCCGTTGGTGTTGGAATATTATTTGCAATAGCTCTCAACAGCCAAAAAGCATGGTTGGTTTGCACAGCACTTGGCTAACTATGATACATGTCTTATCAATGAAGCTTGCAGCTGTTGGTAGATAACCCCCACACCTTGAGGATATTTTATGATGGCACTGCTTAAAAGTATGTCTCAATGGGGAGGGGAAGCCAAGGCCGCAAGCCAGATGTCTTAAGAGCGTAAATGGAAAATATAACACTTGTAGGCAAATCAGAACCTTTGGGCACGATGTGCACGTGCAAAAGTTGTTTACTCAAGGGTATAAAAAGGGGGTGGCCTGCCAGACTGGGTGCAGCCGCATCGCAAAGCTTTTGCTAGCAGTGAAATCTCCAGTGACTGTTGCTGGTGTCTGTCTTATGTTCCTTTTTAGATTGTGAGCCCTTTGGGGACAGGGAGCCATCTTATTTGTTTATTATTTATCTGTGTAAACTGCCCGGAGCCATTTTTGGAAGGCCGGTATAGAAATTGAATAAATACAAAATACAATACATAAAGCTTTGTTTGAAACTTTGATACTGGTGCCCGGTGAAATACCTAACCAGGAGATGAGTGGGATACAGGGAGTAATCTCTTCTCTAACATTGGGAATAAGCTCCAATAAAGTCAATAGGACCAGACCTAACCTGGCCCAAGCCCTCCCACTAGTCCCAGTGTGATGAAAGACTGTCTCCATGTGCACAGTGCACACAGCATGCCATTCACCATCTCCTGCCAAATTTCCCCACTCTCCCCAGCCCTTCCTTAACTTCACTTCCACCCCCAATTTCCCCTTAACTGGTGGTAGCGATGCTGCTCCATGCCACCCTGTGTGCTTTGAAAAGGCAGGGTGTGGCGATTGGGACTGGTGGGAAACCTGCCGCCTATGCTGTCTGCAGCAGCTGTCTCATGTGGCCAGTAGTGCATGGGACTTAAAAAGTCCTGTAAAAAGTAAACGTTCCTAGGATCGCACTGTATAACTCTAGCTGGACTTTTTAGCTGTTCCAATAAGACTGAAAAAGTCAAGCTAGGCATGCCTAACTTGTTTGTTTTTCATTTCAAAGGGAATTCCTCGAGTTAATTTAGCCAGGAAGTTAGCGACTGAATATAATGGAGCCTGATTTTGAGTCAACCGTTTTAAGAAGTTACCATGGTTTTTTAAAAAGTGCTGCATTGTGTAAAATGGGTGTTTTTATTTGAAGAGGTGATGCTGGTGTTTTAGCAGATGGTGTCACTCTGGAGCTGTATTCTTGCAGATGGCCAAAGAACCCAGAGGAGTTCTGTATTTCATGCTTATACATGACTGAAATGTTATATTATTCAAGTATGAAACGTTGACATTTTATTGACCTCTTTGGGGAAGTAAAATTTGTTAGCTTTCTGCCAGGACCACTGGGCTGGAGGTTATAGCTATAGCCACAGCAATAGCTGTGGATGTTCTGTATGATTTATGTATTACACTTATATCCCACTGTTTCTTTGGGAAGCAAAATAGTCTCCTATTCAAGCATTTGACCAGTTCAACTTTAACTTCATGCAGCCTCCGATCATCCTCTGGACTGCCTTTCCTGAGTTTGAAAAGCAATTTGCATAAAGGGAGCACATGTGCTGCCAGTGCAGAAACAGTTCACACATTCCTAGAACATAGATAGCTTTTTAAAACATTATGTGAGAAGCAGTGAAAGAGATAGTAGGCCTATTCACACATTATATTAAGCACACATACAAGTGTACAATGTATGCAGGAAGTACAGATCTGTACTCAGGTACAGTTATTCAGACGTTATATTGAACACTGATATTGCAGTAAACTTCCTATCTGTACCATGCATTTGTAGGGCCTGTTCTCATTTTCACTTTTAAAATAAATGTAGGTACATTCACAGAAAGACATGTATGAGGGTACAGTCAACTATGCATTTGTAAAACATAGTATCTGTATAGGGCTATGGAAGTGCCTCTGTGGCTTGAATGTTCTAAGAAAAAATAGCACATGCTGCAGGCTACAGACATAATAAAATCCAGCCATAAGATCAGCATGTTAGGCCGTTTACCTGTTTGGGATCAAGACCATTCCTGAGGAGGCACGGTTTGGAAGCAGCTCTTGAGAAGACAAGGCTCAGACCAGCTGATGGGGCAATTTTTTCTTTCCTAAAGAAGTAAGCAAGCAAGCAAATAAATAAATAAATGAACAAGAAAACAAAGAGGAAAGAACTAGGTGAGTTTGTTAGGGCTAGTTTTCCTATGGTTTGATTTTTGGCTGGCTAGGGCTTTGTTTTTGACAGGGAGGTTTCCTTTTCAGTTGTGCCTAGAGAGACGGTGGAGATTAACTGCAGATGAATAACACAGCTTGTGGGAGGGGCCACATTCCTGAGAAAGCTCATAAGAACAGCCCGGCTGGATCAGGCCCAAGGCCCATCTAGTTCAGCATCCTATTTTACACAGTGGCCCACCAGATGCCGCTGGAAGTCTACAGGCAGGAGTTGAGGGCATGCCCTCTCTTCTGCCATTACTCCCCTGCAACTGGTACTCAGAGGCATCCTGCCTCTGAGGCTGGAGGTGGCCTGTAGCCCTCAGACTAGTAGACGTTGATAGATCTCACCTCCATGAAGTTATCCAAACCCCTCTTAAAGCCATCCAGGTTGTTGCCTGTCACCACATCTTGTGGCAGAGAATTCCACAAGTTGATTATGCGTTGTGTGAAAAAGTACCTCCGTTTGCTGGTCCTAAATTTCCTGGCAATCAATTTCATGGGATGATCCCTGGTTCTAGTGTTATGGGAGAGGGAGAAGAATGTCTATCCACTTTGTCCACACCATGCATGATTGTATAGACCTCTATCATGTCCCCTCGCAGTCGTCTTTTTTCTAAACTAAATACCCCAGATGCTGTAGCCTTGCCTCATAAGAAAGGTGCTCCAACCCCTGATCATCTTATTTGCCCTCTTCTGCACCTTTTCCAGTTCTACAATGTCCTTCTTTAGATGTGGTGACCAGAATTGTACGCAGTACTCCAAGTGTGGCCGCACCATAGTTTTGTATAAGGGCATTATAATGTTAGCAGTTTTATTTTCAATTCCCTTCCTCATGATCCCTAGCATGGAATTGGCCTTTTTCACAGATGCTGCACATTGAGTCAACACTTTCAACTAGCTGTACACCACGACCCCAAGATCCCTCTCCTGGTCAGTCACTGACAGCTCAGATCCCATCAACGTATACTTGAAGTTGGGGTTTTTCGTCCCAATGTGCATCACTTTACACTTGCCAACATTGAACTGCCATTTTGTCGCCCACTCACCCAATTTGGAGAGATCCTTTTGGCGTTCCTCACAATCCAGTTTGGATTTCACTACCTGAAAGAGTTTGGTATAATCTGCAGATTTGGCCACCTTGCTGCTTACCCCTACTTCTAGATCATTTATGAATAAATTAAAAAGCACCAGTCCAGGTACAGATCCCTGGGGGACCCCACTTCTTACTTCCCTCCATTGTGAAAACTCTCCATTTATACCTACCCTCTGTTTCCTATCCTTCAACCAATCCACACATGTTCTTGTCCCCTTATCCCATGACTGCTAAGTTTTCTCAGGAGTCTTTGATGAGGAACTTCATCAAAAGCTTTTTGGAAGTCCGGGTAAACTATGTCAACTGGATCACCTTGATCCACACACTTGTTGACACTCTCAAAGAACTCTGAAAGGTTTGTGAGGCAAGATTTTCCTCTGCAGAAGCCATGCTGGTTCTCTCCCAGCATGGCCTGTTCTTCTATGTGCTTTACAATTTTATCCTTGAGGATGCTTTCCATCAATTTGCCTGGAACGGATGTTAAGTTAACTGGCCTGTAATTTCCCGGATCGCCCCTGGATCCCTTTTTGAAAATTGATGTTAAATTTGCTACTTTCCAACCCTCTGGTACAGAGCCTGATTGTAGGGATAAGTTATATATTTTAGCAAGGAGGTCGGCAATTTCACATTTGAGTTCCTTGAGGACTCTTGGATGGATGCCATCCGGTCCTGGCGAAATGCTAGTTTTCAGTTTTTCCAGACAGTTTAGAACATCATCTCTTGTCACTTCTATCTGACTCAGTTCTTTAGCCTCCATCCCAAAAAAGCCTGGTTCAGGAACAGGTATGTGCCCAGTATCCTCTGCCATGAAGACGGACGCAAAGAACTCATTTAGCTTCTCTGCAACCTCCATATCCTCTATAATTCCTTTCACTCTCTCATTGACTAATGGTCCAACCACCTCCCTGGCAGGTTTACTGCATCTGATGTATTTAAAGAAGTTTTTGTCATTCCCCTTGATGCTTTAACTAAATGTTCCTCAAACTCTCTTTTTGCCTCCCTTATTGTCACCTTGCATTTCTTTTGCCATAGTTTGTGTTCCTCTTTGTTCTCTTCATTTGGACAGGCCTTCCAATTTTGGAAGGAAGTCTTCTTCCCTTGTATGGCTTCCTTGACATTTCCTGTTAGCCGTGCTGGCATCCTCCTGGACTTAGTGGTACATTTCCTCCTTTGGAGTATACAATCTAACTGGGCTTCTAGTATTGTGGTTCTGAATAAACTCCATGCATTCTGGAGTGAAGTGACTCTCCTGATTTTCCCTTTCAGCTTTCTTTTCACCATACTCCTCATTTTGGAGAAGTTTCCTCTTCTGAAATTCAAAGTGTCTGTGTTAGACTTCCATGGTGATTTTCTCCCCACATATATGCTGAATTTGATCGCACTATGGTCACTGTTCCCTAAAGGGTCAATGACACTGACATTACGCACCAGGTCCTGGGTGCCACTCAGGATTAGGTCCAAGGTCGCCTTCTCTCTGGTTAGTTCCAAGACCAACTGTTCTAGGGCACAGTCATTCAGCATGTCTAGAAATTTGACCTCTTTGTCATTACCTGACTGTGAATTTACCCAGTCTATGTGTGGGCAATTGGTCACCCATTATTACTGTGCTGCCTCTCCTTGACGCCTCCCTGATTTCCTCCTGCAACTCCCAGTCACTGTCAGCATTTTGATCTGGAGGGCGATCCGGATCTGGAGGGCATGTTCCCAGTAGCACATTTCCTTTCAGGCCTTGTATTGTCACCCACAGGGTTTCTGTGGAGGACTCTGGTCCTCCTAGGTTTTCTACCTTATTAGATTCTACCCCTTCTTTAACAAACAGTGCTACTCCACCTCCAAGGCACCCCTCCCTGTCCTTTCCATAGAGTTTATATCCAGGGATAACAGTGTCCCACTGGTTCTCAGTGTTACACCATGTTTCTGTTATGGCCACTATATCTATTTCTGTGTTAGCAACCAAGCACTCAGCCTTCCCATCTTGGCTCAGAGGCTTCTGGCATTGGCATATGAGCACCTATATGCTGAATCTCTTACCTGGTGTATGCTATCTTTCTTTTGACTCTTTGACCAGCTGGCAAAGCCCTCTGTCTGCTCTTCTGTTTTATCTGAATCCTTTGTTCCCTCGCACTTTAAAGGATGGCATTTGTCAAACCAGTTACTGTCCAGCTTCTGTCGACTATTCCCCAGGAGTCATTTTAAAAGCTGCTCTGCAACCTTTTTTATTTTAAGCACCAACAGTCTGGTTCCATCTTGGTTCAAGTGCAGACCATCCCTTTTGTACAGGCCTTCCTTGCCCCACAATGTATCCGTGCCTAAAACATGTAAACCCCTCCTCCCAGCACCAAAGTTTCATCCATGCATTTAAACCCCTCAGCTCTGCCTGTCTCACTGTACCTGCTCATGGAATAGGTAGCATTTCAGAGAATGCTACCTTGGGGGTCCTGGAGTTCAATAAGCTATTGATCAGCCTAAATTTGGCTTCCAGGACCTCCCAACCATGTTTCCCCACATTGTTGGTGCCAACCTGCACCATGACAGCTGTCTCCTCCCCAGCACTGTCTAACAGTCTATCTAGTCGCTGTGTGGTGTCCACAACCTTCGCACCATGCAGGTAAGTCATCATGTAGTCAACAAATGGGTAACAAACCCATCTCTCTATACCTCTAATGATTGAATCACCCACTACAAAGATGCCCCCACCCCCCCAGAGGAGTATCCCCTGTGTGAGGGGATATGGTCCCATCTTCCACGGGAGGGGTCCCTTCTAAAGGAGCATTTCCCTCTTCCTCAGACCAATGTCCTCCTTGCTCGAGACCTTCATTCTCCCTGACAGCAGAGCAGGTATCAGCTCTGAAGTTGGATGCCTCTACCATGTCCCTGAAGGTCTCGTCCACATGCCTCTCTGAGCTTCTCCAGATCCGCCACCTTGGTCTCGAGGGAACGAACTTGTTTCCTGAGAGCCAGGAGTTCCTTGCACCAAGCACACCTGGCCCATGGAGCAAATAGTCATATATGTGACACTCTGTGCAATACACTGGGAAGTGCCCTCTCCCCTGCTGACTTTCTATCCTCATAACTGGTTTTGTTGGCAGTTTACAGTACTTAGAGATAGCTTATTAATGGGATAGGTCTCAGCTGTATTGGTCAGCTAATTAACTGTCCAAACTGCCTGTCTAAAGAATGGGATCAGTACTTATGAGGAAGGGATTTGTACTTACCTTCTCTTCTCTACTGCGCTCCTTGTGATCACAGGGACTTGTTCCAGGCTCCCCCGCTCACTTCCCACTAAACTCCCACAAAACTCCAGTGCCCCGTTTGCTATCCCTGTTGGCTATGTTCTTGGGCCTTCACCTCTTATGTAGAGAGTAGGCTTCAAACTGAGACACAGGATGTGGCTCAAAGGAATGTGGGGTCTCCCACAGCCCTAGCTGACTCCACCCCCTCCAGTCAGGGAGAAACAAAAACTGGATGCGAAAGGAGTTTGCTAGCCCTGGCAAATAACAAACACACAGACTAGGACTTATCCCTTAAAGAGAAACCAGCACCTCAAAATCTCCCCTCCTCCTATTAGTTAGTTTGAAGGGGGGAAAGGCTTGATGTTCTGTTTGGAAAAGCTTGCTCACTTCCTGAAGCTACTTCTGCTCTTCCCAGAGTAGGCTTCAAACTCAGTTTGGAAGCAGCTCTTGAGAAGACCAGGCTCAGACCAGGGGAACTTTGCTACTCGGAGCTTTGGGAACAGGAGTTGGCTAACAGATACCAAAGGAGTTTTGCATGGAATTTGTGTGGGAAGGTGCACAAGCGGTCCCTTTATCACAAAGGAGGCACTCAGCACAAGATTAAGGTGAGCACTAGGGATGTGCGGACCAGTCCAGAAGTTCGAGGGTCTGGGGGTTCAGGATTGAACCGAACCCCACCCACCCCACCCCAGTTCCGTCCAGACCAGAACCGAACCTCTGGACAAGTCTGTGAATTTAAGTCTGTAAATTTTTTTTAAAAAAATGTAAAATAAAATCAAAATTCCTCTAGCCCTTTGGGGGGGCTTCCTGTAGGCCACCGGGGGGGTGGTTGTTTCCACAAAGGTTCCCCCTCCCCCCGCCGGCCTCTTAATTCACCGCCACGGCCTGGGAAAATGCTTGTATTTGGCCTGTTCAGGCCTCTGTAAGTGCACACGGCGGCCTCCAAAAAATGGCCACCGTACATGCGCAAATGACCTCTGCAAGGCCTTGGGTAATGCCAGGGCTCGCAGGTGCCTTTTACGCATGCATGGGGGCAGCCAAAATGGCTGCCATGTGCACTTACAGAGGCCCAAACAGGCCAAATACAAGCATTTTCCCAGGCCATGGCGGTGAATTAAGAGGCCAGCGGTGGGAGGGAGAACCTTTGCGGACACCCCCACCCCCGCACGGCCCATGGGAGGGAGAACCTCCCATGACACCCCCACCCCCGCATGGGAGGGAGAACCTTTGCGGACACCCCCACCCCCGCACGGCCTACAGGAAGCCCCCCGAAGGGGCTAGAGGAATTTTGATTTTATTTTACATTTTTTAAAAAAATTCATGGACTTAAATTCACGGACTTGTCCGGAGGTTCGGTTCTGGTCTGGACGGAACCGGGGTGGGGCTAGAGGTATTGTGATTTAAATAATAATAATAATAATTGCGGACTTGTCTAGACTGGACTGGGAGGGTGTTCGATGGGAGCCGGACCGGACCGGACTTGGCCGGTCAGGTTCCGTGCACACCACTAGTGAGCACTACCCCATTTTTGTAGTTTTATTGGAAGGCAGAGCTTAAAACCTTTAGCTCACTGGCAAATGCAGCTAAGACCTAGCTTTCAAGTAAACAAGCTCTATATATTCTAAATAGCTAATAAAACTAGTTATAAAGGTAGAATGCCGGCAGGGGAAAGGGTGCTTCCCAAAGTATTGCATGGAGTGTTGCATGTATGGCTGTTTGAGGGACAGAAGTCATGAGTGTGCGCTTAGTGCAAAGAGCTCCTGGCTCTCAGAGAACAAGTTCATTTTCTTGAAGCCAAGTTGGCTGACCTGAAAAAGCTCAGGGAGGTATGTGGATGAGACCCTCAGGGATGTGATAGAGGTATCACACTCCCAGGTTGCCAGCTCCTCTGCTGCACGGAGAATGAAGGTCTCGTCTGAGGAAGAGGGGAATGCTCCCTTAGAAGGGACCCTTTCCTTTGGTGATGTGCCCATATCCTCTTGCACAGAGGATACTTCTCAGTTGGGTGGAGGCCTCCTAGTAGTGGGTGATTTGATCGCAAGGGTCTTAGAGAGATGGGTTTGTGACCCACGTGTAGACTGCACGGTGACTTGCCTGCCTGATGCTAAGGTTGCAGACATCACGCAGCATCTAGATAGGCTGTTAGGCAGTGCTGGGGAGGAGTCAGCTGTCGTGGTGCATGTCGGCACGAATGAAGTTGGGAAATGCAGTCGGGAGATCCTGGAAGCCAAATTTATGCTCTTAGGTAGCATATTGACATCCAGGACCCCCAGGGTAGTGTTCTCTGAAGTGCTACCTGTTCCATGTGCAGGGCCAGCGAGACAGGTGGAGCTGAGGAATCTCAATGCATGGATGAGACAGTGATGCTGGGAAGAAGGGTTTAGATTTGTTAGGCACTGGGATACATTTTGGGGCAAGCAAAGCCTGTACAAAAGGGACAGGCTTCACTTGAACCAAGATGGAATCAGACTGCTGGCGCTTAAAATCTAAAGGTCACAGAGCAGCTTTTAAAATGACACCTGTGGGATTGCCAACAGGAACTGGGTGGTATCTGGTTCAGCAAGCAAAATCCCCCAAGGTGCGAGGATGCAAATTTTTCAGATAAACCAGAAGGGGGCAGCATAGAACCAGGAGTAGAGCAGACAGAAGCACTTGACAACTGGTCAAAGGATGGTAAGGGAGATAGCACACACAAACACCAGGTAAGAGCCTCAGTATATACATATTTATATACCAATGGCAGAAGCCTCTGAACCAAGATGGGTGAGCTGAATTGCTTGGTTGCTAATGAAAACATAGATATAGTGGGCATAATGGAAACCTGGTGAAACAATGAAAACCAGTGGGACACTGTGATTTCTGGAAGGGACAAGGAGAGGAGGGGTGGATTGGAGGTGGAGTAGCACTGTATGTAAAAGAAGGGATAGAATCCAACAAGCTAGAAAACCTAAGAGGACCAGAGTTCTCCACAGGAACATTATGGGTGACAATATGAGGAATGAAAGGAAATGTTACGAGGGATGTGCTTTCTCTCTCTGGAGCAAAATACTGAGAGTGACATGAAATTGGAGAAGCAAATCAGAGAGGCGTCAAAGAGAATATATGAATATAAATAAGCTCTTTGTCCGCAAAGGGCTTACAATCTAAAAAAGAAATATCAGAGACAGAGGTGTAATAATGGGTGACGTCAATTACACTCACATAGACTGAACAAATTCATATACTGGTATTGATAGAGAGGCCAAATTTCTAGACATGCTAAATGACTGTGCCTTAGAACAGATAGTTGCAGAACCAACTGGAGAGAAGGCAACCTTGGACTTAATCCGGAGTGGTGCCCAGGACAGTCTGGTGTGAGATGTCAGAGTTGTAGAACCATTGGGGATCAGTAACCATAGAGTCATCCAGTTCAGCTTATATGCGAGTGGAACATTGCCAAGGAAGTTCAACACAGATGCATTGGACTTCAGAAGAGGAAACTTCTCAAAAATGAGGGGACTGGTAAAAAGGAAGCTGAAAGGGAAAGTCAGGAGGGTCAAATCACTCCAAAAAGCATTGAACTTATTTAAAATCACAATAATAGAAGCTCAGTTGAAATATATACCAAGTAGAGAGAAAGGTACCAACAAGTTCAGGAGGATGCTAGTGTTAATGCAAGTATAGGATGCTACTGTTAACGCCAGTATAGTTAACAAGTAGAGTCAGAGATGCTATAAAAGGGGAAAAAACTTCCTTCAGAAAATGGAATTCCTGCCCAAATGAAGATAACAGAAAGGAACATAAACCCTGACAAAAGAAATACAAGGAGACCATAAGGGATACAAAAAGAGAATGAGGAACATGTAGCTAGAAGTGTCAAGGGGAATAACAAAAACTTGTTCAAATATATCAGAAGCAGAAAACCTGCCAGGGAGGCGGTTGGACCCTTAGATGATGAGGGCATGAAAGGGATTATTAAGGAGCATGCGGAGATTGCAGAGCAGCTGAATGAGTTCTTTGCATCTGTCTTCATGGCAGATGGCCACTTTGAGGTGACGAGAGAGCACGTTCTAATTCTAAACTGTCTTGAAAAACTAAAAATTAATAAATCATGAGGGCCAAATGGCATCCACCAAGGAACTCAAATGTGAAATTGCTGATCCAGCAAAAATATGTAACTTTTCCCTACAATCAGGCTCTAAGTAGCTAATGTAACTCTGATTTTCAAAAGGGATCCAGCGGGGTTCTAGGAAACTACAGACCAGTTAGCTTAACTTCTGTGCCAGGTAAATTGATGGAAAGCATACTTGAGGACAAAATCATTAAACATATAGAAGAACAGGCCTTGCTAAAGAAGAACCAGCATGGCTTCTGCAAGGGCAAGTCTTGCCTCACTAACCTTTTGGAGTTCTTGAAGAGTGTCAACAGGCGTGTGGACAAAGGTGATCTGGTTGACATAGTATAGTTGGACTTCCAAAAAGCTTTTGACAAAGTTCCCCACCAAAGTTTCTTGAGTAAACTTAGCAGTCATGGGATAAGGGGACAGGTTCATGTGTGGATTGGTAACTGGTTGAAGGACAGGAAATGGGGGAAGGAATAAATAGACAGTTTTCACAATGGAGAGAAGTAAAAATGGGGTCCCCCAGTGATCTGTATTGGACCAGTGCTGTTTAATCTATTCATGATAGATTCAGTGCTGCTTAATCTAAAATGATTTATGAGTTGAGGTAAGCAGTGAAGTGACCAAATTTGTAGATGATACTAAAGTATTTAGGGTAGTGAAATCCAAAACAGATTGTGAGGAGCTCCAAAAGTATCTCTCCAAACTGGGTGACTGGGCGACAAAATGGCAAATGTGGTTCAATGTAAACAAGTGTAAAATAAAGCATATTGGAGCAAAAAACACCAAATTCACATATACACTGATGGAGTCTGAGCTGTTAGTGACTGACCAGGAGAGAGATCTTGGTAGACAGCTCATTGAAAGTGCACCGCAGCTGTGAAAAAGGCAAATTCCACACTAGGGATCATTAGGAAGGGAACTGAAAAGAAAAATGCTAATATTTTAATGCCCTTATACAAATCTATGGTGCGGCCACATTTGGAGTACTGTGTACAGTTCTGGTCACAGTATCTTAAGGACATTGTAGAATTTGAAAATATGCAGAAGAGGGCCTGGAACACCTTCCTTATAAGCCAAGGCTACAGCATCTGTGGGTTTTTAGTATGGAAAAGAGGTGACTCTGGGAAAGCCTGATAGAGGTGTATAAAATTATGAATGAAGTAAAGAGAGTGGACAGAGAAAATTTTTCTCCCTCTCCCACAACCCTAGAACCAGGGGTCATCCCATGAAACTGATGGCCAGGAAATTTCGGACTGACAAAATGAAGTACTTTGCCACACAACACATAATTAATCTATGGAATTCTCTGCCATGGGATATGGTGATGGCCACTAGCTTGGATGACCTTAAAAGGGGTTTGGACAAATTCATGGAGGACAGGACTTTCAATAGCTACTAGTTTGGTGGCTATAAGCCACCTCCAACCTTGGAGGCAAGATGCCTCTGAATACCAGTTGCAGGGGAGCAACAGCAGGAGAGAGGGCATGCCCTCACCTCTTGCCTGTGGGCTTCTCAGAGGCATCTGGTGGGCCACTGTGGGAAACAGGATGCTGGACTAGATAGGCCTTGGGTCTGATCAAGCAGGGCTATTCTTATGTTCTAACACATTAATTGGTTCAGCCATGAAAAACCACCCACTTAAAAAAAGAAGTTTACAACTTGGAACAGATAAGCAGAGAGAGCTATGAGTTGCTGAAGATTGAAAGCACCTTGTGGGTACAGGGCCTCCCACTGCAGATCTGATATAACTAGACAGCAGATCTAAAGCCTTGTAGGAGTACCTGTTGTTTCCCTGCATTCATATATTTCTAAAGTAATATTACAAAAATGCCATGGGTTTTCAGTGGTGTCCCAACCAGAAATCAACCCCAGTATCAGTGCCTTAGGAACATCTCTACGCTTGGAGAAACGGAGAGTGCACCTTGCCATGTAATGTCTCAGGCAGGGGCGTAAGAAGGCTGGAGTGGGCCCGGAGACAAAATTTTACAATGGGCCCCTCGCTGACACACACACACACACACACACACACACACACACACACACACTTCACAATATATAGTCATGTGACTTGCCTCTGGGCGCCCCTTGAGGTGTGGGGGCCGCCAGGCAAACGCCTCCCCTTGCTGAATAGTAGTTACACCCCTGAGTAGGACATAAATGTAAAAAATAAATAATAATATACACTGAGTCTCTTACCTGGCATTGGTGTGTGGAATCCCTTCCTTTTTTTGACCTGGTCTAAGTCCTGGTGTATATATGGCACCAGAATAAAACAGGAGAATGGACTAATGTAGGGCCACAGATGGAGGAGATGCTGTTTTTGAATGCCTCTCCACATAATTAGAAAGCTAGAATGGCATGGAAAGGGATTGGCTCAGAAAACTTCCTCCTGATGTGCTGGCTTGTTATTTTCAGAGAATTTCTTTTTATATTAAGGAAAACATCCAGAAATTGTACGCCCACTCCATCACCTGCAGTCTGTAGGGGCTGCAGCCCACCCCAGCCACCCCATTCTGTGGCACATGTATGAATCAGACCAAAGATGGAGAAGGAGAAGAAGACGACCCACGACTCAGCAAAACAGAGAGAGAGAGAGAGTGTGTTGTGGAGAATGGAGAGACTAGGGAGGGTGACTGCTGCAATGAGGGACTTGAGCTGATGGTCATTTGAAAACGGGGGAGAAGGGAGAAAAAGTTAAAAGGAGCGGCTGGAAAGGGGGCATCTTGGAAGGGCTTAAGGGGTCTGAATCATGGGAGAACCAGGGCGGGGCTGACAGTGAAGGTGGGGGTGGAAAAAGAGGAACTCTGAATGGTTATCTAAGACAGAGAAAGACTAGACGTACAAAGGGAGAAAAAGAAAGAAAACAAACCAAGCGGTCCGCCTCAGCAGCACAGCTTCAGGTGGGGAATCCCCACTGATACCAGGCTGCACTTGTTGGTGCTCCTTCTGTTCTCCCTCAAACCGAAACTAAACTCACCCCAAACTGGTTGTTTTTTAGATAAGGGTTCACCCAGGTTCACCCAGGTGGGACAAGGGTTCACCCAGGTTCACCCAGGTGGGACTCGAACTCGCGGCTTGGAAGAGGTCGGACAGGGTGGCGGAGGAAGAAGTGCTCGCGCACATGCATAACTTTACTCACCGAGTTCTTCTCTCCGCGCTGAAGAGCGTTCGAGCTCCCCCTCTCTCTCTGCACTCAAGCCGCTCTCCTGCAGGGGAGGGCGAGCGCCAAGGAGGACACGAGCGCGGATGGTATGATATTGGCCTTTCCCAGCTCCCGTAGCCTTCTGTCGCGTCCTGAGGTGATAGCGAGGCGCTTGCTGGTGTGTGGTGCTCTCTCTTTGCTCCCTCCCCGCCTGCGTTGCTCCGGGTGGTTTGAAAGAAAGGCCCGGCGGGCTCGGGCTTCAGCGTTCGGAAGGTGGCGGTGAGAGGACGATAGAAATATAAGTGCTCATAGGAGGGAAGAAGCGGGGGATGAGAGCAGGGGCTAGCAAGCCCGGGTTGTTGCACGGCTGGGGGAGTCGGTCATGTGACTTGCCTCTGGGGGGCCCCCTAGACAACTGTCTCCCCTTGCCCTATTATAGTTACGCCCCTGGTCTCAGGTGTCACTACTTTCCAGGAGAGAAGAGACAATACCCTATTCAGAAAAACGAAACACTGAGCCGGGTCTCACAATCAGTGAGACCCGGTTTGTGAAGTTAAGCGGGGAGAGCGGGTTAAGTTTGCTCTCCCCGCAGGCAATCAGGGTGGGAGCCCTGGGTGGCCGGATCAGCTGCCCACACAATGGTCGGCTCTGTGGCAGAGCTGGTGGGGGCTGGGGAGTTCGGGGGGTGCACAGCCCACAGAAGCTCCAGTATGCCCTGCTCGAGCATGCAGGGCATACTGGAGAGACCCCCAGAGCTGGGAGGCAGCTTTTCGCCTCCCCTCTGGGGGTCTACTCATGAGTAGCCATGGCGCAGAGCCGTGCCACAGCTACTCACGATCGGGAAGCCCAAGTTAGCGGAGCGCTCGCTTCGCTAACCCAGGCATAGGGAAGGGCTACAAAAGCGGGTGACCCAATTTGACTCATCCGGGCTCAGCTGCAAGCCCGGTGAGCAGGGGCGTAGCTATAATTGAGCGAAAAGGTTCAAAGAACACGGGGCCCCAGCTCCTGAAGGCCCTCCAGCTCCACCCCTCCCTATTTTCTTCATTATTTCCCTCACTCTGGGGAGCTGCCAGAGAGAGAGGGATGAACACGGGCCCCCTCTCCTCTAGCTACACCCCTGCCAGTGAGTCTCACAATAGGTGGAAAGTGGGCTAAGCACCCTTAGCCCGCTCTCCACTGATCATCAGAATAGTGTTATAGACAGTCCATATATCAGAACCAGAGGTACCAACTCAGAAGTATGTGAAATATAGGCCTGTGTCTGATTTCATTTTATATTAAGGAATGAATTAACTCCTGAACTCAAGCTAAACTGATGCCCAGGTCAACTGCACTGTGAGGGAGGAGGCAATCCAGCATTGTTTTGTAAAATGGGTAAGCACAAAGGCTTGGCCTGTGGCTCATAATGTCTGTGGAGAGGCCAGAGGCTGAGTTCCTCTCCTGTTACAAGAGATCCATGCTAATCCTTGCCAACGATTAACTCAATTGCTCTCTATAGAGATTCAACATAGCTAAATGGATACAAAGAAAATGCCTGTAGACTTTAATTCTTACCTCACGGATGCCACAAATGTATTGAGCGTCTCACACATATATACCTTTTCATGTTAAATATTCTCTTGTTATAATTACACACTAGATAGAGGTACACAAGAAATAATGGAATTGTTGTCTCACACAGATGGAACTAATTTTCTCACTAACTCTTGACTTTTAACACCTTTTGGGGTCAGACTGGCAAGATGTAATTTGCAGCTCTGAGGTGCAGATTTTGCTTTTGGGCAATGTTCCCCCTCCCTTCCTAAGCACCTAGTTTACAGAAGATGAGATTGAGATCTCTCTGGACTGGCCAATATCCTGACATTGTCCAGAATGTAGCCACAAGTTGTCACCTTCTTGAGGACCCAGGAAAAGATGAGATTTGAATAGATTCTATTCAAAGATCAAAGGAAAATACACTATAAAGAGTGAGTCCACTAGACAGAGAGTCAGCAGACTTATGCCTACAGGCAATCTTGCTCACACGCCATCCCTAGAGTTTGCTGCTGGGCTAGAAGCAGGCACTCTGCCCATGGACAGAGGCTGTCTGTGACTTCTACTGCGCAGTGAGAAGGTTAAGACTCCCCAGCCATGGTGCTCTGGCTCTCAGCCATGATCTGAAGCAACTGCAAAAGCTCCTGTCTCCAGCCAAGCGCCTCACTTCTTCAGCTGAAGAGATTCACCACTCTCAAGTCTCTGGTCCTGGGTAAATATGCTGCTCCTACAAGCCTGGAATCCCCTCACCCCTGCTCCCTTCTCTCCCCCCCCCTTTTTCCTCTACTAATCTCCCCAAACCATGCCAGCCCTCAGCCTTCCTCCCCCTCCCTCTTTTCTGCCTGTATCTGAATTGTATTAGGCTCTAGAAAGATTTAATTGCACACACATATGTTAGTTAGGCACACGGGTTGAATATTGGTGTTGGCTAGGAAATACTGTTGCTGATATTGATAGAATGTTCTGCTTTCTGCGTTGCTAGATTATGTTGTTATTCTTTTATACTCAATAAAGCCCATTGAATCTTTGAGGAATGGTTTGATCTCCTTTCTTCCATGCACCCAGATCATACATGGTCACTAATATAAAAGAACTTGGTCATGAGCCAGACCTAATTTTGTATACTAGCTAATGAGCATATTTAGTATATAAATCAGGCCTGGACGGTAACAATAGCTCCACTGTTTTATTGATAGGCATACTTTGTTTTGCCATCAGGTCTACTCTTCCAGGTGCTCTGCTGAGTGAGTGTGTGTGTGATGTTGTATATGTGTGTGTCATGCATTGAGACCATTCTCACAAGCATCCTAACCCAGGCTAGGGCAGCCCAACCTGGGTTAGACTTCTCATGTTGAGCGCCGGGATTGAAGCTGATCCTGGTGCTGGCACCCCACCTAGACTGCCTTTTTTACCCTGGCCATTAACCAGGGTTAAGGGCTCAAGAGTGCCCTTAACCCCAAGCATACACAGAGTTGGGCACCTAGAGTGCCCAACTCACAGAGGAATCCCTAAATGCTGCTTGCTGGTGCATGTAGGGATTCCTGGAGGCCAGGACTAATTTTGCTGGCCTCCAGAGATCCATGGTGCTGGGAGCAGCGCATCTGACATATTAGGTGGAATCGTCTGTGGGTGGGGGGGGGGAGATACACTCAATCCTGCCTTCCCCCCACACCCTCCCTGCCCACAGTAAATGGTCATGTGCATGACCTTATTGTTTTGTGTGTGCAGGCCAAGCTGAAATGCCGTTTTAACTCTCTGCTAAAGGTAGAAAGAGAAGCTTCATACACGTACCATGAATTCCTAATCAAGCATGGGAAAATACACAAGATCTCATAAGACTATAACACCAACACCAAGTACATTAACTAAGCACAAAATTCAACAGAGTAATTGGGAGTCACTTCCAAGAATGTGTACATGCAGGACAAGTTTATGAATCCCATTGAGCTCAATAGTACTTACTCTCAGGTAAGTGTTTATAAGAGTGTAGCCCAGTGATTCCCAACCTGTGTTCTTCCAGATGTTGCTGAACTACAACTCCCAGCATCCCCAGCTACAATTTATTATGGCTGGGGCTGCTGGGAGTTGTAGTTCAGCAACATCTGGAGGAACCTAGGTTGGGAACCACTGTTGTAAGCGCTGGGTAATTTGTTTTAATAGATAAAAGGCTGCATGCTTCATTCTCCACTACCCTCTCTGCCTCTAAGGATACAGAAGATGGCTCAAGAATATTCGGTTTATTCTTTGAGGCAAGCCTCAGTACCTTATAATTGTACAGTAGTGACTAGAAAGTGAAAATAAATGGTATCTACAGTTTGATGATCTAATGAAAATTAATGTGACTGACCACTCTCTATCATCTGATTTCCTAGAGTCTAACTCTCTGGCTTTTTCTGCATAGCCATTTTCTTCTTGGCAATCTATAATTCAAAATAATGTTGCTGAGACAGGCTCTTTCCTCAAATGCCTGGTCCATCTAGGCGAACTTTGATTTTCTACCAGTATAAAATATTGAGCATGATCCAGCCAAAGTTAAGCACTTTTAAGCCCTATGATTTCAGTTGGAGAGAGTTAAGCATTTGTCCAGCTTTCCCACCAAAATCAAGAGAATGTAAATATGCTTGACTTTTAGCAGGATGGTACTTATTATGTACAAAATCTTTAGTTGCACTTGAGCTAGCAGCAAATTAGACCCTATGCCTATACTGCAAATTTATACTGGTACTATATAAGTTCAGCGGTTGGGAGTTCCCCACCTGCAAATCCTGGAAGTAGTTTGAAGTGAGTTAGAGATAACTAACCATCCCTGTTCCCCTCAAACTACAATTCTCAGAATTATTTTCTTAAGGAAAAGAAATTGCAGTTAAAACAGTATGTCTGCAGTGTACATATGCCCTGAGAAAGATAAGAAGAGAAAAACGTGTGTGTGTGTGTGTGTGTGTGTGTGTGTGTGTGTGTGTATGTGTGTGTGTGTGAAGCATTAAAACTGTGTCCCATATGGTAAGTTGGGTTTAAAGGTGGATCCAGTCCTGAAACTGCTGAAGACTGCAGGACTACATGGTATGTGAACATGGTATGTGATTTTATGTGCAATTTTGCTTCTCCAACTTAGGGAGGGTAGGTAGTAAAGACCTTACTATGTGATTTATTTTAATGAGTTTATATTAGGTCAGCTCACATCACCACACACTCAACCTGTCACAGCACATGAGCTACTGCAGTACAGGCAGCAAGAGGCTAACAGAGCCGCTGCTGAGAAGACCTTTTATTCCCTTATATCACTCACATTGGGTGGGTTCACACACAAGTCCGACTGCTGTGCATTGCCAGCTTCTGGGGAGCGCATGCTCCTGATGCGAGCCACACATTCCAGTCCCAGCGTGTCGTGCAAATCCACCAAGGGCCACCACCTGAAATCTGTAACTAAGATTTGCAGTTGTGCAGCAGATGGCTGGTGGAGAGAACTGTGGCTTGGTAAACTGACACTGGCTGGTTTGCATTCTATGCTGGGACCGGAATTTGTGGCTTGCTCTGTGAGTGGGAACTTTCTGGGAACTGGTGATCCACGGCCTCCATACTTGCTGTGTGTCGTGTGACGGCCTATTGACACACAGCATTAACAGCCACCTTTTTGCATCTGCTACACAAGGGGAAAGGAAGGCATCTTCCTTAGAAAGGGGAAGGCATGCAAAACAAACACAAAAAATCCCAAAGACCTTCCCAGAGCAAGTGTGTTCAAGATCCCCTGGGGAAACCACCCTTGCCTCCAAGAAAGTACCTTTCCACCAGGGGAGGAACTAGGACAAGCCACAAGGAGAGTCTCAGCTACACTCAAGCATGCCTTGAAAATGCTGGGAGTTCATTGCACAGAGACACAGGACATTAAGCAGACAAGCCAGGTTCAAATCTAGCGGGGGGGGAGGGGAGGATGGTGAAACCAAGGCCCAGCTCCATCTCTTGCATGACAGGCCCGCAATAACCATGTCAGAAGCAAAAGGGGAGGAGCAGGCAGGCAGGTCTTGGACCCATACTGCCCAGTCCACAGAGTATCTTGCTCTTAATCACACAGTTACATGCATCACACAGACAGCAGAAAGACAAGCCATGGGATATTGGTCACTGCTCTGCAAGACCCTTCCTCTTCACTCACGGACAAATGGAGCTATGGATGTGATCCACCACTGTAAAGGTCTGGGAGGGGTTCCCCACAAACATCCTACAGACTGCAGAGACTTGGAGTCATGGGGCTCCCTTCTCCCCCACTTAGTTACCTGACTGGGATGCATTGTCCTTGCATCCTCTGTTTGGGGTGTGTGTGCAGTTGAGTGTTCATTTGTGGAGTCATCCTACCTGTAAGGTTTCTGAGAAGACAAGTGTTAGTAGAATGCTCTTTCTATCTGTGTTGGGAGGTCAGCAGGCTGTTTGCACAAAGAGCCTCCCCCCCCCCCAATTCTCATCACTGGGGTTAATCTTTGTGTGCTCTAAATGTGTGCCTCAGGAGGCCAGAGAACTTAATCCTTCTGCCTTGCACCCTATTATGTGACCTATTGTGTTGGGGGCTTATATCCTGTGGTAGATGTCCTGTGATGGGATGCTGGATTAGTCTGAATTCTATACTCCATGGTGGCAGAGTGGATGAGGCAAGGGACACTGGAGGAGGTCTGGGGTTGTGTTTTTTTTGGCTCCATTGCTTTCAGTGAGTGCTTTTCTACTTGTAAGGTAAAGTGTGCCGTCGAATCGGTGTCGACTCCTGGCCCCGTGGTTGTCTTTGGTAGAATACAGGAGGGGTTTACCATTGCCTCCTCCCATGCAGTATGAGGTGATGCCTTTCAGCATCTTCCTCTATCACTGCTGTCCAATATAGGTGTTTCCCATAGTCTGGGAAACATACCAGCGAGGATTCAAACCAGCAACCTCTGGCTTGGTAGTCAAGCCATTTCCCCACTGCACCATTAGTCTACTTTTACCACCTCCATAATAACTGGTGCAGTGTTACACTTTTATTGGGGCATGTCTGGAGGGGTAATAGGATTTGGCATAAGTCAGCCCATGTTTCCAACCCATTATGGGGCATCTGGGGGCTGGAGTTGTCATCAGTAGTTCCAATACACTGTCATAGAAGAGACAGCAGTGGTGTATCTCAAGTTGTGCTGATGAAAGCAGGGTTACACACCAGATCTTATGCCGCTCAGACTGGGAACTTGAAAGTATAGGAATTCATCCTTATACATGTCTTGCTCCCTTAATGAGCTACAGATCCCAAAGGCAGGGAATGATAGTTAACCAATGTCAGGTCTATATTGTATTAATATTGATTGATAGTTTGTTCAATATTGATCGAAACAGAATAGAGTGGGTGGGAGTATATCCAATTTAAAATGTTCTTCCTTTCAATATAAAGGTGGCTTTCAGATGCAATTAATTTGTAGTAGAAATATGTTGTTATCTCCTTAACTTAAAAACAACATTAAACATAATAGCTTGAAATAGCTTTCAATTCAGTTTGATAGAGTATTTCTCAGGAGAAATGGGGCTTTTTCTCCTACCAGTTTACATTCAAAATAGTTATCATTTTGTCCTTGTCTGATTTTCCACCACAGCTGCCTTTACCTTGGAGGTGACCTTGTTGTGTCTGAAGCTTAATGGCTTTAATGTACGGTATGAGTTAAATCTAAGATGATTCTCAAATGCATTGCAGGTAAGTGTTTATGTCACAAAATAAATACAGTAGACTGCTCTTAAGCCCACACCTTAGAATGTTTATTACCGATGCAATTGCTGCCTTTACATAAATCAAAGCACTCAAAGTGCCATATGATCCCAAATGTTTAGTTTAACAGCATAAAATTGAGCAAAAACTATATACAGCACTTTATAGGGGCCATAAAATTCTTGGGCTTGCCATCTCACACGTTTTGCATCACCCTGATCAATCAAAGTTTGCTCAACATTCTAGATAATAAATACCCAGATGAAACAACTATTAGCTTTCAGAGTTACTCTTTTTAAAAAATTATTATGGCCTCTAGCGTGGGTGCTGCAGAATATGACCACACAGCAAGGAGGCCATGGCTTTTTTTCAGGTTAATACATTTTACCATTTTGCAGCCAAAACCTATTCACATTTATTTGGAAATAAGTCTCACCGAGTCCAATGGAGCTTACACCCAAGTAGTGGTGTGCAGGATTGTAGCCTAAAGCTGCTTCACTTACATAGGAGCAAGTTCTACTGAAGTGGGATTCCCATTCTGAGTGATTCATAAGATCTGATGGTGCAGCAAAGCTCTTGCTGTTGAGGGGCAAACCACCCCAGAGGTGTAGTGTGTAGCTATAACTGAGCGGATGGGTTCAACGAACCCGGGGCCCCCAGCTCCACCTCTCCCTATTTTCTTCATTATCTCTCCAAGGTGCCACCAGGGAGAGGGGCGAACATGGGGCACCTCTCCCCTAGCTATGCCGCTGAACTACCCATTATACTGCAGGCACATGTGACAAAGTTCCAGCAACCCCTTCTCCCTTGCAGAAAGTGCCCTCTGCGGAGGGTGGTTTGCCCTGGGGAAGGGATGGGTGAAAAAAGCGTGCTTAAGCCTCCTCTGCCAATCCTCCTTTCCCTGGACCACCCCTGCCAACTTTATTCCCATTCCAGTGTTTCAGATGATGATCAATTTTTTACCTTGGGATAACAGCTGGCAGGGATGTTTCAAAAGAGAAATAATTGGCTGGGGAAGGATTGAGCCCTGCTTTCCTTTCTATCCATTTCCAGTGCACATTGCCCCTTCCCACTGGGGCTTCATTACTGGGAGATGCAGTTTAATTTGAACCTTGATCTGGGGAGGCTGTAATTCAATCCCTTCAGCAAGGCCTAGTTTGTAATCCAGTCAGCTGAATCTGTGCTTGCATCTTTCTGCTTTGCTGTTCTGAGAACCCTCACCTAATGGATTAAATTCACCACCCAGCTCTGAATGAAACTTTAATTTTTTTTCAATTTATGCTTGAACACTGACATCCATTTTGTGTAACTCAAACCCTTGCGTTCTGAGTTTTCCACTTTAACTGGTGCAGCACACTGGCTGGAAAAAGTGAGAAGGTGTTCAAATCTCACCTGAGCCATTAAAGGAAATTTCACGTGCTGTGAGACTTAAAGCAGCTCTTGCCTCAATCCAGTTTGTAATGAGAATGCAAAACCTTATTTGGCCAGAATTCTCATCCACATACAAATGCCTCAGCATTCCCTTTTGCATGAACAAGAGTGAAACATTAACATATATGACAAGGTCGACGCTCAAAGGCAACATAAACTTTACCTGTGAAAATGTCCAGACTCACTAAGGCTGCAATCCTGTGGGTAGTTTACTTAAGAGTAAACCCCTTTGAACAGTATGATACATAACTCTGAGTAAACTTACATAAAATCAGGCTGAACATGTCTATGTGGGGCAATCTTATGTATGTTTTAATGAGCTGTTGGATTATTAAGAAAATATACATAAGATGCTATAAATACTATTAAAATGCTAAGTAAAAAAGATCTTGCCTCTTGCTCTCAGAAACAGCTCTTCTTGCATATTGTGTTTTGTTTCCATGGAAAAATTTGTAATAAGAGCCACCAGTTTCATTCCAGCCACACACAACACAAACTATTTGGAAAACAGGCTCATCTCCTACAGAATAAACTATTGTGCCCCATGAGATGGGCAAAAGTTGCAGGGAAAAGGCCGAAGAAAAGGCAAAAGTTGCAGGGAAAAGGCCAATAAAAGGAGGACAGAGTAGTTCTGCTAGCATAGCACAACATTAACAGGATGGTTGAATACTAGGTTTTCCAGCTCTGATAGCTTCTGACTTGGTTACCTTTTAATAAGAGCACTTCTCTCTCTCTCTCTCTCTCTCTCTCTCTCTCTCTCTCTCTCCAAAGTCAGACATGAAATGTGCAACTTCCAAGGGGACTCATTGATGAAAATCCGTTTCAGCACTCACCTGTGAAATGCAGACTAGCAAAGTCTATGGAATGCAGGAAATCCACACCCTTCCAATCACTTCTATTTTGTTATATTGGCCTTCAGTCCAAGTGAAAGAAACCCAGTGCTTCTCCTCCTAATCCAACCTAGACATGTCATTCTTTGTGGAAAATGGATATAAAGCACTGGGTACCCTCAGGATATTTAACATGCCACCGCAGAGTTCAAATTACGGTGAAAAGACTTAACAAAACCCACTGCTTGACTCCACATTTTAGTCAAATCATGCCCTTCTGTGGACTTCTAAAAAGAGTAGTGGGGAGGGGGCATCACAAAAACATGTGGGCTAGGCCCCCTCTGCCCATAACATGAGGGTTGCATGCCACGCCTCTGTACATACAAAGCTGCTTTATCCTTAGTCAGACCATTGGTGGTCCATCTAGCTCAGTACTGTCTATCTGAAAATGGAGACTGACATACTACTACTACTGCTTTTGCACATCTAGAATACACCAAACATGCTTATCTATCCTTGCAGTAGCCACTAGCAGCCCAAGACATTTTGGTACCTGAAGCAAAGTGTCAAATGCCCCTCACACCATTCCCTCCACACACAGACACTCATCTCTCACTGCCTTACTTGGCTGCTTGGTAGTTGGGTGAGGGAGGGGTGGCAGTGAGTGATAAACGGCACACACACACCCAGTACTTCCGGCTGAAGAGGGGGAAGGGGTGGCAGGGAGGTGCACTGCTGCCCCAAAGGCTTTTATGGACATCGAGCACCGGCAAGGGGAAAGCGGAGGGTGGGGTAAGTGCACCCTCCCCTGCCCTTAATGTGACACACACACCCCAGTTTTGAACTTTGAACCCCCTCCTCCCGTGTTTGAACCTGTTTGGAGGCCCATAAAAGGGCCTCCAAACAGGTTCGTGCACATCCCTAGTTGCCATCTCCCTGGATTTTCTGGGTAGCACCTGGATATTAAGCATAGCTGGATTGCTTAGCCCACCCAGATTCCCCTGGATTTTAGCTTTCATTAAAATAATAATTTTACAAAGCTAAGCTCTAGCCCTTGTAGAAGTGGAGTTATGAAGCAAAATCATTCTGCTCAACCACTCAACTTGGATTAAGGCAGGAGGCTAGCTGGGAGAGTTTTACAAGTACAGTAATGCCCTGAGGAATGTTGCCTTTGTTTTTTGTTTTTTGTTTAAATCAGCTGGGAATCTCTATCAGGCAGTTGAGAGGATAGCTTTCTTTTGATGTAAAACGCTGCTTGCCTACCAGGCTGTGTATTGTAATGTTTAAGGACTTTGGCTTTACATTCTATGCATGCTTCTTAGAAGTAAACACCATTGGTTTCAATCAGATCTTCTCCCAAGTAAGTGTGTACAGAATTGCAACCTTAACTGAAAAGCTGTGCATTTTGTTGTTGTTGTTAATATGTTAAGGAAAATGGTCAGGCAACGATATCTTCCCCAATTATTGTTGGTAGCTATCCAGAGCAAACACAATATTATGCTAATTTGCATAATATGCAAAATATTTGCAAGCCAATTTACATAATGTGCAAATTAGGGTGCCCGGATTTGGAGAGCCAGAATATGGCAACCCTAAGTCCACAGCACCTCCAGTTAAGAGGATCTCAGGTAGCAAAGCTCTTTGGCTTTTTTAACCCTCTCTACTCAAGATCCTTAAAGAAATGCTGCCATTCAAAGTTGACAGGCTAGAGGAACCAGTGGTCTGAATCAGCAGAAGGCAGTTTTCTGTGTAGTTGTGTCAGTGGAGTGGGGAACTAGCAGTCACAAACTACTCCAATAAGTGTGCTGAGACCAGATGCGTAACTATAGGGGGGGCAGGCAGGGCACGTGCCCTGGGCGCCATTTGGTGGGCCACGCGGGGGGCGTGCCAAAAAGTGCCATGACCCCCCCGATCCCCCCCTTCCCCACAAAAAAAATTTTTTTTCAGGGCGGCAGCCGCATGCCCTTGCCAGCTCACGCCACCGCTACCTGCGTCCTGGCCGGCAGCCCGACGGAGTTGTCGTGTGTCCCCTGGGATGGCTTGTGGGGAGTGAGCACCAAGGTCGTCAGCCCCCCTATCCTGTAGCGACCGCGTGGCGGTGGCGGATCGCCGAGTACAGAGCGACGCCGAGGCCTGCTGTCTGGCCCGGCATCGCTTCCCAACTGCGAGGCGCGCCTGCGCAGTTCCCGCAGGCACGCCTCGCAGTTGGGAAGCGACGCCGGGCCAGACAGCAGGCCTCGGCGTCGCTCTGTACTCGGCGATCCACCACTGCCCGCCACCGCCGAGGGGTCGCTACAGGATAGGGGGGCTGACGACCTTGGTGCTAACTCCCCACAAGCCATCCCAGGGGGCACACGACGACTCCGCTGGGCCGCTGGCCAGGGCGCAGGTAGAGGCGGTGCGAGCTGGCAAGGATAGGGTAAAGATGTGGGGGGGCGGGGAGCGCAATTTCAGAGGCAGAGCTTGCCCTGGGCGCCGTTTTCCTCAGTTACGCCTCTGGCTGAGACTTGCTTTGAACATACTTCAAAGAAGAACTTCTGCAAAAACAAAACAAAAAACTCAATGAAACTTTTGTTATGTGCATTTTGTTGTATACAAGTTTGGTATCTGGAATTCTGATGAAAACTTGTTTCATGTGCCAGCATTCCTGACTCTAGGAGTAATATACTATGCAACTGTCCCTCTTGCTTCTATCCTGGACATGGAGTCAGGCCTGGAAATTAAAATGTATAATGCTGTTAAACAAAAGATTGGATCCAGACATACACTCACACAATGGTATGAGTACAAGGGATCTTCTCCACTCCTCCTCCCCACTGCAGTCCCTCTGAGTCCCCCCAAAAGCTGCTTGTGAAAGTTTGGGGACTCTTGGCAATTATGTGGGATGCAGTGCAGGAGGCTGTGGGGGGTTCCCTTGAAACTGGGTGCAAGCACCTTCTGCACATCGCTCTTCTTAAGCCCTTTAACTACCATCATCCCTCACCAACTGTGAGGGTTCTGTTCCGGGAAAACCTCACAGTTGGTGAACTTGCGGTAGATGAGCCATTGAAATCAGTGGCAAACAAGGGGTTAGGGGGGTTGTGGTTATGAAAGGACCACAAAGTACAGTAAAAAAAAAAAAAGGAAAGGAAAAAATACCCCCCAAAAAACCAGGAGTGAGTGGGACCCCTGAAAATGACCCTCCCCAAAATGACCCCTTGACCCCTGAAAAACAGGGGAGAAAAACCCCAAACTGAAAAAAATCTTGCCAAACCATGGATACTCAGGTCGTGGTTGGCGAGACCGGTCACAATTTTCAAATCCACAGTTGGGAAACCCGCGGTTGGTGAGGAACCAACAATGAACAGGAATCCAGCATACGCAGGTCATTACAATTGTTTGTCATACTCTAACTAGCTAACACCTATGTGTCACAATAGAACATCATCCTAAATTATTTTTTTAAAGTTTTTGTAAATTGTGGATGATGCAAGTCATTTAGAGAAAGACATGCTGTTCTGGCAGCTCCAGGTCTTAACGCTCACATCAATTTCGGCGGATGAATCCAACTGAAGGAAGCCCAGGTGGGTACGCAGCTTGGGGAGTCAGTCATGTGACTTACCTCTATGGGGGCTCCCCCAAGGCAGTGGGCCCCCAGACAACTCTCTCCCCTTGCCCTATTATAGTTAGACCCCTGGTGTGTATTTATTGCAGTAGTCAGTGGGCAGAAGGAAGGCTGCATGTTCACAGGGGCCTTCAGTGTCCCTGAGGCAAAATGTTCCCTGGCAGGGCATGGGACAAATCAGCCGGTGGGGGTGGCTTCCAGCTAATGTTAAAGGCAACAAGTGCACAGGGCCCCTCCAGAAAGCGGGGCCCTGGGTGGTCACCCTGCTTACCTTGCCCTGCCCCTGCACATCTGGCCTTCTCATGCATGAGCATTTTTCTTCATTGCACTAGTCCCACATTAATCTAGATGTCAGCTGCTGTGAATGTGCTAATCTGTATCTCAGTGAAATTACACTTGAGCACAATGCTATGAATGTTTACAGAGGTAGGTGCCATTGTGTTCAGTGAGGGTAAGTATGCATAGGGTTGCCGCCTTACTATTGTAAGACAAATGGTGTAGTCATTTGGAAGAGAAGCAACTGTTTTTCTTAACTGGCTAATACAATGGAAAAAACCAGCAGCTATTACACAGGAGGGATAAAACATTTGCAGAAGAAATTACTTATAAAGTTAAGCAAGCTATGATAGTTGAGCAATCACGAAGGGAAGCAGAGATAGTATATAATTCTCAACCCATCCACAAACCAAGTTAAAGCCAAGTACTTCCTTTGCTCAGTTGTGAAACAGACTTTCATATTTATTTTCTGCGCAGGAAGAAAATGAAAAATATGCTAACACAGCAACAAAATCACAGAATATTTTATTCCCCTTAAGGGCATCTGGCTTGGCAGCTGATTTAAAATTTTCATTCCACCGAGATTACATTGCTTTGCAATTTTGTATCTCTGAGTTCATCACCCACCATTTAGAAACCCCGATAACTTCATAAATATTAGTCATTACATTAGAGGCAACATGTTTATATGGCCAGCTTTTATTTATAGCCAAGAGCTATGAATAAAGTGAATAAAAGCAGGCCAAATTAATAAGCAAACTGCTCTTTAAAGAAATGGGCTCCTTGGCAGTATGGAATTATTACATCATGGAAGTCCAATCACATGAGACTGGGAGTCATGTTGGCCTGGTCAAGCTTCTAGAAAACATTTTTCTTAGTATCTTCACATAAAACCATCAGTTCAAACTGCACATGATCAAATTGCTGCAATATGTACCAGCAGATTGATGATGCTTCTTGACTATGGCTGTCATTGTCTAGCTGTCCACTAACAACAGTAAAAGTGGAATGAAACCTTAAACTAACCTGCTAACTTGGCAAAGAGGCACCTTTTAACGTCGTGATTCTCTTTATTTAGCAGGGGGAGAGTAACTGGCCCTATCCACCCCCAGCACAGTACCTCCAGTGACTATTGCTGGTGTCTATCTTGTGTTTCTTTTTAGATTGTGAGCCCTTTGGGGACAGGGAGCCATCTTATGTATTTATTATTTCTCTGTGTAAACTGCCCTGAGCCATTTTTGGAAGGGCGTTATAGAAATTGAAATAATAATAATAATAATAATAATAATAATAATAATAATAATTATTATTATTATTATTATTATTATTATTATTAATTAACTGTATTACCGCTGATTCTCCACCAGAAGGATACACAACAAGGAAAAAATGAGTTCTTGAAAATGCCATTATGGTCTTTGAGGAAGAGCTATTATCTGATGGATATTTGTCCTGTTCCAAACCAAGCTGAGGCCTCCACTAAGGCAGGGATCTGGAAGATCCACAAATCTTAGAGAGTTCTAAGGGGAAAGGAGGTCTTCATTCATTTATCCATCCATTTATTCAATTTTTATACCACCCTTCCTAAAGTGGCTCAGGTCAGTTTACATTAAAATTAATTAAACATTACAATTAACATTAAAAAAACCATTTAAAAGCAGCTAAAATTAAAATTAAAACTAGATATTATTAAAAGCCAAGCTAAAAAGATGGGTCTTTAACGCTTCCATGGAAGATAATCTCACATCCATGGGGAACATGTTCCACAACCTAAGGGAAACAACTGATAAGGCCCAGTCCCACATCACCACCAGATAAACCCAAAGACAGACACACACACACACACACACACACCCCAATTATCTTAATGAGTTGTGGGGATCTTGTAGATAAAGGTGCTCTCTCAGGTAACCCAGACCTAAGCCATTCAGGGCTTTAAAGGTAATAACCAGCACTTTGTACTTTGCCTGGAAACATATCAGCAGCCAGTGCAGCTTTTAAAGCACAGCCATAATGTGGTCTTGGGATACCCCAGAGACCAATCTAGCTGCTGCAACTGAAGTTTCCAAACTATGTGCAAAGGCAGCCCTACATAGAAAGTATTGCAATAGTCCAACCTGGAGGTTACCAGCTGGTGTACCACTGTTTTCAGGTCATTCTCCTCAAGGAACAGGCATAGTTGTCAAATCAATCGCAGCTGGTAAAAAGCACTCCTGGCCACAGCCTCAACCTGAGGGTGAGACCCGGGTCCAAGAGCACTCCCAAGCTATGGACCTGTTCTTCTGGGGGAGTGTAACCTCATCCAGAACAGGACGTTCTGTCCCATCTTGCAGATTACAACCCCCAACTATGAACTCCTCAATCTTGCTTGGATTCAGCTTCAGTTTATTATCCTTCATCCAGCCCATTACTGTCTGTAGGCAAGCATTTAAGGGACTAACACCATTTCCCAATACTGATGTCAAGGATAAATAGATTTGGGTGTCGTCAGCATTGTGATAACACCCAGCACCAAATCCTCTGATGACCTCATCCAGCAGTTTTATGACAGAATGTAGCCCTGAGGGCCTCCATATAGTAGCTCCTGTTTAGAAGAGCAATTGTCACCAACCGCCACAATCTGAAATCTGCCCAGGACATAGGAGCAGTACCACTGTTAGACAGTGCCTTCTATCCCCAAATCATGACTTCAGATAGATCCAGGCAGATGCTCAAGAGAGCTGGGCACAACAGTGTGAGATAGATGCTCCAGCAGATGCTTCAAGTTGATTCCCAGTGTTTACAGCTGCTGCCTCGGTTGAGTGGAGCGGCACCACCCTTTCTCTGGGTAATGCTCTGTTTTTTTAACGGGGCCTTGCCTGGTTTTAAAAGCATTGGTGGTGCTGGGGGTTCTCTACTTGGGCTGATGGGTCCTCGAGGAATAAAGGCATTTTCAGAGGATAAAGTTATTTTCCATTTCTTTGCAACTCCTCTCCTTCTTTCTAGTTATAGCCCACTGGAAGGACCTTGCTGAAATTCCTATCCCTTTGGGAAGAAAGAACTGATCATAAGTATAAGATGGGGCTTTTTCATGACTGCTTCAAGGTTTTGGAATGCGTTCATCATCTTTAGTCTTTTGGAAACAGTGCAAAGCATATTAACTAGAGCCCACTTCATCAGATGTGCATGTATCTTTCTAGTCCACAAACACTTCTGCTACAGTAAATGTGTTCATCTTTAAGGTACCACAACTCTTAGTCTGTTGAAGCAAAAACAACAAATATGGCTGCTCCTCAGGAAGTTGCTGCCATTGAACTTGGCTCTCATTTTAATGTTCACTGCTATATTTTAAATGTGGGTTTTGAATATTTGCTGTTTCATTGTAGTTTTATCTTTGTGGTTTACTCTGAGCATTTGGAAGTATGGAAAACAAATTCTTTAGCCCTATTCAGACAACAGGCCTGTTCAGACAACTGCCAACAACAGGGCAGAGGCCTTGTACCCTGGTCTGCATGACTGTGTGAACTCACGGAAATTGTCCAACCCAGGTTGCACAAAACAGGTAACCCAGCTTTTGTACCTTGCTCTTAAACAAGGTTGGAGGAGAAGAGCACTCTCCTATCTTGCTTTTTCTGGTTGTGTGGATGCACTTACCTTTTCTATGCAGCTGCTGGGACCAGCAGGCCTGGAAAAAATAGAGGGCTGTGGCTACAGGGGCTGTCAACCATGAATGTGCCACTCTGCAAAACACACTCTATGATTTGTAACTGCAGCTTCTTCAGCAAGGCTGTGTCTGCTGCCTGCTCCTTTGTGGCCAGTCAGAGGGCAGCTGCTGATGTAATGAGGCTTTCCAGTTTACTGGCAGTGCAAAGCATGCTAGAAGGCCTGCCAGGCCTTTGGATGACTTTCCACATTTCCAGCTTCCAATTTAAGTAATGGACATCGGGCCTGGCTTAATTGTGTTTGTCTCCTGAGTTTGCTGACTCATACTGAAGTTCTGCTCATCTTCTGCAACTGGGGTAGGAGCTTCTTGACCCTCTTATCCACCCCGAAATAGTTGTGTGAATAGACCTATCATGTTGATGTACATACAGATGTTCATACACATATACATGTTTTTGTGTGAATGACTGTATATGCCTTCATTTAAAAAGGGGTAAAGTTGCTTGCATTTTTCATGAGTTGGACTCTACAGCTGATTCAGTGTCATTGGGAGAAGTGTCTAGAGCAGGGATTCTCAACGTGTGGGTCCCCAGATGTAATTGCACTTCAACTCCCATAATTCCCAACAAAGGCCACTGGGGCTCGGGATTATGGGAGTTGAAGTCCAATAACATCTGGGGACCCACACATTGAGAAACACTGGTCTAGAGTATCACCTGGTCCAGTTTTGGTGGAAGAGTTTCAATTATTGGTGCCCGAGGATGTGGATAAGGTGTTCAGTTGAGTTTGGCCAACCATGTGCATGTTTGACCCTTGCCCTTCATGGCTTATTAAATCTATTAGGGAGGGAATTTTTAGCTGGGTCCAGAAGGTTCTAAATGCCACATTGAGAGAGGGAGTGGTCCCAGTTTAATTGAAAGAAGCTTTTATTCGACTACTCCTAAAGAAACCTAATCTGGACCCAGAGGATGTTAACAACTATAGGCCTGTAGCTAATATTCCCTTCCTGGGCAAGGTGCTTGAGCATGTAGTGGCTGACCAGCTCCAGACACTCCAAGAGGAAATGGATTATCTAGATCCACTTCACTCAGGCTTCAGGCCTGGCTTTGGAACAGAAACCCTGGGGGATGACCTGTGGAGGGAGAGAAACAGAGAAATACAACCCTGTTAATTCTCTTGGATCTCTCAGTGGCTTTCAATACCATTGACCATGGTAACCTCTTGGACAGGCTGGCCGAGTTGGGTGTGAGAGGCACTGCTTGGAGGTGGTTCTGCTCCCACCTCAAGGCCTGTTTCCAAAAGATGGTGCTGGGGGAGTTACTGCTCAGCCCCTTGGCAGTTGTGCTTTGGGGTCCCACAGGGTTCCAATCTTATGCTGTTTAACATCTACATTAAACTGCTGGTAGAGGTCATCTGGAGATTTGACTTGAGATGTCATCAGTATGCAGATGGCACTCAGTTGTATCTCTCTTTTTCATCAGACGCAGGTGTAACGGTGACTGTCCTGAATCCTCAATACAGTAATGGATTAGATGAGGGTGAACAAGCTGAGACTCAGTCCAGACAAGACAGAAGTACTGTTGGTTGCTTTTTCCTCTGCCCGAGTGAATGATGTTCAGCCTGTTCTAGGTAGGGTTGCACTCCCCTAGAAGGACCAGGTTTGCAGCTTGGGGGTGCTTATCGATCCAGCACTGTCACTAGAGGCTCAGATGGCCTCTGTGGCTTGGAGCACCTTTTATCAGCTTCGGCTGATACACCAACTGCAGCCTTACCTGGATAGAGCTAGCTCGGCTACAGTTACTCATGCTCTGGTAACCTCCCGCTTAGACTATTGCATTGTGTTATATGTTGGGCTGCCTTTGACAATGGTCCAGAAACTGAAATTGATTCAAAATAGGGCTGCAAGATTATTAACTGGGGCTGGGCCTTTTGAGCATATTACGCCAGTGCTTCATCAGCAGCACTGGCTCCCAGTCCATTTCCAGGCTCAATACAAAGTGCTGGTTTTAACCATTAAAGCCCTAAATGGCTTGGTTACCCGAGAGAGCGCCTTGCCCCATATGTCCCAACTTGGACCTTAAGATCTTCTTCAGAGGCCCTCCTCTGGGTGCCCCTGCCAAATGAGGTAAGGCTATTAGGGAAAGGGCCTTTTAGGTGGTGGCAGCCTGCTTATGGAATAGCCTTCCCAGTGAAGCTCACCTGGCACCATCACTTTGTTCTTTTAGACACCAGGTGAAGATCAGGCTTTTTAAAATTGATTTTTTTCTTTTAAGTTTTTAAAATGTTTTGTACTGTATTTTGTGTTGTGTTGTGATTTGTTGCGTTTTATGTGTTTTTATTGGAAGTTTTTAATGTTGTATTGTGAGCTGCCTAGAGAACAATTTGTTATGGGACAGCTAACAAATAAAGTTTTCATTATTAATAATTATTAAAAAGTGAATTTGAGTACAGGCCCCTTCAAATGCAGGATACAGAAAGTATGTGTACTAATATATGTGCATGGAACACAATGTGTGAATAACTGTACATGCAAACAGATCTGTGTGTGCATATACTGTACACAGATTATCCGTCTGTTGGTCATAACATGTGAATAGGACATTTGTTAAATGCATTAAGCATTTTGAAGGATGGATAACAAATTTAAAAACACATTGGTCAGCCTGCCTTCCTAGCTACCAGGGCTCTGTCTGAGGGCAGGCTTTTGCCACGGCTGAGGAAAGGAAGCAAAAAAACAAAACAAAAAACAGGCTTGTTCCAGGTCTTCTTTCATCCTTCAGCAGCAGCAAGTCTGTAGCAGCTGAAGCCATCAAATGAAGAAGGAAGTCCACAATGGGGAAATGCAGAGTTGATGAAGGCCTCCGTCCAAGACTGGAGACATCTACTTTTAGTTTCCAAACTGTCTGGGTGGAAAATAGACCAAGTACCTACAGTATATGTTTCCTCTGTAGGGTAAAGAGCAGCTTCAGGTAAGGATTACGCTGAGGAAGCAGCACTGGAGAACGGTGTGATCAAATCAAAGGAGCAGCCGCACATGGCTGGTTTGAAGTAAAATAAAAAACAAACCACAGGATACCCTAATTATGGATCTCCAACATAAGAAGGTCAGTCACATAACCGTTATGTGTTGTGTAGAGCTGGGAAGGGTCTGGGGGGGGGGACAGGAGTGTACCTACCTTTTCCCACATTACCTCCTTTCACTCCTTGCCATGCACCCACATGATTGCTGCAGCAGCAAGCAGTGCAGCAATCTGGAGGTTGGGGATACAAAGACCGGCCTCCGAGAATCCCATAATGTAACTTGTGAGCAGAGCAGTGCTTTGTGGAGGATGACAAGAGATAGAGTGAGGTGGCTGGAGAAAAGTAAGTAAACTCAGCAGGGTGTCTTCACCCCTCATGCCGTGTCCAATTGATCGGCGGCGAGTTGGCCATGGAGAGTTGTCCCATTCCCCATGCTGATACAGCTCCACTTGCCTAGGTCTCTAGTAGCCAGAGAGAACAGGAAGAGCCACTGGTGAATTATTTGACTACAGAGTGGAGCAAAGTGAGAGGGTGATTCCCAAACTATTCTCCTCTCTTCCCCAGCCATGTCGTCTGTCTCTCCTCCAGGGTCAGTTGCATGTTAAAACATGAGGAAAGGTCTGCTGGATGAATCATGGGGGCCATTTTGTTTGGCATTCTGTTTGCAACAAGTTAGTCTGATGCTTCTGAGAAGCTTACTAACAGGGCATGAAAACAACAACTGTGAGCTGTACCATCCCCAGCATTTGGTACCTGTAGGGATGAGAGTCTATCTCCCATTCTGTTTCATAGACTGGCACTGCCACACATTCTGCTTTGCCTGCCTTCTGATTTAATTTGGATAATTTCAGGGTGGGTGTATTGTGAGCACATGCCACAGCTTTCTATTCATTCTTTTTTTCTTTTCTCCATCCAGGTTACTGATATGACTTGTGCACATTGATAAAGCATGGCAGAAAAATAAATCTTGATGCAATCATTTACACCACCATATGAAAATTCCTTTGTTTACTGTGGTTTTATCAATGTGCACTGTATTTTTATGGGCTCCTAGCCCCTAATTTAGTCCTTTTTTCCTTTGGGATGTATGAGTAAGCCGTGCTTCCAAAGACACGCAGGTGCGTCATAGATGGCTTATGACCATGCCAAAGTTCATATGGTGTTGTTCCTATAGGCTTTGTGTGCATTCTGTTTTGTATGTATGTAGCAGTCATGATGCCTTCTCCCCAGAATTTCTGTGGGAGGTGTGCGTCAGCAAGCATGCATCTTACCATGTCCAGTAGACTTTTGTTCTTTGACAATTCATTCTGTGATGCGTTGGAAGCTGCCGTGGTTTGATGCACGATTCCATGTTCTCTCAGGAACTGCTGTGTGGCGCTGGACATATATTCTCCTCCATTGTCTGTGCGTAGGATCTTTGGCTTCCAGCCAAATTTGTTGCTTGCCATTGCTACATATCCTTTTAATTTCTCGAGCATTTGTGACTTCTCCTTTAGTAGAAAAACACACGTGTATCGTGAGAAATAGTCTGTTATTGTTAGAAAATATTTTTGATTACCTATGGTTGCTGGTAGTGGTCCAGATATATCACTGTGGATCAACTCCAGGGGTCTTCCAGTCTTCCTTTCACTCTGCTTTGGGAATGGCTTGTTTACTGCTTTGAACTCGAGACAACAAACACAGTTAGTTACAATGTCACATGGTACAAAATCAATGCCATTAGCTAATCCCTTTTACTTCATGTTCTGGATTGACTCATGACTCCTGTGTCCTAGCCGTCTATGCCACAGTTGCAAGCAGTTTTCATGCAGGCATGACTTAGCAAGGTTCACTTCATTAGGCTGGTATGCCTCAGGTCTTGGTCTTTCTCTGTCTATAGATTCCACACAATAAAGACCTTTGAATTCAGAGCCTACAAGGCAAATTTTTCCATTCTGGGTAACAACACATTGTCCATTTTTAATATACAGTTCACAGCCTTGTTCCTCTAGCTTGGATATAGAAATCAAGGAGCTTGAGAAGTCAGGGATATACAAAACATCTTTAAGAAAAAATGGTTTAACAGATCCATCCAGCAATTTGCAATACAAAATTCCTCCGCCTTTCTTCTTGGCTTTAACTGTAGTATTATTGCCCAAATAAACAGTCTCTTCAGGAATATCAAACAGTTCAGTATAGAAAGCTAGATCATTTGAGATATGCACAGACGAACCAGAATCTAAATAAATGAACTTTTCATCGCTTTGCATTAGATTAACATTATAATTCCTGTTTAAATATCTTCCTGTATGCTTGAAATCATGATTCCCATTCTCCCTGATTGAAATCCTTAGTAAAATCGGTCTTTCTTGTCTGATTCTTGGGACAGTTCGCCACCTTGTGGCCAAATTCGTTACATAGAAAACATCTAAAGGCATTAGTCCCGATTGGCCTCATTTCAGCAGTCTCTCTGCTGGCGGTCATGTGACCTCTCTCTCTGGGCTGAGTTTCTTTGGCGGCAAAGCCAGATCTCTTTGTATGTAAATGTGGGGGCCCCATGCGGTTTCCTCTTGCAGCGTTCCCTCCCCACCTTGGGTTTTGGCTGGAATGATCAACTGTTGCTTTAAGAGCAAAGTTACTTGCCAGTTCACTCTCACAGAGTGAATTCAAAATTTTTCTCCTGCTTGCCTCTGAAGACAGTGTTTCCACAGCCTTTTCAAAGCTTAGATTGGTGTGGGTTTCCAATTGGCCGATTAAACTGCTATAGCTGGGGTGGGGGGGCATGCTTAAGAGCTTCCAGCTTCTGACTCTGAAAATTGTTCCCCTGCTTCTTTAAATTGGAAAAAGAAATCTTCCAAAAATCCCACAAAAGTAGAAAAACAGTCCCCATCTTTATACTGGAGATCTTGCATTTTCTTTCTTAAATTAAAGGTGTATGCCCACCCTTTTTTCATATGCAAGGAATCTAGCTTGCTTAGCATTTCCTTTGAGGTTCCAAGATTACATATAGCATAAAGGAGATTTCTACTCACAGAAGCTGCGATCAAAGCTCCAGCTTTCGCATCTTGGCACAACCATTTTTCTTTGAAAGTTTTCTCAGCATTTGTGGTTCCATCTGCAGGGGGGTCCTGTTCAGTAACGTTTTGGAGTCCTTCGGCTTTCAGTGCAATCCTTAATCTGGTTTTCCATTCCAAATAGTTGTCTGCATTCAGGATAGTCAGCCTGAGTTTTCCTTCTAGGTATGTAGCCATCCTCACTGGCTCCAGAAGGCAGTTGCTGTAGATTAGCAATTCAAAGTGTCCACGCTAGATCTCAATGGATCTCCTGGAACAAACCTAACTCTCTAGTTGCAGCACATGCAGCTCAAAATACTGGGCCCCCATAACCTGTTGGAAATTTTCTGTGGTGAGAGAATCCCTTTCTCATTATAGCAGAGTGCACAGAGGCACAACACAGCGGTAGTTTAGTTAGGCATGTGTGTTTGCTGAGAGTAAAGTAACTTGGAGCCAATTCATAGTTTCAAATCAATATAAAAGGCATTTATTAAGGAACTCCATTCTAGATAGGAAAGTGAGGAGTTAGGATCTCTAATCTATTTATCTAGCTGGATGCAGATGGATTCTGCATCCTCTCTGCACATATGGTGCAGGGAAAGAGGCTTGCCATGTCGCAAGGTAGGAGGCCAGGTAGGGAGAGAGAGAGAAGGAAGGAATTTGAATCCCCTAAGAGTAGCAATCTACATTTCAAAGGGATAGCATCAGAGCAGTGGAGAAGTGATGACAAATGTCTTGACCCTCTAGCCCAGGGGTGGGGAACCTTGGCACTCCAGCTGTTGTTGAACTACAACTCCCATCATCCCCAGCCACAATTATTGTGGCTGGGGATGATGGGAGTTGTAGTTCAACAACAGCTGGAGTGCCAAGGTTCCCCACCCCTGCTCTAGCCCTCTGACTTACTAGTCTGTCCTCCACTGTCTGAGGCAAAGAGACAGCGCAAAGTCCCTTAACTTCCAACAATGTGCACTGTATTTTTATGGGCTTGTGGACATAGATAACTGGGGTGGGGGGAGATGTGCATGAACAGAGGGAACTAAAAGATGCAGCAGACTTCACACATGCAATGGTGTAAAAATCCAGACGCTGACTTACATGATACTCAGCCCTCCATTGTTAGAAGGAGGGCTGCGTATCATGTAAGCCACTTAAAAACTGAATAATAATGGATTGGTTACCTATTGGTGTCTCTTCACAACAAGTCTAGGTAATTTGGAATCTCAACATCTAGGAAGAAATTTGGATGAGAAGAATTGTTGTAAGCATCTCTAGTGTTTAGAGGCATATTGCCTCTGGACTTAGAGGTTCCATTCAACTATCATGGCTAATAGTCATTAGTGGATAGATCCTCTGTGGATTTATCTAATCCTTTTCTAAAAGCTATCTAAGCAAGGTTTTGATGGCCCCCTAAGCAAGAGACCATAATTTTGTCTCCAAACGTTACTCTTGCCCAGAGAAATGGCACCAGCATCTCTCCCCCTGTTACTGATCTATACTAAAATGTATGAATGTCTCCACTTCAGTATTTTACTCTGAAACCTTAGGAACATAGGAAGCTGCCAGATACTGAGTAAGACCATCTGTCTATCCAGCTCATTATTGTCTTCACAGGCTGGCAACGGCTTCTCCAAAGTTGCAGGCAGGAATCTCTCCCAGCCCTATCTTGGAGAAGCCAGGGAGGGAACTTGGAACCTTCTGCTCTTTGCAGAGCAGCTCCAGACCCTGAGGGGAACATCTTACAGTGATCACACATCAAGTCTCCCATTCATATGTAACCAGGGCAGACCCTGCTTAGCTAAGTCATGCTTGCTACCACAAGACCAACTTTCTTTTCCTTGATTTAATGCCACCCTGAGGTTTTTCACACGGGGCTTTTACAGCCCTTTAACTTACATCTCCTCTGGAATGGAGGGGGTGTGTTCACATATTGGCCAGATTTACCCCAAAGGCCCTGTGAGTTATCAGGGAGCAGTTCACGCACAATTTGGGTTTTTCACTGCACGTTAGAATGTAGCCCAATTTATATCCAGAGTTTAAAAAATCCACTATTGGTGTCAGTTTTTTGGGACAACTTCGAGTTCGCAGTAAACTCGTGGTAAAGCCTGCTGTGCGTAAAAATCCTAGGAGCATTTTCAGACATCAGGCTATACCACAGGTTTAATGCAAGTTCAAAGTTGCTAAAAAAAAAAACCCCAAAAAACCCTGATGCAAAAAGTGGAATTTTTTTACCCCAGATATAAATCGGGCTGCACTGTAACACACAGTGAAAAACCCAAATTGAATACAAAGTGCTCCCCGATAGCTCGCAGGGACTTCGAGGTAAATCTGGCCAATATGTGAATGCTCACCCTTCATACTGGAGGAGATGCAGACTAAAAGCCCTGTGTAAAAAAGCTCCAGCAGACTCCTTTTAGCAGTGATGAAAGTTGGACAAATGTTTCGCAAGAGCATTTCAAACTCTGTATTCAGAGTTTGCTTCTGTAGAAAAATGAAACATACACATCCGTCTATGATAATCGCAACTGAAAATTTGTCAAAAGTGGAGGAACATACTGTTTCAAAAATATGGAAATGGCTCTGTACCAAACTTCTACTAAGTAGTAAAACATGTCGGTTCCTGTTTGCAACAGCTGTACAGAGTGTCTGTTCCCCACAATGGGCAATATTTGGATAAATTAAGAAAAAGACTAAGATCCAGACTACATCACTCAATAGTACTACTTGGGAGTTATGCTAAAGGACTAATTAATTTCAGTAGGACTTCTGTCAAGCAACTTAGTTGGGATGTCAGTCAATATCTTAATGTTGATGTGGTAAAGGGAGAGCATCAGTGCAAATCGATTTTGACTTATCTTTCTCTCCTGGCCTCCAATTGTCTGCAGGAATAGAGAGTAGGTTATGGACTCTGAATCATACCCATAATTTTGTTGTGGTCGCACTAGTTGCACATTCAGAAAGATATTTATATGTGACAGGCTGTACAAGAATGGGAATGGAGATGCACGTTTAAATGTGCATTAGGATGTTTATCTTATTGAAAGCAATGTAATAGAGACAGTATCCACACTCAGATGCACATTCCCGTGTGCATTGGAACATGCATCACATTTATGCTCATGGTTCTCTCAATCCATCAATTGATAGGTACACAGAAGCCTGTTTCTACAGCTCCAGATGGCATCAACCTTTTGCACCAGTAACCCTAATGACCAGTAGGGGCATTGAGAGTAGAGATAATCAGTCAGGGTCTCCTTCTCCTTCTCTATCTGTTTATCTCTGCTTCTATGACCCCTCAATTGATAGAGTGTACTCAGGAACTTCCTGGGAGTGACTTCTTTCTTCTTCCTCTTCTTCTTCTTCCCAGAATGCTTCTAGCTCGCTCTCTCAGCACCATGTAGCCAGAACTTAAGTTATAGGTCTTTTTCTATCACATGCACTTTTGAATGAAGAAGATTAGTTTCACCTTACATGAATCTCCATGCTTATCAGGGGCGGAACCATCATTGGGCCAACGGGTTCAAAGAACCCGGGCCACGCCCAATCAGGGGCCATGCTTTGCGGCCCCAAAATGCCCCCCGCGTCTGAAGTCAGATGTGGGGGTGCTGGTTTAGCTCCTGAGCAGGGGCCACGCAGCCCCCGTTAGGGAGTTAAAGGGCTGCTGCTTTCGCGGTGCGGCCAGGAGTGGCTCTTCCCTGCAGGACAGAGCAGTTCTTTCCTCCAGCCTGAGTCTAGCTCCCGAAGAGAGCTATGCTGCCCCTTCGGGAGTTAAATGGCCAGCTCTGCGCTGGCCTAACTTGCTCCCAAATGGAGCTGCAGGGCTCCGTTTGGGAGCCAGGCCACGCCCCCCGTGTCTGACGTCAGATGAAGGGGGTGCCACCACGGCTGCACACAGGCCACTGGCGGTCAGGCTCCACCACTGATGCTCATCGTTTACAAGCTGTTGCCCCTGAAACCCTCTTAACTTCAGCTGTAATGGGAGTGAGTTAACCTAGCTCCTGAAACACTCAGCTATATAAGTAATTACCCCCAACAAACACAAGGCATGGCAGCCCACTCACCCAGCTGTGTGAGATTTGTTTGGCTTGGTTTTGCAAGTCAGGTTAACCAAGACGAGGCTAGGTGGTAAGAAATTAGGAAGTAAGTAACAGAGCTGATTGTATCTAAGCTACAGGAAGTTTTTCACACCCGGCTGTTAGTTCGCGTTTCTTCCAGAATGGAGGTATACTATGTTCACATATCGGCCAAATTTACCCCCAAGTCTCTGCGAGCTATTGAGATGCACTTCACACACAATTCGGGTTTTTCATTGCACATTACAGTGTAGCCTGATTTATACCCAAGGTAAAAAAATCTACATTTTGCATCGATTTGGGGGGCAACTTCGAACTTGCAGTAAACCCTGCTGTCTGAGAAAGCTGCTGGTGACTGCTGCAAATGAGAATCTGCTGGTGGCATTGGGGCTGCTTATTGCGATAAGTGACCCAGGGATGAAGGAATGTTCCTTGTGGTGGGAAATTCCTTTTCTGCTTGAAGAACAACAGTCTCCTACCTCATCTATTGGAGATTTTCCTGGCAACAGTGGCAAGACTGAAAGGGAGATGCACTTTTGTCCCAGGCCACATGGGGTCCAGTAGTAGCTAGTGAAGCTACTAAGGCTTCAGTTAAATAGGAATTTAAATAGAGAAGATGATGGTACATTTTCATTTCTGCTTCCTTTGAAGGAAAAAATGATGCATTTCCTGAAAGCAACAGATGGTTTTGATTGTTCTACCCACAATGAGGTCAACAACAGTACAATGCTAAACATGCGTGAGGTTCTGGTTTTGATATGAAAATTTCCATTAAGGGAGAGTAGGGTCATGCGTTTAAAAAAAAATAAAAGAACCAAACAAACCCAAAATCTTACCTCTCTCTCTCTTTCACATTTGAAAATATATAGTGCATATTTTGGCACTAGCTAAGCTTACAACCATTGGTTCCTCTATCAGCTGCTGCTTTAATAGCATTTTCCTACTTGAAAGGGCTTATTTCTGCATGATCCCATTCAATCAGGTTCAGGTAAAGAAAATGATATCACAGTAGCCAACCAATTTTGCTAAATGGTGTCACCACTGAAGATATATGAAGCCCTCTCATTGCCCTCATTTTGGGAGGGAACAGAAATAGGAAGCCAGAGGTGCTCTTACCCCTGGACCTTTGGGCCAATGATCAGGGCCTCCACAGCCCTGGGGGGGGGGCTCCCAAATCCTCTTTATCCTTTATCCTTTATCCCAAATCCTTTAGTCTGTCCTGGGTGGTGTGGCCACCTGGTGGAGCATGACGATACTTAATTTGCAGGGGAGGAGTGTCTCCAAAGGCCTTTAGGTCCAGGCTCCAAAATTACCTAGGTGCACCTCTGCCTGTCCCCATTTCCCAGAAAACCATGCCAACACTACCTTGCTCTCTGTGCTGTTATGCTGGTTTTATTGCTTGCCAGCACTACCCTGTAAGACTTTATCCTGAGCCAGCTCAATTGGCACATAGTTACATATAACTTGTAACCTCTGCTAACTTGACAAAGAGGCACCTTTTAACGTGGTGATTCTCTTTATTTAGCAGGGGGAGAGTAACTGGCCCTATCCATCCCCAGCACAGTACTTCCAGTGACTGTTGCTGGTGTCTATCTGGTGTCTATCTAGGCCTTGGGCCTGTTTCTTTTTAGATCATGAGCCCTTTGGGGACAGTGATCTATCTTATTTATTTATATTAATTCTCCAAGACGGGCCGTGCGTGGTGACGTGGTAGAAAGGAAGTGATTGGCTGACAGAGTTTGCAAGCAGAAGCACCTGATTGTGCAGTGGGGATTCCATATGCAGATATGGAGAAGGAGCCTGTGAGAGCAGAAGCACCATGGTGATTGGGCAGTGGGGATTCCATATGCAGATAGGGAGAAGGAGCCTGTAGCACTGTGGTGATTGGGCAGTGGGGATTCCCTATGCAGATAAGGAGGAGGAGCCTGTGATGGTTAAGGTCAGTTGGAATGCAACTGTTACTGGTCGGAAGATGTTCTTGATTGTAGAGGAGAGGAATAGATAGATAGATAGATAGATAGATAGATAGATAGATAGATAGATAGATAGATAGCAGGCAGGGGTCTGCAGAAAGACGGGTTGTGAGGGATGAAGGAGCCCCTTCAGGAGAAGGAGGCTGTCGTTGTGTGAATTAGATGAGGAAACAAGAGGAACAAAATATGTTGACTCAGGGAGGGAGGGAGAGAAAAAAACATGAAGGGACGGGGAAGAAAGAGTGGGGAAGAGCGAGTGGAGGAGAGAGAGAGAGAGAGAAAGAAGGGAGGGAGAAGAGAGACAGAAGGAAGGGCAAGGGACGGCCCTGAGCCTGACAGCAGCCTGAGGGGAATGAGTGGCCATGACAGCACTAGCAGCAAGGAAGGGCCCAGTCAACCACTGCTGCTGTTTCAGGCTACCGAGGCCATTGTTGGAGGGAGGCAGGCAGGCAAGGGACTGGCCCGGTCAACCACTGCTGCTTCTCCTGGAGGGAGGAGCAGGAGCAGGGTTCAGATGAGGGTGGGGAGGTCTCTGGGGATAGAGGGCTGCAGCTTGGCCAATAGGCGACAGCAATGCTGCAGCCACGACCAAGAAGGGTGAGGGGGATGGAAGCAACGGGATGGAGGAGGCGCAGAAGTGTAGCTCAGGTGAGGGTGGGGAGATCTCTGAGGTAAGGGGAGCAATCAAGTACTAACGCGCAAATGCTCTAGAGCAGTGATTCTCAAACTTGGGCCCTCAGGTGTTATTGGACTTCAACTCCCATAATCCCCAGCCTCAGTGGCCTTTGGTTGGGGATTATGGGAGTTGAAGTCCAATAACACCTGAGGACCCAAGTTTGAGAATCACTGCTCTAGAGGGTGCAAGAGTTCCATCACTGAACCTGAGAGAAATAATGGTGGCGGTCAGGATGCAGAGGTGGAGGGCCAGTGGGCAAAGCCCCTCCAGCATGAAGAGGTGGGTGGACGGCAGGCAAAGCCCCACCAGCCAGCAAGAGGAGGCAGTGGTGAGGAGAAATAATGGCGGTGGCGGGGAGGTGGGCAGACGGCGGGCAAAGCCCTACCAGCTGGGAGGAGGAGGTGGGAGGCAGCAGCGGGATGGCCTGGCCCTGGCCCGCCTAATGGGGAGCACTGCGGGGGGAGAGTGGGGGAGAGCGCTGTGGGGGGGAGAGCGAGCGCACTGCGGGGGGGATGCCACAGGCTCAGTGCACAACTGCACAGATGCTCTGTGCCGGGTCAGCTAGTTTATTTATTATTTCTCTGTGTAAACTGCCCTGAGCCATTTTTGGAAGGGCGGTATAGAAATCGAATGAATAAACGAACGAACTAAATAACTATGTATGTTCTTATATGGAATTCTCTGCCATGGGATGTGGTGATGTTTACTAGCTTGGGTGGCTTTAAAAGGGGCCTAGACAAATTCATGGAGGACAGGTCTATCAGTGGCTACTAGTCTGGTGGCTATAGGCCACCTCCAGCCTCAGAGGCAAGATGCCTCTAAATACCAATTGCAGGAGAGCAACAGCAAGAGAGAAGGCATGCCCTGAACTCTTGCCTGTGGGTTTCTCAGAGGCGTCTGGTGGGCCACTGTGTGAATCAGGATGATGGACTGGATAGGCCTTGGGCCTGATCCAGCAGGGCAGTTTTTATGCTCTAACTCAGGGCTGCTCAACTTCGGCCCTCCTGCAGATGTTGGCCTACAACTCCCATAATTCCTGGCTATTGTCCACTGTGACGGGATTATGGGAGTTGTAGTCCAAAAACAGCTGGGGGGCCTAAGTTGAGCAGGCCTGCTCTAACTAATTGGGGCAGAATATGGGTGGATATCCATGTCCATATTCTGCCTGAACTAGTCAACTATGCACACATAGAGTGGAGGAGCAAGAGAGTGTTGGCCCAGCTGTTTTCACAAAAGGCATAAATTTCCTCTTCATCCCTAAGTGGGGTGTGTGCATTTCACAAGGAGTGAAAATATTCCTGGAATACACCTTGGTTTAGAAGCGGTCAACATGTTTCGACCTGGCCACAGTGGATAAGCCCACTTGGATAAGCACTAACCACAATTAACCCTGACAGCGAGAAGTAGAGACTTGTTTGTTATGTGTTCTCCTGTTACTTCCTTCCAGGAATGTCCCTTTTGGCTGCCTTTTCTGATGCTTATCTGTGGAAGTTGAATCAGCTCATGTCTTACCATTGTGGTGACTGGACTCCAAGAACTCTTTAAACCTTTGACTTAATGTCCACTAAGAGCTGATTCATACATAACAGTAAATGTCAGCACAAATTCAAAACTTAGCATGCAGTGTGGAAAAACAGCTCCATGTCATATTTCATCAGAGGTTCCTTATGGAACCCCATACTGGGAGTGGGGCCAATTGTGGCAAAGGAGTGAGGATCCCAACTCCTGAGTATGAGCCACATTCAGTGCCTTCTGCTGAAAGAGATCAGCGGCCCATCTAGCCCCCATATGGTCTACTCTGACTGGCAACAGCTCAGGCAAAGGGCTTTCCTAGCCCTGCCATCTGATATCTATTATCTGGACCCTTCTGAAAGTAAAGCATGTGCTCAACCAGTCCTGGACCTGCACTTGCAAGATCAGGCAGGAATTCAGCTGGTGATTCCAAGGCATCTTCCCCCCTTTGATGCTGCTTCTCTGATGCCTCTTCCTTGCTTCAGCTCAGTGCACTTTGAAAGGCTTAACGCAAGTTAAGGAGATTCAACAGACATGTGCAGAGCACTTGGGCTGTCATGTGGGGCCAGCAGGGAGTCACTGCACACCCCCTGGTGCACACCCAGGGGCCTGACACTCACTTCCACAACCTCCCACCTTCCGCAGCCCCACTGGGCTGCTCGCCCGCCACTTCTGTCACCACCAGCTTGCCTCCCTTTGTTGGCTGCAATGCAATCTAATGATGCATCTAATAATGCAGACAAGGCAGGCAGCCAACAGTGCCGGTTATTGCTGGGGTGGGCTCAAACAGGGGCAGTGATGTCATAGACCACATTGTGGCCACCAAAGGGAGGCAAGCCGCAACAGTGGTTGTGGGTGAGCAGGCCAGTGGGAGCCACAGAGATGAGTGGTGGCAGATGAGTAGCAGTGGTGGGGGTGGGTGGGGGTGCTTGCCACCAAAAGATATAGCCACCGGCTGCCACCAACGTCGTTACACCACTGGTTAAATCTAGCTCTTTTTTTTTTTTTTTTTTTAAGTAAACATTTCAGCATCCATTTGGTATACTCGGCTTACTGGCAGGGCCAGGGAGTGGGTGATGGGATGGATAATTTTACTGTGAACTATCCTAGTTGCCAAGAAGCTGTTAAGAAACTCAGGAAAGTGAAAAGAGCCCTGGCTGGACATGCCTTTGTTTGAATCTAGGGGGAAGGTGGGAGTTTCCCTGGCAAGTGCTAACGCCAGACGAGTCTGTTCTCTTGCCAAAAATCAGAAAGTTACTTTCGATATGGCAGCAGAAGCTACTGTTTGCTAAAGGAGATTTACAGAACTGAGCTGTGAGGCTGTATTCCCATGATCAATTGTTCTAGAGCAACGGCTGATCAACTTGCTTCAGCCACTGATTTGTTTGTAGATTTAAGGGGGTAATTGATGAGCTCAGAGTGAGAAAAGGAGCAAGAGACAGTTTCCCTCGCTATTCCCCCACCCACCCCCACTATGGGATAACTATCTCCTATGTGCTACAGAAAAAGGTTGACATTTGTGTTTCATAGCGAGGATACAGTGGCCAACATTGTGGTTAATGTGGTAACGAACAATTGCGCTAGTGCAAGAACATTTAATAGCTGTGCAAAGTCACAGGGATGCTCAATATTGTACTCTTCTGCAAAGGTTTGCTGCAAGACACCTGGCAAGCCACAGGTTACACATCTGGTTGTGCAATGCAAACACATTTGTGCTAGTGCAACACTGATCTGGAATCCAAACTCCAGATTAGCGCAACAGTCTTGCATTAATGCAACATGCTCGCAGTGTTTGTCAGGATGTCGGCCACGGACTACAGTTATTACACACAGCAGACTGGCTAAAATATGTGATTTTTCTGTAACCAAACATGAGGTTATTTTTTGAGTATTTATTATGCTCTTTGCTCCCCTGAGTGGTGAGAAGTTCTAGGTATAGCACTCCTTCTTTGGAGAGAAAGAGCACTGGAACTTCACTACCCTACAGCAGATTCCCCAGTGAGAGCCACATCTGAACTTCCAGTCTTCAGCCCACACACAGCTCTGGGTCTCTATTAGCCATTAGGAAAATCACTTTGTATGAAGCAGCCCAGACTTGAAATGGTAATGTTTTAAGACAGCCACTAATGCACCCCCAAAGCCCAAAAAGTGCTGTAATGCACATTTTAAAAAGAGAGAGAGAGTAAAAGCCATTCTAATTTGTTATTTGGCAAACCATAAACTCTATTAAGCCACAAATCTTCTCTATTTCCCAATGAACTTGTGGTCTGTCTCAGAAGTATAATTCCTCCAAGAAAAACTGTAGTAGAAGGAGCATTATTTCACAATTCCATTAGAATAATATTAGTCATTGTTTTCAGGAAACACCCTTCAAGAAACAGAAGTCGAGGGCGGGGGGACAGATGGGCTAGAATCAGTGTTCCTCCGTTTTAAGAGGCCTCAGTTTGTTATTACAGAAGACGGGCCATTCTATAATTCTTGCATGTGAAATGAAGGGAGGGTCTTACAGGTGAATGGCTAATGAGGCCATCCCTTCAAACAGTGTCATAAGCATTAATCAAGGTAAGGTGGCTTCAGGTGACAGGTGCAGGGAAGCAGTGGACACCGCAGGCCTCCACCACTGTGGATGTAATTCCACCTGAATGCCTTTCCACTTCTGATCTTTCCCGCCTGCCACTCTCCCATCTCCTTCTCTTCACCCATCCCTCCAGCTGGTGCCCTCCTTACCCAACGGTGCACCAGTGGTGTGGGATGGTGTATTAGCCACAGCTCCTCTTCTTAGACACCTGGGTACAGGGCAAGAGGGGGGGAAGAACAGTGCACTCCACATGTCACCAGGGGGTGTGGGGAGGCAGGTGGGGGAGAGAAGCTCTCCGTGCAGTTTCAGGTGCTAAGGTGCCAACACATGCATGCTCATAAATATGACTTTAAGCATGCATTCCACTGCAAACCTTGTTTATTGAGCCCTTTGCGGTAGCATCTGGGCTTAGTTGCTGAACATACTAGTGGCTTCTCGTGGTCATATCACCATGGTTTACACAGCTAGAAGTTCACCTGAGCTAGCTTTTGCTACCTGCTTCCATTTAGCCCTTGGATGTGGTGGCTTTGTCATCTCTATTCCAGATCTGAAGAAAAGGAAACACAAAATTTTTTTCTTCCCAAGTGCATAGTTTGCTTTTTTTCAGGGTGAAATGAGTTGGCCTATGGCTTTCCTTCTGAAGCCACAAGCAACTTAAAATGACCGTGTTCACTTGCAACCCAAGTCAACATGCATTTTGCATCTGAATCTTCCACAATGCAGGCAGATTTTGAGCTTTATCATCTAGTATATCACCACAATAGAGAAAACAGCAAGTGCTTCATGTTCTCAGGTTTTGTGAAGAAGGATATTATATTTGGCAGCACTGTCCTTTTGGAAAGTGAGAGGCACCCTACCAAAGGTGGAACATTCAAAGGTATTAGTGAAGGACAGAAAATTGTTTGTGATATTTTTACCTTCAGAAGCGTGCCATTTGAATTTTCTGCCACAGCCATGAAATGTGCTGGGCTGCCTCCAATAATAGGAATGTCACGGTGATGTGTCAAGGTGAAGAGAGCCCACTACATCTAGGCCTCTGAATAGCTCGATGTCCTTTGATGACTGGTGGCTGCTAGCTACTGATCTTACTCCATCTGTTTGGAATAGGAAATATTTTGGCTGATAGCCACCAAAGGAGGTCGAAGTCTATGTTTCTGCAGCTGTCTGGCAAGAACAAATGGTGGGGGTAGGGGCTTCAAGAGTATGTTGTTGCCTTTGGAAAACTGTGATTGTCTTACAGAATAGCTGTCTACAAGGGCTTGGCATCAGCTGGCCCTCAGTCTAAACATCTGCTGCCTCCAGTTTAGGATTTTTAGTTTGTTTTTTTACTAGTTCCACTTCCAGCCACTGAAACCTCTGTATCTCAAAAATAAAAATAAACTCAGTAGTGTGGTAAACCAATAGGGCAATTACAGTGAGGGAAATAAGTATTTGATCCCCTGCTGATTTTGTCCATTTGCCCTCTGACACAGAAATGACCAGGCTATAATTGGAATGGTAGGTGTATTGTAGCTGTGAGAGACAGAATAACAACAAACAAACCCTCAAAAGCCCAGTGCCCAAAAGTCAGCGATGGATTTGCATTGTAGTGAGGGAAATAAGTATTCGATCCCTTCACAAAAGATGTCTTAGTACTTGGTGGCAAAACCCTTGTTGGCAATCACAGAGGTCAGACGTTTCTTGTAGTTGGCCACCAGGTTTTCACACAACCCAGGAGGGATGTTGTCCCACTCCTCTTTGCAGATCCTCTCCAAGTCAGAAAGGTTTCGAGGCTGATGTTTGGCAACCCGAACCTTCAGCTCCCTCCACAGATTTTCTATGGGATTAAGGTCTGGAGACTGGCTGGGCCACTCCAGGACCTTCATGTGCTTCTTCTTGAGCCACTCCTTTGTTGCCTTGGCTGTGTGTTTTGCAGAGGCGTAACTATAGGGGGGGCAGGGGGGGCATGTGCCCCGGGCGCCATCTTTTTTGGTCACATGGGGGGCGCCGCCATGACAAAAAAATTTTTTTTTAATTTTTTAAATTTTTTTGTTAATACAAATGTTTCCTGCTCAGTGCAGCAGCGCTGCAGCAGTCAAGGGAGCATGTTGGCACCCCCTCCCCCACGAGCGGTCCCTTCCGCGCCGCCCGCGCCCCCCCCATTGCTTTGCTGGCGCCTGGCGGCCAGTCAGTGGCCTGGCTTGGCGGCGGCGGGCGCTTGTGAGGAAAAACCTAAGTATAATGTAGTATGCTGGGGGCACGGGGGGGGCGCCATTTCAATGCTTGCCCCGGGTGCCGTTTTCCCTAGTTACGCCTCTGGTGTTTTGGGTCATTGTCATGCTGGAATACCCATCCTCGACCCATTCTCAATGCCCTGGCTGAGGGAAGGAGGTGCTCACCCAAGATCTGACGGTACATGGTCCCGCCATCGTCCCTTCGATGCAGTGAAGGTGTCCTGTCCCCTTAGCAGAAAAACACCCCCAAAGCATAATGTGTCCACCTCCATGTTTGACGGTGGGGATGGTGTTCTTGGGCTCATAGGCAGCATTCCTCCTCCTCCACACTCGGCGAGTTGAGTTGATGCCAAAGAGCTCGATTTTGGTCTCATCTGACCACAACACTTTCGCCCAGTTCTCCTCTGGATCATTCAGATGTGCATTGGCAAACTGCAGACGGGCCTGTACATGTGCTGCCTTGAGCAGGGGGACCTTGCGGGCACTGCAAGATTTCAGTCCTTCACGGCATAGTGTGTTACCAATTGTTTTCTTGGTGACTATGGTTCCAGCTGCCCTGAGATCATTGACAAGTTCCCCCCGTGTAGTTCTGGGCTGCTTTGTCACCGTTCTCATGATCATTGCAACTCCACGAGGTGAGATCTTGCATGGAGCCCCAGACCAAGGGAGATTGACAGTTATTTTGTGTTTCTTCCATTTGCGAGTTATCGTGCCAACTGTAGTCACCTTCTCACCAAGCCGCTTGGCGATAGTCTTGTAGCCCAGTCCAGCCTTGTGCAGATCTACAACCTTGTCCCTGACATCCTTCGACAGCTCTTTGGTCTTGGGCATGGTGGTGAGTTTGGAAGCTGAGTGATTGCTTGCTTCTATGGACAGGTGTCTTTTATACAGGTACTGTAACAAGCTGGGATTAGGAGCACTCCCTTACAAAGGGTGTTCCTCATCTCAGCTTGTTACCTGCATAAAGTGAAAAGACACCTGGGAGCCTGAAATCTTGCTGGTTGATAGGGGATTGAATCCTTATTTCCCTCACTACAATGCAAATCCATCGCTGACTTTTGGGCACTGGGCTTTTGAGGGTTTGTTTGTTGTTGTTCTGTCTCTCACAGCTACAATAAACCTACCATTCCAATTATAGCCTGGTCATTTCTGTGTCAGAGGGCAAACGGACAAAATCAGCAGGGGATCAAATACTTATTTCCCTCACTGTAGGTGCGAGGTGGGAACAAAAAAACAGAGACACCATGCCAGCTAACATTTCCCTATTTTCCCATTCACCTGAATGGGAAAATAGGGACATGTCGGCAGGTATGAGACACTAGTAAGATAATGAAAAACAAAAATTACTAAAATAAAATCTTCAAAAAAGCCAAAACACAGTATTTATTTATTTGTTTGTTTGTTTATTACATGTATAAACCGTCCCATCCAGAGGCTCTAGGCAGTGTGCAACAACTTTTAAAAAGATATAAAAACACACAATTCAAAACACAGTGCTAAAAATATATATATATAAAAACAATTCAAAAACAATTCAAACCATCTAAAACCAATTAAAATACTTTTTTAAAAACACAAAACTTTACAAGCCTTGGAAGACCAGGCCAAACAAATACGTTTTTAGGGCTCTCTTAAAGGCCAACAGCGAACCTAAACTGCGAATGTCTGCTGGGAGTGCATTCCATAGACCAGGAGCAGCTACAGAAAAGGTCCGGTTCCGAGTCGTCACCAGACGTACGTATAGGAAGAAACAGGGGAAATTCCAGTTAGGCAGGAATACAATTTAAAACTATGAAACAAACAAGCTTGCTAGCCTTTTAATCTAAGGCTTAGCAGGTTCCAAATGGCCCAGCTTCCTCACTGCTAATTCCCCCAGCAGCTTCAGCCTGATCCTACATAACCTTCCAGCCTCTCAGCTCACACAGCAGTCTGCTTCCCTCTCTCTTCTCCAACTTTCCCCTTTTATTCATTTCTCTTCCCCCCCCACCCCACTCCCAAGGTATATACAGCCCAATCAGCCACCTCCCCACCATCACTGGCCACATCTACAATATCAGGAGAACCTTGGACCAGCCACAGTCTGCCAGCCTGACCTACCTTGCAAGGCTGTTGTGAGAATACAAGAGCTAGCCTCTGTATTATGCCACTCTGAGCTGTTTGAGGAAGGTTCAGATGCAAATAAAATAGATCAGGAGTTCCCAACCTTGGATTCCTAGATGATAAAGGCTGTTGTAACTGGGGATGATGGGAGTTGTAGTCCAACAACATCTGGGGACTCAAAGTTGGGAACCCCTAAGATAGATGATAGCTAAAAGAAGGGGGCAATTCTGTGACAGACGTTTCCTGCCAGGTCTCAAAATGTGTTATCAGATATAAATGGGTATACTTTAACTGCTATAGTAATCTTCATACTGGTATTAAAAACATTTTTAAAAAAACTTTGTACAACTGAAGCTCATTCCCACGGAAGTCGCTTGTAAGCTCAAACAGTCTGAAAAGGAATGGAAGTAGCTATTATGAAACTTTGCAAAACATCTCTAGACAGGACTTAAATGCCTCACACTGTAGATAAAGATGGATTGGCAAACTCTCCGATCAAAATCTCAGAGCCCACATTAAGATACAGACGTTCATTGTTAATGTATTAGCATCAGCATGGGAAACAAGGGTCTGCCAGCTTCCAACATCAAATTTGCATCTCTGCACTATAAAATATTAATTTGGTCCCTGCTGGTGTTGCCTTTCCCTTGAAGGCTCTGGACAGCAGCAAGCCCAAGCCCTTGACATTTCAGTTTTATTTACAGACATGGCAGCAGCAATTTGTCAGGACCCATTGTCCTCAGGGCTGAAAGGAATTTTGCTAATGAATGAGCTGTGTTGTGTTGGTGATAAGACAAACCAATGTTTGGAAGGGCTGTCTGCCAGGTATCAAAGAATAGCTTCTAAAGACTGAAAGAAGAACCTGGTGACAACTCATTCATATTGGCTGTGGTGGTGATCAGTGAGTCTTTGCTGGAGCTAGCGTTTGCAAAAGAAATGTGGAAGCCACCATCATCGGCAAGTTTTGCTGTGACATACCCATTGATGCAGCAATAGGGGAAAGGATGCAAACTCCATGACTGTTCTTAAAGTTTGGCAAAAACAAGGCCTGGGCCTTAGCAACAGGCTGATGGTTGCCAGAGAGGGCATTTTACTTTGATTTGTCTGTTGTCTGAATGCCAGGCATCTTACATGTTAAATGCTTAAGGCTGCTATCCTGAGCACACATTCTAGAGAGCAAACCCAACTGAACACAGCAGGATGGACTTCTGAGTAAACATGCAGACGATTGCGCTACACACCTACTAACTGTTTGGCATGTAAAATGTGGGATTCAGATATATTCCTCTCACACATTAGGCACACATGAAACACCTGGGATGCCTCTTTCTTCTTTGGAAACTTGTATGTTGCATTTAGAAAGTTCTAGTAGTAGGAGGGGACAAAGAAAATATTGCCTTTTAATAGAGTGTTTTATATGTCACGTCCCTCAGTATGGTTGCCTTTTACAGGGCCACTTCCATGGTAGGAGAGAATACTGGCCTCTTCCCCCTTTTAATTGGATGACCATTTTCACTTTTTTAAAAAAACTCACTGGCTCATTGTGATGTCTTTTTTTCTCTCTGCTGCTTCTCTTACCTTTTATAGGATTTTATTGGTTCTCTTGTAAGTTGATGTTTTTAGCCACCTTAAAATACATATGAAAAGTGGGATATAAATGCCCAAGATAATGTATAAATAAAAATTAATTTTAAAAAACTGGAGCACGCCAATGTGTTATATGGTTTAGTCCCAAATATTGAACTAACAGTGTGAGCAAGGTGGGTGAGGCAACCCGCATGGAAGGGAGGACACGTACAGTTCAGTGATGTATGATGAGGTTGTGCAAAAGCACAGTTCTGGGAATGCTGTCATTAAAACTTGTCTTGATGAACAGCCTTCTGTGTATTCCTTCAAAGAAAAAAGAGAAAGGAATAAGATCTAACCAGCCGGAGACTAAAGTACCTGAGGGATTACTTCTCCTCCTATGAGCTTGCCTGGTCATTGAGATCTTCTGGAGGGGGGATCTGTGGTTGCATCCCTCTCTAAGGCACAACTTGGTATGACCCACCATCTTGGACTTTTGTTCTGCTGTGTATATTTACTGTTGTGGTTATGTATTATTGGTTTTAAATGATTGGTTCAATAGTTATATTTTATCATAAATTGTAATTTGTAATTGCCTATTTTTACCGTACACACTGTCTTGAATTCCAATTTGAGATCTTCTGGAGGGGAGATCTGTGGTTGCAACCCTCTCTAAGGCACAACTTGGTATGACCCCACTCATCACAGGGCCTTCTCAATAGTGGCACCTATATTTGGGAATTATCTGCCCCTTGAGATTTGCAAGGCCCCACTCTGTTGTCTTTTCAAAGACAAGTTAAGACTCTGCTGTTCTATCCAGCATTTTTAACTTGAAATATTTCTAATCTTGGACTTTTTTTCTGCTGTGTGTATTTACTGTTGTTATTATGCATTATTGGTTTTAAATGATTGGTTCAATAACTGTATTTTATCATAAATTGTAATTTTTAATTGCCTATTTTTACTGTGCACACTGTCTTGAATTCCAATTTGTGGGGGAAAGGTAGTATATACATTCAACAAATAATGTTGAATGTAATGTAATGTAGGCATTTATCTCATAGAATTGTATCCCACCCTTCCTTCAAGAGGCTCAGAGTGAAATTTTACTTTTTTCTTTATTTAGATTTAGATTTATATACCGCCTTTCACAAAAGACTATATCATGGCAATGACGTGAGGTTAGCCCAACAACAATACTACTGTGAGATAAATTAAACTAAGATACAGTGATGTACCCAAAGCCACCCAGAAGCATTTCCAAATGGGGCTTTTAGCTTGCATCTCCTCCGGAATGGAGGGTGTGCATTCACATATCGGCCAGATTTACCCCAAAGTCCCTGCAAACTATCAGGGAGCACTTCACACATGATTTGGGTTTTTCATTGCCTGTTAGAGCATAGCCTAGTTTATGTCTGGAGTAAAAAGAAAATCCATGTGTTGGGTTTTGGGGGCAAATTCAAACTTGCAGTAAAGCCTGCTGTCTGGAAATGCTCCAGTAGCTTCATGATTGAGCAAGTCATTAAACTTGGATTTCCTGTATCCAACTCTAATGTCACTGGCTCCCAAGTGCATAGCGTCACTTATGAAGGGGCCTATGTGTGTTCATCAAAGCTTTTCCTTTAAAGATTTATACAAAAGAGCGCCCAGTTATTTCCCGGTTTGCACTCACATGCATTTCAACACAGAAGCCATAATAGGTTTCCATGATTCATTCAATTATTCAGAACTGATATGGTATATAGTTATTCAGGGTTCTAACCAAAGCTGGTCTTAGACTTTGTAGGATTATACATAAAGAAGAAGAGAAGATATTCTTCTGCCAAGTTTCGATTTGAGCTGTAAACAAGGAGACAATTTCCATTCTTTGAACTGTATGATTTATTTATTTATTTTTATTTTGACCTTTTATATCCCGCTCTTCCTCCAAGGAGCCCAGAGTGCTGTACTACATACTTAGGTTTCTCCTCACAACAACCCTGTGAAGTAGGTTAGACTGAGAGAGAAGTGACTGGCCCAGAGTCACCCAGCAAGTATCATGGCTGAATGGGGATTTGAACTCAGGTCTCCCTAGTCCTAGTCCAGCACTCTAACCACTACACCACGCTGGATCTTGATTTAGAGATATCAGAATCTCTTACATATAAGCTGCAAACTTGCCCTGCTCCCAATCCTATTCATATAGGGGAGTGGGATGTGCTTCTTCAAATTTCCCCAGCATATCACAAACTACACTAAACCCTGTCCACATTTTAGGTCACCCACACATCAGGCTGGTTCTCTGACACAATAAATATATTTTGCTATACATGATGCAGAAGAGACAAGACCAAGGAGAATTACAAAATGTGGCAGTTCCTCCACAAAGATTTTCCTATTTCAGTTGATTGTGAAATATGACATTCTTTAGAAATGCATGTTTCTCAAACTCCAGAGCTCCCCTCTACAGCAGCTATATGTGCCCAGTACTGGACAGGAAAAGTATACAGCCTAACTCTAAAGGAAAAACAAATAGTTCAAAGGAAAATGAATGGGGCCTATTTCCCGCTTCTTTTAACATCGTGACTCTTACCTAGGACCCTTTCCCATATGCTGTCAATTGGTTTCTATCTGCTTGTTGGCGCATGAGTTACAGAGGAGTGTTGCCTATGCTTTGGCCATCTTCTTGAACCAACATGGTGGACTGGCCAAAAAAAAAAAAAAAACTCATGCTGGGGGCCTCTAGTACCTCCTCCTCCTTGATGTTAATTTAATTTGTTAAACGGTATTAGACAGGGACACATGGACATGCACACAGATATGTTGATCTCATAAGCATTCTTCCCTTTGGAAAGTAGGTTAAAAATGAGAGGGGATTACTGCAGGGGAGGGAACAGAATTACTTTTTCCCTCCCTCACTTGAATAGTGTAACAGGGAGCATTTGTCCAAAAAAAAAAGGGGGGGGGAAGAGGGAGAGTAAACTTTTTTTAAAAAAAAATGTTTATCAGCATAGCCTAAGCCAGGGCTGCAGAACTTTTGCCCTCCTGCAGATGCTGGACTACAACTCCCATCATTCCTATTGGCCACTGTGGCTGGGGATGATAGGATTTGCAGTCCAGCAACAGAGAGCTGAAGTTGTGTAGCCCTGGCCTAAACAAGTAGAGGAAAGAGTGGATTCCCCACCACTAGTAATGTCACAGGCACTAACTAAAAGGTTAGTTAACACATCCACAGCCACTGTACATGCACTGCACATGGACTCACATCACACTGGATGCGCTGGCTGGAAGGGTAAATTTGCATTTTCAAGCAAGAAAATGTCATCTTCTTGAATTGGCTTCAACAGCACACAGTCAACAGCAAAACTTTAATTTTATGTCACTGCCTATTTTGTCACCACAGTGGCAGCTGCTGCTTACAAGTTCCCTTTCTTATCAGCTTGAATGAATGTTCTGTTCTCTATTTCCCAGAAACCAAAGAGGTTAAAGAGAAGCAGAATACGTGATTCTCTTAGATCTGATTATGGCTATTTAGAGGCAACTGCATTTAGACTAACAGCACAACCCTGTGCATGTTTAAATCTTATTGAGTTCAATGGAGCTCGCTCCCAAGCCAGCACGTCTAATGGACAAAACCAAAGTCCTTACTCACACCAGGTGGGCATGAGTTTGTGTGCAAGGCAGTGACCAGCAGGTGAAGCTGCCAGGAATGTTGCCCTGGAAGCTCTGGGCAACATCCTGAACAATATTGCTGAGTCTGGAGAAGAGTTTCTGTTGACAATGAGTGAGTCTGATTTCCTAACCACATGCTTACAACAAAACCATTTTGTGCAATGGCTACTACAGCTCTTGCCACACCAGCTTGTGAATAGCTTATGACAGCGGTATATTGCACAATACAATATAAATGCGGCGGTGGGTGGGGTGGAGGTGAAAAACCACATGTGCTGCCACGAATTCTTTGGAGGAAGAGTGGGATATACACGTAAAGTTTTATCCCCAAAACTCATAGCTATGTCTTTAATTATTCTCTCCCTTACTTTCACAACAACCCTGTGAGGGAGGTTGAGCTGAGAGAGGGTGACTGGCCCATGATCACCCAGTGAGCTTCATGCTGAGCAGGGATTAGAACAAGAGGGTTCCCAGGTTCTAGTCTGACTTCCAACCACTACATGTCTGCCTGCCTGTCTTTCCATACGCATGCTCACTTTTACGTGGGTATCAAAATGGTTAAGATAGTTTCACAACAGACAGAAACTGAAATTTTCTTATAAAATCGCCTTATAAATCAAGCCTCTTGTATCACTACAAAAGTCCCCAAAATGACAGTTTTCCATCTCTTAGAACAAATTCAGGACCTGGTCTACTTTGTGATAGTAGGCACAAAATTATAGTAATAGTAACGAATATTACTATATTAGTACTAATATTATTATAAGTAACTATTATTAGTACGAATAGCTACTATTAGCAGCGAGCAGGTCTCCCATCAGCACCAGCCCAGTGCCTTTTGCTGCTTGAGGTGAATGCAGTGCAATGTGCCTCTCCACCTCCTGGGCTTGAGCCTAGTGCTCATGCTACTTCCCTTCCCCCTCACCAGCCTTACTTTCTGGGGTGTGCTCTGCCCTCCAGCCTGCACCACTGTTTGGTATTGCAGGCAGCATCCAGCTTCATTAGTCCACCCATCTGTCTCTTCTTGTCACTACACCTTGTCTCTTCCTAGTACTAGTACTGGAGGACAGCAGGGTGCTTTCCAGACAAGCTGCTCAACAGCAGCAAAATGCTTCCGTTCAGGCAAGTCACATAGCAAGGAGAACAGTCTCGCAGCAACTAACAACCTGAAAAAATAGCAGCTTTATTACGCCGAATATACAACATCCTAGCTCTACATCACAGCAATTAAATTCGAGACAAGGCATTGGCAATGTGGACGGCACCCTGCTGTCCGCGGAGGGACTGCAGTGTCACAATGCAAGAAGTGTGGAAGCACACTTCGGAGATGGGACGTGAGCCTGTTGCAGGGTCTAATCTGGAAAGCACCCAGGAGAGAGTGAGAGATCACTACACTGCTGGTCTGGAGCAGCAGTGTGGTGGCAAGGAGAAGAGACAGGTGAATGAAGCTGGCAAAGCACCCCTCAGAAGGCGAGGCTGGTGAGGGGAAAGAGGGGCAGTGTCAACACTGGACTTCAGCACAGGGAGTGGGGCCAGTGAAGGGGAGGAGAGGAAAAAGAGCCCAGAAAAGCGGTGGTGACAGTGGGGAGGAGGCAGAGGTGGTGGCAGTAACACCACCAGTAACAAGTGAAGTGACACCCACAGTGGGAGGTAGAGGATCCACATTCATGGTGCATTGGTTGCATGAGACTATTGCCTCACTTGGCCTCAAGGGATAACTGCCCTGGCCTCCAGCAGAGAGCAAGCCAAGCATATGTGTGATTTCCCAACTGAGTGATTTCCCTCTTCAAATAGCCCCAAGTAGGAGGAGGAAGACTTTGCAGTGCCAGCCAGGAACATATCAGAAATCAGTACAAGCCACACACATACCACAAAAAGGAGAGGTCATGTGCTTTAACGATAATCAGCCTAGAGGAACTAAACTTAAGAATTTGTTATTATTAATAATAATAACAACAACATTATTTATTTATTTATTTATTTATTTATTTATTTATTTATTTACACAGTCAGACAGGTGTTATAGACTGGTTTGTTTTATCCAGACATCGAGTCCTTCCCAAGGACCTGAGATGGCTGAATTTTATTGTCAATGTTGTTGCTGTTGCTATAGATATCGTCGCAGAATATAGGCTGTTCCCAGTAAAGTTGCTTTTTGTAATTGGCTGGTGGTGATTTCTGTGGCCCCTGTGGTGTTGAGGTGCTCTTCAAGTTGTTTTGGAATTGCACCTAGGGCACCAATTACCACTGGAATTATTTTGGTCTTTTTCTGTCACAGCCTTTCAATTTCAATGTGTAGATCTTTGTATTTTGTGATTTTTTTCTATTTCTTTTATTCTGCTATCACCTGGTATTGCTATGTCGATTATTTTAACTTGTTTTTCTTTCTTCTCGACTAGTTATATCTGGTGTATTGTGTGGCAGATTTTTGTCTTTGTAGTCAGAAGTCCCATAATATTTTTGCATCTTAGTCATCTGGGTGTTTTATATAAAGTGAGAAGACAGGTCCCTGTGAGATACCATAACCTGAACAGAAAACGGCTCTAAATGGAAGATGATCTCCTGATTTCTAATATCAAAAAACTTGGGCTGGTGGGGGGGGGGGATTAGTCTTGGATTCAGGTAAACACAGTAAGATTTTTAATGGCAGTCAGCAATGTTTGTATTTAACAGAGCACACTCACAAGAATTCCTTGCAAAGAAAATACTAGGACGTTTTCATCCACAGTTCCAGCTTGCATTCATTTCAACCCAAGGAAGTCTGCAATGCAGCTGCCACAATGTGTGATACACGTCCCTGAATACTCTATTTCTGCCATTTTTGTTTGTATATCTGGCTTCTTCCCACCACCAGAGAATTTCATTCCTATAACACAGTAGTTGAGGGTCTGTTTCTAGCTTTTTTGAGATGGGAAACTCGGTTAGTCATCTTGTTCAGAACTGATTGAGAAAATGTTGTGCCATATGTTGCAACTTGGACAGTCTCAGTTCATGAACTACCAGTGTCATTTACCAATAAGTTGCTGATCTGCTCTGATATCACAGGGAGTCTGTGTAATCAGGAGAATCATGGCCCCTCTGGCTGCCATAAGCCTAGCAGCTCTGATGTCATGGAAGGGCAGTGCAGCCTTTGCCTCAGCAGATGAATACTGAGGAGGTCCTGGAAGTCCTTGGACTGGAATTCTAAAGTCATTTCGGTTACATTTCATAAGAACTGCCTGCCAGTCTTATTATTAATGTAAATCAACTGAATGGTCAGTGCTTGAATTATGGAGGGAAGGTGGGAGTGCCCTTAATGAAATCCACAAACCCAGCACCTTGATTCTTTCAAGTTTTAGCCAATCACACAGCCCCATAATCTTCTCAAAACAGTGGCTAAGGGGGCCATCACAAAGATAGGGCCAAGCCTCCTTTGGCCTTCCTGCAATTTGAAGGCAATGGATGCTTCCATATCCATTTGATGGACTGACTGTAGACAATCAACACGTACAGCATATGGAACGTTACAAGGCCTTAAAAACCTAGCCCCTCTCCCACCCCCGCTCAAGTCTCACCTACACATGACGAGGCAGTGGGGGGTGGCGTGAAATTTAAAGGGACAAGGGGGGCATGTGAGCAGAAGATACTGAACCCGCCTCTTCCCATTGCTCTTGTCCCTGCAGACTGTCCCTTCAAGCGCTTTTCTCCCAACTGGGCTCCAGTACTAGACTAAGCTCAGCCAGGGGAAAAGCACCTGGATGAACAAGAAGAATGTGGATACCATCAATCCATCTGATTGGGATTTGTCATATTCACAATATTGGCTACAAAACTCCAATACTGGATCCACAACACACCAAAAAACTACTAAAATGAATGGAAACATTGGCTCCTAATAACACCACCTCCGTAAAAAATGGTTGTGAGAACTAACTCTTCTTTTCCTCTCCCATAATTTCCTTTATCACAGAGCTATCTAAGGGTCCTTCCAGGCAGCAAAAAATACCACTGTTCTCATGATGTTTCAAGTGTGAGTTTACCCACCTTCCATACAATTGCACAGGTTTCCATCATCCTTCACAGCACAAATTCATGCTGTGTACAGACACAGAGTGGGGCCCTGGAATGGCTTTTTCAGTGCCACCTGCTGGCCAGCTTGTTCATTTTGTGAAGAACAACCATTTGCCAGAAAACTAGAAACCAGTTCTTCAGGGAATGCAAGAGCTTCAGCATCTCCATGATGGCCTTGTAGTTAAGACCATGCGAAGAGCCGTGCTCAGATCAGATGAAAGGTCCATCACTTACTTCAGCCTTCTGGACTGGATTCAGATGTGCCTTTCCAAATGCAGAAGGCATCTTTTCTTCATGAAGGGGTTGTTTTACATCTCACACTACAGCGTTGCGCAAGAAGAGTGAAACTATATGCAAAATAAATACTTCCACTTGTGTAAGCAGAAGCATAAGAACTGCTAGATAAAGTGCCTATTTTTGATCAAGCATTTGTGGCATAGCATGCCAGGATCCCAGCAGGGTCAGATCCAGCACCATGTAGTCAGATTTTTGATCTGCAGATGGATTGGTTGTGAGTCTGAGGGATCAGAGGCAAATAGCATGGATCAGGACATTTACAGGCCAAGTTCTAGAAACAGTAAAGGGATTAAGAGCAGATAATGCAGTACGTCAAGTCCCAAAGCTGGCAATTGCAGGTTGGAAGGGCCATAGGCAGCTAACAAGATATGCTTCATGCAAGTGTTCAGACATGCAGGCAAGCAGGCTGTGAAAGGCAGCAGTACAAGCAAGGTGAGGCAAGGCAAAGCTTCAGGAAATTGTGCAGCAGCAACTCTAGTTGACAAGTTGGGCAGACTTGAGAACAGTACTATAACAGCAGGGCTCCTATTGGCTCTCTAGACACCTGACCCAGCTTGTTTAACAAACTGCAATACACCTTCCCACCATTAGCATGATGGCACTGTGGAGAAGCAAGGATCAGGCCATTGTGTTCCTCCACCTGTGAACTGCCACTTTGGCACAGAGAGTAAGATGCCAGTTTAAGGCCCCTGCCACCTTAGTGGTGAGCTATGGTTTTCCTTCCCCTCACAGCTCTTTGGATTCTACTCTGTTTCCAAAATAATAATAATAATTTTTTTTTAAAAATAGCCGACCAAATGCCTCTGGGAAACTTACAAGTAGGGTATGAAAGCAATAGCCCCGCTTTGCTGGCTTATCAGCTATCCCAGCGGCTTATATTCAGTAGTAGACTGCTTCTAATAATGCAAGTTCTATTTGCTATCATAGTTAATAGTCATGTATTGGTCTATTTTGTTTTACTAGGTTGGGGAAAAGGCTTGGTCCTGTGTTGATTGACATGAATGGAAAGGAAAACTATGGGATTAGAAAAAAGTTATGAATAATATCCCCCCCCCCTTTATTATATTCTTTAACACGTGCAGAGTTAAGGGAAAGCTTCAAAAACAACTTGTTTTAGAAAATCCAGTTGCGAAATGCTGGATTCAGAACAGGAATGTTGAATTTTGTCCAAATTAATTCCACAACATGAAAAAGACACATGTTAACAATTATGAGCAAACACTGTTACAAACACTGTTTTATTGGGGGAAGAGGTAGAGAAACAAACAAGATTTTTCAGATACAATCCAGCTATATTAAACTAATTGCTGAACAAATAGCTAAGCAACAGCAAATATGAAAAGATACATCATAAAATGCTATGTAAATTAATGTCCCAATATAATGTTTAAAAATTACAGTAAATTCATCTTTCCTCCATTTCAAACGCATTTTAATCCTTAAGGCAGGAATGGTCAATAGATAGTCCATTGGTTATCAGCTATAACCAATTCTACCACATTTTAATCAAGGTGCGCTGCAAGATTTTCCCAAGTTTGCTCTTGCAAGGAAAAGAACATTGTTTTCAAAACTTGTGAGACACATGGATATTTCATATTTTAAGATTCAATCTCCTGGGTTTAGTATGGAATACCTCCTGCTTGGAGAATCCATGGAACTCTGCAATTCATAAATAAATATTTTCTTATTGTTATCTCATGGGTATTTCCAGAACAGTGAAGGGCCACTACCAAACTGCCAATTGAGCGGATTTCTCAGGAAGCACATTCATTTGCCAGTGTGGTGTAGTGACTAGAGTCTGGACTAGGACCGGGGACCCGAGTTCAAATCCTCATTCAGCCATGATATTTGCTGGGTGACTCTGGGCCAGTCACTTCTCTCTCAGCCTAACCTACTTCATAGGGTTGTTGTGAGGAGAAACCTAAGTATGTAGTACACTGCTCTGGGCTCCTTGGAGGAAGAGCGGGATATACAGTGGGTATAGGAAAGAATCACCCCCTTTGATAGACCTTAAATTCTGGTTCCCTTACATCCTGAAATGAAAACACAAAGAAAATTCCCTTCACCAGCTGTACTTATCCAATGCAACCTATAACATCCAATTGAAAAACATCACAATTACAGTCCAGAAAAAGTGTCAGAAATAAAAAACAAGAATTACTGAGATTGAAAAAGGATCACCCCCCTAATGTCAATATTTTGTTGAACCACCTTTTGCTTTAATAACAGCCTTGAGTCTGTTGGGATACTTCTCTATCAACCTTGCACATCTAGACGGAGCAATATTTGCCCACTCCTCCATACAGAACTGTTCAAGTTCGGTCACATTGGATGGTAGGTGTTGGTGGACTGCTATCCTCCCTGGATCCAGTCGGCCCTCCAAACTGGATGGAAGAGCAAGGAGGAAACTGGTAAGAGAGGTTACCAAGAGGCCAATGGCCACTCTGAAGGAGTTAAAGGACTTCATGGCAAAGAGTGGTTGTTCTGTGCATGTGACAACAATTTCACGAGTGCTCCACAGATGTGGCTTGTTCGGGAGGGTCGCAAGGAGAAAGCCACTTCTCAAGAAAGACCACATTAAAGCTTGTTTGAGCTTTGCCAGAAGGCACCTTGAAGATTCTGATGCCAAATGGAAAAAGGTCTTATGGTCAGATGAGACCAAGATTGAACTATTTGGCCTCAACACCAAACAGTACACCTGGCGTAAATCCAACGCAGCTCACCATCCACAACACACCATACCTACAGTGAAGCATGGAGGTGGCAGCATCCTGTTGTGGGGGTGTTTCTCTGCCTCAGGGACTGGGGCTCTCGTTAGGGTAGAAGGAAAAATGGATGGGGCAAAATACCGTCAGATTCTGGAAGAAAACCTGCTACCCTCTGCCAGACAGTTGAGGATGGGCAGAAGATTCACCTTTCAACATGACAACGATCCGAAGCACACAGCAAAATTGACTACACAGTGGCTGAAGGAGAAAAAAGTGAACGTCCTCATGTGGCCCAGTCAGAGCCCAGACCTAAATCCCATAGAAAATCTGTGGAGAGATTTGAAGATAGCAGTCCACCAACACCTACCATCCAATGTGACCGAACTTGAACAGTTCTGTATGGAGGAGTGGGCAAATATTGCTCCGTCTAGATGTGCAAGGTTGATAGAGAAGTATCCCAACAGACTCAAGGCTGTTATTAAAGCAAAAGGTGGTTCAACAAAATATTGACATTGGGGGGTGATCCTTTTTCAATCTCAGTAATTCTTGTTTTTTATTTCTGACACTTTTTCTGGACTGTAATTGTGGTGTTTTTCAGTTGGATGTTATAGGTTGCATTGGATAAGTACAGCTGGTGAAGGGAATTTTCTTTGTGTTTTCATTTCAGGATGTAAGGGAACCAGAATTTAAGGTCTATCAAAGGGGGTGATTCTTTCCTATACCCACTGTAAATGCAAACAACAACAACAAGAACAAGAACAACAAGAACAACAAGAACAACAACTGATGTGGGTGGACAAAGAAATTATTATTATTATTATTATTATTTCTTTGTCCACCCACATCAGTCAATGCATACCACATATGTACATGTGCTTCCTGACTATTTCTGACTGTCTCTGAACAGTTGGTGTCAGACACCCAGGCCCAAGAGGATGGCCAGCAGTCAGTTGTTATTACCCTGATAGCTAAACAATACTTCCATGTCTGGCAATCTATTTTTGAACACCAGCTACTGGAGGCAACAGCAGGGTTTCATGTTCGGATTGTAGGCTTCCCAGAGGCAGCTAGCTGGCCACTGTGGGAAACAAGATGCTGGACTAGAGTGCAAGGAGTTTAACCATTAAAAAGGTGGATTCTTTTCTGGTTTACGTTCACCAATCCTTTTTGACTTTCCAGTTCATTCTAGTTCAGACTAAAAAGCAGTTTGGTAAAACTTCTACATGAAATAGACTTAACAACAAAACAACGTGGAGAAACTGAAATGTAGTACTTAAAAACAAAACAACAGATCCTGATAATATAACCAAAAACAACCCCCAAAACCCCCACTAACTATGTGAATATCAATTATATTGAAAGCAGATCAATAATTTATATATGGTGATCTGACTATATATAAATAAGATGTAATGACCAAACATTTATAATACATATATACAAACAATAGAACAATAATATCAAAAACTATGAAACCACAACAGCTTTCCGGTATTATACGCTGTTTCAATGTGTCTTTTTCAAGTGTCCAATAAGTTCAACAAATCTTTGATAAGTATCAGCAGTGGTGTCTCGCTATTGTTTTTCTGTTGGACAGTGACTATTTCTCAGAGGGATTCCATTGGTTGTTTCCTGTCATGTGTCCATTCTGTCTCCTTGAAGGTTTCCAACAGGAAACAGGAAATTATTGATCTACTTTAAATACAATTTATATTGACATATTTAGTGGGGATTTTGTTGTTCTTTTTGGTTATATTATCAGGATCTGTTGTTTTGAAATATACCTAAACCAGTTCAAACTCGTTGGCTTGCAATGTCACGTTATAAAATGAATTCAACAATAATTATTTAACTTGAATAAAAATCTTTATTATTATTATTATTTACATTGTTTATTTTTGAGCTTCTATAAAATTTTTACAAACAAAATAAATACATGTTAAAAACAGGTGGGGAAATAATCACGTAAGTGAAAATTGGGTGCCTGAGTACTGAAACATCTATTCTGAACTGGTTACCACATTTGGGGTTCTGGTTTAAGGTTCATAGCAACCAAGCGATTTTAGATTTAGTTCCAGTTTCAGTTCACTGGGAGGCAGGGGAAATCCCTCTGAACCAGTTTTTGGGTTTAGGTTCAAGCTTGGTTCAGCACTCTGATAGATGGCTTTTCAGTCTGATCGAACACAGTTGTTGTTGTTGTTGTTGTTGTTGTTGTTGTTGTTGTTGTTGTTAAGGAGAACCTCAGAGTCATCTTGCTCATCAGTAGATTGCCCAGACTGAAGATAGGCAGTGGATTTGAGACTATAACCATCAAGAGACTGGCATAGGCATGCTTACTTTATAAATATAAAGGTAAAACACATCCCCAGTGGACTATGGGGATGAGACAGGGTGGTCCTTTCATGAGGTGAGGTGAGGCAATCACCTCAGGCAGCAAATGACTGGGGTGCCAGCAGGTGGCAAGATATCCTCCACCACCATCACAGCAGCTGTTTTGGAGCCAGTGTGGTGTAGTGGTTAGAGTGGTTAGGGGAGACCCGAGTTCAAATCCCCATTCAGCCATGAAACTAGCTGGGTGACTCTGGGCCAGTCACTTCTCTCTCAGCCTAACCTACTTCACAGGGTTGTTGTGAAAGAGAAACTCAAGTATGTAGTACATCGCTCTGGGCTCCTTGGAGGAAGAGTGGGATATAAATGTAAAAATAAATAATAATAATAATAAAAATCTGATCCTTACAAGCTTTGCAAGAAGTGGTTCTCCTCACACTGGCAAAGCTCACAAGCGTGTGAGGAGAGATGCCTAGAAGCTTCCCTCATTTCCACCTCTTGTACCACTTTCAAAACTTGAAAGGGGGCTGGGCTGCACCAGGACCGTGGGGCAAGGCAGCCTTTGGTAGCTCATCTCAGGCTCCACAATGCCTTGAGCTGCCCCTGGGAGGAGAGCAAATTCAGTAATCCAAAAACCTCCCATTTAAAATGAGAGTTAAGCCGCTTTTCAGTTTCACTCATGCTCTAAAAAGAATGGAAATCGCAAGTTAAGGTGCCCACACCATATAAGCTGTAAAGGCAGACATTGTACAATCTGGTATATGATGATGGCTTTGGAAATGAGGATCCATGCACCCACACTTTGCCTTGGTCTTGCAGTTGGACTTTGGGCTGGCAGACATTTAGCAGGCGCTGATCACTTCCTATAGATGCCCCTGATGAATTTCTGCCTGATGTATTTCTGATCAAGGCAAAGTGTGGGGTTTTCAAGGCAAATAGAGTTTTTGTTAAAGACTAAAACCAAATAAACATACACTTCAGGCATTAACCCTCATCCCAAGTCATTAAATTATACTCATGAATACTCCCATTGGTTAAATGAGATTCTCTCAACTTTTCTAGACTAAAGCACCTACAAACTGCTTTGTACAAATATGCAAAGTATATTTGTCCAAATATACCTACAAATATACAAAGTAGTTTTCGCTTCAAGGGGATGCAGCGGTGACCCCCCCCCCCAACACAAACACACACACCTCAACTCTAAGCATTGTACTCCATGTGATTATACAACTCACTTAAAACTTTAGTTGCTAGCTAAGAAAAATGAGTATTTCAGACCCAACACTACTGAGAATCCAAATCTCAGCATCTCAGTTCTCTGAAAGGAACAGTGTGACTGACCCAAAGGCAATCATCACAGGTCTAGTAGCTGGTCAAGTGCTTTCTGCAGGCCAGCCTCCCATTATAATAACATCCTCTGTTAGTTTTTCTGTCAGCTTTCTTTGGGCAATGGGAACAAAATCCAGTTTCAGATGCTGTGCCATATTCTGCAGCACTTACAGGATGATAGCCCAGCGTGATCCATACTGTTTTTATCTGCTGGTTCATCTGCTGGATACCCAAAAGTCTTCATCTGATGTTGGCAAACATCAGTTGTTGCCCAAGACTGGAAAGGAAGAAGTGCTGTCTCATCCTTGCAGACCGTTGTCCCCTGTCCAGATGGTCCAACAACCAGACCATGAAGCTGGAGGTGGCAGCAACACCCATCATGTTGCAAAATAGTGCCAGTGGTCACCTGTTGGTCTTTCGTTAGCAGCTGCATATTCTCACATAATGCATTGTCACATAATGCAAAATACAGTGTAGCTTCTTCTGCTCCCGTTCCACCGCCATATCATGGTGCATGCTTGATTAAAGTACAGCCAAGGCATTCTTGAGTATGTATCAATGTCTTCTGCCCATCAAAGCCAAACACAAATGACAGTGGTTCCCTTTGTGAATGTGGTTGCATTTCTGGGGTGCGCCTGGCTTGTTGTGTGCCATAGTGCCCACACAGGTCAAGTTCTTGCTCAGAAGATCCTCTGCCAAATCTATATTAGGGGTGTGCACAAAACTGGTTGGACAGGTTCAGTTCATGTCCAGACTCGAACCGGACATGTTCAGTTTGGCACACCCTCAAACACCCCCCGGTTTGGCTTGAATTCAAGCTGGTTTGGGGGTTCTATTTATAAACCCCCATTTATAAACCCCAAACCAGCCCGGGGTGTTTGGCTCGAAGTCAAACTGAACTGGGCACTGTTTGGCTTGAGGGCGAGCCATCTTAACAGACCTGGTTCGATGGCGAACTAGCTCGACCTCGAGCCGGTTCACACATCCCTAATCTATACTGGTAAGAAAGTTATCCCCCACCAAATTCCTCAAGTGTTATTCCACGGCTGCACAAGTTGGTGCACAGCATGCAGGCCTACTTGTCTTTCTGGTGATCATCCAGCTTGCTTTACAAAGTAAACAAACATCTCCTGTCAGCAGAAAGGGTGTTTTGCATCCCAAATGACTTAACGCTGGGCTGGAATAGAACCTACCCCAGTGGAAAATGTCCATGCATTATAGGGTGGTTTTCCTCCCTATTGGCTTAACATGTGGCTGGGATAGAAACTACCCCACTAGAGGAATCAATGCATTTTCAGGTGGTTTTCAACCCTGTGTCATGTTGTTATTAATAACAAAAATATCATAACTGGTATAGCCATATTCTTTGATATTGTTTATGGGTATTATTTGTACAGCAAGGGCACAAAAATAATATCCATTTTTAATATTTGTGTAACAAGTGAAAATATTCCTTGAATTCAAGTCCTTGAATCAGAATTTAGAGCCATCAGTTACCCGCTCTGATGTGTTTAATGAGTTTTTTCCAGATAAAATCTCTTGTATTCGGGCCGACTTAGATGGAGACTCCACAATTACTGTGATGTCTGAATTGGAGGTGTCCAGTAACTCCTCTTATGTGCTCGACTGGATCGGTTTTAGCTTGTGACTCCTGAGGATGTGGACAAGCTGCTTGGAGCGATGAGGCCTACCATTTGATCTCTTGACCTGTGCCCAACATGGCTTGTTCTGTTTAGCAGGGAGGCTGTTGTAAGAGGCCTGGTAGAAATCATAAAGGCTTCTCTGAGGGAGGGCAGGATGTCTCCGAGGCAATTATTAGACCTATTCGAAAGAAGCCTGCATTAGATCCCTCAGAGTTGAGCAACTATAGGCCTGTCTCCAACCTCCCATGGTTGGGCAAGGTAATTGAGAGGGCAGTAACCTCTCAGCTCAAGACGGTCTTAGAGGAAACAGATTATCTCTAGACCCATTTCAAACTGGCTTTTGGGTGGGCTATGGGGTGGAGACTGCCTTGGTCGGCCTGATGGATGATCTCCAGTTGGAAATTGACAGAGGAAGTGTGACTCTGTTGGTCCTTTTGGATCTCTTGTCGGCTTTCGATACTATTGACCATAGTATCCTTCTGGAATGTCTGAGAGTGTTAGGGGTGGGAGGCACTGTCTTACAGTGGTTCCGCTCTTACCTCTCAGACAGATTCCAGATGGTGTAGATTGAAGACTGTTGCTCTTTGAAATCTGAGCTTATGTATGGTGTCCCTTAAGGCTCCATAACCTATAAAACCCTAAATGGCTTTGCCCTGGGTATTTAAGAGAACGTCTCCTTCATTATGAGCCCCACCGCCCACTGAGGTCGTCTGGAGAGGTCTGTCTCCAGGTGCCACCACCTTGGCTGGTGACCACACGGGGACGGGCCTTCTTGGTTGCTGCCCCAAGATTGTGGAATATGCTCCCTACTGAGATACGATTCTCTCCATTTCTGACAACTTTTAAAAAGCATTTGAAAACCCACCTCTTCACCCAAGCCTTTTCAGCTTTTTAAATTTTTAAGTCTTAATGCGTGTTTGATTTTAAATTATCTACTTTAAAAAAAAGGTTTTGTGTATGTTTTTAACTTGCCAGCATGGTGTAGTGGTTAGAGTGCTGGACTAGGGAGACCTGAGTTCAAATCCCCATTCAGCCATGATACTAGCTGCGTGACTCTGGGCCAGTCACTTCTCTCTCAGCCTAATCTACTTCACAGGGTTGTTGTGAAGAGAAACTCAAGTATGTAGTACTGGGCTCCTTGGGCTCCTTGAAGGAAGAGAGGGATATAAACGTAAAAATAATAATAATAATAACAACTTGTTTTTATGTTATTGTTAACTGTCCAGAGACTAAAGTTTGGGGCAGTGTACAAATCTGATAAATTAATACATACATACATACATAAAAAATAACAATGTTCTGGAAGGGCATAGCTGAGAGTGCAGTGGTTAGCATGTTTATGCTACATTTACCCAGGAGAGAGAGAGAGAGAGAAGTTTAATCGGTCATTGACCAGCAGATTTACCCAGGAGTGGAATCTACCCCATGACTCAGATGAGGGTTAAAAAAGAGGGGATGCTGCAAGCACCTGAAGCCTCACTCCACACTGATGTGCTGAGAAGCCCCAATCTTCTGATCACAGAATTAATATCTCCACAGTTACAGCATCTGTCTCTTCAGACAAGCACTGTAACTGTGTGGACAGTGAAGGGATTAGGCCTCTGAGGTTAGTACTGGGACGGGGCTTGTGGGCATGCTCTCAGGATGCTGTATGCAAATACAGCACGCACACACAAACACACCACTTTAAAACATCTGTTGAGGGCTAATATAACAAAGAATAAGGTTCAAAAAGCCCTATTTGCATATTGTGTTCAATGCATGGAGCAATGTACAGGGGCATAGCTAGGGGAGATGTTCGCTAGGGCCCATGTTCGCCCCTCTCTCTAGTGGCCCTTCGGACTGAGGGAGATAATGAAGAAAATAGGGAGGGATGGAGCTGAGGGGCCCTCAGGAGATGGGAGCGGGGGGCTGGGTTCTTTGAACCCATCTGCTCAACTATAGCTACACTTCAGTGTATACACATGTGTATATGTTCAATGCATGCACAGTAGTACACTTCACCCCTGCATTTGAGGGCACCATTTCCATGGTTCACCTTTCAAATGAATGCATGTACCGTTACTCACATAAGCCACCTAATAGCCCAGCGGGGAAATGACTTGCCTAGCAAGCCAGAGGTTGCCGGTTCGAATCCCTGCTGGTATGTTTCCCAGACCATGGGAAACACCTGTATCAGGCAGCAGCGATATAGGAAGATGCTGAAAGGCATCATCTCGTACTGCAGGGGAGGAGGCAATGGTCAACCCCTCCTGGATTCTACCAAAGGCAACCACAGGGCTCTGTGGTCGCCAGGACAGCGACTGGACTCCAGGCCCGTCACGCACTCAAAGGCACGGCATGTGTTCAGACACCAGTAGCACTACAACAGAATGCCTGTCCAGGCAGCAGGGGTGTGGCGGAGGAGGGGGCGCATAGGGACGGAGCACCGGTAGGTCTCCCCTCCTCTGGCCGTTGGGGAGGTGGCGGGCATGGCCCTGGGGGCTGTCATGGAGAGCGCCTGCACTTCTGAATTTGCACAGCTACATCACTGCAGTCGAGGCAGGGCTGGAAACCTGGGGGTGGGGTGGGGGGCTGACAGGGCGGGAGGACCGCGCGAGCGAGGGCTCTCCTCCAGCAACCGGCCGCCTCGGGCTGTCTCCTCGTCCTCGCTGGCAAACTTGGCGCGCGGCTGCCCCCCTGCAGCTTCACCGGGTCACTGAACTTCACGCAGCGAGAGAGAAGCGGGAAAAGCGGAAGGAAGCGAGGGAGTGGGCGCTGCTGAGAAGGGCGCCTCCTTGCTGAGGCTGCAGCCAAGCCCCGACGGAGGAAGGGAGGGAGGGTCAGGCGTCTGGCTGGAGGGCAGCCGGGACTATTTGTACTTACTTCTTTGGGCGGGCGGCTGCAGTACAGCTCCTCCGACGTGCGCGCTCTCTGTGTCTCTCCTGCTCCGCGGAATGCTGCGCCTCCTCCTCGCCGCGGTCCTCCTGGTGCTTTCGCCTCCCCTGGCCCGCGCCGGCGATGACCCTCAGTACCAAGTGATCTGGAAGGATGCGCCGCGGCTGCACCAGCGCTTCGGGGGCGTGCTGGACGCCTCCAGCCCGCGGGTCGTGCGAGCCGCCCAGGTGGCGGTCTGGTATTTCAACTTCCAGAGGGGGTCGCCCAGCAGTCTCCGGGTACTCTCCGGGCCCGTCAAGAGGGCGTCGCTCAAGGTAAGGAAGGGCACGCCGGCTCAAGCGTGTGTCCTGGTGGCTCTCTGCGGCGGAAAAGCGCTCTCTGCATATGCTCAGACAGCCCTCTTCGCAACAGTGTTCTGAAAAACAACATTGAGCACAGCTGTTGCCATAGATGGGAAGTGTAGTGGCTCCTAACCAGGAACATTGTGTTGTGTCTAAAATTGCTAGGCGGGCGCTGTATAAGAATCAAAACAAACAAAAACACCACCGACTCTGCCTAGAAGCTTCCAAACTACCTGTGGTCCTTATTTTCTCTGTTAACAGCCGGTAGCCCACATCTTCTTTCTCTTCTTCTTTTCCCCCACCCCATAGCTGTGCTATGAAGAAATGTAGCTGATCAAGCTTTTTATGTCCTCTCATCTTCATGCTGGAAAAGTTTCACCAGGTAGATTTCTTTCTGACTGCAGTTGGTCGATCAGGACAAGTGGTCAGCAAAGGCACAGGAACCTTACCAGGAAAAAGTTGGCAACGCTACTTTCTGTGTACAACAGCATGCTGCTCATATGTGGATTGTCAGTTTGTCTTTTTGGTAGTTAAAAATGGCCAAAACCTTTTGGTATAAACACATACAGATTTTATTATTTTAACATATTTTAATACTGCCCCAAACGCAGATTCTCTGGGAGGTTTACAAGAGAATAAAAACAACCAATAATTTTTTTTAAACATTTCAACAATTAAAATTTAAAAGTTAAAACTATTAAAACACAATTAAAACAGTATCTAATTAAAACCTCTGAACCGCCCCGAGACTTTGGTTTGGGGCAGTATATAAATGTATTAAATAAATATTAAATAAAATAAAAATAATAATGCATTTTTCCAGTTTTCCAATATCTGTGACTCAGTGTATTTTATAAATATTAGAATAACTTTCAGAGGAATATTGAATTAAATCTTTTCAAGTCTTGAACATCATCATCATCATTAATTATTATTATTAATTCGATTTCTATACCGCCCTTCCAAAAATAGCTCAGGGTGGTTTACACAGAGAAATAACAAATAAATAAGATGGACCCCTGCCCCCAAAGGGCTCACAGTCTAAAAAGAAACATCATAGACACCAGTCAACAGTCACATAAAACATATGCATATGTTTTAGATAAACTGTAGTTATTTCCATGTCTCCTTCTTTTCAGTGTTTTAGCTATTGTAAATGTTGCTGCCATTAAAGGTAAACCAGTTATTTCTTCTTGAATTACTGAGCACTGACATGAACCATTTGTTCCTGATATTGGTTGTTATATAAAGCAAGGGAGGCACCAGTAGAGAGGGAGAGAGATCTAACAGAACTTTCCAACTAACTGCACCGGTGCAGCAGGGACAGGACAATTTTTGATACCCTTCCCTTCACCAGGAAGCCCTCTGAGCCACCCCAAAACATGTCCTCAAGGGCTGTGCAACCATCAGAGACATATTTTGGGGTGGCATAGGGAGCTTCCTGGGGAATGAAGCAAAAATTGCTCCTTCCCTGCTGTTTAGTTGGAAAGTTCTGTTAGGCTGTTCTGTCTCTGCACCGGTGCTTCTCTTGCTTTGTTTGTCAGCCATTATTCTTATTACATAAGAACAGCCCTGCTGGATCAGGCCCAGGGTCCATCCAGTCTAGCATCCTGTTTCACACAGTGGCCCACCAGGTGCCTCTGAGAAGCCCATAGGCAAGGGGTATGTGCATGCCCTCTCTCCTGTTGTTGTTCCCCTGCAACTGGTATTTAGAGGCATCTTGTCTCTGAGGCTGGAGGTCTCTTATAGCCACCAGACTAGTAGCCATTGATAGACCTGTCCTCCATTAATTTTTTCTAAGCTCCTTTTAAAGCCACCCAAGTCATTACTGAATCTGGTTGTAATAGTGTCCCAGTTATAATTCTGAGATATTGGATAGTACATGGACAGAATTAAAAAAAAAGAGATCATCCCATCAATTCTGATAATAGAATGCTTTAGAGTAACATCCCCTGCAAAGCAGAGAGGTGGGGTAATTAGGAAGTATAAGACTTTATATGACAAGCAAATAGTGCCACCTAAAATACGATGGCCAGATCTGAGTGTTTAGATTCATGAGTTTACTGTTGATCTCCGTCCTCCTGCTAGCACCTGTGTTCTGTGGACTCACTAATTGAGCTGCTAGACTTGATATTGCTTCGAAAGGACATCGTCAAGGAGACACTTGTGAAACATTTGGGAAGACATCCATCAGAGGAGGTGGTGGGGCTAAACTGCCAAGGGCAAGAGTGCAGAATACTCCCAATAGGGCATGGTGTCCAGATGTCCCACAAAGCAGTTGGATATTTGGATTCCTTTATTTGATTTGAAGCAGCTATAATTTTATCTGGAAACCTTAATGGGAGCACTCGTGCCAGTGCTAAAGCATGATGAAGAGACTTAACAACAACAAAAGCCTTAACTTGCTTAATCCAAATAACTGAGTTTTTCTGTCAAGAAACACAGGGCCTCCTTTCTTTTATTAAGCTTGTTTTGCAAACACAGAAGCTTGATGGTGGCACACAGCAATCATTTTTCAATGGCAAAGCTACATGATGAGGCATTATTATTATTATTATTATTATTATTATTTTATTATTTTATTATTTTATTATTTTATTATTTTATATTCTACTCTTCCTCCAAAGAGCCCAGAGCAGTGTACTACATACTTAGGTTTCTCCTCACAACAGTCCTGTGAAGTAGGTTAGGCTGAGGGAGAAGTGACTGGCCCAGAGTCACCCAGCAAGTATCATGGCTGAATGGGGATTTGAACCCAGGTCTCCCCGGTCCTAGTCCAGCACTCTAACCACTACACCATGCTGGGTCTATATATGCACCCTACCATGAGAGGAGAGCCACCTAATGGCACAGTGGGGAAGTAACTTGCCTAGGGAGCAAGAGGTTGCTGGTTCGAATCCCTGCTGGTATGTTTCCCAGACTATGGGAAACACCTATATGGGGCAGCAGCGATATAGGAAGGTGCTGTAAGGCATCAACTCAGACTGCGTGGGAGGAGGTAATGGTAAACCACTCCTGTATTCTACCAAAGACAATCACAGGGTTCTGTGGTCGCCAGGAGTCGACACCGACTCGACAGCACAACTCTAATTTATCATGAGAGGAAGGTCACATATGCTGCTTTTAAGCCAGTATGGGGGTTCTTAAGATACAATTTGACCATAGATTCTACAGATATGTTACATGCACTACGACCGGTAATTCCATAGCAGAAGTGATGTTAGTCCTGGTTTCCATGACATTTTAGCGTGATCATGTAGTTTCAACCAGCATTCAGTTACCAGCATGGTCCCTCCTCTCTACTGAGGGAGAACTAGCCTGCTTCAAGCCATGAATGTAGTACAATAATGCCTATAGTTTGGCTAGTTCTCCATGCAGTAGTATATAAAGAACTGTCTTCCTCATTATGCAAACTAAACAACAACTGGGGCATGAAGGACGTGATAAAAACCTTAACCTTAAGAATTAAGGTTAAAGTGAAGAAATCATTAATTGTTGAACGGTTGGTTCATGCGAACAGCACTAGTGCAGGTCTTAAGTTCACAGGGTGCCTCTGATTTACCATTGAGAGGAAGAACATTTCTTTAGAAAGCAAAGCAAAAGAGCACTACCAGATCTTAATAAAATTGGAGGAGGTGTGTCAGGTGGCAAGAGACTGGGCATAAGAGCTCTACCCCACAGACAATTGTACTGGCACAGGATTTGCCTATGCCTGCTGTCAACGTGCTTTGAGATGCTAATTTGTACCATACCAGTATGCTGTTCTAACCTTTCCCACCTGCTAATAGGAAATGTGGTCATTTAATTCTTCTTCTCACACTTTAATGTGGTTGTTTCATTCTTCACACACTGCTCTGCAAATGTTGCGGGTTCACCAAAATACTGCTGTTTTGCACCTGTGTTCATGCAGTAAACAACAGTTTCAGAAAGCACCACGTGAGAGCAGCCACTTTGCCAGTACTTTCCTACTAAGCAGTGATGTAGTCACAAATGCAGAAGTGCAGGTGCTCTCCATGAAGCGCCCATGGCCACATCCCACCCCAATGGCCACACCCCTCAGAAAGATGCAATAAATTTGAGGTTGTGTTATAAGAAGTCAAGGACCATGTAGACTCTAGGGATTGTACTAGAATGAATGACAGGGAATGCCCACCAGTGTTCCCTCTAACAGGGATTCCCAGATGTTGTTGACTACAACTCCCAGAATCCCCAAGCAAAAGCCATTGCAGCTGGGGATTCTGGGAGTAGTAGTCAACAACATCTGGGAATCGCTGTCAGAGGCAACACTGATGCCCACTGAAATGCACTAGTTCCTTCCAAATGGCCAAATAGAAATTCAGTATGCTCCATGGCTATTTGGAAGGAACCAGTGCATTTCAGTGGGCATTCCCTGTCATTCACTTTAGGATGTCCTGACACTAGTCCACCACAGGAAGTGCATGCTGATGACCCCAGGTTCAATTCCTGGCAGCATGTCCAGGGAGAGCTGGGAAAGACTCCTGCCTGAAACCATGGAGAGCTGCTGCCAGACAGTGTAGCCAATACTGAGCTAGCTGGACCAAGGGTCTGACTCAGTATAAGGCAGCTTCCCAAGACTGGAAGCATGGTAATAAACAGTTGTAATAGCAAGAGCACCACATTATTACCATGTAGGAAGCCAAGGGCTTTGCATCCCTGCTGAGACCCTGGAGGGGAACAAGTACTAGGACTCAGTGGTGGAGCCACCATTGAGCGGACGGGTTCAAAGAACCTGGGCTGCTGCCCCTCAGGGGCCATGCCTGGCACCCCAGACACGACCCCCGCATCTGACGTCAGACACGGGAGCGTGATTTAGATCCCAAGCTGGGCCATGTTGCCCCGTTTTTGAGCTAAATCGGCCAGCTTCTCAGCATGGCCGGAGTGACTCTCCCTGCCTTTTAAAGGCATGGAGAGCTCACCGCTGCCCTGTTTGGGAGTTAGGTTGGCCAGCGCTGCAAACACAGCATGGCTGGAGCGGCTCACCCTGCCTTCAAAACACAGGGAGAGTTGCTCCGGCCGCACTGAAAAAGCAGTGCTGGCCGGTTTAACTTCTAAACGGGGCCACATGGCCCTGTTTGGAAGCTAAGTCCCGCCCCCATGTCTGACATCAGGCACAGGGGGCGTGGCTAACTGCTTGCTGCATCTGACTTCAGATGCAGGGCTAGGGGGCCATGTGGTGGCAGCAACAGTATCATTGACTGTGTCCCTGCAGCCTACACCATTGCTGCTAAGCTCACTAATAATTTGGGGTTTTGCCGCTCCAGATCTCTGAACATATGAATACCTAGTTCTCCTGTCTTTGCCAGAACTACAGAGATAATAGGAATACATAGGGGAAGCCATGCATATATTTACAGAAACCTTCAGTATCCGCAGTTTTTCTGGGAGAGCAAGGCAAGGCTGCATCGACAATGGTGATAACTGTTGCTGCCTTGAATAAAAATGCAAAGCAAGGATCTGCTGTGCTCTCCAGACATGCTAATGAAAAAAACCCCGTCTAGTTGTTCAGTTCCCTGGCACAGCCAAGTGCTGATGAGACTCTGTGTAATCTTTTTTGAGCCGCGAATGAACTTGGGTCACTTCTAACAATTCCTTCTCCCTCCCTTTTCAGCCTCGCTCATGAACACTTCAAAAATTACTCTGTATACCCAGCCCAAGCAGGTTAAAATGGAAGCTGTTACTTTCCTAAGATCTGTTGCAGGCTCTAGCCTCCACTGGAGTGTTCCGTCTTCTCTCACTTGCTCGTGCTGAAAATATAAAGAAATATCCTTAAGCAGGCAGCCAGGAGCCTGGGGCAATGTTTCCTTTCCCCTCTTTTGTATTATGGAGGTGTTTTCAGGGTAGACGAAGACTAAGTGATCTTTGTAATGTTTTACAAAATAGACCAGCTGACTGGCTAGGAGAGGAGAGTGTGAACATTTCCAGCCTTTGGACCTCATCAAAAGTATGTTTTGGATGCAGCTTGATCTGAAGCTGTTCTTTTAAGGCAAAACACACTGCTTGGGGGCGGGGGGAGACAGAAGAAAGGAAAGCACAATTTTATGTGTTCAAAGAGCCTATTCAGGCTGCCTCTTTGATGCCAGTTTGGTATATAAATAGTTGCCAACTACAGGGGTTCTTGTGCCTTTTATATCCATTTGGCATGGGAAAGCGTAGTAAATGGACTTGGCAAAGCCACATCTACCAAGTGTCTCCTTGTTGCAGGCACTGAATTTTTTTAGTCAGGAACTGCAAATCCTAGCCTGGAACCTAAGAAAATTCACCATTCGGCCATGGGCCACACTCAAGGCTTTTCCAGAAAATCCTCAATTTAAATAAAGAAGGGGGTGAGGGGTTGGAATGCACAGAGAGTTGCAGCAGATCAAGATAATATTCCAGCAGCAAGAACATCCATTGTCAGAGGCGTATCTAGGGAAAATAGAGCCTAGGGCAAGCACTGAAATTGCGCCCCCTGTCCAAACATCTGACACCCATCTTTCAGATAACTTTACCATAATATCAGCTGAAAAATACAAGTCAAGCTCGTTAATCTTTTAATATTTCAAAAACTATTTAGCAGTGGACGTAGCCAGACCAAAAAATGCTGGAAAACTACAAATTTCAGTACGCTGGGGCTCATGAAATACCCAAATACTATGTGGAGGTGTACTTGGAAAACTAAACAGAAGTGCCTGTCTAATTCTCTACTATGCATTGTAGCATCACTATTACATAAGTTTTAAAAATAAATGGAGAATTTGACTTTTCCCAGATACTCTGAAAATAATTAAAGGATATGCAGAGTTAACTGTGTCACTGCTTGGAATATATTCTAGTATTTCAGAAAGACAGTTAAAATGAGAGAAAGAGAGCAAGAAACTCCCAGTGGGCCTTGATATTAAGGATTTCACACTGATTCAAAGACAAACTCACCATTAATAGCCATATTATTAAGATATCACATTTAACTCACTTATCACAAGAAACAAAGTAAGAGCAAATGAATACAATCCTAGCTCATAAGCTTCAGCTCAGTATTCACAAGCCCTGATTCTCTGTACATAGTTCCAAACTAAATATGTGTACAGTGACTTATATTATATTATTTTTTTAACCTGTAGCCTCTTTGGGGGGCTTCCTAAAGGCTGGGGGGTCAGCAAAGGTTCCCCCTCCCCGCACTGGCCTCTAGGGCTTAACAGGGACCATTTGAGCATGTGTCATGGCCATTTTTATATATATATATATATATATATATATATATATATATATATATATATATATATATGGCCACTAAAAATAAAATGGCCACAGCGCATGCTCAAATGGCCTCTGTGAGGCCTGGCCTGGCCTAGGGCCTCACAGAGGCCATTTGAGCATGCGCTGTGGCCATTTTGTTTTCGGTGGCCATTAAAAAAAAATAAATTAGAAAATGGTGCCCCCCTTCAAGTGGTGCCCAGGGCACGTGCCCTGCCTGCTCCACCCTAGATACTCCCCTGTCCATTGTGGAGTAACCCTTTCTATCATCATGCCCACTGAGCAGTTTTTTCTCATGCAAGTGCAGCTATTGTGCTTGTCAGTAGTACCATTCTGAGCTGTGGTTGCAAGCCCATTGCACACACCTGATTAGGGTTGCCAACATTTGATTGCCAGAATGAGGGACACAAGTTGGGGGTGGGCTGGCTGGGGGGCCTGGGAGGTGTATGCAGGGGTAATCAAGAGCCTGAATGTCATTGACGTATATGTAATTGAATTATATGCTATTGAATAATGCCAGCATTGTTGTTATTTAGAACATATTCAAGTTACACCACTTTTCAACCCAAAACTTCTCAAAATAAGCTGCTCACCCTGCCACCAAAATGAGGGACAAATGCTGTCCCTATAGGGACCAACATTTCATCCCTGAAATGAGGGACTTCCCGCGTAATGAGGGACAGTTGGCAACCCTACACCTGATGGATGGACATCCTTGTGCCTGGCATGGAACAGTTTATCTGTATGTTGTAGTTTGTAGCACAGGACAGTGTGCATGCGTTGGTTTTTTCCTCCATTAGTATTCTCACTACTACTACTACAACCCTGTGAAATAGGTTAGGCTAGAACAGGCCTGCTCAACTTCGACCCACCTGCAGATGTTGGCCTACAACTCTCATAATCCCTGGCTATTGGACACTGTTGCTGGGGATTATGGGAGTTGTAGTCCAAAATCAGCTGGGGGCAGGGCAAAGTGGAGCAGGCCCAGGCTAGAGAGATTGTTAGGATCCAAAGGCTCCCAGTGGCCTTCATGACTAAGTGGGGATTTGAACCCAAATCTCCCCAAATCCTATCACAATACCATGCTGGTTTATGAGAGCAAAAAACCTACCTTTTGGTCCACAGACCTATTATTTGATGCCACTGGCCATAACTCAGTCATAGAACATATGATTTGCATGCAAATGGTCCTAGGTTCAGTCCCTGGCCTCTCCAGTTAACAGGATCTCGGATAGTGTTGTATGAAAAGACTCCTAGAGAACTGCCAGTCAGAACAGACCAGAGGTTCCCGCCTTGGGTCCCTAGATGTTCTTGGGCTACAACTCCCATCATCCTCAGCCACAATGGCCTTCAGCTGTTGTGGCTGGATATGATGGGGGTAGTAATCCAATAACTGAGGACCCAAAGTTGGGAATCTCTGGAATAGCTCATCCTCAGTTAGGCTGAATGCTTAGAGAGGGGTCTGAGCTCTGTAGCAGACCACATGCTTTGCAAGCAGGTTTAGTTTCTGGCATCTCCAACTAAAACAGGATTCCAGATAGCAGGTCTCGGAAAGACCCTTGGAGACTCACCTTTAGACAGAGTAGGTAAAACTCAGTGCAAATGTTGGTCCAGTCTGTGGTAGTTATGCGGGGTGGGGGGAGGCAAATCCCATGCTAGGCATGGTTAGGGTTCAAGAGGATTAGGGATTAAAAATAAAACTGCTAATAATAAAATGCCCTTCTCTAAATCTATGATGTGGTCCTCTGTTGGAATGTTGTGTTCAGTTGTGGTCTCAGCATCTCAGAAAAGATGTTGTAGAGCTGGGAAAGAGGGCAATCAAAAGAACAGGGACTGGAGCCCCTTCCATATGAGGAAAGGCTACAACATTCGGGGCTTTTTAGTTACAAAAAAAGGCAGTGGTGGATCTCTTAAATTAAATAGGGGGAAAGCAACTGGCCCTGTCCAGCCACAGCATAGCATCTTTCCCATGGCTGTTGCTGGCATCCACCTTATGTTTATTTTTAGATTGTGAGACATATTATTTGTGGCTTATATGTTTTTCTATGTAAACTGCTTTGAGAACTTCTGTTGAAAAATGGGATATAAATATTTGTAGCAGTAGTGCATGATTGAGGCATCATATAAAACTGGTGTGAAGAAAGTGGATGGATAAACAGTTTCCTTCTCTCAGAACACAAGACTCCAGGGTCCTCCAATGAAACTGAAGCAAAGGAGATTTAGGACAAAACAAAACTTTGTACGTCATATAATTAGCTTATGGAATTCACTGTGTCAAGGGATGGCCACTAGTTTGGATAGCTTTAGGAGGAGATTAGACACGCACGTGGAGGACAAAATCATCCATGACTGCTAGTCATCACGGCTATACACAACCTCTAGGCCAACCCTTGACAAGTCAGATCCCACAGGCGTCAGGGAGCCATGGCTCTTAGAAATTTAACTGTAGTGAATAGATTAGGACAGATGTCCCTAATCTGTGCTCCTCCAGATATTGCTGAACTACAACTTCCATCATTCCTAGCTACAGTTTATTATGGCTGGGGATGATGGGAGTTGTAATTCAGCAACATCTAGAGGACCACATTTGGGGAACCCCTGAACTAGAATATTCAGAAGTAGTGTTATTTAACAAAAACTTTAAAAAAATTAAATGGCCCTGAAAATCTTGTTTCTGTTCTAAGTATGTTGTAAAGGGGATAAAGAGAAGCCCATTTACCCTCAACAGTATCTGTCACTAAGCTTGGCAACTTTGTCAAGTGTCCGTTGTCTGACTCCAACATTTTATTTATTTACATTTATATCCCGCTCTTCCTCCTAGGATTCCAGAGTGGTATATGTGGTTTAGCCCAGGCCTGCTCAGCTTTGGCCCCCCCCCATCTGTTTTTTGGACTACAACTCCCACAATCCCCAGCCACAGTGGCCAATAGCCAAGGATTATGAAAGTTGTAGTCCAACATCTGCAGGAGGGCCGAAGTTGAGCAAGCCTGGTTTAGCCGAAACCTGTGAAGTAGGTTAGGCTAAGAGATACATGAGAAAATTTCATGGCTGAATGGGGATTTGAACTTGGGTCTTCCCAGTCCGAATCCAACACTCTAACCACTACACCATGCTGGTTCTCTACATGCATGGCCATTACGACATGATTGGCTTGTAGATCTGAAGAACACCTTTCAGGGCCTGTTCTAGGCTCAAAGACAGAACACCTTTGAAATAAGGGTTGCTAGGGAGCAATGGCAGAAGAGAGTGATTGCCTTCATCTCCTGCCTGTGGGCTTCCCAGGCCTCTTAGTGGCCATTGTGAGAAACAGGCTCCTTGGTCTGATCCAGGAAGATTTTTATGATTCCATTTTCTTCTCCTCTTACTTTCACACTGGGCTAATATGGATAAATACTCCTTTTCTGATGTTTTAGAGACTCCTCATTAAAGGTCCTTCTGTGACTTAATATAAGGGGAATGATGAATTATTAGGATGTGTGTTATTCTAATCAGTGACCCACTTTTGTGCTGGTGGAATTGTTTGTGCTCTTGTATGGTTCCTGGACAGAGCTTCCATTCCTTAAGTGCTCTGAAGCAGAGCATACCACAGTGATATGAGAAGTTGGATGTTCTAGATTCTTGCTTGGTGCAGAAAGCAAGACAGGATTGAGTTTGACCTATTTTACAACTTTCCCCACTTTAATCTCACTTCTGGCACCTAATGTTTTACCCATTGGCCACAGTCCAACACAGATCATTGATTTTAATTAAATTTAAGCATGCTCAACTCTGTATTGTGGCTCTGATCTAGTGATGTTGACCAGCCAAGTAGTGAAGTTTTTTTCTTATGAACCACTAAAATTGTTATTGGGGTGGCTTTTTAAAATAAGAATGGCAGCATCTTGGCTTATAAAAAGCGACACTGCAGCACAGCTGGTTGTGTTGCATCTTCACAGAAACTAGCATAGTTTTTGTTTGCATTAAGAATATGAGAAGAGTCTTGCTGGATAAGGCCAAGGCTTATCCAGTCCAGCATCCTGTTTCCCACAGTATGTTAAAAGTATTTCCATTACTATCAGGACGTGGTACATCTGTGGGAATCTTGGCAGAGGAGTGGCACTTGGTATATAAATACTAACAGATATATAAATAAACCATACTTAATAAAACCTCAGTAATGTTCATTAGCCAGCTGTGATAATCAGGAGCATGTCTGAAGAGAGATATCTGAGCAGTATTTTTGCTGTGGAAAAAAAGATTAACCTGGTGGAAGAGGTAAGATGAGTCCTCTTATTTGAAAATTTCTTTGCTAGTGTGGAGCCTATAAAACAAACATTGCATTGTCAAATTTTGCTCTTACAAACACTTCTGGAATTTCCTCCACCCCTTTCTTATCCATCAGATTGCTTCCTTTTTTAGGTAGGCAGAAACTGTAGCTGCAGTACTCACTGGCCTGTTCCAAAATGATCGAGCATTAAAGTATAGGTTTTACTCTTCTTTATGCCATGCAAGCCAATCCATGAAGCTAGGTAACTAGGATTGCCAACTGAACAGAAAACAGCCTATGTGGTCTGCTATTGGGCCTTTTAATAGCAAGTGGATCTGCATAAATCAGCAGGTGAAACTTTTCACAGCATAGAGAGAAGATTCCTTTTTAAAAATCTCTAACATCCACCTAATGGTGCAGTGGGGAAGTAACTTGCCTAGGGAGCAAGAGGTTGCTGGTTCGAATTTTCCCAGACTATGGGAAACACCTATATCGGGCAGCAGTGATATAGGAAGATGCTGAAAGGCATCGTCTCATATTGTGCGGGAGATGGCAATGGTAAACCCCTCCTGTATTCTGCCAAGGACAACCACATGGTTCTCTGGTCGCCAGGAGTTGAAACCGACCCGATGGCACAACAACACACAACACGACAACCTTACTCAAAATTTTCTACGGCTACTCCTTTTTCTACATTCTACTGCTCCAAGGCTGGCTGATAGTAGCTAGTATTAATCTTGGAGAATTAAGTAGAACAGGTTGAAAAGAAACTTCACACACCGAATACTTAGGACCTTCCTAGATTCCATTTTCCACTTAATACGGATTACCGTATTTTATGGACTATAAGACTCACTTTTTTCCTCGAAAAATATCCGCCAAAATTCAGGTGCGTCTTATATGTTTTAACAGTTTAATATGTTAAAACTCTGAAAAACTGGATTAAAATTAAGGTGCGTCTTATAGTCCGTAGCGTCTTATAGTCCGTAAAATACGGTAAGCAACTTCCAGAAAGCTCCAGGTGGACATTCTGGACAGAGGGCCCAAGGACATGTGCAAGCTATAGGTCTGCCAACTCTTCAACTGGCCCCTGTAGCTGTATCTTTAACAGCAGCTCAATTAGCAGACATTAGCGGGTGGTAATGTTTATTACTGATAATTTCACCAGATGATTAGCAAAGAAGCTGAAAGGCATCATCTCATACTGTGTGGGAGATGGCAATGGTAAACCCCTCCTGTATTCTAAAGGTAAAGTGTGCCATCAAGTCGATTTTGACTCCAGAGCCCTGTGGTTTTCTTTGGTAGAATACAGGAGGGGTTTACCATTGCCTCCTCCTGTGCAGTATGGGATGATGCCTTTCAGCATCTTCCTCAGGGGCAGAGCCACCATTGGGCGAACGGGTTCAAAGAACCCGGGCTGTGCCCAATCAGGGGCCATGCATCGCAGCCCCGACACACACACACACACACACACACACACACACACACACACACACACACGTCTGATGTCAGGCACGGGGGTGCTGGTTTAGCTCTCGTGCAGGCGCTGCCTAAGGCAGGGAAGGCCGCTCCTGGCTGTGCTGCGAACGCAGCCCCAGACCCAGCCTAACTCCTGAAGGGGCCAGGGATAAATGGCCGGCACTGTGCAGCGTGGCCAGGAGCGCTACAAACACAGTGCAGCCCCAGGCTAGCTCCCAAAGGAGCCGCGCTGCCCCTTCGGGAGTGAAATGGCCAGTGCTGCGAATGCAGCACCGGCCTGACTCCCAACTCCCAAACATAGCCACGGGGGCCCCATTTGGGAGCCAGACCATGCCCCCCGCATCTGATGTCAGGCGTGGGGGGTGGGGCGAGCGGGGCTGCTGCCGCTGCCGCACACAGGCCACTGGCGGTCAGGCTCCACGCCTGATCTTCCTATATCGCTGCTGCCTGATATAGTACCAGCGGGGATTCAAACTGGCAACCTTCTGCTTGTTAGTCAAGCATTTCCCTGCTGAGCCACTTAAGGTGTATTCTGCCAAAGAAAAATCACAGGTCTCTGTGGTCACCAGGAGTCGACACCAATTTGACAGCACACTTTAACTTAAAACAAGGAGAAGGGCTTGTTTTGAAAAAATTGACTTCAGTTCCCAAGTTTCTAATTTGTATAGTTCCTGAACATCTATTAATGGATCACTTTAACAGTTAACACATATCTGGAACTAAATAAAGCCTTTAAATTACCAGGAACATAATTCAAAATCCCTGATTGTTCAGCTTATGTGCATCTTGTACTGCAGAAGGTATTTGTACTCTGAAAAACAATCATGAAATTAAGGATTTATGTTTGACTCTTTACATGCACCTGTAAGGACATTAAGCAGGATCACTTATTTGAAGACTAAGTGCTCAGGACCTCAAAGAAACAGGAGCTGGCAATTACTGGACAGAATAGTGAACAGAAAGTAAATGTCTATTAGGGTTGTTTGGTAAAGTCCTAAGTATCCATATGTGAACAGTCATGAACACAATAAATCATGTTATGTTTGTACTTTTTAAGAACATGGTATCTGTAAATCTGCCCCACATTTGTTGCTGAGCCTGTTCAAGCTGGTGAATACTACAGAACTCTTCTCTTCCTGTGGTTTGAAAACTTGTGCACCATTTCCAACAGAATTCTTCAAAATTCTCACTTTATGCTTCTAAGCCCTCAGGCCACTTACATGAACTACTCTGTCCCTTCAAACTGCAACCTCAGGAGCTGAATTTTTAAAAAAAAGAGTCAAAAGAATCCTGACACCATTCTGCCTCTATTTATTGTTTTATTTTATTTTATTGATTTCTATACCACCCTTCCAAAAATGGCTCAAGGCGGTTTATATTAAAACAAAACTAAAATCAATTAACTATTAAAAATCAAAAACTGTAAAAACATAAAACCATTATTAAAACAATTTTTAAAACCCTGGAAGGCCAGGCCAAACTTTATTTTAGCTACTGAAAGGTTTTCACTTTTGTCTTTTCCCTGGTGTGAGTTAATTACTAAGGATGGGAGGTGGGACCTTAGAGCATAGGAAGCTGTCTTATACCAAGTCAGACCATTGGTCTGTCTAGCTCAGTATTGTCTACCCAGACTGGCAGAGGCTTCTCCAAGGTTGCAAGCAGGAGCCCTGTCGGAGATGCCAGGGAGGGGATTTGTAACCCCATCCCCTGAGGGGAATATCTTACAGTGTGCACACATGTAGTCTCCCATTCAAATGTAAACCAGGGATGGACATGCTTAGCAAAGGGGACAATTCATACTTGCTACCTCAAGACCAGCTTTCCTTGGAAGTCACTGGCTCAAATCTCTCTTTCACCACAAGCCTTTTAGCTAGTCTTAAAGAAGCCACACTGCCTCTCCCCCTCTGTAATACAGTGGTTTGTCTTGCAGCAGAGCTTCTGTGAAGATTACTGAGAGAGTAGCTGTGATGTACATTTAACACTCAGTAGAATGCTATATACATGCTGCTATTATAATCTGAGTGTGTTGCTTTTTTCTCTTCTAGGTTATCCCAGGAGTTGGACGCAAGTACTTCCTGCAGTTTGCTACGAGAGACTTAGGAGAGTTGGTTACGAGAGACCTTCACACCTTGGTAAGTTTGTAACAGCAAATGAATTCACTGCCACAATAGCCCTGTTCACATGCTGTGTTCAACATATATACAGGTCTGTGTACAGACATGACTAAACTTGTCCCATTTCAGTGAGACTACTCATATACTCTGGTTTCTCTTGAGATCATATAAATCTTTCACCTTTTACTAGGGATTTCTGCGGAGAGACTACTCATGAGTAATTTTGTCTGGATGTCAGCGTGGTGTAGTGGCTAGAGTGCTGGACTAGGACCAGGGAGACCCGAGTTCAAATCCCCATTCAGCCATGATACTAGCTGCGTGGCTCTGGGTCAGTCACTTCTCTCTCAGCCTAACCTACTTCACAGAACTGTTGTGACGAGAAACTTAAGTATGTAGTACACCGCTCTGGGCTCCTTGGAGGAAGAGCGAGATATAAAATGTAAAAAGAAATAAATAAAAGAAATTATTTCTATATATCACTTTTAAACCAAAAAAAGCTCACAACATAGCAATGAAAAAAAAAAAAGGTTCCTTGTCCCACAGTGGCCTCTGTCAGGAAAAAAAAGTGCTGAGTCAAGGCAGCCTTGAATTATCGTGCATACTTGAAAAGGAGTACTGTAATTTAATTCTGTTTTCTATCTAAGAGAGAGTGGCTGACATGAGAAAAATTACACAAAAGTAAAATTGGTAAATCGTGCCATTGAGTCAGTGTCGACTCCTGGAGCCCACAGAGCCCTGTGGTTGTCTTTAGTAGAATACAGGAGGGGTTTACCATTGCCGCCTCCTGCACAGTATGAGATGATGCCTTTCAGCACCTTCCTATATCGCTGCTGCCCGATATAGGTGTTTCCAATAGTAAGAGAAACATACCAGCAGGGATTCAAACAGGCAGCCTCTGGCTTGCTGCACCATTGGGTGGCTACACAAAAATAGTCCCGCTGAAATTAAAGGGATAAGTCCAGCAATACCTAACTTGTCCTTTACCCAGTGGGACTACTTTGAGTAATTTTTCTCATGTCAGCCATTCTTGAAAGCAGAGGATGGGATGCCTGAACTCAAGTTGCCTTTTTTTTTTCTTGTTCTCTGTGCCTATACCATTAACCTCAGTCTGATTACTACAAGTATTAATTTACCACTTTTCAACAAGTTTCTGGAAGTGGTTTATGTAGTAGTGATAAATATGGCTTCCTGTCTCAAAAGGGCTCACGATCTAAAGCGAAACACAAGGTAGACACCAGCAACAGACAGTGGGGGGATGGTGTGCTGGGGATGGATAGGGACAGTTCTCCCCTTGCTATATATGAGAGAACTTCCACTATTAAAAGGTGCCTCTTTGTCCAGTACGCAGATACTGTACACAGAAATGGAACAGGGCATGGAGCTAGCCACTTATCTCCATTCCTGGAAGAGCTCCACCTGCCTAACCGCCTGTGTGTCAGGGCTGCTTTTAAAGGTGTTAGGGCAGAGCAAGTTAAAAATAGAAATAAAATGATGGCAGGAACCACCCTGACCCCACCAGGCAAAATGTACCAAAACATAAACTGGAACTTCTCTTTTGTTTGTAAAGGATGTGCTATTGGATTGTGCTGTCGGAGGGAAATAAAGATGTTTTAGTTTAGAAGGAAAAAATAATATTTTTCATTTTGTTTTTAAAGCAAAAGCCGGGGATGTGCAGTGCATCTGTATTCTACCGAAAGACAAAACCTAAGCCACTTGTCGAAATTGAGTGCTCAAATGTCAAAGACCTAAATCAACAAACATGGGAAGATTACAGACTGTACTTCAGAATTATAGGTATATCCGCTGCTAACAATATATCTGATATATCCTTTCCAGAGTATAACTTTCATCAATCTTTGGAACCATAACAATCCAGTCCCAGATCCCGTCCAAATAATGGACATCTCAAGAACAATTGTGTATCTGCTCCTGGAGAGGGTGGGTGGGGGAGAGAAGTGTTGGGGGGGAGCGAGATGGCATAGGTGCTAGCCAATAGGTACAGCCAGCCTTTCTCTATTGAAGCTGAGCTATGCCAAAAACCCATAGAACCCATTTTTCCAGACCACATTAGAGAACAGAAAAATGTACATTTGCTTACAATCTGTCATTGCATTATCAAATCACCTCTATCACTTTAAAGTGTTACATCCACCTGCATCCTAACGGTAAACATTCCCATTTGAAAAGCCTTGCTGCATATGTGAAGCATTTGGCGCTCTCTCCTAGTGCCAGTATCTGCTTGCTGTTAAGGAATCTCAGCATCACCATTTTCTAATTTGTTTTTGTCCTCTGCAGGTAATAGCAAATATTCCCAATATGATCTGTTGTCTTTGGCTAATCTTGGCAGCAGTTACATTGCATGGGAAAAGTCAACTGAGGATTCAAGTTACTCGATGCTGGCAGTCGAGAATATAAAGCACTGGGTAGGTGAAGCGGAAGTGGCCTGCATTAGTGCATTCAGCTGTCTGAATTCTTGAAAAGCATGCTCTCTCCCACACAGCTGATGCTGACTGGAGACTTTTCTTGCACAGAAGTTATCTGGCCTTGGATGCATGTACCCACTTAGTATGTGCAAGCCGCTTGCACAACCTACTTTAATTCTCTCTTATATCAATGTTCCCTCTAATTTGTTAGCCTACTTTCCAGTAGGCTTATGAGATCACCTGGCTCTGTGTGTGTGTGTGTGTGTGTGTGTGTGTGTGTATGTGCGCGCGCGTGTGTGTGTCCCACTATCAGCTTCACAACACCTGGACCAATATGAACCAAATCAGGCACAGTTGTAGGGACACCTACATAGTTTGTGATGATGTTATCCACCCCGATCCAAGATGGCGGATGCATACACTTTAGAGGTGCAAGTGGGCTAACTTGTGAACCACCTAACCAATCCAAACCACATTTGCTACAGCTGTAGAGACACATAGGGATGGATACCCAAATGGCATGGTGTGTGATGTCATCATCCACTCCAATTCAAGATGGCGGCCACATGAACATCTGAGGTGCAAGCAGGCTAATTTGTGGACTGCCTAATCTATTTGAACCAAATTGGATACAGCTGCAGTGAGTGACACACACACAGAGACATCTCAGTGGCATAGCTTGTGATAATGTCATCCATGCTGATTCAAGATGGCAGATGTGTAAACTTTTGAGGCGCAAGTGGGCTAACTTGTGAACCGCTTAACCATTTTGAATCAAATTTGCTGCAGATGTAGGGAAACACAGGGGCATCTCAATGGCATAATTTGTGATGTCGTCATCTACCCTAATCCAAGATGGTGGATGTTTGAGGCACAAGTGGGCTAACTTGTGGACTGTCTAACTGATTTGAACCAAATTACGTACGGTTGTAGTGTGTGACACACAGGGACACATCAGTGGTGTATTTTGTGATTATGTTATCCACTCTGATTCAAGATGGCAGAAGCATAAACCTTTGAGGCACAAGTGCACTAACGTGAGGACTGTCTAACCAATTTGAACCAAATTTGGAACAGCTTAGTGAGTGACACACAGGGACACCTCAATTGTAGAGTTTGTAATGATGGTTCAGCTCAATCCAAGATGAACATTTGAGGTGCAAGAGATCCAACTTGTTGACCTCAGTTTGTACTAGATTTGGTCCAGATCTAGAGACAGTGAAAGGAAAGTAGGCTGATTAGTTCTCACTAGAACTTGTTTTTTTAATTTGTGCGCTGAAAGAATTTTGTTCTGGGTGGCGATATCAAAGCATTATGTGTGCATTGAGAATGGGGCCTTCCTGATTCCACCTGAGTGGGATCTAAAATCAACTAAGTAGACATCAAACTGTGTGTGCACACAGGTGTGCATGCATTAGAGGGAACACTGATATTAATATCACAGATGTGATGAATCCTGGGCCCTAGGAGCCGCTATGTATTCTCTCTGACTGCTTGCCTGTACTTCTAGTTGTGCACTAAGGTATGAACTGGAGTACCTGGAAGCTAATGAACTGCTATGAAGGAGAAAGGTAACCTCCAGTCTGTGTTCATGTTGTTCTCTCTGGTTTTCCATTTTGTGGTGAACTTTTAAAAATTGTAATGCTAGCGCTTTGGGACTGCCAAGTAAATACATCCTTCAGCCCTCTTATTTTTTTTAAGCCACCTTTTATATTTTGACCAAGAGATGGGCCCTCATATGTTGACCAATCAGCTTCTTCCTGCCATCAAAAGGGCTGGAATAAGCTGTGAAACTCATTCATATGCCAGGAGAAACTGTTGGGTTATTTAATTTAAGAACCACGATGCCTAGCTTGATAAGTAGCAAGAGAGGTCTCAGTTTCAAAGCTCATCATGCAGCAACCTTGCTGAAAACTAAGCATCTTTGGGTCTACCTGGTGGCAGGATGGGAGACTGCCTAGGAGTCCCATGTATGCTGCTTTGAGTTTTCATATAGTGGAAGAGAGGCAGGGTGTAAATGTAATAAACTAGGTAAGATATGGGCATTCTTTGCTGTATTCCTCATTTACTGCAGGCTCAATTGCATGGATTTTCTCATGCCTTCAGAAGGTCTCTCATGATCAAGGAATAGTTATAACTTCCACCTTATACCAAAACACCACACATCTCTTTTGTATTACTCAAGAGACATGGGATTGCTCACAGGACACCCATACCAACAAACCCAGGGCCATGTGATGTCAAAACAAAAATAGCTGTTGACCAAAACCTAGGAGGAAAGTTCAGTGCTCTTCCCTATAATTTGTTTTTCTGCACCTTGGGATGAGAAAGAGGCAGTGCCCCCCCCCCAAGGGAAGCCCTGTTTGTGATGGCGCAAGAGTAAAAAGAAAGAGAACAAGGACAATAAGTGATACTTCATGATTCTACTTGGAATGAAAAGACTAGTTTCATTGTACTAATGTGGAATACCCAAGAGGGAAAAACAGTCTCACCTGATCAAATAATGTTATTGGCTGATAGAGGAAGGATGCATCACTGCAACAAGAGAATGGCCTAATAGAACTCTCCACCAGATTGCACTGATGCAGTGGGAAGTGACCATTTTTGATGCCCTCCCCTTCTCCAGGAAGCCCTCTGTGCCACCCAAAAATATGTCCTTAAGTGTTGCACCACGCTTAGGGACATATTTTCAAGTGGCTCAGAGAGCTTCCTGGGAAAGGGGAGGCCATCAAAAATTGCCACTTCCCTGCTGCACTGGTGCAGTTACTTTTGGGAAGTTCTGCTAGGCTGCTCTCTCACTGCAGCAGTGCATCCTTGCTCTGTCGTACATCGCCATACTATGTGTTTGGCCTAATTTTAAAATCACAACATCAGTTACAAGTCCTAAATGCAAACATGCTGTTATTTCAAGATGCAATTTTAATCTTGATCGGTTCTCTTCATTCTAACTCTTTTTCTCCTATCCAGAAAAGGGAAGATGATTCACTTGAATTTGACTACACGGTTGTGCTACACAATGAGGCCTTAGAGGTAAGAAAACCACAGTACTTAAAATGGCTTCTCTCACAAGATAAGTGATTCTTATTAGCAATAATCTTATTGGGATTTTTCTCCTGCCTTTTGGCCCTCAGGCGACTCACAACAATACAAAAATACAATAGTAAAATAATAAATTAAAAAACCATACCATACATCAATATAAAACACTGGATAAACAACAAAATTAAAAGAATTAAGAATAGGATAAAACCAGCAAGTGGATATTAAACCAATTTAAATACCTATCAAAATAAACATGTTAACCAAATGACCAAAACACAATTGTGTGTGTATGGCGGGGGGAGATGGATCCCAAGGGGCAGGGAGTTTCATGGGGGGCTGCAACCAGGAAGGCCCACTCATGCCCCCCCTCCAAATGGACTTCCAAGGGTAGGAAACACATGAAGTAGGTGAGGGGATTTCAGTGGGGAGACAGAGGCTGTTCTCACATGCAGCCTAACCGAGGCTAGGGATGCCCAGCCTGGGCTAGGCTCTGTGTGAGAACCACTGGGATTGGGCCCAGTCCCGGCAAGCCAGTGCCACCTAGCCCAGCGTTTAGCCAAGGTTAAGGGAGCAAACCTTCCCTTATCCTGGGCGTTCTGCTTATGTGTTTGCTGGGGCTATGTTTAGCCCCAGCGGACACAGAGGTGGGCACCTAGAGCACCCCTCTCCTTGGGGCATGTTGCGTGAGGCCGGAACTATGCATCCCAGCTTCCGGAGATCCCCCAATGCATCACACATGTTGCGCATTGCATTGTGGGACCTCCAGAAGCTGGGATGCATCATTCCAGCCTCCAGAGCTCTGCACTGCAGCACACAGCATGGATCATCTGGAAGCGCAGTCCACGCTCCCAGCAAGGTCCAGTGCCCATGTGGTATAAAGTTAAACAAGCATGTAAGTTAACATGTAACATGTACGTTAAACAAGCCTTTCCACCCACCCACTCCTCTGGCCAGGTGATCAACCTCACTATTGTGTTGAGTACCTTGATCTCCAACAGTAAAGGGCTTTAAAAAGGTAACCATCTACACCAAGGGCTTCCAACCTGTGGTACTCCAGATGCTGCAGATCTGCAACTCCCATCATCATCCCCAGCTACAATTCATTGTGGCTAGGGAAGATGGAAGTTGTAGTTCAGTAACATCTGGCGTAACCACAGGTTGGGAACTCTTGATCTACGCCATGAACTGAGCCTACACTGAGTAGCCCTACATTGAGTGTGTTATAATAATCCAATGTAGATGTGACATGGTCATGCGCTTTCCCTAGGAAAAGGTGCACCAGCCAGAGCTTAGTGAAATCACTACTTGCCATAGCTACTACCTGGCTGGCTAATCAGCAGCCAAGCTGGATTCAGGGGCACTCCCTCCAGACAGGCTGTGCACCCAAATCTTTGTCAGCTTTCCTGCTGACCAGGAATACCCCTGCCTTGCCCGAATTAAACTTCAGTCACATCCAGTCCATCACTGAGCTCAGACACCAACTCAGGAATTCCACTGCCTTCTTAAATTTGGGTGCTATTGACCTACTGACAACACTGTAGCTCAGCCTCCCAGATGACCTCTCCCAGTTAATTCAAGTAGATGTTGAAAAGCATTCAGAAACGAGATAGAGCTTCAGAGAGGGCACGTGTTTGGGGATGGGGCTGTAGCTCAGCAGTAGAGCATCTGTTTCGCATGCAGAAGGTCCCAGGTTCAATTTCTGGCATCTCCAGGTAGGGCTGGGAAAGGACTCCAGCCTGGAACCCTGGAGAAGCTGTCTCTAGTCCATGTGAATAATACTGAGCTAGATGGACCAGTGGTCTGATTTAGTATAAGGAAGCTTCTTGTGTTCATAGCCCTGAGGGACCACATAGGCCAAAAGCTGACAAATCAAGCAGTCCTGGCACCACCTTCTGGGACTACATGTCCTCCAGGATAGTCCCAGAAGGATACCACACTCAATGGTATCAAAAGCTGCTGAGAGGTCACTGATATTTAAAAGTTATTAGCAGTACCCCCATTCTTCCCTCTCTCCAGAGAGCCCAGAGCTGTACACATGGTTATGTTTATCATCACCACAACCCTTTAAGATAGATTAGACTGAGAGATACGTGACTGGCCCAGATTCACCCACTGAGTTTCATGGCAGAATGGGGATTTAAACTTGGATCTCACCAGTCCTAGTCCAACACTCTAACCACTACACCACACCAGTTCTCTTATTTCCAATAGCTGTCAACTGCACAACTGTGTTTGCACAATTATTGCATTTCGTGCAACAGCAGAAACATTACGTTGTAATGTGCATATAACCTCCTTGCACAGTGTGTCATCCAGTGACCCATCTTACAGTAATTTATTTATTAAGTGATTTATACACAGGCCTTTGGCTCTCAAAAGGGTCCACTCCCTGCAGCTAACAAGCACTTAAAATAATTAGAACTAGCTTAGCCTGTGCAAAGCATCTGTGTGCTAGTAATTGATTGCTCCCCTCATCTCCCCACCCTCACCTGAGCGGCACTCCTGCTCCTCCTCCTCCATCCTGTTGCTTCCATCTCCCTCACCTCTCTTGGTCATGGCTGCAGAGTTGCTGGCGCCTCTTGGCCGAGCTGCAGCCTCCTATCCCTAGAGACCTCCCCACCTCCCCGCAGGAGCAGCAGCAGTTGACTGGGCCCTTCCTTGACCAGGCCACCACCATGGCCGCTTGTTCCCCTGAGGCCGCTGACAGGCCCGGGCCCGGGCCTTGCCTGCCTCCCTCCCTCTGACAATGGCCTCGGTAGCCCCAAACAGCAGCAGTGGTTGACTAGACCCTCCCTTGCTGCTGGTGCCGCAATGGCCACTCATTCCCCTCAGGCTTCTGACAGGCTCAGCCCTGCCCCCCACCCTCTTTTTCTCTCTTTCTCTCTCTCTTCCACTCGCCCTTCCCCACTCTTTTCTTTCCCCTCCTTTCATGTTTTCTCTCTCTCTCTCTCCCTCAGTTAACAGATCTTGTTTCCTTATCTAATTCATACAACAGCAGCCTCCTTCTCCTGAAGGGGCTCTTTCCTCTCTCACAACCCTTCTCTTCGCAGACCCCTGCCTACTATCTAATCTAGCTAATCTAATCCTCTCCTCTGCAATCAAGAACATCTTCCGACCAGTAACAGTTGCATTCCAACTGACCTTAACCATCACCCTAACCCTATCTGCATATGAAATCCCCACTGCCCAATCACCAAAGTGCCACAGGCTCCTCCTCCCTATCTGCATATGAAATCCTCACTGCCCAATCACCATGGTGCTTCTGCTCTCACAGGCTCCTCCCTATCTGCATATGGAATCTCCACTGCCCAGTCAGGTGCTTCTGCTTGCAAACTGTCATGAGAGCTGCCAAGCATGGGATTAGCCAGGGGTATGCCTTAGAGAATTAAATATATAGTAGATAGAAGATATGAATTGCATCAGACCAACCACTAAAACCAAAATCAACCAAATTAAACCCAGAACAGCAAGAGACCCCCCACCAAAAAAACCCAGAGAGAGACAACCACCACCTGCCATTAAATGCTTGGTGAAGCCAGTGAGCCTCTTAGGGCAGGGAACTCTATTGGGTGCCCCAGTAGATAGGACTACATCACATATTCCCACCAGGCAAACCCCCAGTGCTGGACGAAAGCAGAGAAGGTTCTCAGACCTTGATCGCTGTGGGTGGGTGGGCGGGCGAGCAGATATGTGTGGGTAGGTCATCCTTCAATGTAAAACATTTTAAGACTCAGAAGACTATATACATCCTAATTATTGTTTTGACATACTTCTCCAGCCTACCATTTCCTGCCACACTCATCTTGTCTGGATGCCGAAATATCCTGTGAAAGTGAAATACGACTGTTCTTCAGAGGAGCCTTCAGGATCTGCAGATGGCTCTGGCATGGAACCGGGATCTGCTAATGGGTTTCTTATTGAACCTGAAAGTAACTTTTAAGTAGGTAGGATGTTTGTGTTATGAAAGGTGTAAACATTTTACAAGGGTTTGGAGCACCTTTCATTAATATCCAAAATCAGTACTGTGATTATTCTTATACATAAATGATTGCAGCATCTTTGAAAACTTTGCATTAGTCACTGCTGACCCACCATCAATACTCTCTTTTCTGGGTAATTTCTTAAAAATGCTCTTTTCTTTTATCTTCCAAAAAGCACTTTTGCAGAGTGTTGTGTTTTTTTTAAATATGTGTAAACTTCTGATTTGTCACCAAGTTTCTGGCACTAGGGGTAACAATATGAAGCAAATTTAATATATACAAATTTTCTGATGTTTTTAAAGCTGCCATTTTAAGAGATATTTGATAAATATTTAAAGTTTGGAAGAAAACATTTGATGCTAACTTTTAACTTATCTCTAATAAAATGACTACTGTTCAATTTAGTGTATGCTGCCTGATTTTACATATTCTGGACTATTTTCTGATGGAAACATGAAAACTGACAAAACAATGACCAGCTTGCCATAGAATATTTTCTGTTCCTTTAAGGAGGAGAGTACTGGTCCATTCCAGCTATTACCTGTTATGTTCAGTGTTTAACTCTTGGAGAAGTGCACTTAAAACTCCTTCCGTCAACAGGAGAATTGCACTTGAATAAGGGATCCTTCCATGAGCTGAACAGATTCTTCTATCAGTGCAAGATCCTTTTGATGATGGAGCACCACTTCATCAAAGCTTTGGACACCACCCAGCATTTTTAGCAGACATTCTGCAATGGCCAACATCCAGATCAATAAAGTGCTGGTACTATTGCTGAGTTCCCAACTAGCATAGCACTGGTGCTCACAAGGGGGAGTGAATTTTGATGACCACCTCTTCCCCCAGGAGCTCTGTGCTACCCAGTCTTTATTTTTATGGTCCAAGGGCAGCCAACAAAAAGTTACAAGTATATTAATACCAATAAAGTGCAGTATACAACCAAGAAATATAATACAATACCCCAGCACCACCAGATAAACAGCCTGTATACTCTATATATACACAATTAATTGACTTAATTAATTGATTAATTTTGCAACTTTAAATGTAATTTCAGTGTTGGCACCAGAAGGGAGGAGATATATCTATAAATCATCTGCCTTGCCTGGATAATCTGCCAAAACTGGAAATATAACTGAAGAGTAGGTGTCCTTATAGAACAATAGAGCAAAACGTGCAGAACTGATTCAACTATTCCCAAGCTACAGGGGCACAAATGTTGGAAATAAGGCATATGTAAATATCTCTGTGCTACCCTGAGGCTGCATGAACAAATATTCTTCAAGGGCAGCCCCATGTAGAGCATGTTACAATAATCCAGCTGTGATGTGACTAAGGCATGTGTAACTGTGGCCGGATCTGGCTTCTCGAGAAAGGGACGCAGCTGACGCACTAGCTGGAGCCATGCAAAGGAACCCCTGGCCACCACCTCCACTTGAGCTTCCAAAAGCAGAGCTGGGTCCAGCAATATCCCCAAGCTGTGTACTTGCTCCTTAAAGGGGAATGCAACCCCATCCAGAACTGATAGAATCTCATCCCGATTGGCTCTCCTACTGACCAACATTACCTCTGTCTTGTCCGGATTCACTCTCAGTCTATTGGCCCGCATCCACCCCATCACGGCCTCCAGCCCCCAGTTCAGGACATCCACTGCCTCCCTAGGATCAGGTGACAAGTGGCTGTTGTTGGTTTCTGTCTTATGTTTCTTTTTAGACTGTGAGTCCTTTGGGTACAGGGAACCATCCTATTTATTATTTTCTGTGTAAAGGGCTTTGGAAACTTTTGTAGTGGTAGTGCTACGAGGGGTTCCCCCTACTCTGGGATCAGAAGCTAGCAGAGATGTCTGAGACAATTACGAACACAGCAAAAGTCCAACAGCCAAATGTTATTAAGGGGAATTGAAAACAAGGGGTAAGTGGGCATTTCCACGTGACAGGTGTACACGTGAATCAGCCTGCATGTCAAGACACAGAGTTTCTAAAGTTTAACACTTTTCCTTAATAAAAACGTTAACCACTAATAAACCAAAATAAATTCATATCTATGACTAATCATGGGACTCTCTGCACAGCAGGGCAGTAACTTGCCTGGGGAGCAAGAGGTTGTTTGTTTGAATGCCCACTGGTATGTTTCCCAGACTACGGGAAACACCTATATCGGGCAGAAGCACTATAGGAAGATGCTGAAAGGCATCATCTCATAATGCACAGGAGGCGGCAATGGCAAACCCCTCCTGTATTCTACCAAAGAAAACCACATGGCTCTGTGGTTGCCAGGAGTTGACACTGACTCAACGCCACAACTTTACCTTTAATGGAGTTTAGATTGTCTAGTGTGGATGTACATAGAGGTGAGGGGACCAGACCTGAGAATGTGTTGAAGACTCCTGGGGGAAGACACCAGGTGTCAGACCTGCTAATGTGGAGCTCTCAGTACCTCGTTTAACAACAGAACTCATGATCCATACCTTCCTCTTTTCCTCTCAACCCCTCCGGACTTCCAAGGTGTCTGGTCCACTTTGGGTGTCCAAGCAGCTTCATGGCTAGCAGTAGGAAAGACCAGGGATGAATCCTATGTCTGGGAGCTGATCAGGCCCAGGTGGGCCTGATGATGCTGCAAATGCAAATCAGCCACCACAGGGAACTCTGGGACAGGAAACCAATAGCTTAGAGTGGTCCCTAGCTAGCCAGGTGACCATTAACAGTGAGACCAGGCATAGAGATTTGACCAGACTCTTAGAAGAGGTGCTTACATTCTCTGTTTATGGCATTTGCTGGGACCAAGAGAGATGTTGCTGAGGGACCCTTCCCCAGGGCTTGGGATGGAATCTCTCAACTTGGCTGGGCTGTAAAAGCCCTCCAGCCTGCATGCATGTCTCTATGGCCAGGCACTCTCATGAGAGAGTGGTCCACTCCAAAGCAGGATGAGCTGTCATTGTCACGCAGGAAGAATCCTGTGCTGTTTGAAATGCTGCTCTGGATGGACAGTTCAGCTCATGAGGTTTGGCTGAGACTAAGCATGCGTTTGCCGCTGGGGCTGGGTCCACCTTCCCCCACCTGTTAGTACAAAAAATAGACCAAAATGCTTCTAACACCAAAACCCAAAGGGGAAAATCCTAACTCAACTTGACTTATTCCTAGCAGTATAATTCCATACAACCATACATAGCCACTCATTCACGGGATATGCAAGGGGGTCTAGGGAGAGGAAAATAAAAAATAAAAACCTGGAGACATGAGTAGGGCAGGACAAGACATCTCCCGACATACCTGCTGAAGAGATGGGCTGGTGTGGAGTCCTGAACCTGGGGTTGGGACCAGAAAGAAAGAGAGAGGTGTCCAATGCAGCCTCCTTAAATAGGGTTGGAACCATTTGGCTGTTACATTCCAGGGGTCCCGGGCCCTCTAGGGGTCGGGACAAAGAGAGAAGGTTCGGGTTAGGAATATTTTAATGTGCCAATCTTGGTGCCAGAAAGATGATAGGCTTTTCCTGCCGGGACAATCGCCCAGGTGGATTGAAGGGTGACCTTTTATTTGCCTAGGGACTGAATGATCCTGGGGGATCAAATTTGTAAATGTGCTTCTGAGGAATGCAATCAAATGTGTTTAGCAAACTGAAACAGGCAAAGGAGTTCCTGGTTTACATGATATTTCTGCCTTCTTTTTGCCAGTGCGTCCATGCATCTTTCCTGGACCTCGAAAAACAGGTCCTCCATGTGTAGGGGTACGGTGTAGGGGTGAAAAATGGCCAGTGCCCGTAACAGTAGTAGTAATAGTAGTTTAGGTTGGTCTACATGCTCAAATCTCTCATCATTCTCCATCAGTACAAACTAATCAGAGAAAAAAGGGTTCAATCCAGCTAAGCTTATCTTAAAGCTCTCAACAAAAAGAGCTTTTTATTGTACAAAGAAAAACTAAAAATTAGTAAACACAAAGTGTTTCGGTGTGACACACTGTCCTCCGTTAAGTAAAACAAATGAGCACAGATGAAAAGCTCGGTTCCCCAGCTGTTAAATTCCTTAGACGTGATAACATACAGTTCCCTGACTGGTGGAGAGATGAGCGGGGCGTGTGTGTATGTGGGGGGGGGGAGGTGGGGGGGCGAGAGAGAAAGAAACAGCTGATTCTTCTCAGAGGCTAATAAACTTCATAGCATAAGCCAGTGCCTCCTGAGCATTAATGTCAGGTCTCAGTTTCTCTATAAATAATGCTTCCTTGATTTTCCTTCTTTGTAGGTTCCTTTCAATCCCTAAAATAGATATTTTAGTGGGCACCATTTGGCCTTCATGCTTAATCCTCATATGCAATGACCAGGTTTTCGTTCTTTTTGCACAATGCCTCATAACTGCTAGACGTTCTTTATATCTATCTTTCAATGACCTGCCCGATTCCCTATATAGAATGAAGTGCAACCTAAGCATTGAATTTTATATATTGTACCTTTCTTTCTAGTTTCCTTTCCCCTGTTCACAAATTTCACAATCTTGTACATAACATCTCCTCTCATACAAACTAGAGTTAACGAGCAATTGTCACTGGTGCTGTGCAATCCACATTCACCTTAACTCCCTGTCTTTCTCAGATTCTCTAGGTTTGCCTGTTTTAAGGAGATGGAAAAGAGCTAGATTCATTAAGGGTTTGCTGGTATTTAAAATACTATTACTGATAAATTTACATGGCAAACCCAGAGAATCTTGGAAAGACAGGAAATTAAGGAGAATGTGGTTTGCACAGCACCAATGACAGCTGTTAGTTGGCCCCACAAATGGCGTCGGAACATGCACCGCCATTTGTGTGCCGATGCCACACAAGCATCCTGTTGCTGCAGCGCAGCGCTTTAAAGGAGCCAGCAGCACAGGCTGCCATTTTCATGGAGTAGGTTTGCTTAGAAGAGCGCCATGGTGGGGTGGCGGAGGATTGAGGGAGGGGCAGGTAAGACCTGCCTGCCTCCTTTTAAAGGCACCCCTCGCTGAAACGTTTCGGCTGCAGGGAGGCACCGAAACGATTCGGACTCATCCCTAGAACTGAAGTTTTCATCTGTGCTCATTTGTTTTACTTAACTGAGGATGGTATGTCACACTGAAACGTCTCATGTTTTTATGTTTACCAACTTTTAGTCTCTTTGTGTGCACAATAAAAAAGTTTTTTGTTGAGAGTTTGAAGTTAATATGCGCATTGCATTGCTGACATATCGACTTATCTTAAATCTCATTCGTTTCAAAGGACAAATTATACACGTCTGTCACATTCTCCTTTTCACATCATGGAACTTAAATGAATGATGCTTTTGGCTAGATTGTACCCAGAACATAAGAAACTTGCAGCTTCCACATTTGCCTCATCATCAGTCCGTATTTTCAGTACCACACGAGAGACAGTGTACTGAACTTGGACTAAAGTGGCTCAGATTCAAATCCCTAATCTGTTATGAAGTTCACTGGGTAATCTTTGGATGTCTCTTAGCCAACCCTACCACACAAAACTGTTGAAATAATAGGTTGAAAAAATGATGTACATTTTTCTCCTTAATGGATTGCCTAGATGAATCAACAGATATTTTCTCAAAAAGGAAACTGTACAGACAACATAATTTTGTTATAAACTGTTTGAAACAAAGCCAAAGACATTTTATTAAATTAAGCGAGTGATAAATTAATGATATTTCTATGCAACTATTTCAGTAACAGTCTCTTAGTGACTTCATAAAGTCAAATTATTGATCCAGGGTGAAATTCAATCACCTGCTCTGAATTTTCTTCAGTCATTAAAATCGACAGAGCTTTACAGCAGTAGAAGTTTGTCACCAGATGCATAAAACAGCTCACACAGCGGTGATTCAGCTCTTGGCTTTGCCCTTTTTGCCAGGTAGTTCTCCTATTGCTTCTAGATATCTGTTAATTAGTTCTTCCTGTGTACTGGGTAAACAGGGCTGGTATCTGCTGTATTCCATCGTGTATTCACCTTTTCCCTAGGGAGGGAGAATCGCCAAATTACAAACAATGTAAAGAATGATCAGCTATTAGATTACGTATTTGAAATACTACAGAACAGTTTAAAATGTGGAAGTTTGATCTGAACCCAGATTGTGGTTTATTTTGCAACCCTGAATAGAATAAGCCAGGATCAGTAGGTTTAGATGTTACAAGTGATTCTGGCTTGTTTCTAACTTCAGCTGGAAGTCGAATTCTTCTGAGGCTCATGTATGAAGGGATGGGGGAAGCACACGTTCCTGAGTCTCTGAGATGTTGTGCACAGCCAAGATTTAATCTTGGCTACATGTGATATATCTGAACCGGTGTGCTCATGATACCAACACACACAATGAAATGGCACGGTCACATGACCATAACTCACATTACTTTTGCTGTCCTTCATTTATTGTCACCAGACACCTTAACTGTAAACATCTTTACCTGAAGCAAGTCCTGCTAAATCAACTTATTTCCACGTTAGCACAGTGGCGCAGCGGGGAAATGCTTGACTAACAAGCAGAAGGTTGCCGGTTCGAATCTCTGCTGGTACTATATTGGGCAGCAGCGATATAGGGAGATACTGAAAGGCATCAGCTCATACTGCGCGCAGGAGGAGGCAATGATAAAGCCCTCGTGTATTCTACCAAAGGAAACCACAGGGCTTTCTGTGGGCGCCAGGAGTCGAAATTGACTTGACTGCACACTTTACCTTTACAGCACTCTAAATCTTAGCTGCCAGACCTAAAGTTAGACGACAGGTGATTTACAGGAAAGATGGAGGATGAGGCAGAAGCTGCGAGCACACTGCAGCCAAGAGAGAAAACTAGAACTGGAGCCTGCCATCTATAAAGCAACAAACCACAACTAGTTCTATTGCCCACGCAAGTCACAAATGCAACTTTACTAATAAACTCTCCTGAACTGATGGTTTGGAAGCTTCAGCTGGCCCAGAATGCTCCTGCAAGGGTGCTCGTGGGAACAAGTCGCTTCACAAGTGTCACCCATCCTGCGGCAGCTTCATTGGTTACCGGTCTGCTTCCGGGCTAGATTCAAGGTGCTGGTCTTGACCTTTAAAGCTCTACATGGCTTGGGGCTGGGGAACCTGTCAGACTACATCCGCCCATATTTTATTTATTTATTGAACATATCTGTATACCACCCAAAACACAAGTCCCATCAAACTATTAAAACAGTACCTAATTAAAAGCCTGGGTGAACAAATTAGGGGTGTGCACTGGGTTCGATGGGGTCGATGGCCGGGGGGTGCACTTACATACACACCCCGGCGTCCGGTTATCTAAAAGTCCATCGGGGCAGCAGCGTACCTCCCTGCTGCCCCATTTGCTACATTGTTTGGATGCACCCAGAAGTAGCAGGCACGCTCATGTGATATGCGTGGGCAGGAGCACCCGCTAACCCGGGTACATCCGGACACTGTAACAAACCGGGGTGGCAGAGAGGTAAGCTGCCGCCCTGATGGACTTTTAGATAACTGAATGCTACTTGAGCAGGTAGGTTCCAGACCTCGCCCAGACTACTGAATAAGAAGGGAAACCCCAGAAAAATTCATCAAATCTCTGAAAAATGGGAGGAAACTCTCCCATTGGAAAAGCATGAGCTAGGGTTAGGGCTGAGGCTCGAACAAACTTGGGCAGGTTTCTCCGCTACTTTTCTATACCGAAAGTCTGGACTTGATGGTATAGGACACATGCTTGCAAACAGCAAGCCATTTTACTGCCATAAATATAGCACATCAATGAAGTGCTTGATCTTTCCGAGTGCCTACCTTGTTAAATTATCAGTTTCCTGTGCTATTCATAAATGCCTAATGATTTCCTTTGGAGTCTTTTTTTTTTTTTTAAAGATCTTTTCTCTCAATTTTCCTCGTCAGGCAGGAGCACAGAAGGTTGTGACCAAAGAGTTGTTAATTTCGTATCAGTGTGTGAACTTCAGCCCAATATGCCTCTGCAACTCCTGGCCTATATCTCTATATTATCTACACATACACACACCCCTACCTTTCTTTTACATACAAATGCACCACCTGCAGCTGCATATATACACCTCCACCCTCTCTCTCCTTCTCTTGTAATCTCCTCTACCTCTCCACACAAACCTCATTGGCTGGACATTCTTTGTTTCCAAAAGTCTGCTGCCTGGATAGGTCCCTTCCATCCACTTTTTAGATATGTACTCTGGTTTCCTACACCCTTCTGCCTACCCTGCCACTCTCTAGGATCAGTCCACATCAACCAGAAATATTTCTGCCTGCCTTACTGCTCTGGCACACTAAGGAACCTGGCAGAGGATATAACCCCACTATCACAAAAACCCTTAGCGCATTACAGTAGAGATGATGTTGTGATACAAGTAATGGTACACAGATGCACATGCTTCTTTTGGTAAGAGGGAATACAAAATTGCCTTAAGTTGCTCAAAAATTATCTGCCCACTTACCTCTGTGGAAGATCTCAGTTCCGTAGCGTACCCAAACATATCATTCAACGGCACCTGGTGACAAATTGATAGCATATTTGAGAGGTTTTTCTGGGAAGGAAATATTTCAGCATTTTGGAAAATCTACATTGACTATACTTAAATTTAATTTTCTTCATGTCCAAGTACAGCTGATGCCTCAATACCAACAAAACCTTTAAAGACAATGAATTCTTTTTTTATAAATGTACATAAACTGACTTAATTTGTATACATATCCCTGCAAACATAGGCAAAAAAGCACCCTTCAGAGTGGTGATTCTCCTTATATTAAGCAGTGGGAGAGCAAGTAGCACTATTCAGCTCCAGCACTGCACCCCTTTATGGGTTTAAGACTGTGATTTCTTTAACAGGTAACTAGGGATGTGCAAACGGGTTCAAATTTGAACCCATTCTATGGTTCAGGGTGGTTCAACATCAAACCACCAAACCGGCCTGTTTGGCCCAATTTTGGACCAAACACCCCCCCAATTCAGGGGTTCATGTAAAAAATTAATTTTTTTTCTTAAAATATAAGTTATAAAACTAACTGCCTCCCACTCCAGGGGCTTCTCCAAGGCCAGGTGTGTGTGTGGTGTCTCCAGAGGTTCTCCCCCCCACCCCATGGCCAGCCTCCATTTATTCACAAATAGCCCAGTTTGAGTGGTCTTCGACCCATTCCAGGCCTCATCTCCACACACACACACACACACACACACACACACACACACACACATTTTACACGAACCCCCCAAACCAAACGGGTGGGTAAGTTGGGGATGTCCAAAACCAAATATGCCAGGTCTGGTCCGAGACCAGTCTGGATTCCAACCGAACCAGGCAAATCAGTTTTGTGCACACTGCTACAGGTAAACTAACTTCTTACTCTTTTTCTATGTAAACTGCTTTGAGAAGTTTTGTTGTTGTTGAAAAGCAGTATATAAATAAAAATAAATAGTAGTAAGAACATTCTGTGCTGGACTCCTCCAGATTTTTCATTAAGAAGAATTTATGCTAATTAAATTCTATTAACAAGCCTAAATTCTTGAGGCAGAATCCGGAAGAGTCTGTCACAACGTTATCAGCTCTGCTCTGAGTATTGTCCAAAAAGTTAGCAAGTAAAGAGAAGTGGGTTTGTACTTGCATTCTGATACACAACCCAGCTGAGTGACAATATTCGAATGAAAGCACACAGAGTACATTGAACCAGTTTAAATCCATTTATAGATCACAGCTTGGATCCATCCAAAAAGCTGTTTGCAAAGACAGGGGGTTATCTACTTTATTTATCATATTTATATATCATATTTATATACTGCCTGGTGAGTATCTTAAGGCAGTGTACACAATTTAACACACAACAAATATAAAACAGAATAAAAACAGTTTCACAAAATAATAAGTTAAAACAATCTCATGGGATAAACAAAATTAAACAGTTTAAAATTAATTTAGTTAAAAGCCTGAGAAAATAGCTGTGCAGAGGGTCTTCCTAAAAGCAGAAAGAGAAGGAGATGCTCTTATTTTAACAGGCAGCATATTTCAAAACCCCGGGTCAGTCAGAGAGAAGGCACGATCCTGAGTCGCCACCAAACAAGCCAGTGGCAACCATAACCAGACCTCTCCAGATGATCTTAATAGGAGACAGGGTTCATGACCAAGAAGGCTCTTTAAGTACTTTTAAAAATACAATTATGAAAACAGTGCTTTAAAATCATGATTATATTAAGTTCTATGGAATGTAAAAGAACCTTTGAATTGGTTGGATATTTGAGAGGTATGCATAATGGTTATTGCAAGCCATTCTGAGGACCATTCAATCAAAAGACAGAGTATAAATTTTGTAAATAAGTATGTAAAGATATGCTCAGCAGCACATACATCAGCAGAGAGAGTGAAATAGCCTTCAGCTCCATCTTGTCCTGTGATAATGCCATGACGTCGACTGACTCCTGCAATTACCACTCCTTGGAATTCATTGGGTGCTACAATTTCCACAGACATAATGGGCTCCAGGATACACAGTGAGGCATTTGCCAAAGCTGGGGTGGAAAGATGCAAGTTGGAACATGGCTGTCATAATACATTCTTATTTACTGTTATTGTTAAATTAAAAATAAAAAACATATAAAAATGGTAGAACTGCTATGGCACATCACATCATACTAATAATATTAGAATGAGAAGTTCAGTACATATGCAGATCCAAACACCCTGGGCTCACAAAACGTAAGAAATTAGTAAGATTTCTACACAGAAGTAGCAGTCACTTCAAAATGGCCACATGCAACATTAACTTAGGTATTATCTATTTAACCACTCTTTGATATCATTCTTTTAAAAAAATCCTATCTCACAAGTAGAAATATACATATGATCTCATCATTCACACACACACACACACACACACACACACACACACACACACACACCCCTTTCAAATGGGAAATCACACTACTAATTAATCTTTTTCTGTTGCAAGTAGGTGTGACACCCATCTTAAACGTTTCAGGTGGTAAATCTGACAGCAATTGACCAATCATCAAATTATGATTAAGGATTTGGGTTCTAGTGTAAAGGTCACATAAATTCATGGGGGATAGGCCTATTATTCACACACACACACACACACACACACACACACACACACACACACACACACACACAACCATGGAGGTGTGGTCCAGCACTGGGAGTGTCTAGCTTTAAAGGGCAGGGGGGTAGTACTTACACCTCCCGCCGCTTTTCCCCCCCAGACACTCATTTTTTCGCAAAGTTTTTGGGGCGGCAGTGCTCCTCCCTGCCACCCCTGCCCCTATTGTTGGCCAGAAAAAGGGGAAGTTGTCTCCATGCATGTGCCCACTGAGGCGCATACAGCACACAAGTCACACGCAATGTGTGACATTTGCGGAACGGGCGCATGTGTGGAGACAACTTCCCCTTTTTCCGGCCAAAGATGAGGGCAGGGGCGGCAGGGAGGATATATATATATATATATATATATATATATATATATATATATATATGTATATGGAACCTCCATATTCAGAGGAAGTATATCTCTGAGCAACAGATGCAGGGAACAAACAACAGAAAACAGCTAGCTCCATCAGGGGCATCTGGCTAGCCACAACTGGAAACAAAGTGCTAAATGATCCAGCAAAAAAATTCCTATATACTTAAGAAAAAACATTTTACAGTGGTACACATAAATACCACACCTCCATGTATTAAAAGCAAAGTGTTCATAAGTAAGATATTGTCCAGGACACAGAAGTGAAGTGCTTCCCACCCAAAAGGTTATCACAGAAGTATACTGAAGAGGGTGAAAGAGAAGCAGCAGCAAACAGCAGCTGCAAAGGGTTAACTATGGCAGGGCATAAAAGGGGAGGCAATGGCAGTCGTGCTTGACAGACACAGCAACGAGAAGGGAGTTTAAAAGGGAAAGCTGTTCCAGGAACAAAAAGCAGCATGGGAGCGAACACGAAGGCAGGTGTGGGCGAACACGAAGGCAGGTGTGGGCGAACACGAAGGCAGGTGTGGGCGTAGATGGTCAATGAGCATGCAGAGAGAATGAGAGGAGTGAATCATTGCAGATGTAGATAGGGAGAAAAGAGGCGGGCAGTTTTGAAGGGTAAAGACCAGGAGTCTGAAATTGATGCAAAGAGAGAGAGACTGAACATGATGGGTGATCAGGGACTGAGGGTGATGGGTTATCTAGGAACCTGCAGAAAATGAGGCTTTTTACGGTGGAATAAATTTAAGTGAAAAAATGACAAAAAGTGTGGTGAGGATGAGGTTGGAAAGTAACCTCTCTCTGAAGTGATACCTTGTTTTAAAGCTCCTTCAGCAGCTCTTAGGAAGGCGATCTCATTAGAGTCTACCATGTGATGGGCACCATCTTCTAAGACAAACCGTATTCCTGAAATCTTGTGAGCCGTCAAGGGGCCTTTCTCACATGCATCACGGAATCCCTATAAGGAACGGTTGTAGTGTTACCAGCTCATTTTCAGATCTCTTCATCATACAGAATTATACTGGACATGTGCAGAAAAGTCTTTTGTTATACATTTTCTGTCCCATTCTCCTATCCCCATACAGGATTATCCAAAGCAACTAACAACCACAGCATCTAAATAATTTTTTTTAAAAAATTACAACTGGAAGCATAAGCAACAAAAACGTATACTGCCAAACAGATTAAAGGCCTTCTATAAAGCAAGTTTTGCAAATCTGTATGATTTTTCTTAAGTTGTTCTATATAGAACTTTAGTATAGTAGAAAAACTAGTAAAGAACTTTAAATAAACAAAGCAAAAGAGTTATTTGTAGCCAAAGTAAAACTGGAATAAAAGTCATATCTGATTTGATAAAAAAAGAAATCTTTGAGAGAGAAACAGGTGTTATGCTACTATAAAGCAAATGCCTAATGTTAGGGGGAAATGTAATCTACAACTATCTCCAAAACAAATACAGCTTTCAAAAATTGCTGTGACTTAGTTAAAAAATTGGCACTTAACTCCTGGATACTCTGGCTTGAAAGAAATAGTCATTGGATTTCCAAAGAAACATGTTCTCTGTTAGCAACTTTAATAGTCAAAAGCAGGAACATTCTGGAGGAGAGATGTTTAAAGAAGTAGTTCTTTTAAGTAGAACTAATGGAGCCAATTTTCTGCTTCTTTTAACATGGTTACTTTTAGCCAAGACGTCTTCCCATGTGCTGTCAATTTGGTCTGACAATTTGAAACCTGTCAGTACATAAATTACAAACTGATACTGTTCATATTTTGAGTGGCTACCAATCTGAAACAACATGGCAGATTGCGGGGTGGGGGGAGCCATTGGAGTCTCCTGAGAACCCTTCCCATGTGCTGTAAATTGGTTTGTATTGGACTGCAAATGCAAAGGTTGATGTCATAGCTCCTGCCAAAGAAGCACACTACAGCAACAAGGATTTCTTATTAAGAGAGCGTCTTCTTTGCTATGAGCCCCACCGCCCATTGAGGTCACTTGAGGAGGTCCGTCTCCAGTTGCCGCCAACTCGTTTGGTGGCTACACAGAGACGGGCCTTCTCGGCTGCTGCCCCGAGATTGTGGAATGCACTCTCTGCTGGGATACGAGCTTCCCCATCTCTGGCAATTTTTAAAAAACTTCTGAACACACATCTCTTCAACCAGGCTTTCTCAGCTTTTTAAAACTTGTTTTTAAATTGTTCTGACTATTTAATTGTTGTTTTATGATGTTTTAAATTGTTAATCATTGTTTTATGCTTTTATAATTTTTGTTTTCATTATTAACTGATTTTAATGGTGTTTTAATATAAACCACCCTGAGCCTTTTGGAAAGGCAGTATAAAAGTTTTAATAATAAATAAATAAATAAATAATAAAGGAAAAGGGTATGCAAAAAGAACAGTCTTTTCATAAAGCAGATTGTAAGAGGGAGAGAGTTTTCATTAACCGAGCAACTCAGATTCAAGCAATACAATAAAGAAAAATAACTTCCCTCACACATAGAACTCAACTGTTCCCTATCTTATTACTCACAAGCAGGGATCTTGGTCTCCCATTTCCCCAACGGCTTCTCAACCAGCTGCTTCCTCAGGGCACTCTTGGGACAGAACGGACTAAAGAAGCTTTCTCTTCTCCTGCTGGTGGCTGTGAATATAGGCCCAGTCCTCTGGATTGGTCCTTCTGTTTTGATTTTCCCTGGGTTTTTTTCCTTGTTAGGAAGGGCCCATCCTCCCAGAAGTTGCTCTGAGGCCTAGTCCTCCCTCAAATCCTTCCCTCTCAACAGAAGGGCATAGACAGTAATCTCCTAAGCATTCTTCACTTTGGAAAGCAGGCTTAAAACAATACCATAGGCAAAGCAGAGAAGAGTCTGCTCTTTTGATAATCGCTGTCAAACTGCAAGTATTGTAGCCTTTTGTTCTCTTGGTATTTAAAAACAAAAAGCTAAAACCAAGGTAACAGGTGATCATGAGATTCCATGGGATTTCAGGAACATACTCCTTTGTAGGAGATTTCTGGATTGTCGTCTTAGCATTATTTCTCATTTCAGTCAAAAGCTTAGATGGCTCCTTTATATCAAATCATTTTAATTTAAAACATACAGGCTAGAATCCAAGAGGGAGCCAGTGTTATGTCTGTTACTGGACCTGTGCTGGATTGTAGCCTCAGCGGTAAGTTACGGCAACGACAACAACTATTAGTAGTTCCTCATTCCCTTCACGAAGCATTCAAGCCAAGCTAGTTACTTTGCTGCAACTTGGCAGTTGGTTGCAAATCTCCGTAGTTCTTCTGCATGTCCATCTGCGGACTCTATATTAGGCCAGCAGCAGCTTAAAACACCTATACATGCAGCATACACAGCTGGAAACCCAAGGGTTGCATGTGGTCTTCTGAGCAAGAAGAACTATCGATTCTCTCTTCTGATGGCTACCCCTTACACCTCAATGAATAGAGCTTACCAATGCTAGGAATAAGGAGAGATGGGACAGAAGGCTGCAGCAGGAAGAACAAATCAGCAAAGCCCACAACCACAATTGCTCACAGGCGACTCCACACTGCTCTTTGGATCTCAGCTGTGATACTGCATGTGAAGTATCCTAAGGTGCTACTGATACAAAAACCAACAATAGAGTTCTTCAATACGCAGGCACAACTTGAGAGTTTTGCAATGAATTGCCTAGATTACAGCAAACTAATTAGCTTGGCCTGAATGCTTCTTGAAGGGGAAAAGAGTTGCATACTGAGGCCACAGCTCAACACAGGTCCAGTGTAGACAGAATAGTTGTTCCAGCCCTGAAGGCACACATGTATATTCCCTCTCTGAAAATTCTCTTCTCACTATTTCTCTTGCCAGAACGGACCATGGTTTAGCATTAGACTTGCACCCAACACTAACTACAAAATACAAGGTGCTGGTAATCACCTAGAAAGCCCTAAACAGCTTCAGCCCTGGGTATTTAAGAGAACATCTAATTTGCCATGAGCCCCACTACCTATTGAGATCATCTGGAGAGGTTCTCTGCAGTTGCCACCCACTCCTCTGGTGAACTACTCAGGGACGGGCCTTCTCTGTTGCTGCGCCGAGGCTTTGAAATGCGCTCCCTGCTGAAATAAGAGCCTCCCCATCTCCAACAACTTTTTAAAAGGCAGTTAAGACACATTTATTCACCCAGGCTTTTAATTAGACTTACAGTTTTTGGCATTGTGTTAAATTCTAAATTTTAATGTTTTAATTTTTGGTTTGTGCTGTTTTGTTGTGAACCGCCCAGAAACATGGGTTTGGAGCAGTCTATAAATATGTTAGATAAATAAAAATAAAATAAAATAAATAAGTATGTTAATGCTAACCATGTCATCTCATAACCATGGTTGTAAATCCACTTCAAACCCTTCAAAGAAACCATAGTTAGCATCTGTGCATATGTAATGCTAAACTATCTATGCTATCTTATGTTTCTTTTTAGAATGTGAGCCCTTTGGAGACAGTGAGACATCTTATTTGTTTATTATTTCTCTGAGCCATTTTTGGAAGGGTGGTATAGAAATCGAATAAATAAATGTATAAATAAATAAACAAACCAATGTTACAGATGCAAACAAACATAATCATCTTTCTTTTTAAACAGAGAAATCCTATCCAAAAGGTTAAGAACCAATAATCTTACCTAAAACAAGATTTAACTGTTCTTACCAATGAACAGATACATGTTGAAAGAGAGGTACCATTGGGAAAAGCACTGTCTAAGACAACCACAGGGCTCTGTGGTCGCCAAGAGTTGACACCGACTTGACGGCACACTTCACCTTTAATACTAAAAAACTGAAGCAATCATTATACCTTACTTTCACCACATGAGGGCACTTCCATGAGAACAAGTCAACACACAGAAGAACAGGGATTCATCATCCTGACTATAAAAGCTAGCAGGAGTCCAACTCTGTCTACTTCAAGTATATGGAACATATTCTTTAGAAAATTATCTTTGGAAAGAAACTTAGAGACCCTGAAGACATCATGACTATGTTTTCCAGCAATACATAGAAGAACAGAGAAGGCATGAATGAAGGAGCTCTACTTCAGGCTCCAATGAAGGACCAAAGTAGGTACTGGAAATCTTCAGCTGTGGAAACATTTAAAAAAGGTTTTCACAGTTGCTATATTTCTCAGTATGGTTGGGGGAGTAGTTGTGAAGCATTTTTGTTCAATGTTGACCCATTTATTTCCATTACTTCTCTGCCTAGATTTTAACTTGGTGTCATAATCGACGTTGTTCTTTGAGAAAATGATCATCTCCAAGTATGGGCTAAAATCTGTATACAACTGTACTGCCTTAATCCATTTTGATATAATGCAGAATCCAAGAAAAATATAAATCACCTTTTCAATAGCTGGCACAAACTGCCTTGGGATATTTGTTCCGACCGTTTTGTCTTCAAATTCCACTTTGGTGTAGTTCTCAGAGTCCAGAGGCTCTAGATATCCTATCACTTTACCATACTGGCCAGCTCCACCCGACTGCTTTTTATGAGTAAAATCAAAGCTGGAAAAGATATAAAAATTATTCAGTATGGAACGTATTCTAAAATCACTTTGCGGAGCACATATAGGTAGAACAGAGGCCAACACTGCAGTTCTCAAATATGTATGAAGTTTGTTTATGTTGATGGTCTGGGCTTGCCTGCCCCATGCCCCCGATAAGTACTCTGGTAAGGGAACATGCAGAGGAATGCCAACCTGAACCAGGCTCCACAAGGAGACTGCAAACAGCTAATCCCATTACCACAGCAGCACTTTTGTGGAAGTGGAAAAGTGGAAGCCACTTTTTCTGGCTTCCAATTATGGAAAAAAGCTGCAGGGTGCAGTCCATGTACAGTGGTTCACACTGAAGTTTTCCCATTATCTTTCTGATTCACTTCACGCAGCTGCATCCATATAAGTAACTCCCTCAACCCATTAAATGCTCCGTTTCAAAAGTCAAATTCAGATATTATGCTGTACCATGCATTCAGGTGTCTGTACACATAAAGGTGCTTTTGTGTAAATGACTGTACATGGGCTCATTTTAGAAGTGAAGGCCTCCTCAAATGCAGAGTACAGATAGGAAGTGTTCTATTGCACATGTGTTGAACATGTGTGAATAACTGTTGGTACAGATCTGCGCACACACTATACAGAGATTGCATTTATGTTGGGCATCACATGTTAATAGGCCTTTTCAGTTCTATTGAGCATGAAGGCTAGCCCAGGATATTCTATCAATTCAAATGACTGCTGCAGATATAAAAGAACAAACCTGATTGTTTCTTTGTCAGCAGGCTAGATTTCCTGGTTATTTTTGACACCACCACTTGGTAGCAGTGCACTGCCTCCCATAAAAAGAGCAGAAGCAAAGACAAAGTCCATGCTCTTTCAAACTCTGGCCTCATGCAGGAAAAATGTTTTGCTCTCTTTTTAGGGTTTGTTTTTTTTAATTAAGGAGATTGAACTGGCAAATCTTTCCAGCACTAGTAGAGAAATAAACTGTCCAATACAGACAGACAACTTTGTTGTAACATACCTATTAGCAGATAAGAATGTATCAGTACCATATGTAGTAGTTATATTTTGTTATGTCACCACCAGTATGCGAAATTTAAAAGAATAGATTTTTAATGTAACTATATATAATTGTTAATGTTTAATGTTAAAGATAATAAAATTATCTTTATTGTTTAAAGATAATGTTTATCTTTATATGTATGTATGATTGACTGTTTTAAGAGAACAGAAAAACAGAAAACCCTGAAGAATGAGATGCCATTTCCCCCATTCCCTGCCTTCATTCAAGGCCAGCAGAGAAAATCCTGGGGTATCCAACAAAAAGCATCAGGCAGTCCAAGAGAACAGTAGCCCTATTCACACATGATGGTCAATGCATGTACAATCTGTACACACATAGTTATTCAAACATCAGGTTCAATGCACACACGGTAGTACACTTCCAATCTGTACCATGAATATGAATAGGCCTGTACCCAGGTTCAGTTTTAAAATGAATACCTGTACAGTCACTCACACAAAGACATGTGTACTGTACAGACAGCTGTATGCTTGGACAGTATAATGTCAAAACTGGGCTAATGTCACACATGAGAAGTCAAAGTGTTGCTGGGGCAACAGAGATAAGATCTGTCTAAAGAGAGAAGCTGTGTAGAAAGTTTATCTTCTATTTCTTCCTGCTGCTTTTTGTACTAGTTCTCTTTGAATAATGGAATATTACACATGAATTAGCCACACTGAACAACGCCCTCAAAGTGGATAGCAATGGCGAGGGGCCTGTAGCCCCATTCCTACCCCAATAATGAACATTTTCCTTATGCGGGAAAATAATTTGTTATGGAGGTGCAAAAACAAAAAGTATAAAGTCGGAGGGTTCTTTTCTTTTTTAATGATACTACAGTCAATTGTGGAAATCTAAATATAACATAAGAACTTCTATTGTATGCACATGTGTTCAGGAAGGTGTGTAACTAGGCTGGAAAACATATTAGCTTTGAGCGACACCTAAATTTAGGCTTAATACCAATTAGTCTTCAGTAAAAGTCATTGTTCACTTTAAGTTGTATTAATAAAGATATCAGTTTTATAAAAAGAAAAAGGCCACAGCCATACAAGAGCTAGAGAGAAACTCTGAAAGTGAAATTATTTAGAAAGACAAGAAGGGGGTTGAGGTTGCCCCCATTCTTTGCCCTTGTGATTAATAACTCTCAATTATTAAATAGAGTCCCCTTATGATAAACTCTGCAATACAGCTGCAGAGAACACAATCGATCCTTCTCACCTCAGAACATGACAATGGCAGAATTCAGGCAACTCATTAAGCAGGGTGCTATTCACAATAGCCCTTGCCAAAAACCCTCCCTAGCTGTTCAAATCCTCAACACATTTACTTAGAAGAAAATTCTGTTTGCTTATTTATTTACATTTATATCCTGCTCTTCCTCCAAGGAGCCCAGAGCGGTGTACTATATACTTAAGTTTCTCCTCACAACAGCCCTGTGAGGTAGGTCAGGCTGAGAGAGAAGTGACTGCCCCAGAGTCACCCAGCAAGTATCATGGCTGAATGGGGATTTGAACTCAAGTCTCCACGGTCCTAGTCTAACCACTCTAACCACTACACCACGCTGGCTCCCTTAACTGAATAGGACTTGCTTCCTGGGAAATACACATGTCCAGGTCTTAAGCACAATGGCCACCGATTTAAATGGGTTACTTCCAAGTAAACATACTGGTTTATTGCTCTTTGGAGTGCCAAACCATTTTGGCTGCAATCCTATGGACATACTTGAAAGCTCTCATGAACTCCCAAGTAAACATGTGCAGGACCGCCATGTATACACAATGTAGTGTGTGTGTGTGTCTGTGTGCGTGCGTGCGCACCTGTGTTTTGGTAGTTTTGACTTAATGGGCCATGTCCTGTCCCCCTCACAACGCTGGTTTCTTCATCCAACTTTCACATGAGCCATACCTGTGCCACAAGCAGGGATCCCCACCCTGTAGCCCAGATGCAGCTCCTCAGGCTGATGTTGTGGCACCTGTGTGCCTCAGCAGCCTCCGCTCTGCTAGCTCTCCTGTTGCAGCTGCTTCCTGCTTTTCTCCCACCAGTGGCACAAGCAACCCTATCAGGCACGGCTGCTACCCTGCCCAGCCAGGCCAATTACTCCGCTAGGGAGGAGCAATCACCACTGAGGTGGCCTCCCCAAGCAAGCCTCAGCGTGCCCAAGAGCTGACACCATGGAGATCTCCACGTCCCATTACCTGGCGACCAGAGCCGCTGGTGTGGTGGTGAACTACATTATGGCAGCCCCAGTAAAATCTTCATGGTGTGGGTGGTGAGCCAAGCCAGCCAAGAGGTGAGAGCACCACCTGCGGTGCTGGGGGTGGGGAGAGGAAGGCAAGGCTGTGCAGAGTGGACGCCACCTTAAAAGTGCAAAGCAAAGTAGCCGAGCTTGGCGGACAGGGAAGGAGACAACCAACACTGCACCTTTAGCAGGGGCCGGCTCCTCTGCTTCTCACTCCCTTTGCAAGGGCATCACAGCCCCCACATAAGCTTCTTCCTAAAAATGTCTAGACTAAATACTCAAGAACTAGCGTGCGCATCCATGTCCGTAGCTCAGCCTGGCAACCAGAAGAGCAGCGATAATCCTGGGTGCACAGACAGTGCCCTGGACCTCAGCCAACACAGTTACTGGGAAACTAAACCAATACTAACCGTTGCTGCTCTATGGCTTTTTGTCATTACATATGGAAACAAAAATACCTGAAACTGCAGGAATAAGTCTTTTTTTTTTTAAGCAAACTTGGAAAAACACTAAAAGATCAATTGTTGCAGTTTTCCTTTTGCTCTGTTTAAGTTAATCTGTTTAAAACAGCACAAATCTGGTTTCTCTTGCCCACCCCCATGCCAGAAAAAAATTCCAGCCAACACAGAGAGTGTCTAAAAGACAGGCTTCAACATTTCTGTTCAGTACAGCAGTCTTCTCATTCCCTTCTAAGCAAGCTGTGCCTTCCCCCACCCCATGACTAGTCAGTTCTAAACTCTAGGAAAATAAACTACAATTGCCTCAATTATATAATTACATCTGCAAATTATATAAATAATGGGGTACCTGAAGCAGCTGGTCACTGCTTGCAAATATTGCATGTGTCTGGCTGAAGGTTAAGAATTTAAAATCCCATTGATTTCAAGGAGATTATTAAGCACCTGCCCAGCTCTCCTGCTGAAATAAAGAGGACTTTAATTATGCTTGACTTTGACTAGCTCACAGATGCTGATTTTTCTGTTGCCTTCTCTGTGCCCTAAAAGAGTTATGTTTCAAGACCAATACTGTATCGACAGAGAATACCAGCACCACATTCTTAGGAAGAATGTGTCTGGTAAGTCTCTGGTTTATTTTTAAATTGTTAAATTGTTTTAAGTTTTTGTATATGTTTTTAACTTGTCTTATGCTATTGTTAACTGCCCAAAGACGAAAGTTTGAGGCGGTGTACAAATTTGATAGATAGATAGAGATCTTCAGGATTCAAGATAAATAACGTATCCTTTCACTTCAGGATATACCAGGTGTTGGTCATAAATATCGCCTGAATTTTACAATGGAAGAAATCCTTTAGAAAGTAAGTTCTGTGTCTCTGTTTTATGTCAATAGCACTTTTTCTCCCCAAGGTAAACAAGTTACATTGCACAAGTCTCTCAATTAAAGTCTTTTTAGGTATAAAACCACTCCAAAACAAAGATCTGCTCCAAGGAAGCAGTGGTGTCAGCATACAGGGGTGTGGGGCAGTGGGAGGAGGAGTTGGCGACGAGAAGTGGAGAGACAGAACTTTTGGATACTTATATGGAAGTTAAGCTGTGATGACAATTAGTGGGACTTTGGACTGGTTCACACATGCTTATTCGTCATTTGACCACTCAGCAAGTAGCAGCATGCACGAATAAGACATCACAGATAGAACTTTCATAATCGTCAACTGAAAGGCAATGCTTTTCCAGTTCACAAGTTTTCCATATTAAGTCAAAATGGCATAATTATTTACTTCCTATATGTTTACGATATACATGCATGTCCCTTATTTTCAAAAACACCTCTTGCTGTCAGTGTAATATTTCAGATTCAGAGTACATTAAACTTATTTCTTTAAATATGCAAGACACATTACCGTGCCTGCAAAATTGATAGTTACCCTGCTCATACAACCAATTCAACATATTTTTGACATAATGTGGTTTTTTGTTTTGTTTTTACATATAAGCTAGAGGTATTACTCTCTTCACACATAAGCAGTTCTTGTGAAGGGAGGCTATGGCATCATGAAATACTCCAGCCTTTTCCACAGAAATGACCTTGGTGTGCATGCCATTGGTGGGAGGATAACACTGTACCTCAAAACATCTCTCACAGGACTCCTCCATACAAGCAGTCTGTTGTATTGGCCAACTACATCATCATATGCTGTACAATCTGCATCCATTGAAAGAGCAATTGGGGGTAGGGGTGTGCACGGAACCGCGGAACTGCGGTCAGGCACTGGGGTGGGGGGTTCCTTTAAGAGCGGGGGGAGGGCTTACTTACCCCTCCCGCCGCTTTCCCCCTCCGGCGCCAGTAGTTCTTTTAATAATTGGGGTGGCAGGATACCTCCCTGCCGCCCCTTCTTACATTTTGCTGCTGCAACCTGCCGCTGCCGTTGGCTACGCTCCCAAAGGCTTCAATAAGCCTGTAGCGCGCGCACACGTTGCGGAGACGTGAAGTGCGCGTGATGTGCACATGCGCTACAGGCTTAATGAAGTCTTTGGGAGCGTATCCAACGGCAGTGGCAGGCTGCAGCAGCAATTATTAAAAGAACTACGGGCAATGGAGGGGAAAAGCAGCAGGAGGAGTAAGTAAGCCCATGTCCGGACCGGTCCAGAGGCCTTTAGAATGGCCTCCGGAAAGGTCTGGACTCATCCCTAATTGGGGGAAGCGGGGGTGGTGGTGAATACATGCAATGTTTTCCTTGAAGAGAGAGTTGTCTAATTATACAAAGCATAAGGGTTTTAAACAGGGATTTGAAAACACATGATATTCCAAGGGTCCAAGAGCAGTGACTGATATTATTCAATTACCAGGTTCAGAGCAAACAAAAATCAAAGCAAAATTTGCTCCTCATTTAAAAAAAAATTCTAGTATCTTGCTTCTACTAGTTACAGATTTTAAATATGTGGGATTTTTTTTTGCAACAGGACAGTCCTGTGGACTGCACAGCTGAGATTCTTTATCATTGTGGTGACCAACATGTTGCTCCAGAAGTGCATTATACAGTGGAAGGAGAATTTGGCAAAGATACAATTGGTGACTGACCAGGAAAGGGATCTTGGCGTTGTGGAAGAAAGCTCGTTGAAAGTGTCAACTCAATGTGCGGCAACTGTGAAAAAGGACAATTCCATGCTAGGGATCATTAGGAAGGGATCATTAGGAAGACTGAAAATAAAACAGCTAATATTAGAATGCCCTTATACAAAACTATGGTGCGGCCCCACCTGGAGTACTGCGTACAATTCTGGTCACCACGTCTAAAAAAGGACATTGTAGAACTGGAAAAGGTGCAGAAGAGGGCAACCAAGATGATCAGGGGCCTAGAGCACCTTTCTTACGAGGCAAGACTACAACACCTGGGGCTTTTTAGTTTAGAAAAAAGACGACTGCGGGGAGACATGATAGAGGTCTATACCAGGGTTTCTCAACATGTGGGTCCCCAGATGATATTGGACTTCAATTCCCATAATCCCCAGCCCCAGTGGCCTTTTGGTTGGGAATTATGGGAGTTGAAGTCCAATTACATCTGGGGACCCACACGTTGAGAATCCCTGGTCTATACAATCATGCATGGTGTGGAGAAAGTGGATAGAGAGAAATTCTTCTCCCTCTCCCATAACACTAGAACCAGGGGTCATCCCATGAAATTGATTGCCAGGAAATCTAGGACCAACAAACAGAAGTACTTTTGCACACAACGCATAACAAACTTGTGGAATTCTCTGCCACAAAATGTGGTGACAGCCTGGATGGCTTTAAGAAGGGTTTGGATAACTTCACTGAGGAGAGGTCTATCAACGGTTACTAGTCGGAGGGCTATAGGCCACCTGCAGCCTCAAAGGCAGGATGCCTCCGAGTACTAGTTGCAGGCATGCCCTCAACTCCTGCCTGTGGCATCTGGTAGGCCACTGGTAGGCCCTCCTGCCTGCGGCATCTGGTAGGCCACTGTGTGAAACAGGATACTGGACTAGATGGGCCATGGGACTGATCCAGCAGGGCTGTTCTTATATACAGAGTAGGAGGATAACAAATGTTATAATAGAATCAAGAACCTCTCAGAACCACTGGAGGCTCAAAATATTCCAGATTAAAAACAAGATTTCTGCAGTATAAATTTTCAATTTATGAATGGGGCTCTAGTGCGAATTCAATTATGCTTACTAGAGTTTTAAAACAGTGGTCATTACCAGACCACTAGTTGGTAATTGTCTTTATCACCAGGAAAGAGGCAAGCTCAAGTCACCTAAGCTTAGGCTGAAGATGAGTCCAGGTGTCATTTAGTCTGATCTTCCAAGGCCAACTTTGTACTGCGCAATCCATAAGCCTCCTGGACCTCACGTACCCTTTGGCTCTGCAAGGTATGCAGATCTACCTGGAGCACTGAGCCTAGGGCAGAAGTGAAGAGCTGGAAAGAAAATTTAATGTGGCTTATATGGGGACTGCCTCTGTCTTAAATGTATAATATGCAGCTATTATATTGGTGACACAATTGTTGGTCACTGTATCAGATCTACAGATAAGTTACAAAAAAAACACCTTCCCAAATATGTTAAGTGTGTCACTGGGTGGCTTGAGCAGATGATCTGGCAAACTCCTCATACAGAATAGGTTATGTGCACTGGGTAAGTTGTGAACTACACGAGCTGTGTCATAGCTTTATATTATATTTAGTTAGTGTTATTCAGTTCTGCTACATGTGAAAATCTGGCATCCAGTGTAGAATCTGAAGAACTTCTGCTTTCATTTTCCTAACAGAGCAAGTTTATAGTCCTTATGGTCAAAATATGTTAGGAAACCAGTTAACAGCATTTGGACATTGGCATACATTTGTAACAAGTGGCATCTATGCTATGTTTGAGTGTTCATGTAGCTTATTTATTTAATCCCAACGATGCTATATTCTTAACTCTATATTGAAAATGGAGGGGGCGTTACTGAGAGAGCAGGTGACTTGCCTGAGGCTCCCTAGTGAATTCATGGCAGAGGAGAGATTTTAAGAAGCTGTTTCCCAATTCATAGCTCAGTCTCTTAGCCAATAGGCGTCAACAGCCCTATTTGTTGAGTTGCACAGCTTATTTTGAGCATAGAGTTTGGAGGCAGGAGTGCGGTGGGGGGGGGGGAATTGTGGCAGAGAATGAAAGTGTATGGACTGTACTGGGGAATCATGATAGAGATCACAGTGCATCTACTTAACAGAAAGCAGGACAGAAAGCAGGACTATAGAATTTAAATAGTTCTATAGTCCAGGACTCCCCTTTGTTCAACCCTTCTTCCTTTCTGTTGCCAGACAGCCATGGGAATGTATCTGAAGAAATGGAGCCCATTTGGGACTTAGCCTGGGATGCCTGTGGTTATGTAATCTGGCAGAATTCAACAGGAGACAGCTGGTACAAAATGGTACAAGTTCAGAGTTTTAAGCAAGTGGTAAGTTATCAATGAATACATTTGCACAAGTTGTTCCTATGGAGAGATTTTATAGTCAAACTCTAGCATACTGGAGTGCAAAGAGAAACTCAACGGGCGCACACACACACACACACACCCCTAAAGCAGCATACTGTCGAGCAAACATACCATTAGTCCACAGTTCCTTTTTAAAAATTGCATCTAGTAGTGTCCATTATTTTTCAAAATTGTTCTTGTTGGCAATGGCATACATTCTGGTTAATTATTGGTGCAGGATGGGGAAACCCCACAGAATTAAACACAGCAGTGCCAGCAAGTGACAAATACGGGACCTCACCACCAGATATTCTCAGTTTTCCTCTAAAAGCATAACATTTACTGTTCACATTTCCTATGGCATGCTGTCTTATTTAAGAGAAATTATTTCTCCTCTGTACTTTTGATCAAGCCCTTAAGGATCTGAAAGTTCAAACCAGACAAGGCATCTCCATAGCAATTTCAAGATTAAACAGAAACAAGTAATGAGTCAGTTCTGAACCAATCAAATTGTTTATGGAAACAAAAGCAATTCAAAAGAGAATTTAATCATTATTTTTTTAAGGAAATGGCACATTGTTGTTTAAGCAACCAGAGATTGTTTAAACTTTGGCCCTTCACTTCCCAGATGTTTGTGTGGTTACATGAAAGGAAGGAAGGAAGAAAAATAAAATCTCCTCTTTTTAATCCAGCTCTTCAAAGTTTCATACTTGTTTAAGACATCTTATAGTAGTTCACTGCACTTGGACAGTTGTACTTATTGAAAGCAGAGTGAGTGAGTAAGGTATGTGTAAATAATTTCCCCCTTTTGTTGCTTTTACTACATTTTTTTAACAATGTATGAATAGGGAGAGAAAAGGAGGAAGGACAAGGGCTTACTATACAGTAACTGAACATGATTCTTGTCCAATGCTCAGAAATGATACATAGTTCCTCAACTATTTTAACACCTTGATTTTCCTAAATATTTAGTCTTTTTGCATATGCCAAGGAGATTAATCCTTGGCATATACAAGTGTTCTGGCATCCATAGCATGGTGGAAAAGTAACATGGAACAGCCGCCAGCCAAAACATGCAGAACAGGATTAGTGGCACACCTTCAACAGTACTATTAGATGATGATAAACATCTATATACTGCTAGAATAAGAGCTACACAATCAGGTACTACTCTAGCCTTGAAACTCTCCCATTCCATGTCTAAAGGACCAGAACAAGCATCTCCTGACTTCGTGATTACTAGAATGAATACTTACGGTACAGTAGCCGTAATGCTCTCTCTAAAGGCTACTTTAGGTTTTCCCATAACACAAGAACAACCATATTCTCTTTCCATTCGCTAGATAAAAAGAGCAGAAAAAAGTGTACAGATCAGAATATATTGCCAAATATATAAAACCTAGTCGAGAAACTCACCAAATTAATCTTGAGGGCTTTTTTACAGTCATGGGGGGGGGGGGGAATCTGCAAACCAAAATCTGATTTTCCAGTCGATGTTCTCTCTTTAAATAGATCTTCTTATATCTGTACCAGATACAACCCAAAACCCTGCACTCTTGCCTTCATAAGCAGATATATTTTGAGTGATGCTGTAAAAACTACAGTCCAAATTCTGCAATTGTGAAGGAAGAATCCTGTGCCTCTACAAGTATTTGTGTTACAGTGACAAGAAATTGCCAGCATGAATCCAATTGCAAGATTCAAGCCTGCACTGTATAATTTACATCATTCTCAGCAGATGGAAGCAAGTTTCAGTGAGCACAGCTAGACTACATAACACTGAATTAGAAGAATGCTTTTGCCGAACAGGCAAGCTGCCTTCACCAAGGAAGCCTTTAACAATCACCTGAGCATAGATTTCCAGATGTAGTTCTCCCATTCCTGACACAATGGTCTCTTTGCTCTCGTTGTCAAAATGAACTTTGAAGGTGGGATCTTCTCTTGTGAAACGGTTAATGGCTTTTGAAAACTTATCAAGTTCATTCTAGAGGGAGAAAATATCCACAAGGGTAAAGTAAGGTCTTCCTAATCATACACTGACTAGACGACAGCCCAAACAATTGAGCTTCCAGCAAAGTTTAATAACATGGAGCTGGGCAGTCTCCATCAACTGTTGGGTACAGCTATTCATGAAATATCTACCTTCAGAGCATTACAAACTGAGAGCCTCTCACCCAGAGCTGTAGAAGACTGTACATACCCATACAACCTTGGCTAAGGCATCGAGTTCATTGAAACTCTGTAGCAGAATGGGACCCTTCACACCAGATAATGTGACGTAAGCAGTAAATTATAGAATTGGAGAACATCTTGCAGGTCATCTAGTCCAACCCACTACTTGATGCAGAAAATCCAAAGCTACAGCATTGACAATGAATACCTGCTCAGCCTCTGCATGAGGACATCCAGCAAGGGAGAGCCCCTACTTCCAGGTAATGAGTTCCACAGTTAAATCACTCTTACTGTGTTAAGGCGTTCCTCCTAATGTCCAATTAAACTCTAACCTCCTATAACTTCTCCTTAAATCTAGTCCCCCGCTACTGTGCCAGTCCTTCAAGTCCCCCTCAGTCTTCTCCAAATGAAAGATGTGCAAATCCTTCAGCCTTTCCTCACAGAGCTTGCTTTCTAGACACCTGACCATCTTTGTTGCCTTCCTCTAAACTCATTTCAATTTGCCTAGATACTTCTTAAAGTACTAGACAAAATACAGCAGATGAAGTCTGACTAGTGCAGAATCGATGTCTTCGTAGACTTGGAAACTAAAATTTTACTGATTCAGCCTAAAATCACATTCACCTTTTTTCACAGCTGCATGACACTGCTGACTCAAGTTCAGCTTGTGATCAGCTGCAATTCTGAGACCCTTTTCACGTGTATTACTGCCAAGCCAAGTACCCCCCATCCTATACCTTTGCATTTGAATTGGGAAGCGGGGCACAAAATGTAGAACTTGGCATTGGTCTCAGTTGATATTTATTTTGTTGCTATAGAAAACTGTGTCTTCTGCAAATTTGGTGAAGAGTCCCTCCACCCGTCGAGTCGGTGTCAACTCCTGGTGACCACAGAGTCCTGTGGATGTCTTCGGTAGAATACAGGAGGGGTTTACCATAGCCTCCTCCCATGGAGTATGAGATGATGCCTTTCAGCATCTTCCTATATCACTGCTGCCCAATATAGATGTTTCCCATAGTTTGGGAAACATACCAGCAGGGATTAGAACCGGCAACCTCTGGCTTTCTAATCAAGTTATTTCCCCGCTGCGCCACTAGGTAGCTTACACCTTCAGCTAAATCACTAATAAAGTTTCTGAAGCATTCCAGGCCCAGGACCTCACTCAAAAGCTTCCTCTAGAGCCACTGATGAACACTCAGTATGGTTTTCCAACCAATTGTGAATCCACCTGACGCTGTTATCATTGGCCAATTTAACAACAAAGATATCATAGGGAAATTTGTCAGATGCTTTGCTGAAATCAAGATAAATTAGGTCCATAGCATTCCCACAACTGACTAAGCTAATAACCCAATTTAAAAGAGAGAGAGATGATTAGTCTGGCACGATTCATCCTTGACAAATCCATGTTGTCTTCTACCAATCATTGCATTGTTATCAACACACGTACAATCTAACTGCTTTATATGCTGTTCTAGTAGTTTGTCACGTACTCCTTTACGAAGATCAGGACATTAGCTCATCTCCTGTTTTGTGGCACCTTACCTGTTTTTCAGGATCTCTCAAAGATGATACACAGAGGTTCTGAGAGTACATCTCTAAGTACTTTTAGTACCCGAGGATGCAATTATCCAGCCCTGAAGACTTGAACTACTCTAAGGTAGACAGATTCTTTATTAGTTTTGAACTGCAGTACTGACCCTTCACCATTCACAGGGCTTTTGTGAGGTTGGCTTTTGAGATATGATGGGGGCAAAATAGCAGTCCCACCTTCCCTTCGTCACTCATCAATATTACCTCATCATTACTAAGCAGCGAGCCTCCTCTGCTCCCTCAGAGAAATGTAGCCTAACCCTTACATTATCCACCCTAAAGTGCAAATCAGACCTCAGCTTTTCTTCCAAACTATAGAAATCATTAACCATTTTTTGGAACTCAAGACTCTTACCTTGTTGGATGGTTTCATTGCTACTGAAATGACAGCATCAGGGACATGAATAGATTCCTAGAAAAAAATTAAGATGAGATACAGGACCAAAGAACAATTTGTCAGTATAAAGCTATTGAAGTGAACTTCACAGAAACCTGACCATTTATACTCGGGCAATGCATGTTCCAATGCTACACAAGTTCCATTGCTTGTGGATTTTCTTCAGATTTCCTTGATGAACACATAGGCTACATTCAGAAATAACATGTTTTATCCTCCGTGGCTTAGAGGATTGGGAACAAGCACCGTGCCCATGTGCTCCCACCTCCCCCTTATGTATTTGCCCCAACAGAGAACTAGACACTTTAACCAAACTCTAGTTTGCAGTTATGTCCAAGCCAGCAAACTATGGTTTGAACAAGCCCACCAAACCAGGAAATGTTAGTTGTTGTTGACAACACAGTCAGACAGGTGTTATTGACTGGTTTGTTTTATCCAGACATCGAGTCCTTCCCAAGGACCTGGGATGGCTGAATTTTATTATCAATGTTGTTTCTGTTATTATAGATATCGTTGCAGAATATAGGCTGTTCCCAGTAAAGTTGCTTTTTGTAATTGGCTGATGGTGATTTCTGTGGCCCCTATGGTATTGAGGTGCTCTTCAAGTTGTTTTGAATTGCACTTAGGGCTCCAATTACCACTGGGATTATTTTGGTGTTCTTCTGCCACAGCCTTTCAATTTCAATTTGTAGATCTTTGTATTTGGTGATTTTTTCTATTTCTTTTTCTTCTATTCTGCTATCCCCTGGTATTGCTATGTCGATTATTTTAACTTGTTTTTCTTTCTTCTCGACTACAGTTATATCTGGTGTATTGTGTGGCAGATGTTTGTCTGTTTATTATTATTAATTCACTTTCTATACCGCCCTTCCAAAAATGGCTCAGGGCGGTTTACACAGAAAAATAATAAATAAATAAGATGGACCCCTGTTCCCAAAGGGCTCACAATCTGAATATAGCAGTAATTATTTGTTTCCCTGCAAAATATCCCTTCAAAGAGACTGGATGATATATGTATGTGTTTTACACATTGTGTTTTTAGGCATATACCTAAAAATAAGCACACAAATCCACTTTTATCACACAACTACATTTGGCTGGGAACTGGGATTATTTATGGCATCTGGAGGAGTTTACATTCAGTTATAAGCTTGCTTTATGTGGTGGCCATCATGTACTTCCCTGTCTATATTAAAACAAACTGCAGACAAAATATTCCCACTGCTGTTAAGTAGGGATGAACTTATTTTACTTAGAGTATGTTCAGGTGGGCGTAACCTTAAGTGGCGCAGCGGGGAAATGCTTGACTAACAAGCAAAAGGTTGCCGGTTCAAATCCCTGCTGGTACTATATCAGGCAGCAACGATATAGGAAGATGCTGAAAGGCATAATCTCATACTGCACGGGAGGAGGCAATGGTAACCCACCCTGCCATATTCTATCCAAGAAAACCACAGGGCTCTCTGGGCGCCAGGAGTTGAAATTGACTTGACGGCACAATTTACCTTTATGTTCAGGTGACACTTTGCTCCCAGCATTCTACTGCGGTCTGGGGAGAGTTGAGGAACAACATGCAGGCTTATGCAATGTCTTTCTAGTTTCCTTCACTAAAGGGGAAAGTGCAGAGCCCCAGTAAAATCCTGTGTTCAGATAAATGTGCCATCTCCTTGGTTTGATTATTTAGTTTGCTGCATAGCAAGGACAGGTGGAGTGCTGGATTTCAAGCCTCAAGGCCTGCTTCCAGTTACACTTTCCATTCCCTGACACCTTGGTAGAAGCCTGGAGGTGAATTATATTTTGAAATAGGCTCTCTTTGGAGAATGTTAGAATTCTGAAAAATGTGTTATGCATACTTAAACCCTTGTAAAAGTAAAGTGTGCTGTCAAGTCGATTTCGACTCCTGGTGCCCACATTGCCCTGGGGTTTTCTTTAGTAGAATACAGGAGGGATTTACCATTGCCTCCTCCCAAACAGTAGGAGATGATGCCTTTCAGCATCTTCCTATATCACTGATGCCCAATATAGGTGTTTCCCATAGTCTGGGAAACATACCAGCAGGGATTCGAACCTTCTGCTTGTTAGTCAAGTCATTTCCCCACTGTGCCACTTAAGGTGATTGTACCTTTAAAAAAAGATATGATGTTCATTGCATTGTATATTTATGATCGTGTTCTTTTCATGCAAACTGAATTGCGAACCTTTGTTAGTACAGGCTTATATGCTTTTGTGATTTAGGTTTTTACAAGTTTGTAATATCTGTAAAAGCAGTTCAAGTTTCAGAAGGATAAAGGTTTTAAAAAGATTTAGTGGATAAAGAGCAATATGAACGATCACTGCCTTGGAGCACAGCCGGACTAAAAGAACTGGGCGGGGTTATCCGTCCCGGGTTCTTAAGGCTGCTAACTAAATTTCATTAGTCCTGCCTGGGAGAACGTGGAAAGGATAACCCAATGAGAGATATCCTCGGCTCCAGGCATCAGAGAAGTCATGTTTCTTTTGTACACGTAAAGCCAAAATTTAGATTGAGGCTGGGGGAGGTGGGGGAATCTGGATTCAACTAAGGAATAACTTACCATAGAAAGGTCAGTACTAGATCTATCTGTGAAGGTATCGCCACTAGCACAGTCAATGCCAAACAATGCACATATATCTCCTGAATAAACTTCTTCCACATCCTAATGAAAAACAAACAATATTTTAGGTAAGTTATTAGGCAAGAGTGGGAGTAACTTTAGAAGAAATTGGCAAGAAATATCTAATGTGGCTTAAATTGCAACCCACTTGGATTCTACAGTGAGATTATATAGTATACAGGCTGAATCCGCTCAGAGCACCTGTGTGATAGTGCAAGTGCACTCAGCCTTTGGCGGGGTGACAGAAGGCCCCCTCTCTTGGCCTCTCCTCCAGAGACTTCATTCTTCCTTGCCTTCATGCCCTCGCACTGTCCACCCATTCCTCCCTCTCTCCTCCCCCCACTGTCCATCCATTCCTCTCTTCCCCTTTTGATTCAGGCATTTATCATGCTGCCCCCAGTGTCTCTCAATTGTCTGCTGTAATGAGTAGACTGACTTTAGAAATGAGAGTTGGCCTTGCTTGGGTTGTTTTGTTTTTGTTTGTTATTGTTTTTAAAGCCTTTAATAGCATAAGCTCTGGCTACTGATAAAGAAGAGAGGACCCTTTGAATTTCACCATTGAAGAGGGTGGTATTTGCACTCTGAGTTCTGTGTTTACTTAGCTCTTGGCCAATAGTTCATAGATTCCCTCTGATTTTATCGATGATGCCTCTCTTCCCCATTTAAAACAACTCTGAAAACTTGCCAGCCGGCTGGTCCTCTCTCCCCCACCCTTGCTGGTTGCTGCAGCTGCTCACAAACTCTCGTGAGAGCTGCCACACATGGGATTAGCGATGGGTACGCCTTAAAGAATATGGATGGATGGATGGATGGATACACACACCATACAGGGGTTATCATTCAAAACAGTGATAAGGCCTGCTGCTTATAGAATCTGTTCTTTACTGCCAGACAAAAGGCGTTCATCCCAATATAGGGGATGGGGCCACTCTGGGAAGAACATCTACATGCAGAAGGCTCCAAGCTCCCTCTCTGATATTTCCAGATAAGGCCAAGAGAGACTCCTGCTTGTATGTAACCTTGGAGAAGCCGCTGCCAGTCTGTACAGAAAAGAGTGAGCTAGATTGACCAGTGGTACTCAGTATATGACAGCTTTCCTAATGCAGCTGCAAGGCAAGGGGTGCTAATTTTACAGAGGAGGGCTGGTCTTGTGGTCGCAAGCATGAACTGTCCCCTTTGCTAGGCAGGGTCTGCCCTGGTTTGCATCTGAATGAGAGTATGTGTGCAAGCACTGCAAGATATTTCCCTTAGGGAATGGACCCTAGAAGGCCCCAAGTTCCCTCCCTGGTATCTCCAAGAGAGGAGCTGAGAAAGACTCCTGCCTGAAACCTCCGAGAAGTCACTACCAGTCTGTGTAGACAGTACTGAGCTAAATGGACCAATGGCCTGACTTGGTATTAGGCAGCTTCCTATAACGTGTTTTAAAGTATGTACTAGTCAGTCAGTCAGTCATGTTTATTTACGGTCATAGACCAAAATTTACATACATAATAATACACGTAATATAGTAATAATATATACATAATATAATCAGGAACATGGACTCATCCTAATCAGCAATTTCCCATTAGCATAATCTGATTTACCATCTGTTGTCTAGCCTTCTTAGCTGCCTCACAGAACTTAGCAACTTTAAATGTTACTTCCTCCTTCTGATCTGAGAGCAGATAGTTGACGTAAAATGCATCTGTATGCCCTGGGAAATCAGTCAGTAAGGAGGAAATATAACAAGTTCGTAAGTCCCTATAAAAAGACAGCGGAGTAAGATATGAAAGATAGACTCCTGTTCTCCAGAGCCACAAGGACATAGTCTCTGTTCTTTTGGGATCCCTCTAAATTTACCTTCTAATTCAGCTGAAGGTAGCACATTAAATCTGGCCAATGTAAACATCCTGCGATATTTAGTGATAGTAATCTTACCCAGGTAATTCGCAGGTTTAGTATTATACATTTGTAAACCTAGGAAAACTTCTTTAGAGATTAAAGATCGATCAGTCTGCATTTCCATATCATAGATCCGCTGCTTTAATATCAGTCTCGCGTGACAAAAACCCATTTCTAATAGACCATCCAGGCTAAAGCCATATAAACTTATTTGGCGAGATATTGACTGCTTCCAGCTAGAATTAAATTTATCAATAAAAATTAAGTGAGCAAGGCCTGTAGAAAAGAAAGACAATCTCAACCAGAAGCTGAGAATGGAAAACCACATCCGGGCTTCCATCTTAGGCATGCCAGTTTCCATCCTCAATATTACATTGGGAACACATCTAGGGATCTGTAGAATAGATCTCAGAAATTTTGTCTGAACTATCTCTAGTGGAGTGCAGTTAGTATACGGGCCCAACTGTGACCCATAAAGCAACTGAGAGCAGGCTTTAGCTGTAAATAACTTAAGGGCAGCTGGTACAAATTGAGCCCCATCTTGGTGGAAATATGATTGAATGGCCAATGCCGATTTACGTGCATTTTGGGTAACGTATTGCAGATGTGCTTGGCGTTTCGTAGAGGCCTGGAAAACAACCCCTAGATATTTAAAGATCTTAACCTGTTCTAGTTTATGTCCAGCCAAAGACCATTTCAAGGTCTTTGGATGTTTAGCAAAGGCCATAATTTTGGTCTTGCTATAATTGATTTCCAGAGCGTATTCATGGCAAAAATTAGCCAGAGAGCAAAGCGCTCTACGGAGGCCGACAGGAGTCCGAGATAAAATTACTGCATCATCTGCATAAAGCAAAATATTAACCTGTCTATTGGCCAATTTAGGTGGATGGAAAGATGGATTAGTAATAATATCCACAATGGGGTTAATATAATAATTGAAAAGAGCTGGGGCAAGTATACAGCCTTGCCTCACTCCTCGAAAGGTAAAAGTATGTACTATAGAAGTGACAAATGTAAACCATTTTTAGAGCTTCCAAAATGGTTGCATAAACAAAAGCTGGTCCAGGATTTCTCAAATTCAGCCATCAGTGAAACCAAGTAGAACTACGGGCCTTTCATGACAGCCCTCCCATTAACTTGTTTAAGTTTTGAGTTTGCTACAGAAAAAGGCAGGGTACACTAGCCTAAAAGAGATACCAACTGACCAGCCAGAGCTACCCTTCAGAGTTAGAGGCTCATGTTCACTACCATGCTGGTCAGCTGGTAGCAGCCAGTTAGATAATTCACAGCCCAACAAGAGATGGGTGGCTTCCAAATAGGTGGGCAGCTTCCTGCTGGGAACAAGGAGAGACTTAACTTTCAAGAAAAGAACTTGTAGCATCCCTCACTCCTGAAGTGAATGTAACTCTTGAAATCCTACTAAAAAATTGGGATACGGTACTACCTAGGGGTGTGCACAAATCAATTTTTGCAATTCGATTTGAGCGTCATTGGCTACTACCGACTGAAGGAGAGCTGACATTTCTTTTCAGGCCATGGTGTTCAAAAGGTAACTGTGTAGAAGGAAATCAAGAATCGCAGAGCTGGACATTAGTAGCATCTTGTGTGCCTTAATCATTTCTCTAAGCAAGTCGACAATATGGGCTAGTAGGGAGACAGGGGGCGAGTTTCTACTGAACAAGAAGAGTTTAAATTAAGAAGTGGAGGGTTGGGGCAGGAAAGGATAAACCAAGGGGGGATATTAAAGTATTGGAAGCCTCTCTGAGCTTGTAGCATTGGTTAGAAGTAATTTCTTTAATAACATCTTTTAAAAGGCCTTATTTTGAATGGAGCAAGGACTGAAGGGCCATCAACAATGCAAAGCACTCTTTAACACCAGCCTCTACCATATGAACAATAATCTGGCAATTATTGCTGGCAAAGCAGTTCAGCCAGTCACTCTGAGGCAAAGGGCTACAAGTCCCCACCCTGTGTGAATCGCAATCTCCTTCTGAATTCTGTTTACCTGTGTTTCATAAGGAGTGAACCACTGACAGAGCTTCTGCTATTGCTCACTGTGGGGGTGGTGTAAAGGGCTCTTTGACTGTGCCGTGAGTCACATGAGAGAAAGCAGCTAAAAGGGAGGTGACCTCAGAATCAGGGGCTATATGGGGACTCCTGAGGGCTAGGTTAGGCCCTCAGGCTACATTTGCTTTATCCCTAGCATATAAGTGAGTGCAGGATATAAGCTGAAATCAGAAGAGATCTCACTAGAAAATGAAATGTTTATCTTGAAAATAAATCCCATTGTGCTTCAAGAAGCTCAATTATACTCACAAGATGTCATTTGAATGAGAGCTTTCTTGTAGATATAGATTGTATAGTCTGCCCTAGTTCCCTCTCCCCTACCCACTCCTTATCTTTTGACTTGGAGGGAATTCACCTACAGTAAAAATGCTTCACAGACTGAGTGGAGAGTGTTCTAGCTCTTTTCACCACACTCACCTCCATCATGTCCGAGTGCATGCGGACAAGTCTCTGCACTCGGACCTTTTTCCCAGTCCTTGTGTTGTAAATGTATTCTCCTTTCTTTAACATTCCCTGATAAACACGCATGTAGGTAAGCTGTCCAAAACGTCCGGCCTGCAAGTGACAGAAAAAGCAGGCCATGATTCAAGGGAGATAAAAAAAGCTAGGAGGTTTGCAAGAGTGATGCAAAGAGATAATCAGCAGAAAAATGTTCCCAGAATGACCATTAGTGGCCCCATCCAAACAATTCCAAATTGCTATGTAGACTATGCCTTATTTGTTCTTAATTAAATTAGAAACCCTCCTCAGAAAGAAAACCACCACCAACCTACCTCAAGTTTAAATGCCAGACTCAGAAAAGGCAGGGAATCATCTCTGACAGAATCTAGCAGTATCTTGGTTTTTTCTGTAGAATTTCTTGAACACAAGAAAAAGTTTAATTTACAATATTTTAAACAGTGTTCAGCAATCTATTCTTGCTGTGGGGTTCTGTTCTGCAAGCAACTACTGAGCACCCTCAACAGGTGCTGGAGGCCTATGGGAGATGCAGAATCCTTAGTCAGGCCCTATACATCCCATAGTACTGGATCCTGCAGACACACTTTTTAAGGAGAACCAACATTTTTTTAAGCAGTAGAATATGGAAGACAGATGATTTGCTGCCAGAATTCATCTCCAGCCAAACTTTCATTTTCTGAAAAATCATGCTGGAAGTAGATTTAATATGACCTTTCTCACTGGCCCAATAAATCTTTATGGGAAACAATAAGCTCTAGCGTCCAGCAAAGAACTGTTACAATTAACTAACTGAAGCTTTAACCCCAAAGGAAATGTTTGCTGTCCAAGTAATTGTTGGGGATGCCGTCAAGCAAACAGCCAGTGCTGAATTGTCTGCCATCGACAGGCCACAACACTGATGTAGCTACCAGCTTAGGCAACTATTTCCCATCTGACAAAATGGGCTCTTTGCTATGAAAGCTTAAAGGTAAAGTGTGCCGTCAAGTCGATTTCGACTCCTGATGCCCACAGAGCCCTGTGGTTTTCTTTGGTAGAATACAGCAGGTGTTTACCATTGCCTCCTCCTGCGCAGTGTGGGATGATGCCTTTCAGCATCTTCCTATATCGCTGCTGCCCGATATAGTACCAGCAGGGATTCGAACCGGCAGCCTTCTGCTTGTTAGTCAAGCATTTCCCCACTGTACCACTTTAGGTGGACGTTATGAAAGCTTATATCATAATAAAAATGTATTGTAGTGAGAACCACACTGATTCCAATTAGCAACTTTAAAAGAACACAACGTTTTTATGACGGTATAAGCTTTAACCCATATAACTTCACCTCTGGAATTTGTCACGGATGCACCAGGTTCTCTCTCACAACCGCACCATGTCAGATGAAGAGTGGACTCTCTCTCCAGTTTCTATCCACAGATAGGGACATAGGAAGCTACTATACACTGAGTCAGAGCATTAGTCCATCTAGCTCAGTACTGTCCAAGGCTGTTCAACTTTGGCCCTCCTGCAGATGTTGGCCTACAACTCTCATAATCGCTGGCTATTGGCCACTGTGGTTGGGAATTATGGGAGTTATAGTCCAAAAACAGCTGGAGGGCCTAAATTGAGCAGGCCTGGACTGGCCTTTCCAGGTGAAATTAACAAGATCCACAAATAATTGAAACTGACAGCATTCTGCTGAAAGTAATGTCAACAACATATCTTAAACAAGGATCTTCCATAATATTTAATTTTGAACACCCTGAGGCTCATTTATTATACGCTCCTACAGTTCATTGGAAAAAAGTACTGAAGATGAATGATAGCTTTTGTTCATGAAAATTGCAAGAACTTCTTTATGCACTATGGTTAAAATCAGGTTCCATTTGCCACTTTTGCTTATTTAAAAACTGCCTGCTTTACATGATGATAATACAACTGGACTGCACAGCAAATGGGATTCTTATGTTATGCGGAAGTAAGTCCCTTTGAGTTCAAGAAGGTCTGCACCCAAGCATTTTGGAAAGCAGCCCAGGTCTTGAAGAAATAATGTTCTGGCCTTGCAACTCCAAGGAAGAGTAGTACAGGACAACAAGTGGACCATATTTTTTCCATTTAGGGAAAAAATGTCTGTATACATGAGATTCATCCTCCCTCCCTCCCCTTTCACTCAGAGTACTCACTCTTGGTTGAGAAGAGCATAGTTTTGGACTTCTGAAGGATTTGGCAGGTATTCTAGAACAGCATCCAGCAGAGGTTGCACACCTTTGTTCTTCAGAGCACTTCCTACCAACACAGGGGTGAAAGATTTACTCAGTGTTGCCCGTCTGATAGCAAGCTAGGGAGAAACAGAAAGTGGTTATGGTTGAAGGCAACTTATTAAACACACTTTAAACACAAACATGCACAATGCCATGCTTCCTATACTTTCGCACATTTATTTCTTATATTTATATACTGCCTGATATATAAATACGCACACACGCGTACACGGTGTAAACAATCCAAGTTAAAATATACTATAAAACAGAACACTTTCACATAAAACACTTCCACAGAGTAAAACAATTAAACAGTTTTAAAGTTTTAATTAAAATCCTGAGAAAACAGGTGTGTCTTGAGGGTCTTTTAAAAAGCAATCAGAGATGGAGAAGCTCTTATTTTGACAGGGAGTGCATTCCAAAGCCCTGGGGCAGCCACCAAGAAGGCCTGGCCCTGAGTCTCCACTAGACAAGCTGACAGCAGACATAACTGGACCTCCCCAGATGATCTTAATAAGCATCAGGATTCATGACAAAGGAGATGCTCTCTTAAGTACCCTGGACCTAAGCTGTTCAGGGCTTTATAGGCAATAACCAGCACTTTTTATTTCACTCAGAGGCATATTGGCAGCCAGTGCAATTCATTAAAAATCTGTGTTATATGGTCCCTTCGGGTTGTCCCAGAGATCAGCCTGGATGCGTATTTTGTACCCATTGTAGTTTCCAGACTATGTACAAAGGCATAGTGTGCATTACAGAAGGCAAACCTGGAGGTCACAAGCATATGTACTACTGTTTTAAGGTCATTTACCTCCAGAAATGGGCGTAGCTGATGTACCAGCCAAAGCAGATAAAAAGCAATCCTGGCCACTACCTCAGCCTGAGAAACCAGAGAGAGTTTTGGATCCAGGATCTCTCCCAAGATATGTACCTGATCTTTCAGTGGGAGTGTAACCCCATCAAGAACATGCAGATCTAAACCAAAGTGATGCCATTTCCTGATAAAATTTAGGGAGAAACAGATGGAGGTGTCATCAGCCTACTGGTAACACCCTACACCAAATATCCTGATGATCTCTCCCAGCGGTTTCATGTAGATCAAGGTTTAACCTTGGGCACCCAGATGTTGTTGGACTACAATTCCCATCATCCCCAGACATGGCCTTTGTGGCTGAGGATAATGCAAGTTGTAGTCCAACAACATCTGGGGACCCAAGGTTAAGAAACCCTGATGTAGATGTTGAAGAGCACTGGAGACAGTATGGAGCCTTGTGGAACTTCACACAGTAACTCTCACTTTGTAGAGCAACAGTCTCCAAGTGACACCATCTGAAATCTACCCGAAAGGTAGTGACAGAACCACTGTAAAACAGTGCTACCTAATCCCACCTCCTTCAGGTGACTCAGAAGGATACCATGGTTGATGGTAATCCAAAGCCGCCAAGAGATCCAAAAGGATCAAGAGATTGGAGCACCTTCCTTATGAGGCAAGGCTACATAAGTTTGGAAAAGAGGCGACCACAAGGAGACATGATCGAAGTATATAAAATTATGCATGGAGTGGAGAGGGGTGGACAGAGAAATTTCTCTCCCTCTCTCACTACACTAGAACCAGGCATCATCCCATGAAACTGAGGGCCAGGCCAGGAAATTTAGGACCGACAAAAGGAAGTATTTTTTCACACAGTGCATAATCCATCTATGGAATTCCCTACCCCAAGATGTAATGATGGCCACTAGCCTGGATGGCTTTAAAAGTGGCTTGGACAAATTCATGGAGGACAGGTGGCTATAGGCTACTAGTTGGTGGCTATAGGCCATCTCAAGCCTCAGATGCAATATGCCTCTAAATACCATTTTCAGGGGAGTAACAGCAAGAAAGAAGGCATGCCCTCACTTTTTGCCAGTGGGCTTCTCAGAGGTATCTGGTGGACCACTGTGTGGAATAGGTTGCTGGACTAGATAGGCTTTGGGCCTGATCCAGCAGGGTTGGTCTTATGTTATTCCATGTTTGTACTAGAGCATTAACAAAATCATCAGCAGAGCCAACCCAAAACCATTCCAAAGATTCTTGGAATCCTACTGGATCCAATAACATTTGAGCGGACCAAGTTAATGGGTCCTTCGTCCCTGCAGAGGTAGGTTGTGGTTGCAAGTCCTACCTTAAACAGATGGTGGTCCATCCATGATAATGGGGAAATAGGAGTCCCCACTCATGGACCACCACCTTGATCAGAGTAAAATACCAAATTGAGCGTGTGACCAGCAACATGCATCGGATCAGAAACCACTTGGGATAGGCCCATTGTTGTCATGGTCACTATGAACTCCTGAGCCACTCCTGACAACCCAATCCCATAGTGAGCAGTGAAGTCCTCCACCACTAAACCTGCAGCCAGGGTCATCAGCTCGGCTAGGGACACTATTGAACAAATGGGTGATCTGTACACCAACAGTGGTTCAATCTATCCATGGTCCATAGGCTTAGGCACACTCGATATGAGCCAATTCCCCAACAGGGAGCCTGGTAAGGGAGATTATGTTATTGTAGGGTCCAGCCACACCACCTCCTCACCCATATCCTCTCACCTGCTCCACCACAGAGTATCCTGCTAGTCTGAGTATAGAGTATAGCGTAGACCAAACCATGACACATGTAGTATGAGACAGTAGGCAACATCCAGATAAATTAGACATGACTACATCCCATTGAAATTAATGAGATCTACATTAGTCATTACTAAGTTTGAATGTTGTCCATAATTCATAAATACATTACACAAAGATGTTCTTGCTTCTTTTTCCACAGAAGAAAAAACAGTCTAACATTTTTCAACTAAGACACTTGCTCATCTTTTCAAGTGAACAAAAGAGTCTGTCTGAAATGTTTTTTCTTTAAATTCATACAGAAAATAACCTATTTTAATCTTCACATCTAATCAGTGCAAATACATGGACGTGCAACAAAGCAACATGCAACTCAAAGACATCAAGGACTGTTTAACTAGAGGCAGTAGAAACTGTAAAAAGAAAAAGAACCTCACTGCTCATGAATACTGACCTGCAGCAAGAAGCAACTTGGGTTTGTGGGTGTGCAAACTATTGCCAAGGTTGCACCGTGGCAACTACAGTTAAAGCTCCATCACATTATTGGCACTAAAACAAGGTTGTCAAAAGTTGCTGCTGAGAGTGGGTGTGGTGAATGTGACAGGAGTAGCCCAGGACAGATTTGGCCAAAGTAACCCCTCTAAACCTGCATTCTCTTCTTCCTATGCATATATGGCACAGTATGTTGCAGGTAGGACAGATGCATATTTTTATGTTTTGCTGCAAAAACCTGTGTTCCATTCAGCAATTGCTTTCTCTTATTTCTGCAGACTGCTTTTGTTCCCCACCTTGGGCGGCTGTGGCCCATCAGTCACACTTTCACCACGGCAATAGTGTTTTGGTGTCACAAACAAGGCATTTAATGGGTGCTTAATGAACACTGGCCACTAAAACCATGATGTTTACAAGCAAAATCTATGATATTTTCCATAGAAATAAATTTTAACTAGAAATTGGCTGCCTGCCGCAGGACTGAAATCCATCACTGGTGACAAATTAGCACACACAGACCTGCCTTTTGGCCTTGCCCCAGAGATCGCATAATGATTAGCTTTTGGAGGCAGGAGGAGGAGACAAATCCACTCCAAACTAATACGACAATTGAGATATCAATTTTCATTAGAAAAGTTCTAAAAGCAGTTTACATCGAAAAAGAATAAGAAGATCGTTCCCTGTCCCTAAAGGGCTCACAGTCTAAAAAGAAACTCAAGGTAGAAACCAGCAACAGCCACTGAAGGGATGGTGTGATGGGCATTTAATAGGGCCAGTTGCTCTCTTCCTGCAAATATGGAGATTATCAGGTGCCTCTTTGCTTTCACAACCAGTTACCAAACATATTTTTGCAACCAATTACCACCTAGATGCATGTGCCCAAGGGCCTGATCAAAAGCCGATTGCAAACTAAATTTTCATCCTCACCTCTACAGGAGCCAAGGCTGACATTTTCCAGAAATTTCATTTCTATCTGTCCAAAGATTCACAGTTGAATCTCTTTAGCTTTCCATAGCCTCTTTCCACCAACACAAAGACCTATAATGAGTTGGGCAGGCCACCAGGAAGCCTACGGCTGCTTCCTCCTCAGAGGATTCCCTTCCATCACAAATGCATGGACAGGGATGCCTGTCTGCAACCAACCATTTTGCAGCAAACGTGGGCATCTGCACTCAGTTAATATACTGACAGAATCCTAACATTACCAGCTCTACCAGTATTAGCACTGAGTAGCTTTCTTACTGGCTTTTGAATCTTATCTGCCCTCTTAGTTTCCATTGTTCTGATCCATTTCTTCTGAAGTACTAACAATGTGTTCATTTCTTAATTGCTTTCTTCTGCATAATATAAGACCAGCAGTAAATTTTGCAACAGAACCGAAACAGAACTTGCAAACGGAGCACAACAAAAATGGCAGACATCTTATTTCACCAGCTTCAAAACATGGCAACAGGAATTGTCTTGAGAATGACACTCTTGGGATCTAGGAATGAGCTCTAGATAACCGTTATATTTTTATTGGATTTGTTGTAAACACAAATCAGAAGATGGGAATTTTTGACTAGGTGGGAGAGAAGTACAGCTTTAAAAAAAGGAAGCTGGGGTGGGGGGTGGGGAATAATCCAAGGCTGCTATCCTATGAGTATTCACTTGAAAGCAAATCCTATTGAACTCAGTAGTGTGTCATTCTACGTTAAAATGCACAACAGGCTGTGGATCGCTTTGCTGTGGTGGATTTTCCACCACTGGCAGGTATGCAAATCCCCAGTTATCCAAATTGTATATTCCCTGAACTGCTTGGATAATGAATAAGAAATGCTAGCAATCAGGATGGAGGCTCGAAATAAATATTCCCAGCAGAGCTGCTGGTGCTTTCTGACCCTTGGGAGCAACAGATCAGTTAGCAGTTTCTTCTCTTAAGCGTTGTGTAAGCGGTGGAATAAAGCGGAAAACTATTGCATAACAGCAACTGTGCAGAATTCTCCAGACTGCAAAGTCATCAGAGGCTAACAGGAGATTTATTTCCAGAGTCAAAGCTGTATTTTCCATGCTCATCAAGTCCTCAAGCCCAATTCAGCCCTTGAGTTCAGCTGCGGTGAATGAGTGTCTGCTTTCACCAACTGCACCTGAATTTAGAGGGGTGGGGGGTGAAAATATATCAAGAATTCTACCTGCAAGAAAAGCCTTGTGTCAAAACAAACTAACCAACCAACAATTGCACAATGTTTCTACATCACCTAGAAACAATGAAGATGTGCAGTTTTTGATCTCACATTTATCTCTATCAGAAATATATAATACTAAGATCTGTCACAACTTTGTCTATCACACTTAACAGCTGGTCTCCTTCAGCCAGCTCTCCCCCTACCAGGCTATTAATGCCTGCTATTGAAAGCCTGCTGCTTCCCTGGATAGCAGTAAACTGTCATGACAAAGATATTGCAAAGATATCCAGTCCAACTTGTACTGCAAAGCGAGTTCTGCTTCTAAAGGCAACGAAATGTGATGCCCAACACACAAATCTATCTCTGAATGAGAGCTTGCACATATGTCATTCTTTTATTTAAATAATTTAGCAAAGCTGTTATGGCCTTATTGAAGTTTTCCTCCTCATGAATCTATTATTATTATTACTACAGTGCAATGGCAAAGTTGTGTTGTAGGGCAGGTACTGCAAGCCTATTTTACAGTTGAGGCTAAAGCAATGATAATTTGCTCAATCCAAGCTGATGAGAACATGTCTGATCTGAGATTTGAACCCAAAAGTGAAGCATCTTAAAAGAATAAGGTCCAACACCTGGAGGCCTCCCTTTGTAAAGCTAGGGGCTCATATGGGAGGAAACAGGGTGCCAATGACTCCTTGCCATCCTTACGGCATTTTGGCCATGAGGAGTCAACTACATTGGTGCAGCAATATACACTAAGAGTCTGATAGCAGAATGGGATCATAATGGATAGACAGTGTAGCAATACTGGTCTGCTTGAATTCCATTACAACTATGCACACTGCTCTAGGTAAAAGTAAAGTGTGCCATCAAGTCGAATTCAACTCCTGGCGCCCACAGAGCCCTGTGGTTTTCTTTGGTAGAATACAAGAGGAGTAGTCTACACATAGCGCCTTGAACACTACTCCAAGAAAGTCTTCCACTAGCGATTGTGCTACATTGTGCAGTTTCACAAATTTCTTAAGTACACACAACTTCTCTCATTCTGCCAATGCAACATTAGTGTAGATGTCAGCCACACGCCTTTAGGACTGGGTGTAACACCATAACTGAGATTTGGATAACTGCACACAATTTCAAAGGCTGCTTATAACTTTTTTTTTAATGCCCACTTCTCAAAGGTTTGTTCATAAAAATGATACACAAGGACCCTCTGCACACCTCCCTAGAGTTCTCCTCTCCAACACAGAAAAAAATGCTGTGCTCCACCGAAGCATATGAAGATGTTCTATATGGAATCTGACCATTGGACAACAATGCCCAGTATGTCTACTCCCACTGGAATGGCTTCCCATTTGGTCCACCACTGTGATGAGCAGCAGCTCTCCAGAGTCTTAGGCAAAGGTCTTTCCCAGGCCTGCTAGAAGCCAAGGAGTGTACATGCAAAGCAAGTTCTGAAAGCAGCTCCTCACCATCGCAGAAAAGCCTCTCTGTGGTACAGCCGAATGCTGGCAATAGTTGGCAATGAGAGCCTTGCAAGCAGATCACTGCCAAAAAGGAAGGTCGTATAACACAGAGGCAGGGGTCTACAATACAACTTGCCATGGCAAGAGTTCCTTCCCCCTCTAGTAAGGATGATGAGATGAGTCCCAGTCTTTCGCCCAACCTTGGGAGCTGGAGAAGGGGTGGGGATTGTCTCTGCAGTTGTGTTATGCTTGAGGTGCTTAGAGCACTTGGAAGCAAAGTGCAACGACAAGGATGATCCCTGCCTAGCTCCACCTGGAGAAGGTGGCTGAGGCTGGTCATTTTAGTGCTGGTGTTGCAAGGTGTTCACAGTGCCTAGAAGGCCCAGCACTGGAATGACAAGCCTCAGCCCTCTTCTCCAGCTTGAAGCTGGGGCAGAGATTATCCCTGCAAGTGCACTACATTTCCCAGGCCCTCTAAAGACCAGCACACCCCATTCCCAACCAGCGAGAAAGGCTGGGGCTAAAGAGCTGCTTGTAAGAACAAATCCTCACCTCCCACTCCAAACTTGAAGGGTGGGGAGAGAAGCAGCAGAGGATTGTCCCTGACCTTGCACAGTACAAGGTCAAAGACCAGACCCTGCCTGTTCTCCAAGGGGTCCTGTTGACCACAAATATCCGATTGGCTAACATGGCCAGCCAAAATGTGTGTGACCCTCTGAGAAATGGCTAAGACGCAAATCATGGATCTGAAAGTCTCCACTGAGTCATACACTATTTGGTATTAGGAAAGCCATTTCCTCTCTCAATCTCAGCCCCACCCTCCTGCAAAATGGAGATAATACAGGTGGCCCTCATTATTAGTGGGAGTTCCATTCCCACCAATTTCCGCAGATAACAAAACCACAAATAAAGATACCTCAACCCTATGGGGAGTGGGGGGTTAGGTTCCTTGAGCTCAAAAAAGCAGGGAGGTGGCAGATATAAGGGTAGGAAAAGCATAGTACCTTGTTTTCCAGGTCTCCAGAAATGCCCTCCAAATCCCCCAATTTTTCAGGTGGTGGTTAACAAAAAAGTGCCACAAAATGGCTTAGCACTTCAAAATGGCAGCTGGAAATGGCATCAGAAGTCATTCTGATGAACCCAGGAGCCACAGATAGGTGAAAATTGCCTACATTTCATGCCCTCAGCTAAAAAACTAGGTCTCCAAGACCCATTTGCAGATACAGCAATCCGCGAACAACGAGGGTCTCCTGTACTGAACTACTGGGCTGTTTTAAAGATTACTGAGAGTGCATATGTAAAGCACTTTGAATAGTCCAAGGAAAGATAAAAATATCAAGTGTTTTTTAACAAAACAAGAGTTGTGTGACCACAGGGTGGCAACAACAACAATATTTATATACCACTTTTCAACAAAAGCTTCCAAAGCGGTTTACACAGAGAAATGATAAATAAATAAGATGGATCCCTGTCCCTAAAGGGCTCACAATCTAAAAAGAAACATAAGACAGACACCAGCAACAGTCACTGGAGGTATTGTGCTGGGGGTGGATAGGGCCAGTTATTTCCCCCCCCTGCTAAATAGAGAGAATTGCCATGTTAAAAAGGTGCCTCTTTGCCAGGTTAGCAGGGGAGTTAGCAGGGTACACAATCAGTATTGATTTAAAGTTCTAATTCTTCAGTGACTCCTACAAAACTGCCTTTGGTTTTGCCTATGGAAACACAGCCTAACACAAAGTGTGGTGGAAACTGTCTCCCCAAACATATTAAAAGATCATTGGAGAACCAAGTTCTGCTAAATTGTTTTACCTTCAAGTCAGCCACTGTCGGCATCTTCTCTTCAAGAAAGAGCTCCCCAAGCTGTTCATCAGCATTCGCAACAGATTCAATTAGTTCTTGACGGCGGTCTGTAGATTCTGCTCTAAACTCAGGAGGAATTTCATCATATTTAACCGTTTGTCTACAGAACCAAAAAGAAAGAAAAAAGCTAGTTAGTATTCACCCATGTGAGTGGAAATGTTTAGAAACCCAACATAATCCTGTGCTCCTCACCATAAACCCAGCCGCAAACACTAGGTTGTTCTCACAAATGACTAATTTTAATTGTTATTTTACCATCTGTGGATTGAGTGAAGAAGTTACATCAGCTAGAATGCACATTTGATTGAAACTGGGGCTCTTCAACTTTCTGTTTCACATTAACAGTTACAAGGGATGCATTCTAAACTAAAGACATCATTAGAACTGAAGTGTGGGCCAGAATTAATATATATGGTTATATAAAATACCAAGATGATATAAGTCAAGTCTATGGGCTTCAGCAAAATGTGTCCCAATACAGCCAATTTCGCTGCATAGGAAGACAGCTCTGATTGTTTCTCAGAGATAGAAGCCTTTCAAGTTATAATCCATCATGATGAACATGAAAAGTTTTCGGTCAATCATAAGTTGTATGCCTAGCTGTGTATAACGAGCTCTTTTGGATGGACTGATCCCTATAAAAAGCACTGTCCTCTTGAGAGTTATCTCAAATACTGGCTCATCTTCTATCTAAGCAGAAGGAAAAAAAACTATGAAGCCACACTCCTTTGCCACATGCTGGTGAGAAGAAAGTTGTAGCACCTGTTGAGCATCAATTTTGTGCCAGTTCTGGGCATAAATATGATCAGTTTGGAACTACAATTCACATGTGTCATTCCTCCATAATAATGAGGCTCTCTGGCTTATAAACACCCAAATGTGAACTGGACAATTAACTCTTTAGCCTCTTAAAACCAAAACTAGATCTCTTGCTCTGTGTCCTGAAAAGACACAAGATCTCTGGTTATTTTCACAAATCACAGGTACAGAACACAGTCCAGCGTTAACTATATTATACAAATTTTGTACATTTGTACATTCTTGTACAGGACAAGACGTTGATTGATTTAAGCTTTTTCCACAATAAAATCAAAGCAAACTGATTCACCTGTGTACCATTCAACTGTCACCTTCCTCCACTTTTACAAAATTCCCACATCAAGAGTAAGACCACAAGAGCCGAAAGCAAATCCACACAATTCTGCATCTGTAGCCCCAGAGACTAGGGAGCAAAGTAATCCCCTTTCACCTCTGCTTCCGTCAGTCTGTCACTTCTCCAATCAACAACACCATTCAGTAAGAACTAGACTTCCCTAACTGAGCATCCAATTGAATTGTTTTCCTAGCAAAATAATCCAGTCTTATAGTGTAGTGCAGAAAGGCTAGTGTAATATCCCAGCCCCTTAATGGAATTAAATGGTGTCTCCCCCAGTTTCTTATATTTCACATGAAATCCTCCACCACCAAATTAAAGGTTACTAGCTTAATCCGCGCAGAGCATCTGCGTGCTAGTACTTGATTGCTTCCCTCACCCCCTGCCACAGCCCCCCTCACCTCAGAGATCTCTCCACCCCCCTCACCCCTTTTGGTCGTGGCTGCAGCATTGCTGGCACCTATTGGCTCCCTATCCCCAGGAACCTATCCACCCTCACCCTCCCCACAGGCGCAGCAGCAGTAGTTGACCAGGCCCTTCCTCACTGCCACTATGGCCACTCATTCCCCTCAGGCCGCTGACAGACTTGGGCCCGTCCCTCGCCCTTCCTTTTTTCTCTCTTCCCCTCCCTCCTTTCTCTCTCCTCCACTCATTCTTTCCCTCCATCTTTCTTCCCCTCTCTTCTTTTTTTCTTTGTTTCTCTCTCTCCCTTCCTGAGTTAACAGATCTTTCCATCTTGTTTCCTCATCTAATTCACACAGCAGCAGCCTCCTTCTCCTGAAGGGGCTCTTTCCTCCCTCATGACCCGCTCTTCGCAGACCCGACCACTATCTTTTTCTATAGAGAGATTTCTCTCTCCTCTACAATCAAGAACATCTTCCAACTAATAACGGTTGCATTCCAACTGACCTTAACGATCACAGGCTCCTCCTCACGCATATGGAATCTCCACTGCCCAATCACCACAGGCTCCTCCTCTCTATCTGAATATGAAATCCCCACTGCCCAATCTCCATGATGCTTCTGCTATCACAGGCTCCTCCTCCGTATCTGCATATGGAATCCCCACTGCCAAATCAGGTGCTTCTGCTCACAAACTCTCATGAGAGCTGCCATGCACAAGATTAGCCACGGGTACGCCTTAGAGAATTAGACAGACAGATATTACATCGACACCAGCCTTAGCCATGGTTTATAATCACCAGAGCTCCCGCTTAAGTAGGGCCTGCCAAACAGCCTCAAACCCTGGTTACGATAAAAACCTTGTTTGTATCAGTCAAAATTAAGGCTGATGTCAATGTAATCCTTAATAATAATTAAGGCCAGCAGGGGTAATTCACACCTAGGGGCTAGGAGGAAGGGTGCGATGGTTAAGACGTTAGGAATAATAATCATGCAGGAACCCTAATTAGTTCTTGCCAAGGTACAAAAAAGACTGAATTAAGCTTTTAGGAAGTTTGTTCCAATAGCATGCACCAGAGAGATCTTCATATCTGAAATTGCTTAGCACCCTTACCCAAAGTCACCTTCAAAGTATATTGCTTTTTCTTCAATTAGATCAATTATCCCTTTGAAATTTCCCTCCAGGCCCATAGGAATCTGAATAAAGGCAGCATTGTGATTTAACTTGGATCTGCAGAGTGAAAAAAGAATAAGGTTCTCTTAGATAATCACAAGCAGAGACAGCATTTCCAAACCTGAGGGACCACTTCTTCCTGTATAAGCCAGCCTGAGATCCAAAGGGGAGGTCTTGCTAAGTTCTAGATCAAAAAGAAAGAAAGGCAGAGATCCAGATAAGACCTTCTTACTAGGGACTCCTACCCTCTAGAGTCTAGAGCTAATGACCAAGATGAATCTAATTCCTACCCTATCGGTGTTATGCAAGTCTTGCAGGAGAAGTCAGGCACTTCACAGAATTTAAGAGTCTTAGAAGGCATTTCTGAGAGGATATGAAATACTGAGATTTTTGTATTCATCTTTGTTTTATCAATAAAGGGGGCGGGGGCTCAAGTTTTGTGCTATAACCCAAATAGAATTTATTTGATTTATATCCTGCTCCTAGGGATCTATCAACTCCTTTCACTCACTGCTGAATATGTTATCCTCCCAACCTACCACCCCTTTGCCCACATTTCTCTGGAATCTTGAGGGAATTACTAATTAAGAAGTTCATACCGGAGTTGTTGCACGGCTCTGTTTGGATTTGAGCCCATACGATCCAGTTTGTTGATGAATGTCAAGAACGGGACATTGTACCGCTTCATCTGCCTATTGACAGTCATTGTCTGGCACTGAACACCTCCGACGGCACACAGAACCAGAATGGCTCCATCAAGAACTCTCAATGCCCTTTCTACTTCTATAGTGAAATCAACATGTCCTGAAAGTGAAGCAAAATTTTCAAGGAATGCTTAAAAACTTCAACAGCAGCAGGAATTCTAAGTTAGACTTGGGTTCTCTTTCCTGGTGCTCTCTATATAAAAGGTTTCAGAAATGCTGATGAATAAATTCAGGCCAAAACCAACATTTCATGAAGTTTCAGGTCAATAAACAAATTCACTGAAAACTGTCTTTAAAACATGCTACATGAGAAATGGCTTTTAATTTATCTTTGAGATAACTCCCTTGTACTGCACCAGTTTGGGAGGGGTTGAGCTCAGCAGAAGGGCACATGCCCAGCACGCAGAAGATCCCAGCGTCACTCCCTGGCATAGGAACATGGGAAGCTGCCTCATACAGAGTCAGACCATTGGTCCATCTAGTTCAGTATTGTCTATCCAGACTGGCAGTTGCCTCTCCAAGGTTGCAGGCAGGAGTTTCTCCCAGCCCTATCTGGAGATGCCAGGGAGGGAACTTAGAACCTTCTGCATGCAAGCCTGCAGGAGCTCTTCCCAGAGCGACCCAATCCCCTAAGGGGAATATCTTACAGTGCTCACATGTATCAAAGGCAAACCTGAGTGGACGTCGTCCTTAGCAAGGACAACAATTCATGCTTGCTACCATAAGACCAGCAGGTGGAGAAGGAAAAAATCTCTTCCAAAAACCTGGAGAGCCACTGCCAATCAGTATATTCAATATGGTCCGATTCAGTAAAAGGCAGCTTAATACATTCTCAGTGCAAGAGACCCAGAAAAAAACATTTCAGGTAGCGATGTGCACCAAAACGCTTCGGTGCCATCCCAAGGGTGGCGAGGGGTTCCCTTTAGAGGCGGCGGGCTGGTCCTACCTGCCGGTCCTCCAAGCCCCTGCCACCCCACTGTGGTGCTGTTCAACTGGAAATACCTCTGTGCAAGCGGCAGCTTGTGCTGCTTTCCCCTTTAAAACGTCACGCTGCGGCGACGGGATGCTTCCCTGGCATCCTTCGTGCGGCATCGGCATGTAAATGGCGTCGGTGCCATTTGCAGGGCCAGCAACAGTATGCTGGTCCTGCAAATCATGCCGGCACCAGCACCATTTACATGCCAACACTGCACAAGGGATGCTGGGGAAGCATCCCGTCGCCGTGGCACTGCATCTTAAAGGGAAAACAGCACAAGCTGCTGATTGCACGGAGGTATTGCTGGTTGAACTGCGCTGCGGTGAGGGCGGCGGGGGCTTGGAGGAGGGGCAGGTAGGACCTGCCCGCCGCCTCTTAAGCGAGTCCCTTGCCCCGCACCAAAGCATTTCGGTGCCAGGGGGCCAATGCGTAGAAACGCTTTGGGCTCATCCCTAATTTCAGGCAATCATAGCAACCAAAGCAGGTCTGACTTGCCAGTCTGACCTGAACGGTGAGAGAAACAGCCAATGTAAGCAAGCTGTATATCTGGCAAAACATGTGAATGCAGGCTTTTCAAATCCACCAAGAAAGTAAGGTTCTGTGAGCAACACTGTGAGAGTCACTGTGGTCAGTCAAGACAGAGCTTGAATGTGGAAACATAAGTCCAAAATTCCCAATATAAAGCCCACTGGGTGACATTTGAGAGATCGTTCTCTCTCAAACATGCCTCACAGGACTGTTTTTGAGGATAAAATGGCTTCATGTATGGCTTCCCTGAGCTCCCTGGGGAATGGCAGGATACTAATGCAATGGCTTAAATTGTTCCACAAAATATTTAATGCTCATGTATTAGCATGTGCATCTGAACCATCTAAAAACATGCTTCTAACTGTAAGCTCTGTGGCATGAGGGCCATGGGCAATGCCTATCACAACTTTGCTATTATATGTGAATAGTTGTCTCAATGCCGGGACCTCAAGTTAATTACAATATGGCTAGTCTGAGTTTTACTTCACCTACTCACTTTGCAGAACTTCACACAATGAGTCTGTCAATAGAGACTCAAAGACACCAGTTGCTGAACAGATGAAAACATGCTAAGGAAGTAGTTTATAAAGCAGCCCTCACTCTGGCACTCTTAATGTGGGGTATCTTGCTCACATCAGATATAAATGGCTAGGAGCTCACACTACCTGGTGTATCAATGATGTTAATGTTTGTGTCTTTCCACATGGTATAAGTTGCTGCAGATTGAATAGTGATACCCCTCTGTCGTTCCAATTCCATTGAATCCATGACTGCACCAACTCCATCTTTCCCTTTTACCTAAGTGTGAAAAGAAAGCATATTCGAATTTCTTCACTACAATGCATTTCTCCATGCACACCTATGCATTCTAGCACAAGGCTAGTTCATTCTCTAAAATGTCTTATCTATACCCCCTCCAGAAGTGTCAGCTCAAAATCTAAAGTCTGAGCTTAGATACTTAGTGAATTTGAACTCTGGTCTGTAAATCCTCAAGAATCAGAAAGATGCATATGGGACGATGCCAACAGCAAAAAACTACACAACACTCACGCGGATCCCAATCCGTACCTGTACCTCACAAGCAGAAGGGGTTTATAGTCAGAAAGTGACCTGGGGACATGGGTGCGCCCATTGTGACAGTCTTAAACAAAAGGAATTGCAGCGCAGTGGGCTGCTGAACAGTAAGTAAGAGCTGTTCCTTAGAGAAGCAGGACCAAGGCCACAGAAGGCTTTCTAGGTGATAGTCAGTACCTTGAATTGAAAGAAACAAGCAGTAGCTTCAAGATGGGCTGGACATGCTCTCATCCCCCAAATGCTGGTATAGTAGTTAGAACTAGCTGGGCCAGGCACAGAGCATCTGCGCCTCTAGTTTGCCTCAGCCATTACCTCTCACACCTGCCCACCGGGGCTTATTTCCAGCTGGCTGCCCACCCTCCCACCATTCGCCTCAGCCCGCCACCTCCTCCAGCCCGGCACCCGCCTTTTCTCGCCAGCTGTCCACTCCCCCCGGCCTGCCGCTGCAGTTCCTCCCGGTGGAGGGGAGGCCTGCTGCTTCCTCTGGCCCACCGCTGCGCTTCCTCCTGGTGGCCAGCCAACCCACCCGCCCCCTCCGGCCCACCGCCGTACTTGATACCAGCAGCCGGCCTGCTTCCTCCAGCCGCCCGCCTGCCAGGCCCACCTGCTAGTCGCCTGCCACTGTCTTCTTCGGCCGGCCGTCATTACTGCCGCCATATTTTTTCCTCTAGCCCATCCCGTGGCTATCTGGCAGCTCTCCGAACTCTTGTGAGAGCTGCCACACATGAGATTAGCCACGGGTACGTCTTAGAGAAATAAATATAACGAAGATGCTGGACTAGGACAGGGGAGACCCAAGTTCAAATTCCCATTCAGCTGAGTGACTCTGGGACAGTCACTCATCTCTCAGCCTAACCTACCTCTCAGGGTTATTGTAAAGACAAAAAAACATAAACACTGCTCTGGGCTCCTTGAAAAAAGAATGGGATATAATTGCAAAAAATACAATAATAAAAAAGGAGATGTACTCATGACTCCAACAGAATGGCTTGAGCAGAAGGAGAAAGTGACTTTGTGCTGTCCCTTGACTGCGGTGCAAACGCTAGCAAAAGACTTCTCACACTTTCAGAGTTACAATACAAGAAATACGTTGAATAAGGAAGATATAGCAGGTAGCAGCTCAACTCTAGTGGGCCATTAAAATGTCTTTGAAAGAACTTGCACACCAGCTTGCACAAACAAAATAACTCTGGATTTGTGGTCACTTTTCTCAGGCAACACTCTTCTAAGAATATTTATATACAGCTTTTCAACAAAGTTCTCAAAGCAGTTCACACAGATTAAAAAAAATTAATTAAGACAGTTCCTTTTCCCAAAAGGGCTCACTGTCTACAACTTTTGCTAAGTCAAACAACCCTCCCATGAGTGGCATGGAGTCTTTCCACTAGTAGAAGGTCGAAGCCAATTTGTTTTTTCCTACACAAACACAAAAGTCTTTGCAGCTCATTCTTCATGCATGGAATTTGATGGTACATTATGGGTTTAAATCAGGACTGCACCACTTTGGCCCTCCTGCAGATGTTGGACTACAACTCCCATTATCTCCAGGCACAGTGGCCAGTAGTCAGGGATGATGGGACTTGTAGCCCAACATCTGCAGGAGGGCTGAAGTTGTGCAGCCCTGTTTTAAATTAGCCCAGCATATCCAGAGAATAACCAGTGCATTCCTTTCCCAGCTTTATCAGACAGCACCACAATTCCCTATACAAACACAAGAGAAGAAAATGATGATGCCCACTTTACACATCCTCTCCAGCATTTTAAATAAATATGTGGAGCTACAAACAAGTTGCCTCTTGTATGAAGAGGCAAGGTCTTGAATAATAGGCAAGAGGGCAACCAAGATGATCAGGGGCCTAAAGCACCTTTCTTATGAGGCAAGGCTACAACACCTGGGGCTATTCAGTTTAGAAAAAGACGACTGCAGGGAGACATGATAGAGGTCTATACAATCATGCATGGTGTGGAGAAAGTGGATAGAGAGAAATTCTTCTCCCTCTCCCATAACACTAGAACCAGGAGTCATCCCATGAAATTGATTGCCAGGTAATTTAGGGCCAGCAAATGGAGGTACTTTTGCACACAACGCATAATAAACTTGTGGAATTCTCTGCCACAAGATGTGGTGATAGCCAACAACCTGGATGGCTTTAAAAGGGGTTTGGATAACTTCACTGAGGAGAGGTCTATCAACGGCTACTAGTCGGAGGGCTGTGGGCCACCTCCAGCCTCAAGGGCAGGATGCTTCTGAGTACCAGTTGCAGGAGAGTAACAGCAGGAAAGAGGACTCCTGCCTGTAGGCTTCCAGCAGCATCTGGTGGGCCACTGTGTGAAACAGGATACTGAACTAGATGGGCCTTGGGCCTGATCCAGCAGGGCTGTTCTTATGTTCTTAAGGCCTTTTATTCTTTCAAAAGATCTTTGCAAGTACTTTTAATAATTATATTAGATCATGTTCAAGACTTACTCCTTTCAGATACCATTGTGTTTACACATACCTCATGCATTTGTGCTATCCTGCCTGTGTAGAAAAGAATACGTTCAGTTAACGTAGTCTTTCCAGAGTCAATATGTGCAGAAATTCCTATGTTGCGGATCTTTTCATTGGGAATGACTCCTGAAGAACACCACCTGCAATTGTTCAGCTGCAGCTGAAATACAAAAATAGGAAGTAACAATATTGCAGTGCATGCAGTACTGAGACTAGAATGAAATACAATAAAGAAAAATCTTCTGTATAATGTACAATATTTAATATGAAAGGTTGTGTGGTACCAGTATGTTGTAAAAGCAGCAGGAAAGAAAGCTAGCAAGCCATAAAACAGATACACAACAGATGCACAGGAAAGTCTTCAACTGGTGCTTGCAAGCAGGCAAAGAGGGGAGCAGAAGAAGTTCAGGGGGAGGTGCACAGAGAAGACTAGCCTATACATCACCGCCAACCAATCCTCAATGGTGGTAGGATGTATAGGAAACTCTCTCTAGAACAAGGGTAGTCAATCTTGGCTCCTGTTCAGTGATTATTGAACTACAACTCCCATCACCCTCTACCAAAATTTAGAAAATCTTACAAGTCAGGCACATTGTGAGTGCCCTAACTGTTTAAAAAAAAAATCAGAGCAAGAATATTCGCACTGTTAATTTAGCACACCCTCAGTGGTTGATAGAGATAATAACTTGCTTGCCTGTACTGGGTACTGAATTTTGCTGTTAACTCAGCTTTTGTCCAAATGGCAAACAAGTGTCCAAACAACTTTATGATCAGAGATAAGCCCCACTGGTTTTCACACTGAATAAGGTAAGGAAGGTGTGAACCAAAGAAAGTTCTTCTCATGTGTGCGATGAGATTTAATGTTCTTCATCTTATGCAAGATTTTTATTTATTTAAATTAATTAAATTTCTATATGGCCCTTCCGAAGATGGATCCCTGTCCCCCAAAGGGCTCACAATCTAAAAAGAAACATAAGATAAACACCAGCAACAGTCACTGGAGGTACTGTGCTGTGGGTGGATAGGGCCAGTTACTCTCCCCCTGCTAAATAAAGAGAATCACCACGTTAAAAGGTAATTTGAAAATTATCTACTAGTCCATCCACCACAAAGCATGGAGAGGAGGCTGCTAAGGAAGGCAGTAATTTTTCTTTACAACCACTCACTCTTTTAATAAGAAATAATATACTAGTGATTAATAAATAGCTAATAAAAGCTAGATGGGTAGCTGTTATAGCTATTTTTTAATTTGGAATCTTAAGAGAAATAGATTTACTGCAGCATAAGCTTTTGTGAACTAGAGTTCACTTCAATAAGAGCAAGGTACTGTACAACTGATAAAACAGACAATAGCCCGGCCTACATTGAAACATGGTACAAGACAAGGCAATGCAAATTTTCTCAGCTGAGTATCATCTGCTGTGAAAGAAATGGAACCGTGGCAAAGAAAAGTTAGTAGATTTACATTCATTTTTGAATATGTAAGGCCGCAGTCCTAAACATAGTGCAAACTTACTTCAAAGTTAAAGGAAATTGGTTTGCGTTGCATGTGACAACACACTCCCAAACATTCATCTGTACAAAGAGTACTGTGTATTGCAACAAGTGAGTATGGTAGCACAGAATATGCAGGGGAACAAATATGTGCAAACAATGGTACTCAGCTAACACCAAGGCCAAACCACCACATGCTCCGACACTACAATTAGTGGGATGCTACAAAGGGCTTGGGATTTCAAATTAGAAAATCTTTGGTAATGAAGATAATTTTTTCTAAACAATCAAGATCTGCTACCCCTCTAGAGTTTGGAACGGTATTTGCTATAGAAACTGAAATACTGTCTACTCTCTTATATGAGAATTGAACTGCTACAGCACATGATTATAGATCAATTTCTGAAGTGGTAAAACCACTTTTGAAATAGATATGTTGCTAGTAATAATTTTAAAGTATAGCTATTTCAGAGTGACAGGTTAAGTGAAAATGTCACAAGCTAACTTCAGTTCTGGGCTACTATTATCTAGCTCAGCAGGGGTTCTCAAACTTCAGTCCCCAGATGTTGCTAGACTACAGCTCCTGTCACCCCCAATCACAATGGCCTTTGGCCACTGGAAGTTGTAGTCCAACAGCATCTAGAGACCCATGTCTGAGAACCTCTGAGCTAGGTAATTTTTAATGTGCATTTGGACATGCAACAGTTAGTTCATGCCTAATAAACAATAATTCCTCTTTGTGCCTATATCAACCAGTACAGGTGGCCTTCATTATTCACAGGGGGTTCTGTTCTCATCTATAGGCACAAATATGGAAACCACAAATAATGAGACTGTACCCTTATGGGAATCCAGATATTAGGTTCCTTAAGCTACAAAAAGGACCAAAAAGGCAAAAATAAAGACAATAAAGGACAGTATCTTGCTCTCCAGGCCTCCAGCTCCCCAGCAAGGACCCCCCAAAATCCACAAATCTTCCACATTTTTGTGAATTTTTTGAAAAATTCTTGGGGGGACGATGACTTTTTTTTTTTAAAGAAGTGCCACAAAATGGCTCTATGCTGAAGAATGATGGTGGAAAGGAATTGAAAGTCATTTCCAGTCACCCAGGAACCATGGATAGGCAAAGTGTGCTTATTTTTAAAACCATGAATAAAGAAACTGGGTCTCTAAGACCCAGCCATGGATCCACAAGACCATGGATAATAAGGACCACCTGTATAAGTAATGACAAAACAGATACTGCTCAGCACCAGTACCAGGTTTGTGGAGGAGCCTCAGCCAAATGCTTTTGTAGATGCCATTCGCAGTGATGGGAAGGAGACAGTGCAGCTATGCTGAAATGGCAGACATCTTTTAACCTGTAATACAATGCCTCTGCATCACTGCATGCAACAGCAGGGCATTGCAATACAGGTAAAGGCAGATGGCAGCTGCTAAAGAGTGCTCAGAGGTACTCCCACCAAGTATACACTTACAGCGGCGGCTCAGATAATTCTTCAGCAGCTCCACCAGCAGTCACCATGTTTTCATTTTCCTTTACGCAGTGTCCCTGCCAGAGTCCCCTCTAACAGGAGTTCCCAGATGATGACTACAACTGCCAGAATCCCCAGCTACAATGGCTTTTGCTTGGGAATTATGGGAGTTGTAGTCAACAACATCTAGGAATCCCAAGGAATACTGGTCCCTGCATTACTGGATGCAGGGGGACTGTCCCCCATTCACAGCGGGGTTTTGAGATAAATGCTCGGCCCCCATTCCACCAGCTCTCTCTTTTCCAGCAAAGCCTCTCTCATCTCAGTGCGTGCATAGATTAGGGTTGCAAGCATGATTACTGTCGACGGAAGTTCTGCATTTCGCAATGGTTCCCTGGGCAGAAAGCCAATAGCGAAAACTTTCCCCCATCACTGCATCTCCACGCTGAACAAAAGCTTCACCTAGGGCTGCTCTATCGCCTGTGAAGCAACTGTAAAGATCCGGAGCCTCTGCCAGAAAGGAAAGGAAAGATAAGCACAAGCCTTTGCCAGACTATCACAAGCACAAGAAGCTTTCGGGATCCCTCCACCTCCCCGGGCTTCCTCATCCTCCCAGAGCAGAGGTACTGCAGAAGTCCCCCCCATTCTCACGGAAGCCACCTCAGCCGAGCCGCCCCCATACCTGCCGCCCGAGCAGCGTCAGGCCCAAGAGCCGCTGGCACCTCAACATGCTGCTGCCAACTGGATGCTTCAACAACGCTCCTGAGGGCTCAAAGTCACGCCGGCTACAGCCTCTCACTCTGCTTCCTGCCCGAGCCGGCGAGCGCTTCCGGGGCGCGGAGGTTGATCATAGAGGTGACCAGACAGACCTCCCTGCAGCGCCATCCGTAGAGCGGAGGGAAGCAATACTTTCTGGCCGCGCTGCGGCACCGCCAAAGAGATGGTTGAGAAAGTTGCCTTTGCGGCGGTCCCTGCGCTTGTTTCCAGTGTCAAGGCTGCAAGAATAATTCCATATGTGTTTATTTAAGATGGTGATGAATCCCACCAATGGACTAGATTAATTCACATAATTAATTGATTATTATTTAGGATGTGAAAGTGCTGTAATTAATATGAATTTAGAATATGAGGGTACTTTATTATTATTATTTCTTGTTTACACAGTCAGACAGGTGTTATTGACTGGTTTGTTTTATCCAGACATCGAGTCCTTCCCAAGGACCTAGGATGGCTGAATTTTATTGTCAATTTTATTGTCAATGTTTATTGTCAGTGTTGTTGTTGTTGTTGTTGTTGTTATAGAGATTGTCGCAGAATATAGGCTGTTCCCAGTAAAGCTGCTTTTTGTAATTGGCTGATGGTGATTTCTGTGGCCCCTATGATGGTGGTGGTGGTGGTGGTTGTTAATGTATTTGCATGTGAGCTGGCATGCAGCTGCCCAAATAATTTGTGTCTATTTTGCTATTCACCCCTGCTGACTGAGCAAAGAGGCACTTTTTAAAAATGGCGATTCTCTTTATTTATCAGGGGGAGAGCAACTGATCCTATCCACCCCCAGCACAGCATCCCCTCTGGTGGCTGTTGCCGGTGTTTACTTTATGTTTCTTTTTAGATTGTGAGCCCTTTGAGGACAGGGAGCCATGGAGCCATTTTATTTATTTATTTATATCTGTGTTTTGGGAACTTCTGTTGAAAAGTGGTGTATAAATATTCATCGTGTGCATATTCCGAATAAAGCAATGAGAGTCAGTGTGGTCTTGTGGTTTTGAGTGTTAGATTAGTACTGTGGAGAGCCAGCAGGTTCAAATCCCCACTTGATCAGGAAACTCACTGGGTGTCCTGGGGCCAGATCAGTGGGTCACTGTCTTTCAGCCTAATCAACCCCCCACATGATTGTCATGATGACCCTGGAGGAAGTGTAGGATGGCGGTGGGGGGCTATGTAGTACACCACTTTGGGCTCCTTGGAGGAAGAGCGGGATATAAATGTAAAAATAAATAAATAAATAAATAAATGACATAAATCAATGGGGTGTATTTAGAAGTATGTATTTTAGGACTCCATTTTGAAAAAGTATGAAGAAAATATCTTCATTTGAATTGGTGCAGGAAAATTTATGCACCCAATTAGTGAACTAATATTTTGATATTCATTTTGATGACATTTTGATATACTGTTCTTCCTCTTTTTTCTTTAACGAAACTGGATTCCCCTACCCCCACCCCCCAATTCATTGTTCATATAGAAAGGTTACAGTGGCAGGCTGCACACTCCCCAGACAAGTTGTGCACTTCTGTCCTGCTATGTATTCCAGAGGATAATTTACTGTTAAGTTTGAAATACCTCTGGAATGTAGAAAATCCATCTAGTCCTTTGAGCTGGAACTTGGATATATATTTTAGTCGGTGTTCTCCAAGTTTTAATTCTTGCATATATTTGGAGGTCTGATTAAAATATCACTACACAACTCTGGCACTGAGCCAAAAAATGTATCCAGCCAGAGACTCATCAGCCACTCCACTCTCTGTTTGGCACTTCTAAATTGAGAATTTAAAGGGTGTACAGAATGTGGAATGCTGCAAGCATGTGCAGCATGGGTCAAACTTTTGAGCATCTTCCACGTCTTGGGGCGGGAGGTGGGAGCGGGGTGTGTGTGTGAAGATACTTCCAGCTTTTGCCCAGGCGAAAACTAGAGTTCGGGACTGAAGGCACTGCTGTAAACAAATATTTGTTTACCTCCTCAATTATTTAAAATGTTTTTTGCAAACACATATGCACACTTGAAACACAGTACTGTGTTTCAAGAACAAATAAATCAAATAATATTGTAAGATGAAAACTTAATATATTGTAAAGACAAATATGGACGGACTTCCAACAACATTTTGCAATATATTCCTGGTGTGCATGTATTACCTGAGCCTGTGCCTGAGCATGGTGTAAGTTTTAGGCACCTTTCCCCATCAGAAGCAGGAGTTGTGATTGTCATGTGTAGCATCATAAACATTAAACATTACATTGCTGCAAAAGTCTCTTCAAGGTATGGGCAACTGAGTAGCTACAAATGGGGACTGAGCATGAGCAATGACACGGAAGTAGTAGCAAAATCTGAGCAGCAGGGGAAAAGAACACACTAGCGTGTCATTAAACCCTGCTGGAAACCCTGCTGGGCAGGGCTCCTCAAGGGGCAGGGTAAAGTGATGCTACACCTGAGAGAGCATTCTTCAGTTTGAGAAATGTCCCACTCTTTTTGTTCAAGCCTTCCTTCCCTAACTCCTCACCACAGAGTTTCATTAGCTCCGCCCACCTAGACTGTCAACTGCCATCTGAGTCCACAAACAATCTGCTCCATTGAGTTACATTGGGGCAGTCAGGGCAGTGGGTGGGATTGCCCCTTTAGGTGTCTTTTTCTTCAGTTTTTTGTGCAACTATCTGTAGATGACTTGGGAGTCTACCAGTATCTCCCGCTTGCCCACAGATGCTCAGATTATGCATCCATAAGGATTATAACATTTCTAGCTCTTTTAGAAGTAGGTATAATATAAGACGAATGACTCATGAAGCAGTGCCTAGTTTGGAAACCTACTTTGGAATTAAGCATTTATACTAAGTAAATTGAACTAGGGGACTTCCCAGCACATACATTTAGCCAAAACTCGAGCAGCTCAGTCATGCCTCACTGTTTGTGCTAACATTTGGACTCCACAGCAACAGGGGAGGCTGATGGAAGTTAAAATTGCACCATTAGGAACATAGGTAGCTGCCATATACTGAGTCAGGCCATTGGTCTATCTAGCTCAGTATTGTCTTCACAGACTGGCAGCGGCTTCTCCAAGGTTGCAGGCAGGAATCTCTCTCAGCCCTATCTTGGAGAACCCAGGGAGGGAACTTGGAACCTAGATGCTCTTTCCAGAGTGGCTCCATCCCCTGAGGGGAATACCTTACAGTGCTCACACTTCTAGTCTCCCATTCATATGCAACTGGGGCAGACCCTGCTTAGCTTGCTACCACAAAACCAGCAGCAAGTAGCAATTGGGGAACTGCTTCAGATTTCTCTGCCATTCAGGTGGCCTGGCTAGAACCAGAGGGCAGGCTACATATGCAGAACACCAGTTGTCCAACAAACGTGCTTAAAACTCTATTAGAAGGACCCGCATAAAGTACAGGAAAGCACACTGAACAGGTGGCAGTTTCAGACTATGTATCTATTGCAGTCCTTGGCTTAATCACTGATTGCATGCCAGCCACAATCTTGACAGCAGAAGTAAATAAATCAAGGGATTTGTGGCAGATCACTGAGCCATCCAAACATGTTGCTGGCAGCAGCCATTAGCCTTAAAGGGTCTTCACGAGCTTTTTTGAGTTGAGCGTAAGGCCTCTATTTTAGCCAGCTCTAATGTTTCTACTCTGAAGTTGGTGGTTTATGTACTGCAGTCTCCGCAAAAAGAAAGCTGTGTTGTAACACTCGTAAGCATCAATTATGAACAATTTGCCTCTCTGCAGACCCACCCATATAAGCCTACATAAGACAAAGCATTGCTACTTTGGGAAGTGGTGGTGGCACAACCCCGCTAATTGCCTTGGATTTTGGTCTCTGTTTCAGCCAAGCCAAACTGTGATGTGGACCAGGGCTTGTGACTTGCTGGTCTCCACTATGGGCTCATGAGGTGGTCATGTAGGCAGGAGCTGGAAAAGACACCCAGTGCTCTTGCATTCTTAAGGAAGGATTACTAGCCCTGTGGCACGTAAGCATTCCAAGACAAAGGAGAATTTGGGTATGGTCCATTGACCAACCAGACCCCACCCTTTTACAAAGAAAGCAGCTTCCGGCCACTGACTGAACTGGCACACCAGAACCCACCCCAGCTCTTTTTGTCCATACTCGATATTGCACTCAGCTCCCACAACTCTTCTGGCTTTTATTTATTTTATGTTTTATTTTTACATTTTATATCCCACTCTTCCTCCAAGGAGCCCAGAATGGAGTACTACATACTTAAGTTTCTCCTCACAACAACCCTGTGAAGTAGGTCAGGCTGAGAGAGAGAAGTGACTGGCCCAGAGTCACCCAGCAAGTATCATGGCTGAATGGGGATTTGAATTCGGGACTCCCCAGTCCTAGTCCAGCACTCTAACCACTACACCACGCTGGCTCTCTTATTACTCAGGAAGCCCTTATTTTCAAGACCCTGTCTCCTTTTTTTGGTCCAAGTTCATATAAGAGATCCTTGCTCCCAAAGCGTCAGGTGCTTTCAGTATCAGACTTGCTTGCCAAAAAGTATCTCCTTGGACTCCCAGCCAAGTGTCTCCCTTTGCACTCACCCCTGCTCCTAGAACTCAGCCTCTTTTCAGAAAAAGGGGCTTGCTAGTGGATATAGTGGCCAATAAAGATTGTGTCATCGAGTTGGTGTCGATTCCTGAAGACCACAGAGCCATGTGGTTTTCTTGGTAGAAGACAGGAGTGGGTTACCACTGCCTTCCTCCTACACAGTAGGAGATGATGCCTTTACCGTTGTTACTGAAGTGAGCATCCAACTCCAGCACCTTCCTCTATCGCTGCTGCCCAATACTTTCAGAAGAGGGGCTTGCTAGTGGATATAGTGGCCAATAAAGATTGTGAGCCATGTTTTTTCCTTGGTAAAATACACAAGGGGGTTACCATTGCCATCAGCATCTTCCTAGATCACTGCTGGCTGATATAGATGTTTCCCATAGTCTGGGAAACATACCAGCGGGGATTCGAACCAGCAACCTCATGCTTGCTAAGCAAATCATTTCCCCGCTGCACCATTAGGTGGCTACAAATAGATATTTACTAGGCACAGTCTGGGAAGCACACCTGCAGGGATTCAAACTAACAACCTCTTGCTCCCTAGACAAGCTGCTTTATTTTAAGGGCCAACATGTTGTATAGTGAAAATCAGGTGGTTCTGAACTGCCTACACCACCATGAGCACCTTCAGTAACCTGCACAAAAGCACTCTTGTGCAAATGCTTGAACTGGAATGATCACACTTCTGCAAATCGATTTCCTCATTTACATTATTCCCAATGTAAGTAGAGTTGCATCAGAGCAATTGCACCAATTTAAATACTTGCACAAGAGCACTCTTGCTGCAAGACTGCTGGCTTTTTTTGCTTTAGATGCTCAGAGGTATGGGAGGTTCAGAACTGCTGTTTCACTGTGTGATTTGTCAGTCATAGTTTGAAAGCAAAGGAGTAAGTCCTGAGCTGGCATACTCCCTCTTTCCCTCATGTACCGGGGAGAGGATTGGAAGCTTCCATACGTGGAAAACCATCGTTTGCCATTTCATCCTCATGCAATAAGCCATGATTTGTCATGAAGCCAGGATCCTGATTTGAGTATAAACCATAATCTGCCACATTACAACAAATGGTAAACTAGAAGCATAAGTTTCTAAACTGTTGTGTGCAAAGGGGGAAGGAGGGTTAAATGCTGCTCATACTCAAAATCTAGTAAGAGTCCGAAGGAAGCCATTGTTCAGTAAGAACTAATCAGCCTACTTTCCTTTCACTGTCTCTACAACTGGACTAAATTTGGTTCAAACTGAGGTCAAGCTAGATCTATTGCACCTAGATCTACTGACATCATCACAAACTACAGCATTGAGATTTCCCCATGTGCCCCTACAAGTGTTGCAAATTTGGTGCAAATCGGTTAAGTGGTTGAGCCACTTGTGCCTCAAAGGTATATGCGTCCACCATCTTGAATCAGGGTGGATGACATCATCAAAAAATATGCCACTTAGGTGTCCCTCACTACAACTGTACCTAATTTGGTTCAAATCAGTTAGACAGTCCACAAATTAGCCCGCTTGCACCTCAGATGTTCATGTGGCCGCTGTCTTGGAGTGGATATCATCATACACCATGCCATTAGGGCATCCCTGTGTGTCCCTAAAGCTGTAGCAAATTTAGTTCGGCGGTTAACAAGTTAGCCCACTTGTACCTCAAAAGTTTGTGCATCTGCCATCTTGGATCGGGGTGGATGACATCACAAACAATGCTGTTGAGGTGTCCTGATGTGTCCCTACAACTGTACCTGATGTGGTTCATAGTGGTCCAGGCGTTGTGAAGTTTTTTGGGGGGACAGGACACATGGACACAAAGCCACATACACAGAATGCAGGATTATCTCATAAGGCTACTGGAAAGTAGGCTAAAAAAGTGCTTTACAAGGACCATCTCTTGAATGAATGTGAATAATATGAACTAGAATAAGTATGGGGAGTATTCATGAATATTTCAGGGAACCCACATGCAGAAAATCTGCACCTCATTAAGAAAGGCATGTGCAAAATCCTTCCCATTTTAGTTCCCCTCCACCACGCCAAACTTCTGTTGGCTTTCATGTAGAAATGTTAGATCTGCAGTAACAGAAAGCCCTCCAACCTTCCTAAGATTCTTATGATGACACCAATATTCTCATTATTACAAAGTATTATAAATTCACATATGATGAGAAACAACCAACCAGTGAAAGAACCAAGTAATGATGAAAGAGCAAACAAAAGCAAATTAAACAGAAAGGAGAAGGAAAAAGGAAGAGTTTGGGGCACTAAATACTATCTTGATGCCTTTTAATAATGCCATAAGCAGCCCATCACCAGTGTGCATATTTGCTCCCATCTTCTTTTGAAGGAAGAGAAACAGGCTTCAGTGGTCACATTCCTCACTGAATTCCTACTTGAATGACTAGTAGCTGTCACTGATTTAACCCAGCGCTCTTAAATAAAGGAAGCATGTTTTCCAAGTAATAATTGCTATTTTTATTCATGAAAGTTGCAACTTTGTGTACATGTTAAAGTCATTTTAACACTAGAGCATATGGAACTATAACCTTTAAGTAGCAAAAGGAAGCCTATTTTATTATAAACAGAGCAAAACCAAAATTTATATTCCATGGAAGACTATTACAGATCTTAGAAAAATCTAAGAGGGACACGTTAATAAATATTAAAGTAATTATGGTTCACAGAAACAAAAAGGAGTTATACTATTACAATTAAAACTCCTATTACAATTAAAACTCACTTTTGGAGCTCTTACGTGCAGTCGAGATTCTTGACATGTTAGATTTTTGTGTTTGCAACTTACTCTGAATAGCCTTCAGATGCAACATGAAATCTGGATGAAGTTTGTTCTAGTGAATGAGTTTTCAGTTTCAAATAAGGGAAATAGAAAATCTTTCCTTTACAAAGATTACAAATTGTATTTCTGGGTTCCTCACTGGTATGGTTCCCTATGCCAATCTGCTAGAACAACATTAAGATAATGATAAGATAGTGTTTATTGCTATTGGAAAGTGGGTAGCAACATGCTGTTTAATCGTAGCAAGTTGTATGGCACAGATGAAAGAGGGGGATATCTTCCAAGGAAAGAGAATGATTAACAATTTAGGAGAGGTGGCTGTTTTAAAATATATGCAAAATGGAGGACGTGGTGACAAAATTCATTTGTATTTATGCAATTTGATGCCTCCCCTGCCAGACTAAGTTATCAATACTGACTGTATAATAAAAGTGTGGTACAAATGCTTCTCAGTAAACTATCGCTTTAAAGCTACAGATACTTCTTTACAATGCTCTAGACTCTTCACCAAAACCACACCAATATTGCTTGAGCTAACAAACAGCAGTTTATTAACTGTAGTCTGAATAAGTGCACATGTAGTTGCAATGATACAGTTTCATCTCCATGTTTGCTAAAGCATTTGGTATGAATAGAAGCTATGTACTTTAACATTCTACTCCATACTAAAAAAAAAAGAAATCTATAAAGTGCTTTTCAGTATCAATGCTTTTCTTGTACTGCTCAAAACCAAATGTTACCAACGAGTTGGAGCTTTCACAAACATTCAGTAGTCAAAGGGCAAAATTTACTACTGCTAGACAGAGAGCTTGGTCTTATTCATTGATCCAGAATCACTGCGTCCTCCCCAGACACAGCCAGATTAATATTGAAAGCAGCACAGCCATTTATTTTTTGCTGGTTTTGAGAGGAACATGTGATCCCTTGATATTGAGCTTCTCCACAGAAGATGTAGGCCTCCTGCGTCCCTCAATGGCTGTTCTTGGGTGCGTTTTCTCCCTGAAATAATTTTCAGAAAAAAAGAAGTTTACGCTTTTTATGCAAGACCATCTTGCACAATAATATATATTTTAGAGCAAAAGCAGCCTTTTCTCAAGCAGCTTGGAAAAATAAAGGGGTTGACTACTCATAGGTAGAGGTCCCCAAAGCAGCAGGAGCCTCAATCCACATCATTTGTTTCCACAAAAGATGATATAACCTGGCTTCAAATTCAGGTGAACCAGAAATCAATTTGCATCCATGGGTCAAGTGAAGAGACCCTTTGGTGGCAGAGAAGGTCTGTATGGAATGGCCAGCTATGGTCCTGCAGGGCCTTCTCATGCAGATCGTTAAGTTGCACAATGAACAGAGCAGAGTCAAGACTGGATTTCACAAACCTCCACTCCAGCCATAACATATATGTGTGCTCATGACATGCACAGATAGGGGATGGGGTGCCAACACCACAAGTAGGATGATAGCTTGCTTCTTCATGAAATGTAATTGTTCATGAGTACACTCAAGCACGCTAAAAACCTACAACTGCATTTGAGAATTGACATTTTTCATCAGGAAAAAGACAGGAAAGCAACAGACCAATTATGAACATGGTTTATACCTCCTTGGTGCATCTTCCTTGCTTACATGATGGATGCTTCTGTGTCGTGGAGCATCTATGTTGTTTCTCACTCCAGAGGGTTTGAACCTGAGAATCTCCTTCTGCCATTCTTCATCAAATGTATGAGCTTCAGCTGTGCAACAAGTTAAAATGTTAAAAAGTTTGTGTGTCTTGTTGCTATGATCACAAGAAGTATTTTCTATTGGGATGTAGCAACCATGGATACACAATCATACTTTTTTATGGTACAGATACAAACATTTGTCAAGTGTTGCATGTCTTGTTCACTGATTAAGCAAATACACACATATGTTGGCCACTGTTTCTTACCTTCATCTAAATTGACAAATTCTTGATTCAGTTCTTCGTCACCAGTCTTGTTATTTTTTGCCTTTCGAATGACATGAGCACGATCCTGAATGTGATGACCAATAGCCATTTTCTCCAACCCACTTTCGGTATCTTTAAGTGCTTTTCTGGTTTCTTTAATCTGCATAAAGAATAGACGTTACTCTCTTTCAGTGCTATTTCTAGTCATCCTGTTGAATCAACGTTTCGCAAGGTTATAGGAACAGCATATAAGTTTATTGTATCCCGCCAAGAACCACACGCAGCTGGTGCACCACTTCTTTCCGTTAGAGATGTGCACAGAAATGGTTGGGAGGCCCTTTATGGGCCTCTGAACCAGTTCAATTGGCCAGCAGTTCAGCTGATTTGAAGGCGGGGGGATACTTTTAAGGGCGAGGGAGGGTGCCCTTATCCCTCCCGTCGCATTTCCTCCACTGGCACTCAATTTTAAGAGTCCCCATTGGGGCGGCAGCGTACCTCCCTGCTGCCCCAGTGTCCTCCTCAGCTTGAATTAACAGAAGTACCTGGTGCACATGCATGTTGTGCACGCACACCAGGTACTTCCATTAACTTCAGAGGACACCGGGGCAGCAGGGAGGTACGCTGCCGCCCCAATGGGGACTTTTAAAATTGAGTGCCAGAGAGGGAATTTGACGAGAGAGGTTAGGGCACCCTCCGCTGTCCTTAAGGGTATCTCCCCCCCGCCACCTTCGAACCATCCCCTGCCGGTTCCGTGCACATCCCTACTTTCCATTGTGGCAGTTCCTGAACAGTTGCTTGACTCTTTGAGAAGCGGTTTGATTCTTCCGTAGCAAGAACTGCTGCAGCAAAAACACAGCAGGCAAAAATCTAGTGGGGTGCACAACTCTTTCCCCTGCATGCATTAGCAATTCTTTGAACGGAGGCCACAACATATATGTATATTTGTATTCAAAGGAGATAAGAATTTATTTTACCACCTCAAAGCTTTATAATAATGTGTTAGAATGATTTCCAAAAACCCAAAGGATAATCTAAATATAGCTCGTGAATGCACCTCTCATCTACAGAGATAAGTGTGGCACTGGTATTAGCTACATGAAAGGGACACCAACTATTAGTATGTCATGCTAACCAACTTGAAAATCTTGGCTACCACTTATCGTCATGCTCATAGGCATATTATTAGAAACTTTTTGATAAGCAAGTGCTGGCTTGAGCTCTGAAGTGATCTGGGGTGGGTTATTTTCAACAGCCTTCTCCTGCTTGCATATAGTCTTTCATGAACCTGGCTTCAGGGTTCAAATTCAAATTCAAATTTCTTTGCAAAATTAGATGCAACAGCTGTGAAGAAGCCAATGAAAGGGCATCTTAAGTATTATGTAAGCTCTTAAAAGTCAAGAACTTGTTCTGAACAGATGATTCAAGACAACAGTTTTGTATTACTACCAGTTCTTTGTAGAATTTTAGGGTAGAATTATGAATACTATTGCATTCAGATGTTAATAACTTGTCAGCTTAAAATAATTTGATTTACCAAATCACAGTTAGATACTACAGAACAAATCCTTTGCGTCCTCCTGTTACCTCCTCTCATACACCCCACTAAGGTGTTTACTTTCTGGCTTGTATCAAACCAGAGTTTACCATTATATCTGAATTGGCAAACTGGTTTGCACTTGGTTCTGCAAACAAGGATTGTAAATCAGAGTCTGAAGTGCCTATGTTTTCTACATTACAAAACCAACACAAAACCCTCAACCCCCGCAAAAACAAGCATACCCCTCCTGGTGCCATGCGTGTCTGAGCGGAAGCCTGGAAAACCTTTGGAGGTTCATCACCCTTCTTCGAATAGGTCATCACTGAGGAAGAACTGAATGAGTGTGCATTTGGATCAAGTGCCATTTTATCCTAAGTTTAAACATAAACATAAGCAATTATTAAAAGCAGGGCAAAATTCAAGACAAGAATATACAGTGGAAGTCTAGACTGAATGGTGCGCATAGCTCACTGAGACAAGACAAGATAAAAATCTCATGAGAATGCAACTCTCTCTACTCTTTCTCAGTGCTTCAAAGCTTTCTCAAACTCCAAACCTGCAAAGTACTTTAGATGATCAAGCACTGCAGTTCTCTTCAATTAAAAAGACAAGTTTAGGATGGTATTAGTTGCAGGACAGGGCAAACTTCTAAACAGAAATTTACCAACCACAAAAGAGGAACCACCACAAAATACCCAAAGATAAAGAGCAAACTTGAACCTCAATAAAAAACCATGAGCAAAAGCAAATATATGAAAATATATCTGTATTAAAGCTACAAACGACTATAACTACAAACAATAATCAATGTATACAAATAAAACATATGAGTTTTCTAGATAACTCATTTTGATACTTTATCAAACTTGTGAAAATGTTGATGTAAATACAAATACTCCAAGGAAAAAACACATATATGTATAGGATTGCTCAAGTGAAAAGTGGCCCACATGGATGTGCAGCTGGATTCCTCAGGTTAAGGATACAATTGAATCTAAAAGTAAAACAGATTAAATCTTTAGAAACATACCTCCAAACTTATCTCCAAATTCCAGCCACAATTCAATAAAAGCTGAAAGGTATTTATAGTCATTTGTAACTTTGATACAGAATTATTTTCATATATTTGCTTTTGATCATAGTTTTTGATTGAGGTTCCAGTTTGTGGTTTACTTTTGGCCATTTGCTTGGCCAACTGAAGGAAGTAACAACAAACCTTAGGACGACCAGGAAGGAAAGCTTTACAGAAACTGATACCCTCTTTCTTGCAATACAGGAATATTTAGTCAGGCAAGCTAGAGTTGATTAACATTTGTAGAATTATTTGCATGGCTAACAGGGGTCTGCGTACTGTCTATGAAGCAGGTTAGGTACAACCAAATAAAAGGGATGGGGGAGAAGAAAAAATATGAAGCCACATCCTTAATTTGTTAAAGCAGGAACTATGCTGGAAATCAATCATTCTTTAAAAGTTTATTTGGCAAAAATATCACACACACACACAATGTGGAGATGACTGCAATGTATTAAAAATACTGCAAAAAATGCAGTATCCACAGAAGGTTCATGCTAGAATATATTCAATGTCCAAAATGTGTGGATAGAAGATTTCTGAACCAAGTTATGTTAGTTAATTCTTCATATTTCCTATCCTTCTATCCTTTCTGTCCCCTTTTACTTCAGTGAAGAATTCAAGCGTAGCTTGAGTTTAACAGGAGCACAAATGCTGACTTACAAAGTTTCTTTGCAGATCCACCATACTGTTCCTCATGTTTGACATCATTCTATCCATTGCAGAGAAAGGATCCCTAAAGTCCATGTTCTGCAAGAGAGGAGAAGACATCAATCAGATAGAAACTATATACGTTCAACTAAAACTTATCACAGTTCATTCACATGCACATAGATGAGTGTTTCCAGTTTTGCAAGGTACACCCAAAGATTGAAGGGGCGGGAAAGCAGCTTAAATAGTCCATTTTCAAAAAAGCAGTAGAAGCAAGCATGAGCACCAAGGTAAAAATATGATTACAAGGTACAGCATCAAAAAGGCCTGATATATACAGGGGGTTGATCTATGTTGACCTAGGGTGTTGACATGTTTGTTATCTATGATCTTTTTGCTTTCATTGCGCTGAACAAGAGACGAAAGGAGACATGCTGTGCAAGATCCATATCCTCCCTAGTCTCCCAGCTAAAAGCAGCTTTGAGTGGAAGGTTAGGGTGGAGAAAGGACACGGGAGGAAAGGGCTGAACACCCTCTCCTAGACTGCCACTTCCTTGCTCTTCAAACCAGCCCCACAGGGCTGCTAAGCATCATGTCTAATTTGGTTCTCAGTATGCTGGAGAGGAGAATGTGATAGGCTGGAGAGGCCTATAGAGGGATTGGAAAGGCTTCTCCTATTAACCTCAAGTGAACTCAACCAAATTATAGAATGATTTCATTTAGGGATTGTTAGGATAGATTTCCCTGCTACTGGCAAGTTTTTATGCCCTACTGCACAGTAACAACTATAGGTTGAAATCACAAATCTAAATAAAGCAGTCAAATAGGCAAACACCAGTTTATGTAGACATATTAAAGAACAAACAAATTTGCCCTCTCACATAGCTTTGAGAAAGTTACAATAAATTGATACAGCCTCATTTCTTGTATATAACTTGTATGCATTATTTTTGAGATAAAAACAATGTTAAGTCTTCTCTTCCAAAACACTAGTTTCAGTTAGTTAAATGTTCTTAAAAGCAGCTTCTTTTAGGTCTCAACCAGTTATGCCTAAGTCAGTGTTTCCTAAGCTGTTGAAAGCATCTATGATTCAAAGTTCCTTGTGTGATTTATTATTTGCAATTTAGGAATAATATTTCACTTGCTGTGGAGGAGGATGTAGTCTGATGGGAGAGCACAACAAGCAGGCTTGTATGACAGACTGTTGACTTGGCACCAGTGTCTATTATGACTTCTCAGTTACCAAGGCTTCCGTTTACATAGACACCATTTGTCACATGCATTCCAACCAATGGATTATCACCACAAGGCACATAGGGAATGTTAGTAGAAGCATGCAAAAGGCTTTTAGGAAGCAAACAGGACACACTAATGGCATGAATGCAGGCTACGACTGTGAACATATGCACAAAAAGACTTCAACAGACATTGACAACAACACCCACATTCTGTGCTGAATTGGGCAAGTCATATAGATTTTTGCTAGGCATATTTCCCCTATGGCAGGCTTTCACAGAATGTGGAGTTGGGAAATTGACTAGGGGCAGTTGAGGCACTGATTATCACCGATTATCAAATAAAGGGGTGGAATTTCAGAGACGGGGGCTCCAGAACTATCAGTGAACCTTCAGAAGAGTCAAGGGGTTGTAAGACACCTAATCTCCAAGCCATCATTTCTGAAACCCTATCAAACCAATCTCTTTCTCAGTTTTCACTAGAAAACAGCATCTCATACGCTTCTAAATTATCCCCTAAAACTATGAAATCTAGGATATATATGAAGAGACAGTCAAGACTAGCAGAGTGCCATGTTCTCTACCAGATACTACATTCCATGTTTGGTTGCTCTATAGCCCTGTAGAAAGCACTCAGTCCCAAATGGAGATATATAGAAGAGAGATAATTTAGGTAATCATTTCCATGTGCATTAAGGACCAAACTTCAATACTAGAACCAATAGTTATGAAGTCAGCATCAAGTCAGGAACAAAAGTGTCAAAACAATGGCCCACCTGTTGTGCAGTCTAACACAGGTTGCAATGCTGTGGGCTCTTAGAGAAGCACCAGTAGTCTTGCACAAAATACTTCAGGAAGCACTCTCACACTGGAAGTGCTAGCTAGACTGAGCACACCTTGCTGAGGGTCAAGCAATGTGTTTCCAATCTAACTAGTGCTTCCAGAGTACATACACACTACCTGAAGTACTTGCAGAAAAGCACAAGACCCCCCAGCACTTTGTTAGAAGCCCACAGCAGTGCAGGTGGATCAGCACTGCCCATGTTGGGTTGCATAAAAATAGTTTTATTGCTATTCATCCTCCAGGGTAGGGGGATAGGCCAAATGTGACTCTAGCAATGGAGAGGGGACCACAACATTCAAATAACTTTTTTTTTTAAAATCAAAACTGTTCAGAGATCACCATGGCAACATTGCAGGGGAATAGAAAGCTATGCCTGTAGGGGTTTGCCATCTACTGGACTAATACTACAGGATAACACTTGCTAAAGATCCTAAAACCATGCAAGGAAGGTGGTGAGGAGAGGTCTTGCTCATCACTAATATGTTGTCACAGATACAGTCTAATAGGGGCTCATGGCACACCTATACGCCACATCACACTTGCAACAGCAGTGGACATGCTGGCTGCAGGGCCAGTAACAAGGGTTAGCATTGCAGAGCAGCTTCTGAGGGCCTCAGAAAACACACTGCTGATCCAAGACTACCTCTCTCCTCACAGACTTTGTGTTATGGTGGCAGAACAACTCTCTTGGGGCCTACCCCGGTGGGAGGGAGCCCATGCAAGACAATTTGCTGAAGGTCCTCTGAGTCCTGGAGTTGGCCCGGGAGGAAAAAGTGGTATGTTGGGCCAAGTTTCAATATACAAACACCACACACAACCTTTCCCAGCTATGAATATAACTTGAATACTAGAAAAATGCAATATCACCACAGAAGTACTGTCTTAAATTAGTAACCACAGTACAATTATTGTTCAAAACGGATCTTAGAGGATCCCAAAGCTATGCAAAGATTTCTTGCAGAGGTTGCTGGATGCTTACCCTATTTTATAGACAGAAAGGTGATTCAAAGGTCAAAAGAGAGAGAGAAAACACTAGCACCATATAGACAAAGCTAGAGTGCCAATTTCTAGTAATGTGCCATTTTGGAATAAGCACTAGCTATTCCTTTAGTTACTGAAATGTCTGCAGATGAAATAGCATGATCCTAATAATCTGAATGATAGAACTTCTTATTTAGGAAAAAAGCTTTATAGGATATGGCTGAATTAATGTTAAATTTATTGTGGAGATTGAAGTTAATAGGCAATTCAAATATAGTTCCAAAAGATGAAAAAGGAGTACTTGAGAAACATGAACACACATTTCACAAAGCATACTGCAAAAGACTTAGTTTAAATTTAGAGAGAGAGAGACATGCCCATATCACCAAAAATTAGGAACATATGTTTAGTATACTAACCATGCCACCAAAACAGCCAAAAGGCATAAGAGGAAAACTCATGGCCTGAAAGAAAAACATCAGTTCATATAAACTGCTGAATAAGTACAGCGTCCAGAAGACCGAACACATGCAGGGTGTGTCCAGACTGCCGTTTTTCATGAAATCTACTGCTGACATTAGCATGAGGCAGCAGAGTCCACCAAGGTTATTAGCTAGATTTCATGCGAAATCTTCACTTCACTCTAGAGATACAAGCTTCTGTGCTATTTGTCTGTGCAAGATGTCTTGCCCTGTCTTGTTTGTTATTGGAACCTTGCTGCTCTCCCAGCCCTGACTTACTCTGTTACCCGTTCAGCTGGAAGCTTCATATATTTCTATTTGCATGTTTATTTTTGTATATGCTATGATTGATCGATCATAGCCCTTGTGCCCAGCTACTTCATGATCCGTCTCAAGGTCCTTTAGCCCACATTGGAAAAATTGAGTACATTTTGTTTTGGATAGGGGAGAAAGGCACTGCAGGTACACTGGTACAAGTTTAATGTTTATGGAAAAACAGAACACAAAACAACTTTGGTCTTAACAAAAGCTATTTTCTAGGAAGAAAAGGAAAGTTGTATGCATGAGAACCTTTGAAGATTTGTTCCAGGACAGTGAGACCACAAATTAAAATGAAATGCAACAAGAATGCTAGTCTGGATGGACCCTTAAAAATATACATGCCCCTATCACCAAAAGTTAGAAAATTGAGTTTCTTTAGTATACTGACCATGCCACCAAAACTGCCAAAAGGCATTAGTGGAAGACTTGTTGCCTGAAAAAGAAGCATTAGTTCACATAAAACGGTTGCACTAATAACGTGGTCTAAAGATTAAATGTATGTAGAAAAGAAGCATGCCCATAACACCAAGTGTTTTAGTCATGTGTCTTTAGTATACTAACCATGCCACCAAAACTGCCAAAAGGCATAAGGGAACAGTTCATCGCCTGAAAGAAAAATATCAGCTTATGTGAATTCCTGAACTACTACTGTGGGTCAAGGATTGGTATTTAATAGATGAAATCTGGAAAACTCCTCAGCCCATGTTTAAACAAAAAGCAGTATAAAAAACACGAAGGACCAAACTAGATGCAGCAGCCATATTTGTTGCTAGGGTATTTGCCCTGTTCATATACAGTAGTGGGGGATGGGGGTGGTCTAATTTTAGCTCCAAGGGATGAGAGAAGCTGAATCCTTCCCCATCTCCCTAAAGACCATCACCTGAATTCCATTCCCCCTGCCCCAGCCTGACTCTGACACCTGAAGTGAACCAAGTCAGGAGAAGCATCTTGGGTGATGAGCTCTAGGGAGGTACAGCAGGGGAGAATAGAGTTCAGCTGTCCTCAGCTATGCACCCCTTTTAATGCCAACAATAATACCAAATGACAAGCAAAAGTACTTTGGAATCAACATACATGTCTGCTTTTTACATGGACATGATACGTGAACAAACAAAACATAGCTGCTGTTGTCACATCTAGTTCAACTGTGATATTGACACATTCAAGCAATGCAGTTCATACTGTATTTTTAATAAATGTATATAAGCGTACCAAAAACATTACCCTTTACCTTTAAGTTACAAAGCACTATACTTTACACACCTCCTGCTCCAAACACTCAAGATTAGCCAGTTCAGATGGAGAGATGTTGATTAAAACCAACAAATCTGTTCCTAGTCAATATATAAATTTCAGTAACTAAATTTCAAAAGGCTGGAATAAATTTCAGGTCACAAAAATTAAAATAAGTGATGCAGCCAGGCTGCACACAAGTACTCATTTTATGAAAAAGCAAGAGATTAATGTAGAGTTAGCAATGAAATACATACATATTCTCTAAAATATTCATAGAACCCTGGCAATAAACCAAATCATCTCTCCCATGTCAGCAGTTTCAAAGGTCATTGCAAAGAAGTTCTGAGTAAATCTATCACCATATACAGAATGGTTTGACACATAAATCCACAGTGAAGAAATTATATGCTAGTACACATATATAAATAGATAATGCTATAAACACCATCTAATGCTATGACTATCAGAATCCGGTCAACTGGTCTTGAATATCTCTGCATGGAAAAATTATTGGAGAGTCTGGATATAAATTTGAATTTCTAAATGCACAGATGAAAGGTAGAGTTACACCAGACTATTACATGAAAGTGCATTCCCCCAGAAGAGTCAATTTGTATTTCTTCAGTATATACAAAGTGCTTTTTTTAAAAAGCAGTTTTTCCCCAGGACCAGTTATATAAAACCAAGTCTTCCCACTTCTAGCCTACCAGCTCAGTCCCTTTTCAATTATTCATTTTTAATCCCTTGCATTCGCCACCCTTCTCACTCCCAACTCACTCCTTGTTTTACATTCTCTCCCTGTTCCATGGGGAGAGAATCTTGTTCAGACCTCCTAGCAGTGCGACTTCGCTATGTTTGGAATTCAGGAGAAATTCAGCCACATACTTTAAGAATCTTTCCTGCACTCCACAAGGAGACAGGGTTTACTCTGCAACATGCTGTTGCCATCAGAAATATCCCACAGAAGCTGGGTTTATGATTTCTTTTTTAGGTTTCCCTAAAATGGACTAGAAATTTAACTGCAGGGTATTGCTGCTGGTGCTAAACAATATACATCATTATAGGGCAGAATCCAGACTAAGGAAGTCATGACTAAGTTTCCACTGGCCGACATCCTGACTAATGTAGCAGAGACATGCCAGGAAGACTGGCCCACTGTATGATTCACTTGGGATCATTTTTATATTGAATAGGCACGTAGATAGGTTAACCATGTTGTATTAGATAAATGCTTGACATGAGTCTGATTGCTGATATAGTTCGGGTCTTGATCTTAACATGAACCTTTGGGCAAATGCCGTTCCCCTATTCCAACACATTTTCCATGCTAGAGAAAATCGGCCTGTTGGCTTGGGCACGCTTCCTCATTTTTCGATAACTCATATCGAGAATGCTCCCTCCCAAATGTTCCATCTGAGGAAGGGGAGGGGGTCACTCGACCTGCACCTGCACCTGGTTCCTCTTTCATGTCTCTCCTGGTCATGCAGCACACCTGGTTCCTCTTTCCGATCTTCCCTGACCAATGGTGTTTAGATGTCAAAAGTTACAGGTTGAGCAAGGGGTCATAAATGGTCAGGACCCCATCTTGACCAATCATCGTTGGTGCGTGGGCAGAGAAGCTGGGGTATTTAGAACCCTGATCTAGAGCAGGGAAACAACATACGGACCAATGGCTGCCAAGGCCGAAGAATTAGAGGAAGATTGCCCAACTTGACATACCGATACTCCGAAAAGGGGAACATCAGTCTCTCTTGGTAAGCTCAGGAGATAAACCACAAAGGGTGAGTGAAAACTCTGATGATCTATAGGGTGTCAGTTAGATATTGTCTTGGTTGCTTTGTGTGAGAGAAATAACTCAGCTGCATGCTGTATGCTGTAATTCACCTGAATAAAATAAATCTGCTTTGATTGAATATATACCTTTCCTCTTCTCCTCGTGTCTTGGGATTCTTGACAGCCAGTACCATCAAAAGAACCCATTGGTAACGTGAGGATTTTTGAAGCCTCCATTTATTCCTGGTTGCAGGAGTTTTGGGGTGACAAATCTCTTACACCACACTCCAGAGAGTTTCCCCACTACCAGAGTACATGAGTTTTTCTCTCTGATCTTCCCTGCCTGCGGAAGTGCCCTGTGCCTTCCACAGCCCTCAGGGACATATTTTTAGGAGGCACAGAGCACTTCCAAAGGCAGGGAAGATCAATGAAAGTCACCCATTCCTGCGTGTGCTCGAGCAGTGGGGAAACTCTCTAGCTGCATTAGGAGCGGCTTCTTGCTGCATCCTCAGTTGGTTAGTTAGGACATCAGCCATTGAAGTTAATTAATTAACATAGGCTAGTCTTTACTAACTTGCCTCCTTGTTTTCAACGTTAGTTAGTCACAACCCACCTGTCTGCATGCTGCCCTATCTAGTACCTTGCTAGTTAGTTTCAAGACTCATTGGCTGACACGTCCCACAGCGTAACACGGGCGGTGCTAAATCTGTCCATGCCATTGTGGGGCTCTAAATCACCTGGCAACACTGTTGAGCAAGAGGGCAGTACAGGTACTGCTGACTCTTGCACAACTGCATGTCACACACTACTTCCCTTGGGAATAATGGAAGCAGCACACAACACATGGTCGCACAAGAGTCAAGGTACTCCTCCCTCACACAGCAGCATCACCAGGTGATTTAGGCAGTGGCATGGGTGGGTCTGCACTGGCCCATGTTACACTGTGGGGCTTATCAGTCATGAATGGACTTTTAGAAGTTCCTTATTACCAAGCCTAGATAGAACATTAGCTCCAAGAAAGAGGTTTGCCTTATGTTCATGGTGTCTTTAAGACAACAAATGAAATAATATTTCCAAATGACAGGCAAAATACTACGGTCATTGCACACAATATTCCCTTGCTTCAGAGAAAGTGCAAAAAATAATGTATGGTCAGTTTAAATTTTGTTATTAAAAAGAACTTGGTTGTCCTAAGCTGCTGCACAACATTTGTTTCCTTGTAAAGTTAGTACAGTCATATTTACCATAAATCAAAGAACTAATAATAGGATCAGGTGCAAAGTTGGTCACGATTGCAGCAGCCAGCTCCCTACATGCACAGATGCTACAACTGGGTAGTTCTATCAGCCTCTTGCCACTTTGGTGTACTCATCAGTATCAGGTCTAATCTAGACACTAGACAAATTCTCAATTTTTATAAAATTGTGGCAGTCTGGATATATAGCCTGCAGTCCTATGTTTTATGCTTGTAGCATTTCATGAAGGGCTTATCAGGCTCCCCCATTCTCATAACACTAACTAGCATGACTGCAGAAAAGCACGTATAATAAAGCCGAAGTGTATTGATTTAGACTACTGCTCATATCAAAAACAAATGTGCAAGCTTCACCACAAGATAGTTTAAGGTCACTTTCCTTAGTTATACATATGTTGCTGCTGCTAATTCATCCTGTCAGCAATAACAGAAGCAATTAAACATTTTATTTGATCAAAACTCAATACCAGCAAGAAACTGATCTAGATGGTTGCACCTTATCTCCTTATAAATGGGAAAACAAGAGATAATGGGATATTCTCCACTAAACTTTCCCTGCAAGTGCAAACTGCAAATTAAATGGGATGTTCCTAGAGAGAGTATTTTAATACTGCAGAGAGCATCAGCTGAAGCTGTAAAAAGGTCCAATAGGATATTTTATAAAGTATGTTAGATAGCTCTTATAATCATGATTAAGTTTAATCATGCAATACTTGAGTGTTGATTTGGCTTTTGAAAGAATACCGCAGTTCAGCCTCCATCAATATATATTTCATTCTGCTTGTAAATACCCTTTTAGCCACTGCTGGCTAACTACCAAAAATAGGCTTGTGTATGCTGTATGACTGCACAAGCCATTCAGTCTCATCCTATGACCCGAGAGATCGCGGTATGTGAAAACTGAGTTTAAGCAGTCTCTCTGCTTCCAACAAAATTCTTTTCCAATAGCTGAAAGTATGGCCATGGAGGACAGGCCTGTTTTAGATCAAGATGACCCAAAGGGTACTTTCAGAATGGCTTTAAGGATACTACTCTGGCCCTTTCCATTTCATTGAGGTCAGATTGAGCCCAGATTTCTGATCTATATAAGAGATGAGGATACACAGCAGGAGTGCGTCTATGCCACTCTATCACAATATAGATTCTTATTGCACTTTTGCATGTGCACACATGTGCACATCCCTGCAAGTACAAATGTAGCAAATGGGGTGAAAAGCTCTTTCTTGTACCATAACCACAACTCCCCAGGGAATGGAGAAGGAATAAATCTTCATTGGTTTCATGTTCCCACCGAGCACGTACTTCAAACATTGCTTCTCACTTGCCCCAGCCAATCAGCTACATTTACAAGGAGTTATGGGAACTGGGGAACTTTTGAATACTTACCAAGACTTCACCAAGGCTGGGTTACTTGCCAACCTGTTTCATGAAGTGCCGGGGTTTGCAAGCCTGCAAGATGCTTCTGAATGTACTTCATTTGACTTAAATTTTGTCTTGATGGGCTTTTTGAAGCAACATTTTAAAAAAATTAAAAATAATGGCAACTGAAGCCCTTTAAAGTTAGGGTCTATATGAAGTGTGTGTTGCTCCCCATCCCCAAAAGATTACCCATTTAAACAGAAATGAGTAGTTACCTCATCAATTTAGTAAGAATATTAATTAAGAATGTAATTTAAGAAAAGGGGGTGAGAGAGGTGCAATACAGATTCCTATATCATACGATAGAGAATCCATTAATTACATGTTCTATCAAAAACAAGTTCCCATGTTTGTAATTAGAAGAAAAAGTTGAGAAACCCAAATATATAGTTATCTTTTCTTATCAGATTGTTTTAACAAGTGTCTAAAAGCCTGATGCTGCTCACAAAAGCAGAATCAGAAGCAACACAAACCAACACAAACCCAACTTTATTTCTATTTGAAAGTAGAATTGAGAGTATAAGGATAAAAGGGGAAAGGTCTTTCTGACCCTTACGTAGGTGACAGTTTCCTGCTTCTAGTACATTGATTAAAGTAACTCTCCATGTACAGATTACTGGCACAATCCTGGCACAATTCCAGAATTCCTGTGGCTGGATTATCCTTCAATGCAAATTCCAGTAGCTTAGTTCTGTTGTCACACAAAACCATGGTTCAACAGATGGTCATAAGCCTTGGGCCATTACGTCCCTTCACACTTGCAAGGGGAGGAGGAAATTTTCAACTTAGTCATAGTTTAGAACATGCTAGGATTTGTCATAATGTCTGAATTCAGCAAATCACAGCTTGTTGTTCAAACCAGTTTGCAAAGAAGCCAGTCTACCTAACTGGGATTCAATCCCAGGTTCATATCCTGGTTTGTTTGCAAATTGTGGGTAGAACAAGCCATGATTTGCTGGATTCAGTCATCACAACAAATCCCAGATTTTTCTAAATCATGACGCTTCCCCCACCTTGTGAACGGAAAGGCTTGTGATAATTACACTAAATTATTTAACTATAATTTACTATAGTTTTGCATAATATCTGAATTGGCCGTAAGTAATCAGAGAAGATCCTTCCAAAACTAAACAAGTTGTTCTAGTAAGAACTAATCTGCCTACTTTCCTTTCACTATTCCTGCAACTGGACTAAATTTGTTTCAAATCAGTTAGGCAGTTCACAAGTTAGCCCACTTGTGCCTCAAACATTAATGAGTTCACCATCTTGAATTGGGATGGATGATATCGCCGCAAACTAAGCATTTAAGGTATCCCTACAACTCCCACTTGCACCTCAGAGGTTCATGTGTCTGCCATATTTAATCAGGGTGGACAACATCATTACAAACAATACCCTTGAGCTGTCCCTGTGTGTTCCTATACCTGTAGCAAATTTGGTTCAAATCGGTTTGGCGGTCCACAAGTTAGCCCTCTCGTGCCTCAAACCTTCATGTGTCCGCCATTTTGAATCGGGGTGGATGACATATAGTACTCAATTCACCACACTTCCTACTAGATAAGATATGAGGTTTTACAATGGTTGCATCATCAGATACACCAATGAAAGTGTACACTTGAGTATCAAGGTGCCAACTGATACATCTCACTGGAAGAGAGAGGATTTTGAAATGGATTCAGTCTGATCCTAAGTCTTGTTTTGTTTTTCCGCTCTATGCGATAATATTTTAGCTTGGGGTGGTTAATTGCAAAGGGAGCAAAACACAATTATCACAAATTTACAAAAAAATTAGATACATCAAGAAGTGAACTGACCTGACCTGGTAACAAATCAGCAGAAGAGTGGCAACTGGAAACACCCAACTGAGAAGCATCATACCTTGCCACCAACTATAAACTATTAGGTAAACTGTAAGTCAATGAAGACATACCTTGTGATTGTCCCTCAAAGCAACCCGAGAATCAGGGCATCCTCTTTGATTTAGAGTTCCTTCTCTGCCATCTTTAAGAGCAGGAAACTGATCTCGTCCAAAGGCATCAGAAAAGAAATGACGCATATGTTCATTATGTGCAGCAAAGGGATCCCTGAAGAAGATATTAAGAGGGGGCAGGAGTAGAGAAAAGACGGGGGGGTTACGTGTAACTATGCATATAAAAAACAGACATGCTTGCAAGATTTTAAACTCAACAAACGTCACTGTTCTGAAGAGTGTGCAATGTGTCCCAAAAGTTCAACAGCCAAAGAAAATTGTTTTCTGATTTAAAATTGGTGCAAACTTCACTCAAGAGGATTAGGAGGCCCATCCAGAGGCAGTGCAGACCTCCTCTGAAGTCAAGCAATACGGGTATGTCTTCGCATCAAGATAGGTTCCTTCCATTAAACTCAATGCAGAGAAATACAGCAGAGTTACTGCTTGAATGGACTGAAAGGAGTTCAGTCTCATAAGAGTCTTTAGTTAATTTCTCTCACACAGCACATTGGCTCTTTAAGTCATGTGCCTTAGCACACAGTTTGGAAATGGCTGAGGCAGTGCATATGACAGTTCTGTCATTGGTAACTCAATATGTATATTTCTTCTTCCTGCCTGCAACCTTGGAGAAGCCGCTGCCAGTCTGTGTAGACAATACTGAGCTAGATGGACCAATGGTCTGACTCAGTATATGGCAACTTTCTATGTTCTTACTCACTTCCTTTGCTAGTCTGCAGCATTTGTTCTCTCAATGTTTGTTCCTCGAAAAGGAGTTTGGCTTCAACATTAGTATATCTGGTTTGGTATAAGACATGGACAGCAGCAGAAGATTGTGTGGAAACTAAAACCAGGAGTGATATAAGAAAGTCAACTTCTTGGAAAACTAAATGCACAGGGCTGCCTTTCAAAGGAGGGAAACTGCTTCTGCACCTGCCCGAGTTATTCAAGAAAAAACTTGGCAGGAGTATGAAGCATTTTGGCCGAGATCTACTAGAGCTTCCCAGGAACAGCTGCTTGGACCAGGAGACATTTATAAACCAATTTTATCCTAGACAGTATTTCTGGCTTGCCAGTTCAAGACATCTCCTTGTGAGGCAGCGGAAGCTTTCATATTAGTACACTATTTTAGAAGTTAATCCAACATAACCCCAAGGTGAAGTAGCCCTGTCCATCTGCATGTTTCAGTCTGCAGTGTCTAGGAACACAGGAAGCTGCCATATACTGAGTCAGACCATTGGTCTATCTAGCTCAGTATTGTCTACACAGACTGGCAGAGGCTTCTCCAAGGTTGCAGGCAGGAGTCTCTCTCAGCCCTATCTTGGAGAAGCCAGGGAGGGAACTTGGAACCTTCTGCTCTTCCCAGAGGGGCTCCATCCCCTGAGGGGAATATACTGCAGTGCTCACACATCAAGTCTCCCATTCATATGCAACCAGGGCAGACCCTGCTTAGCTAAGGGGACAACTCATGCTTGCTACTGATGTGAATTCGGTTCGTCCCTGGGTCCGCCTCTTAGTCAATCAAACAGACTCAGTGGGAATCATTTAGAGGCTTTTATTGCTACTGCAGTTTAGCAATAGGTAATCAGTGGGCTTACGCTCTCAAACTGATTACAGTTTGGTTATAGGTGCATCTTACATTTATACAAACAATCTGAATGATGCTGACACCCTAAACATAGTATATGTGGCAATAAAATGGTGGTCTAAGTATCTAGTACGCATGTGAATGATTCATTGTTCATCTGGTGATTACTCCTTATTTGGTTAAACCCTGTTTTCTTAACTGTCAGCAAAGAACAGTGAGAACCAAGTTTCACAGATACAATTTAGTGGAGAGAGATAATAACGTTGATCATGAGAGGCAGTGATGTCACTGAGCTGGGCTGGGGTTACTTTAAGTTAGAATGTGGTATTCTGGGCAAACATGGAGTTTCTTTGGTTTTCTAAACACATCACTACCACAAGACCAGCTCTCCTCAACATACCACTTGCTGTAATGTGAAAACTAGAGTTTATTTATTTATTTATTATATTTTATATCCCACTCTTCCTCCAAGGAGCCCAGAGCAGTGTACTACAAATGTTTCTCACAAGAACCCTGTGAAGTAACAGTATACAGGTGAAACTTGGAAAATTAGAATATCGTGCAAAAGTCCATTAATTTCACTAATGCAAATTAAAAGGTGAAACTGATATATGAGACAGACGCATTACATGCAAAGCGAGATAAGTCAAGCCTTAATTTGTTATAATTGTGATGATCATGGCGTACAGCTCATGAAAACCCCAAATCCACAATCTCAGAAAATTAGAATATTACATGGAACCAAGAAGACAAGGATTGCAGAATAGAACAATATCGGACTTCTGAAAAGTATACAGTGTACTGTGCTTGATTGGCCAGCAAACTCGCCTGACCTGACCCCATAGAGAATCTATGGGGCATTGCCAAGAGAAAGATGAGAGACATGAGACCAAACAATGCAGAATTGCTGAAGGCCGCTAATGAAGCATCCTGGTCTTCCATAATACCTCATCAGTGCCACAGGCTGATAGCATCCATGCCACGCCACATTGAGGCAGTAATTGCTGCAAAAGGGGCCCAAACCAAGTACTGAATACATATGCATGCTTATACTTTTCAGAGGTCCGATATTGTTCTATTCTTCAATCCTTGTCTTCTTGGTTCCATGTAATATTCTAATTTTCTGAGATTGTGGATTTGGGGTTTTCATGAGCTGTATGCCATGATCATCACAATTATAACAAATTAAGGCTTGACTTATCTCGCTTTGCATGTAATGCGTCTGTCTCATATATCAGTTTCACCTTTTAATTTGCATTAGTGAAATTAATGGACTTTTGCACGATATTCTAATTTTCCGAGTTTCACCTGTAGACCCAACTCACAACACCTTCTAAAGTAGATTATTATTAGCTAGTGTGCCTAGCACATGGAGCCAACTGCACAGATCCAATGGACTGGTACATGCAACAATTATTATGAAAACATGTTTTGTATGTATTTGATCACCAAGGATTCCTACCCACGAAAACAACCAGTTATGACTAAATATCCTCCTAGAACACGACTAACAAAATAGAAATAAGATCCAATAGGTTACCGTTATGTAGATTTAAATTTCATTATGCCAAAGTTCTACTGAATGACTACATATATTCTAACTTTTTTGAAAAGGCTATTCCATAGTTGTTGATTATTTTACTTTGCAATGCAAGTCCTTGTTGAGAATTCTGAAAACATACATTTGGAAGAGTGAGTGAGTGACAAGAGATGAGATCTGAAGTAGCAGCTTCTTGCTTCACCTCTCAGTTTCTTGGCCACAGCACTACACCAGCCCTCATACAGATGTATATTAGAAGTTGGTATAAATTACCAACTTGAACATACAATTGACTTTGCAAATACAAACACAGACTGTCATTACACTTTGGCACTTCTATTACAAAGCATCTTTGCACATTCCTGGTGGTGTCATGAAACGTTCCTCACCCATCAACATTTTTATTCCTTCAGACATAATAGCATGGATTTTATTAACTGATACCACAAAGCAAGAGAGTAGATGCCTCCTATGCAACAGATTTTCACTTACAGCAGAGATAGTTAAGAGGCCAAAGGAAACATTCTGTAAGAGGCTGTTTTCCCAACATACTCCAGGGGGTGCTTGCCATACATTCCTCAAGCTTAACTCCTGCTACATCGTAAAGGAAACTAGAGGACAAGTACAGAAACTAGGTGCAATATAATTTGAAACTCAGAGCCAGCACGAAGTTCTTTGGCTGTGATCCAGCAACACTACTGTGAATCCTCTAGCAGTGGAGTATACTACAGACAGGTGGCTTTCACATCACTTTGCACTCCATCAACTTCCTGTAAAGAACAGCCAAATTCCTTTAAGCTTCTGCGTGACTAAATATAATACTGTGGTTCAAAAGACAGAGGAATGAATGCAAAAGTAGAAAAAAACCTGTCTGTGCATGCAAGTCTTTGCATAAGTGCCACTGGATTTCAATAAAGTAGGAGTTGGCTGAGCTGACGTGAAAGCTGGAAACCTTGGTCGATGACTATAGAAAAGCAGACTTGAAACAATCTGCTGACATCGTGTAAAGATAAACAGCAAGTTCTGACTTCAAAAGACTGGTGACCTTGTAGAATTTTAGCTGAAGGTGATACACCAGAGATAGACATACAGCTACTAAGAAAGAATTCTAGTATATTCTAGAATTCTAGTAGTATACAGCTACTAAGAAAGAATTCAACATCCTAAAGTCAACTCCAACTCAACTATTTAATCAAGTTGGATAACAACAATCTGCAAGTATGTATACAGACAAGAAACTGGATGTCAAAGTTATATAACTACCATCTATGTGTGCTCATAAAGCAAATACTAAATCACAGATGGTTTCTAAAATCTACCTACCCAGACATACAAGCAGGTCAGTCACACATACACACCCATTGCCCCATCTTAAATGCAGAAGAATATCTAATACAAAGAACAATATGGAAGTGCTGTATTCTGAAATAATGGGCTTCCATTGTGTTCACTAATGCGATGTTCTGTAATGTCACAATCCTTTTAAAATAAAGGATAACACTGAGAAAGATTAGACAGTTAATTTCCTACAAAACTTAGAGTAATATATTAAGGATTTGCATTATAGAGACCAATTGAGACCTACTTTCCAGTAGACTGAGGTATAATTCATATCATAAAGTTAGCTCAGTGAGTTTTTCTTTCAAGTAAGCATGCAGAGGCCTGCAGTCTGAATGGCTTTAAGAAATAAGAACAAAGAAGATTTTAAAAAATGAATCTTGTTTCCTCCTTTACACAGTTAACGTTAAATCAAATACAATGAGTGACACACACATTTCTATTAGCCAGAAGCAGCTATATAGTCTACTTTACAGATTTTGAGAATTTAGGCCAAATACATATATCAGCCTAGAATAAAACTTCCCACCCCTATGCTAAATGCTCTATTATGATAAAGTCGGACAAATGAAACAAATGTTTTGTCTTATTTCTGAATGAATTTATTATTACAGTCAGTGTAATAAAAATAAAATGGAAAATAAAATTAAAGTATAATAAAATCAACAACAGGACTGGGTAACAGAGTACCAAAACATATACATACAGAGATCTCAATTACAATTAATCAACTGCTCCTGTCTCCGTTTGCATGCTGCAGCACATAATCTTGCTACCCCAGCTGTAAATGCTGTATACTGGTCTGCCAGAAGAAAGGAAGTATAATATTCTTCTGATCGGCCTGGTATGTTTTTTTTATAAGTGGTTCAATACAGGCAATGTGAATGTCCCTATAATATAAACATCATAACAGCACATGTGAGATAAGACTCGAAATTGCCCGAACTGCATGGACATAGCCGTTCCTGAGCGGTATTCTCTTAAATCTGCTGTCCAAAATGGCAGAAGGCAGGGCATTAAACCGCACCAGGGAGAACGCTCTCCTCTGGTTGTCTTATTTTTATTTTCTAGTTTTCAGCACTTATTCAATATGAACAAGCCAAAGTTTTTATGAGAAGTTATTCTTAACTGTTCAAAGGATAATTTCATCACACAGTGCACTGCGGGATATCTGGAGGCTGGGAAACATTTTCCAGGCCTCCAGTATACCACGTGGTTCGCAAAAGTACTGGTCGTACTGGACCACACCGGATCGTCTGCATGGATCGTCTGCACAGGTGCAAGGGGATAGGTGCTATCCTGCCTTCCCCACTCCCCAGCACTCTCAAAAGTTGTGTGGACAACCTCATGAGGCTGGGCTTTTATTTCAGTTGGGCTTAAGAACTGCAGTGCTCACAATGGTACTAGCCTGGTACTCTTGGTGGTGTGAGGAAGCTATAACAAATCACTGACACATGCTGAACGGTGGGGGTTGAAGACTCCAATTCTTCTTCACAAGGAGGCACAGTTCCAACATTTTCACCGAGAAGTTGCCAGATGGGTAGCCCTGTTCGTCTGTTATAACACATCCACCAAAAATGTCTTAAGGCACGTCAAAGTCTTAAGACACTGATGGAGATAAGAGGCTTTCTTGGACTTTCAAAACCCACTCCATCAGACGCATGACGGGTTATGCTCAGTTGGTACGTTAGTAAAGTGAATTGATGAAGGTCCCTGGGAGAGAAATTTTTACGACTGCGCAGAGAGGAATTGTAAACAGAGGCGGCAAAAGGCCATGAAATACAATGGATGTAGTGGTTTTTATCTTTCCGAAGAAAGGGAGAGAGGGAGGCAGGCTTTGGTAGTGAATGTGCATGTCATTCGGGAGTGGGGGAAGGGGAACAAAAGACAGTCAAACGGAGAGAGAACAAGCAAAGGCCCAGAAAAGGGACCGAGGAATTCTGTCTTTGTTCTGAATCAGGGGGATACGCGGAGGAAGATCTCTCCAGCCTTCCCTCGCCCACCGCCCTCGACAACAAGACGCCTCGTTGGTCTTCTCTGCGGGGCTGCCCCCCTCCCTACAGCAGCCTAGCCCGTCCTTCCAATTTCACTCCTCTGAAAGAGAGAGCCCCACATGCCCCCTCCCCTCACTCACCGAAAGAAGGGGTCGTCTTCGAAGATCCTGGTCAACCCCCCGAACATCGCTCCGGCAGCTGCTAAGGCGCGTCTTCAGCCCGCGCGTTCCACAACAGATCTTCCCGCTGGGGCCTCCCGTCCCGCGGGCTCTTACTGGGCAGGGCTCCCCCTCTCCCGCCCCGCCCTCCTTTCCCCTTCGGAATCAGCGCCTCTGCTTTCCCATTGGCCCTGGCGGGCATCCAACATGGCGCCGGGCGACAATGGGGAGGAGCTGCTACCATAGCAACCGACTCCAAGGCTGGGCCTCTTACTCCGTCTGTGCGTTGGGGGCGGGGGGTGGTGTGTCTTTTTAAGAGGTCCTTCCCTGCGGCCTTCCCTCCCTCCCCGGAAAGTTCCGACCCTCAGGCTCAGAGAAGCTGGCTAGGGCTACGCTCGGCTTTACGCCGGCGAGAGAACCTTATGCAGCCGGGTTAAGGCTGCGGCCGAATAGGAAGTCTGCGTAGTGTCCTGGCATAACATTTCGGCCGGCTACGGACTTGCAGGATTTGTTTTTATTTTAAACGGAACGCCTGGCAACGTGTTTTGTTCTGGTTTTTTTAAATCCACAAAGTACACCACACTCGGACTCTCTCTTCGCAATATTGTGAACCGGAAACTTTTTTGTAGGGGGAGGGGGTGGATAAATGTACTAAATAATAATTTTAAAAGGTCTTAACTAATCCTCTTTAAGTGACTGTGAGAATGCACTCTTGTCTTGCATGATTAGCTTTAAATGTCTTGCTAGATCAGCTTTTCTGCTAGTCCAGCATTCTTTGCAAGAAGCCCAGCAACCAGGAGCATAAATAGCAAAGCGTTCAGGGGGTTGCTGTCCCACCGTCCCTCTCTTTTGGATTGGGACCACCTAATGTAGCATCAATAGAAATTACTTTTAACACATTGTTTTTCTATAACACATTATAGAAATTACGTTTAACACATTACTTTTCTCCAGTTAGGATGGGGAGTATTTTCAGCCACTAAAATTATATAGCAATAGCAGAAGTCGTTTACTGGCGGAGCACGGTACCTTGCATGCAAGGTTAGGAGTTCAATCCCTCCCTGCACCTCCAGGTAAGGGCTGAAAGACCTGTGTCGGAAGCTGGGAGAGCTGCTGCCAGCTCGTGGAGATAAATGGACCAATGGTCTGACTCCGCCTAGAAGGCAGCTGAGTTTCCCCCTCACTTCAGTCAGCAGCACCCCTGCCAACCCTAACCTGCAGTGGTGGTGGTGGGGTGCTAGGCAGGGCAAGTGATGGGTGGAGCTACAGGTAGTGAGGGGTGGAGCCAATTGTGGGCAGCTGGGGAGGCGGAGCTTCTTGCCTCCCTGCCTCCACCACGTGGAGCAAGGCTGGAAATGGGCTGCAGGGCAGAGAGGCTGCAGTCACTTGGGAAGAGGGAGGGGAGCTGGTAGGAACTTCCCACCCACCCCCAGTAAAAGGGGGAGCCCTCGTCTCCTCATCCCCTACCCTCCCTGCAGCAGCCGTGCCCCATCCCACCCTCCCTGTGTCAAGGAAAATATTTTGTTAAAGGGGAATTCTCCTAACAATGGCACTTTTTAAATATAAAAGGGACTTTCTCCTTGCCCCCTGCAGCCATGCCTAATTCCACCAGCAGCAGCGGCAGGGCTCTGGGGAGGCCCCCCCCCCGAACATTTGGAGGCCCTCTGGAGGCAGTAGGCCGCGGACCAAATCCACAAGATCTGTGGCTAAGAGCATCTCTATCCTCCCTTCCAAACAAACACAAAATCGCCAGCAAAAGATCAGACTTACAGCCAGCCAGCCTGCCCTCTCACCAAAATGGTTACTGGACTATTTTGGATAGCCAAAAGAAAAATACTTCCCCACACTCTGGCTGCCTGAGGAGTCAATCAGTCTAGTCCTTCTCTGATTGCTTTATAGGGCAGTTTTAGGACTGCCCTCTTTGCAAAACAAAAGTGAGCATGCTTATTGGCTCCTGCCTTTTTAATATTAATATTTTGAAAAAATCGGGGTTTTTCATTTGTTCTTTGAGGTTGGTGCATCCGTCGCCCACCGTCACAACTCTTAAAGCAGCAGCAGGTTGCAGGTAAGAGCAGCAGGGAACATCAGAGGGAGGCAGGAGTCACACAAAATGGAGGCAGAGACATGGCTGACTGAGAAATTTAAGGTGAGTGCCCCTCATTTTGCCCATAGATAAGATCCACCCCTGCTAACCCATATGTTTAATGCCCCAAATATATTCTCTTCCAAGTGTTTTTCCTCTCTCCCCCACCCCCCAAATTGAAGAGTTGCTCTTCAAGCTTTCCCTCTGCCCCAATTTATTGTGCACAGATACCATAACGCATACTCTCTCTGTGGGTGTGTGTATGTGTTCAGGTGCTAAGAAATCAGTCTGCTCTATCCACTTATAGCCCTATGCTGGTTACATTTCTTGATGGGAACTTTGAAAGCGGCTAGGATTATACTACTCTTCAAGCATCTAACAGGCTCCTATTGATTATTAAGATTTTGTTAGCGAGACATGTATTTTAATTTCCTTTCCCCTTTAACTGGATAAAAGCTGAGTACTGATTATTATTTTTTAATTTGGTAAATGATAGTGGCAGCAGAAACATTCTCTCGATCACTGGATGAACTCAGCAATCCTGCTCCAAATGACATAATCATAAATGATAATCGGTGTTTTTAAAATGATCAGTACCTGGACAAGAACTTGTCATTAAAAATTCCCTAAACCTATTTAATTACTTATTTAATAAATCCACACACACACCCTTTTGACTTTAAAAACCCTCAAGCTGGCATTTAAAACAATACAAACCATAAAATAAAGCAGATCCATAACAAAACAGCAGCTAAACTCAATGGAGATACAATACAATGAAGGTATCCTTTATTTGGAAGAGAAAATGCTATTGAATTAGTAATACTAAAGGGAAACACTAATGCAAGCCTGAGAAACTAGGATGTACATTGCCTGGCACTTGAATGAGGCCACCAGGCAAACATATCTAGGGGAGCTTCCTAGGAAAGGGCACTTTCAAGATGTCCATCACTCCTCTCATCATTTTGCTCAACATTTTCCTGATGAAGAGTTTTATAGAACTCAAAAACTTGTTTTTTACTGCTTTGTGGCTCTTCAATTGGTCCTAATAAAAGTGTGGCCCTACTCTGGATTGTGAATTTCTGTCTAGGGAAAAGTGGCTCACAAAGTAAGTGCCACCTCAGAACAATCCTGTTCTGGGTTAGCCTATGTCAGAAGGCCCTTTACTTTCATTGATTAAATCTAGATTCAGGTTGTCCAGCAGCACTAAGAGACACACAAAGTAATAAATGCAAACTCTCCAAAGGAATACAAACCTGGAATCAGAATAATACTTGAAATCAAGCACAATTCCATAACTAAACCTGCTTATTTGAGTCATGAAGACGACAAGGGTGTAGAGATTGAGATTAGACAGTCAAGCAGCCATCAGAAAGGAATGTCTTATCTCTGAACCACTAAAAGCCCTGTCCATGGTCCTCCTAATTTCTGAGTTTTCACCCGACACTATTCAAGCTTTTCTTGGTAAAAATGAGGGCAAGTGACTTTTTTTTAAAAAAATGAGAAATGGAAACCAATATTCACATGAAAGCAATGCCATTCTTGTGCAGAAATCATGCAAGAATGGTACACTCAGATGGTGATCAAAGAAAAGGAAGAATAGCAGAAGAACTTCCATCTTTCAGTGGTCCAGCTCTTTGAAGACCCACTGCCCTAAGGCTATAGCCCTATGCACACTTACCTGGGAGCAAGCCTTATTGAACCCAGTGGTCTTTAATTCTGAATTAACCTAGGATTGGATTGTAGGACTGGTTTTTAAGAGTAGTAACTTTCAGACATCTGGATTTCCTATCTTATCGTGACAAATATCATGACAGAAACATACCTGCACCTGGTTACCTACTATTTCACCCCCAGTTAATCAAACATCTTCTCATTTAATGCACTGTAGGTGTGTGTACAACAACAGTTTTTGCCACCCCTTTCTAGGGTTGCCATTTAGGGAGGAATAACTACAGCTGATGCTTTCAAAATATACTGCTCATTTAAAACTCAAACTTGAATATACCCAATACTAGGTTTGAGCAGTGTTGTTAATTTCCTGCCTGCCCAGCCACCCACCCCCATCTGAAATGTGGCATGATGCCTCTACTCGTGCCCCCCCTCCCGCTTCCAGCTGATTCCTATATGCAAAAACATCCTCGGGATCAGACCATGATATTAGTGCAAGGTTATTTCAACGATAGCAAAAATAAGAGAAACATGAGTAGAGCACTCTGGATTGATTTATTATTGCTTTGTAATGAAATAAATGGGGGGGGGCTAAAAATAGTCAGGGCCTCCAAATAGTCAGAACAAAGATCGGGCTTAAAATAGAGGGTTCCCAGATTCAGAACGGGGCTCAGCTATCTATGCTGTTTATAGTTATACAGAAGGCAGGACCCCAGCGGGTGCAACGTCTCCAGTCATGGTGCTACAGTTCATATGCCTTGCAACCTGGAGGTTTTAAAGGGGTCTCAAGCACCTATCATGTTCACCCTGGGTTAATTTGTCTCCCTCTTCATATGCAGCAAAATGTGGAATGGAACTTTACTAATACAAGCATGACTTAGTCTTTTATTGACAATAAATGGATTTTTTTAATGGGAAACTAGGCACGATTTAACCACCCAGATCCAAAATAAATTCATAGCAAAATACACTTACACACATGCTACAGCCAACCAATTACACAATTCGTATATTACTCAGTTCATTATATAATTGCTTCTGTTGATGCATAACTATTTCTCAATATGGTAATTGGTGAAGCAGCTTGCTGTACACTACCATGTTCAAGCCTGAGTGTTTAGTTCAGATAAACATAGCCTTGCTAGCTGTTCTCTATGAGAGACAAGATAAGCTTTTGCTGGGTGAGACAAATTCAGCTTTGAAAGTATTCTAAGTGTTGGCTTCTTATACAAATTTCTTTCCAAGCTAACTCTTCAGGGATATATAAAGCTGTGTCACACCAGGGAGGGCTTTACAGATGGTCTTGGGACTCCTAGCCAGCTAAAAATAATCACAAGGTCTTTCATTGATTAAATATATACTGCTTCTTTTCATTTCTGTGTAATCCATCTGGTGATGTCCATGTGTATAGGCGCTGCTTTGGTTGTTTGAAGAATGTGTTAGAAATGAAGAGATCATTGGACTGGCAGAAACTGATAAGTCATTTTCCTGCTTCCATTTCTGTTTCCGAGGCCATACAGTCAGACTGTGTTTTCCATCTTACTGTTTCCAACTTTGGCATTCCAGTCTCCAACCACCAGTAGCACATCTTGCTTGTATGTTCTTCCAATTTCAAACTGAACTTGAGCATAAAGCTCATCAGCTTACACAGTACACAGAAATCAAATTGATGACATTATTGGGGCAAGGAGGTGGAAGAGCTCAGTTACAATAGCAAAGATGTGGCTGGGGCCCCGATTGTAGAACCGATCATGAACTGTTCATGTACAAGCTCCCAAGTCAAGCTAAAGTGGAAAAACAAAGCTATCCAGTTTCCATGATATGATCTTGAAAATGTACCCACAATTTTCAAGAACATCAGGAACCACTTTTAAGTTCTGAACCTCATTGACAGGGAACCAGAAGAAACGTGGAATGAAATCAAAGAAGTTGTTGAATGCAAAAAGAGACTGCCAAAGACCAAGAAACAGAAGAAAATAAAATGAACAGATGATGGAAATTGCCCAGAAGAGGAGAGAAGCCAAAGTCAAGAAAGAGAAAGACCTCAGGAAGGAACTTAATAGGCAATTACAGAAAGCTGTTAGAAGAGACAAGGAGCAGTACTACAATGGCATCTGTAAAGACCTTGAGGATGGAAACAGACATGGAAAAACAAGGAATGTTTTCCAAAAGATCTCCAAACTCAGAAGGAGGTTCCCTTCCGAACTCGAATTGGTATGATAAGGGATGCCAAAGGACAGATAGTAACTGATTCAGAGAAGATCAAGCAGAGATGGAAGGAGTATACTGAAAACCTGTACAGCAGGGACGTCAACATCCAAGACACTCTAGAACAGGGGTTCTCAACCTTGAGTCCCCAGATGTTGTTGGACTTCAACTTCTATAAACCCCATCCAAAGGCCTTTGAGGCTGCAGATTATGGGAGTTGAAGTCCAATAACATCTGAGGACCCAAGGTTGAGAATCTCTGCTCTAGAATATAAACCCGACATGCAAGAACCTCAAGTAAGGGAAGATGAAGTTAGATCAGCAGTCTGATCATTACTAAGTCAGAAGGTTACAGGAATTGATGGAATAACTATAGCAATATGTCAGGCAACAGAAGAAGAATCAGTCAGGGCTCTAACCAAACTATGCCAGCAAATTTGGAGAACAACGCAGTGGCCAACAGATTGGAAGTCTACATACCCATACCAAAGAAAGGAGACTTAACAGATTGCGCAAACCATCACACAATATTCTTAATTTCACATGCGAGCAAAATAATGCTCAGGATCCAACGCAGATTAGAGCTCTACGTGGAAAGGGAAATGCCGGGTGTTCAAGCTGGTTTCAGAAAAGGCCGAGGAACAAGAGACATCATTGCTGATGCACTCTGGATAATTGAGAAGGCCAAAGAATACAAAAAAGAAGTCAATATGTGCATCCTTGACTACAGAAAAGCCTTCAGTTGCATCAACCATGTCAAGTTGTAGAATATCCTTAGGAAAATGGGCATCCCAGAACATCTCATTGTTCTCATGAGAAACCTATACACAGGACAGGAAGCCACAGTCCGGATGGAACATGGTCAAACAGACTGGTTCTAGATCGGCAAATGGAAAAATAAGCCACTGCATGGTCAATATTTGCACAATATAAGTGGAAAATCAGACATCACCAAGACCTGGCAATGGCTTAAGAATGGCAACTTGAAGAAAGAAACAGAGGGTTTAATACTGGCTGCACAAGAACAGGCACTAAGAACAAATGCAATAAGAGCAAAAGTCGAAAAATCAACCACAAACAGCAAGTGCCGCCTTTGTAAAGAAGCAGATGAAACCATGGACCACCTAATCAGCTGTTGTACAAGCTACCTGTAGCCAAAAATTGGTGGGACCATAAAATTGAAAAAGTCGAAGAAAATGAAGATGTAAAAATATTATGGGACTTCCGACTACAAACAGACAAACATCACACAATACACCAGATATAACTGTAGTCGAGAAGAAAGAAAAACAAGTTAAAATAATCGACATAGCAATACCAGGGGATAGCAGAATAGAAGAAAAAGAAATAGAAAAAATCACAAAATACAAAGATCTACAAATTGAAATTGAAAGGCTGTGGCAGAAAAAGACCAAAATAATCCCAGTGGTAATTGGCGCCCTGGGTGCAGTTCCAAAAGACCTTGAAGAGCACCTCAACACCATAGGGGCCACAGAAATCACCATCAGCCAATTACAAAAAGCAGCTTTACTGGGAACAGCCTATATTCTGCGACGATATCTATAACAGCAACAACATTGACAATAAAATTCTGGCATCCCAGGTCCTTGGGAAGGACTCGAAGTCTGGATAAAACAAACCAGTTAATAACACCTGTCTGACTGTGTAAACAAGAAATAATAATAAACAGTAAAGGATCCAGTACTCAAAAACAACACTGCAGACTAGCTCTTGGTAGGGCTGCAATGAAGGCATTGGAAAGGATATTTCGATGCCATGACGTGTCTATAGCTACAAAGATTAGAATTATTCAGACAATGGTTTTTCCCGTGACACTCTATGGATGCAAAAGCTGGACTTTGAAGAAGCAGGACAAAAAAAAAAGTATTTACACTTTTAAACTTTGGTGCTGGAGAAGACTTTTGACTGCCAGGAAGACATCCAGGAAAATAAACAAATGGATCATAGAACAAATCAATCCAGAATTTTCACTTGAGGCACAAATGACCAGGCTCAAACTATCATACTTTGGACACATTATGTGAAGACCCAGCTCCCTTTAGAAGTCCATAATGCTGGGAAAAGTTGAAGGAAAAAGAAGAAGAGGATGACTAGCAGAAAGGTGGATGGACTTTATTACGACAGCAACGAATGTACCATTGAGAGACCTAGAAGTTGAAGACAGCTCATCCTGGAGAGAACCTATCTATGTGTCGCTAAGAGTCGACACCAACTTGACAGCTCTTAATCAATCAATCAATCTTTTTCATTTGGGCAAATTTTGAGGGATAAAACCGGAGGAACACTTGGGATCTATAAATATGGGTATCTTTGACTTGAATGGTCAAGTCAGTGCCAGATTTAGGCAAAATCTAAGTAAGCTAACCCTTAAGGCCTCACATTATGAGTGGCCTATGAATGAATGAATGAATGAATGAAGACTCTTATGTTTTATGTAATGTATTTTCATTTATAGGTAAATATGTTTATTGCAAGATAACTGTTTTTGTTATTGTCTTGGTTTTTTGTTACACCTTTGCCAAGCTATTGTTAAGCGCCCAGAGATGAAAGTTTGGGGCAGTGTACAAATCTGATAAATAAATAATAAACGATAAAGTAAAGATAAAGCATTATTTCTATTTCATTGTTCTTTTTGTTAGAATAATAAACATTTGGTAATGCTATGGGGCTTTAGCCACCTAATGGCACCGCAGGGAAATGACTTGAACAGCAAGCCAGAGGCTGCTGGTTCTAATCCCTGCTGGTATGTTTCCTGGACTATGGGAAACACCTATATTGGGCAAAAGCAATACAGGAAGATGCCGAAAGGCATCATCTCATACTGCGTGGAAGAAGACAATGCTAAACCCATGCCAAAGAAAAACAACAGGGCTCTTTGGTTGCCACAGAAAAATTCTACTAAAGAAATTTCTACAACAATTCTACCAAAGAAAAACCACAGGGCTCTGTGGTTGCCAGGAACTGACACCGACCACACACTTTACCTTTACGGGCCTTTAAAGCTTGACATACTTAGGGCCTCAGTTTATCATAATCCGGCCTTAAGTCCAGTCTTGTTGTGTATCTATAGAAAGTGCAAGGTTCTGGCATAAAAGAAGCCGTGATGACTGATTTAGAGACCTCCTGGGCAAAATGACATAACCAGGAATACAATACTGAGTGAAAGTTCCTTCAAGGGCACTCATGTCATGAGCTCAAAGGGCAGCCCCATCAAAATAGCTAAGATCCCATTCAAATCTCACCTGGGGAATCTAGGCACCACTGGGTAAAGTGAGAAAAGTTACCTCAGGAATATACAAACATAGAACTGGTTCAGGATGAATGTTTGCTCTTTACTACCTCAAATCCAGCCACCTGTGATTTTAAGATGGTGGTGTATCAACTCCAATTACTAGCTTCTTGGTGCCCGAATTCCACTTTGCCTGTTAATATAAGCCTTCACTCAAGGGTGTAACTATAACTGAACAAGGAGTGAGGTGGGATAAAAATGTCCCTGGAACCCTGAGATAGTGGTGTGCACGGAACCGCTGCAGCACGGTCCGGCACTGAGGGGGGTCTACCTTTAAGGGCGGGGGGGTAGTACGTACCCCTCCCACTGCTCTTCCCCCTCCGGCACTGCATTTAAGATCAATGTTTTGGGGGCGGCAGCGTTCCTCCCTGCTGCCCCTGCCCCCGTCGTTGCCCAGAAGTCCAGTATATACGAGTACGCATGCGCCCGTCGTGGCGCGCGCGCCTGTCGCCGCCGTGCGTGCGCCGCATACGTCACACACACGCGTATGTGGCACGTGCGCGCATGGCGGCGACAGGAGCGCGTGCGCTGCGACGGGCGCATGCATACTCGTATATACTGGAATTCCGGGCAACGACGGGGGCAGGGAGGAATGCTGCCGCCCCCAAAACATTGATCTTAAATGCAGCGCCAGAGGGGGAAGAGCGGCGGGAGGGGTAAGTACTACCCCCCCTTAAAGGTAGACCCCCCCTCAGTGCCGGACCTGTCCAGTTCCGAACCGGTTCAGAGGCCTCTAACATGGCCTCCGAACCGGTTCGTGCACATCCCTACCCTGAGAGAGGGGAGCCTGCTGGCTGGGTGATAGCTTGCTCTTTGCTTTTCCCCTCTTGCCTCACTGTAGAAGGGGGGCAGAGGCCCACCTTCCTTTTTTGTCCTAGTGTCCACTAGCCACCTTGCTACATACACTGATGAGTTGCTCCTGAGGATCAGAATGTTCCTATAGTACAGATTAGGGATGTGCAAAACGTTTTGCGGCCGGAAGGTTCTGACTCAGAACGGGCTGTTTCGAGTGTTCCAAGCACCATTTTGGAATCCAAAGTGGCTCTCAGAACAGGGTCATTCTGTCGGAACCACCAGCTTGACCGGTTGTTCTGATGGAACATTTTAGGGATTTTGCATTCTGTTCTGAGCTCAGAATGGAACTCATACTCTGTGCTGGGCACATCCCTAGTATAGATTGCATGCCTTCCTGTGGATTGCATTGTAAGATACTATAAAGTAGCTTAGCAAACTCCAGAATTTCACCCTGGACACCATCACTCATATCCAGTCATATGTGGTTGACAGGTGGCTGTTCCATTAAGCAGGGTGAGGGAGTTGCCTCAGGGATGGGCATGAAGGGTTCAGGGGACTGGAAACTGCTGGCCCCATCCAACCCATGGCTCTCCCTTCTGCCTGCTGCCACCACTCACCCCACTGGAGCATGCTGTTCATTTTACTCTCCTTCCCCTGTTGGGCGTATGCCTCTTCCCCTCTGCCCTTGGCACTAGCTTGGAATGTTCTTCCCTTCACTGCTTGGCTTGGTGGCATCTTCTGAGAGTGCTTCCATGCCACTGCCTCAGCAGCCTGGACTGAGAATGCTGAGCACTTGCCAGTAAATGGCAAGGGCATCATATTGTTCTTCATCCCAGGCAGCAAGATGTCCTGGACTGTCCCTGGTGGTTGATTGTTCTCAACAGGTAGCAACGATATGAGACCATATTTCCCTATGTTTATATTTGAATTTCATTTCACATATCCCAAATTTCATGAAATTTATTGAACATCAAGGATATTCCAAAAAGCATTCTGTGGAAATAGCTTTAATTGATTTTCTCTTGAAAAGAAGAATACAAATATGATTAATCATATCAAATTCATCATCAAATATGATGAATATCTATATACCGCTTTTCAACACAAGTTCCCAAAGCGATTTACATATAAATTAATTAATTAATTAATTAATTTAATTTAATGGCTCCCTGTTCCCAAAGGGCTCACAATCTTAAAAAGAAACATAAGATAAACACCAGGAACAGCTACTGGAAGGATGCTGTGCTGTGGATGGATAGGGGTAGTATATGCTTACCTAAGAGATGTTCATGGATGGGTTTCCCATTCCACCTATTTTCCATTAGTGCAGCAATTAATTATGCTCCATATCAACGCATTCATATTTTCTTAAACATTTGACATCTTGTAACACAGTCAAATTAATCCTAGTTTGAATTTGCAGAGCCCACATATTTTCAACTTCTGGGGTATGTTATCACATACAACTTGCTTCTGCCTGGTTCTATTATTTTTGCAGTCTTCCACACTGAATAAGTTGAATAAATAATTTATATTGGATTCATTTGTAGCTTATGTCCAGAGACTTGTGTAGTAAATTAGGCTAGAACACACAGTGCAGCCTTCTTGTAATGTTCATTATAGAAGAACAAAATATTTTCCTCTGCTCCATTGCTATAGAATAGCAATGTGAGGTCTTTGGCCTGCTGTGGGCCTGATTATTTACTATTTCTCAAACACTCTTTCACTTCAGGATATTCCACCCCCCCGCCCAATTCATTCAAGTGGACTGTTGCACAAATAAGGAGGAGCTTTAGAAACTTGATTCTTTTCAACAGAGGCAAGAGGGGCTCCTATAAGGAAAGAGCTCATTACGAGAGGCATACTAACATGCTAATGTTGGTAGCCCATTTGCAAGAGTGATGTCTCTAATTGCTCAGACCCTTTTACAATTGTTGTCTGATTGAGCTAGAGTTCTTTTATACAGATAAAAGGGATTTTGGAGAAAACCGTCTCCCAGCTACTGGATTGTCAGTCTAGAGGGCATTTCCGAAGAGATTAATGATGTCGCCTGTAATATAAGAAAACTTTGCATAAATGAGATTATGGTGTCTGCAGAAACTTGCCAAATGGTATTCATTCAGAGTAAATATCTTTAATTAAAAGTTTTGAGGTATTTTTATTCCTGAACTAATGAGTTCTGCTGTGATTCCCCTCAGGAATTAATTTACCTTCTTAATTCTTATTCATTTCTAAGATATGGCTGTTTAAATCTTATTCGGAACTGGCGGCTTTCTTAAGCATATTCATCATGAATAAAAAGGTCATGGTACAATATTGACATATTGTTGGTGTGGATGTAGAATTGTGCTAGCTTTGTAATAGTAGTGATATATAATGTACTTGGCTAACTTGCAAGTTATAAAATGTAGAAACAAGAAACAATATATTAATGTTCAATATTGTAATAACTGGCTGAATCGCAAGCTCTTAAACAATGTATCAATTTGTACTAGCTCACCTGTAACCCATTGAGCCATGTGATCTTGACAAATGGGAATGCTTAGGTAGTACTTACGAATGGTATGTATGGAGGAACGCATGAGTGAGCAACATGAAGAGCGCCCCTAGTCCCCACTCCCTCTCTAACACATACAATGTCTGGAAAGACGCCAAGGCCCGAAGAGAACCAGGGAGGACTGCCAGTGACTGCCAGTGACGTTGCAAGGGAAGAAAGAGCTGAAGGAGACAGGATGGGTACGTCTTGTAATCACAGAGATGAAAAGTGGACTGCAAATGTACCAACCGGAACTGGACTGGAAACTTCCCTTTATAAGTCAGGCAGGAACCCAGAAGACCCTGGAGAAGCACTAACATCCCAAGCGAGGCCTCTACGCTTCTTCCAACACCCCTTTCAAAGACTGATCACCTTTGGAGTGGGGCTGGGTGAGTATGTGTGTGTGTGCATGTGTGCGTGTATGACTTAGAAGCTAGCTTGCTGTTTTGTTGGCTATAATAAACATGGATCCTTGATTGAGTAAAACCAGCTGGTGTCTGTGTCCGTTTCCTGGGGCTACCTTGTTGTTGGTGGTGCAGTGCTAAAGGACTTAGAGTAAATAAAGGTCCCACATATTTGGTGGAGAATTGCGGGTCCTCTAATCTGTCCTTGTGCGACTGCGCTGACCAAGAGGGCAAGTGTAGCAGGGATTGCGGAGCAGATTTGGGTTTAGATACCCATAATGTCTTTCTTCAGGAAGAAAGAGGACAGGCCATCGTTTTCATTGCAGGAGCATTGCCCTGCTCCCAGAGATAAAGCGGATGGTCAGTAGATGTTTGGTAACTTGACCTTCTCGTTGGAGAAGGAGCTTCTTGTGAAGCGTGAGACTGACCTTCTCGTTGGAGAAGGAGCTCCTGGTGGAGCGTGAGACAAAAGATGTGAGAGACGCTGTTTGTGAGGGTATAAAGGATGAATTAGAAACCCTGCAGCGTACCTTGGACGCCTGGAGCTTGGATGTGGCTCAGCAGGCTGTGGATTCCCGTATCTATGAGGGGTACAGGGAAATGGTTATAAGAAATAACCTTGAGACTGCGTCACAGCAGAAATCTGTTTTGATAGCCTTGGTGTATTCTATTTTAAAAGATGTGATGGAAATTTTGGGAAACTTGGTGGAGAAAAATGCAGGATATGTGAAAGTTTTACAATAGATAGAACAGGGAAATTTGCTTATGAGACAGGATTTGATTGGAAGAGGGGGGGAAATTGGTGGGGTACACAGTAAAAATTAAATAGACAGACTAAGATCCGAAGAAAGTGGGGGAACCCGCTGGTTTTGAATTGAGTTGCACATATGGGAGGGAACTCCGACATTGAGTCTCATAGAAGACTTTTCTCCTCCAAAGGATATGGAGGATGGATATAGAATGTTCAGTACTTTAGACAGTTACTGACATAAAGAGAAATAAATGAAACTGAGGACTCTGTTTGCAAGAGTTTACAGGAAATACAGAAGTGCAGGCAGAACCTCAGACACAGCAATAGTCAAACTGCGCTTTGCCCAAGAGAGTTGTGTCAGAAAAATGAATTCACTAAATTAGTAGAGAAGGGAAACAAACCTGGAAGATCCGTTCCAGAGATTTTGGGAGGAAGTAACTGTAGTTTAAATTAAAAAACCAATTGATCCAGGAGGAACTGTGTAAGGCATACTCCTCCTGCAAGACATTTGGGCACATTTTGCAAAGCCAGAGATCACAGGAGCCAAGTTAGTCCAGCAGAAGACTGTGCTAGTAGCTTTATTACATACAGCCCTAAAAGATGTCTTAGGAGTTCTGGGAAATTTAGCAGATAAAAGTATGAGAAATGTAACAGTGGTTTTTATGTGGAATGAGTGTAAGTGGAAGGAAAGACAGTATGTGGAAAGGAAGGAAACTTGGCAAGTTGAAGAAAAGATTGGGGGAAGAGAGAGAGATCTTGCTTCATATGAAGAGCAGAATGTGTAAGGTTTTATTGGTTAAGTTTGTGTTTTGTCTTGGTGTTGTGTCATTTGTTCTGTCCTGACAAAAGAAAAAAAAAAAGAGGGAAACCAGATCTGGGAAAAATATATATAGCTTCTATGAAGTGTTAAGCACAAAGAAAGAGTTAAACTGGTCTCAGACAGGCAGAGAACAAAAAGCAGTTGAGGAAAAGCCTGTAGAATTTAGTTGTTTGCTCATAAGCTTGATGCCCTGTGCTAAGACTTAAGCGTGCTTGTGAGCAAACATGGGCACCCTTTATGGGCACCCTTTGCCTGGCGTACCACATGCAGTTTATAATGGGTAGCTGTTTATTCTATTGACTCCTGAATATGGGTTTTAGACACGTTTAAGGTGTATTTGATTTTGGAAACTGGAAAGAAAAGGGATCATTGACCACTATGTTTTTTCTTATTGTAGCTAAATATAAAAGGTGTAATTCCTGTGCTTTAACCATGGTATGTGAGTCTTGGGGAAAGTAGGAAGCCTTTTCCTCTCTCCCTGTTTCAATAAAATCTCCTGGGAAACCAGCCAAAACTTCTAGTTAGATATCAGCCACAACCAGTCAGAGGAATGGCTAATTGAGAACTCCAGTTTGCAACCTATTCTAATTCACTAAACTTTTTATCAAGAGATTTAAAGCATATTTTACTATTAAGATTAAATGTAAGATAACTAACTGCTGAAAATAGGTTAATACCAAGCAGTGTATGTTTATGGCCATTTTCCTGTAAACACTCAGGATTTTGTTTGTAATTTTTTTGTATGAGGTTGTTTCTTTGGAAGCACTTTCATGAGGAAGCAAAAGGGAGCCTTTATGTTCTGAAGATGGGTAACACTTTGGACATATACTGAATAATTCTTCTGTAAATGATTGTGCTTCTCTTAAAGTTGAAATAGGGTGAATTAACCCTTTACCAGTCTACAAGTAGAACCAGGGATACTGGATTAGCAATGTTCATGTATTCAAAATTTGGAAAGGATTCTAAGGTAACTCAGCTGAACCTGTTTAAATTGATCTCTTGTTTATTTTGGGTTTTGGTATTGTCTTATCTGTGATGTCATTAGACTTTTTGGTTATTGATAAGGTAATGAGCAAAAGGGAGTCTCTATAAAAGCCAAGGCATATGGATACCCTGCAAAGAGAATGAACTCCCCCAGATCAATTGTGTAATCTATGCGCATGCGAAACCTTGTGATTTATTTTTCAGATGAACCCGAGAAAGATGATCCCACTTTGCTTTATAGCATGTATGATAAGAACACAATGCTCAGCAATTGGTGGCTTCGACATGCACAGTCCTTGTTTGACCTTTATGGACCTACTGCCGAGATTTATTATGAGTCTCCTCTTTCTGTCTCCTCTTTTGCTTTCGTACCTTCTTTGTTTACAGAGCCTTCAGTGATCGTTGGTGGATTGACTTATGAAGGCACCCTCTTCAGTGAAACTCCAGCTAAACTTAATAGTGTCCCATGGCGCTGCATGCACTTTAACACTATACCAAAGGCCTATGTTTTTGCTGTCACAGTACTGGTGTTTGGAATTCCAAAATACAGGGTTATGTGGAGGCTAAGCCTCTTCTGGATAAATTGGGAAACTACACTTACTGCTCTGACTATTTTTGGCTGTGGGGTTCTCGGAATGCTTCTCATGTTTATGATGTCTTGTTCAATGAAACCTCATTTGTAGATTTGTATCCCACCCATCCCTTGCTCTTCCCTTATAATTCGGGAAAGGGTTCAATTTGTGGGGGTTGGCAGATGCGGGATCCCAATTTGTGGTTCTTCTTTAATGGGTGGGCTACAAATTATCACTCTGGTAACTATCAATGTGCAGCTATTGGTTATTTGACTTTCTCCGCTCAGGTTGTACTACCTCAAAATCATTCCCAGTTGCATTCCCACAGTGAGCCTCATCGCCGTCGTGAGGCAGGACACTATATGGGGCCTAATTGTAATGATGAGGTTATTGTGGGAAAGCAACTGTCTACCTCTGAGGGTTCCAGGGTGGCGGGAGGTATATTTACTAGTCTTTTGACCTTGGGAGCCTACACTGGGGTCCTCACCCAGGAAAACAGAAAGAGCATTTTGGGTCTGAACTGTCGTATGGAAAAGATGGTTAATGCTACTGGCATCATTGTTCGTGCCATCCAGACTGAGGTCGAAGAACTAAATCAGGAACTGATGCAACACCGTGTGGCTTTGGACTACCTCTTAGCCAGGGAGGGGGGCTATTGTAAGGTGATTAAGAATGGTTGTAAACTTGTATTTCATGATTTAAATGCAACTCTGGAATCTCAACTCCAATTGCTGGATAATTCAATTCAACATAACATTGAGGGACCCGGTGACTGGTGGTCATAGCTGACCTCTTGGCTCCCTAGTCCCACTTGGTTTCGTTCGCTTCTACTGGGTTTCTTAGCTTTCTGTTTTATGCTGCTACTTACTTGCTGCTGTATACAATTTCTACCTCTGCTTTGTCGGTCCTGTGTGCTAGGTCCTGCACAACCAACGGAAATCCCCTTGACAGCTGTCACCAAAAACTGATGGCTGCTTCTCCAGTGTTTCAGCAGTCATCAAGTGGGGGAATATGTAGAATTGTGCTAGCTTTGTAATAGTAGTGATATATAATGTACTTGGCTAACTTGCAAGTTATAAAATGTAGAAACAAGAAACAATATATTAATGTTCAATATTGTAATAACTGGCTGAATCGCAAGCTCTTAAACAATGTATCAATTTGTACTAGCTCACCTGTAACCCATTGAGCCATGTGATCTTGACAAATGGGAATGCTTAGGTAGTACTTACGAATGGTATGTATGGAGGAACGCATGAGTGAGCAACATGAAGAGCGCCCCTAGTCCCCACTCCCTCTCTAACACAGACAATGTCTGGAAAGACGCCAAGGCCCGAAGAGAACCAGGGAGGACTGCCAGTGACTGCCAGTGACGTTGCAAGGGAAGAAAGAGCTGAAGGAGACAGGATGGGTACGTCTTGTAATCACAGAGATGAAAAGTGGACTGCAAATGTACCAACCGGAACTGGACTGGAAACTTCCCTTTATAAGTCAGGCAGGAACCCAGAAGACCCTGGAGAAGCACTAACATCCCAAGCGAGGCCTCTACGCTTCTTCCAACACCCCTTTCAAAGACTGATCACCTTTGGAGTGGGGCTGGGTGAGTATGTGTGTGTGTGCATGTGTGCGTGTATGACTTAGAAGCTAGCTTGCTGTTTTGTTGGCTATAATAAACATGGATCCTTGATTGAGTAAAACCAGCTCCTTTCTCAGTGCTGGGTGAGGACATCTCACATGCGAAATGCCACAGCTAAAGACCCTGGAGGGAGGGCGATGCTGGCTACTGGGGAGGAAGACCGTGTTTGAGAACATGCCTGCCAAAGGCTGCCTCTGCAGAGTGCCAGAGGTCTAGCATGTAGTGCCTTGTAAAGGTAGTTGGAGCGGACCATGTTGCTGCTCTACAGATGTCCTCAAGGGGGGCGTTCGTAGAAAATGCTGCTGATGTTGGTGCTGAGCGGGTGGAGTGAGCTGTTAGCCTCAGAGGGGTAGGCAGGTGCGGTATTTTGTATGGCAGGGCAATACAGGCCTTTATCCATCTAGCCAGAGTGGCTGATGATACTGGTTGTCCCATTGTGGATGGTAGGAAGGATAGAAAGAGGGCTTCTGTGGCCCTGAAGGGTGATGTCCGTTTGAGGTAAGCCTTTAGGCACCAGCGGACATCTAGTTTGTGCCATTCCTTTTCCTAAGGGTGGGAGGGTTTGGGGCAGAAGGAGGGCAGAATGAGGTTCTGGGATCTGTGGAAGACTGTGGAATGAGGGGTCCAGTATCAGCATCACCAAATCCAAGGAGAATATGTAGAACTTGTTGTTGGCGGATAGCGCCCTGAGCTCTGACACTCGCCTGGCGGAGGTGATGGCTACTAGGAATGCCGTCTTCATGGAGAGGATCCACAGTGAGATAGAGCGCAGCAGCTCAAATGGGGGTGCATGCAGGACTAAGGACCTTGTGCAGGTGCTAAGAAGAGGGGAACCTGTGTACCACCGGTAGCGATATAAGCATTGCCCCCCACAGGAATCACCTCAAGTGAGGATGGGATGATATGCTCTTCCCCTTAGGTGGTGTATGGAGGGTTCTCAGCACAGCTGAGTGGTGCTTAATGGTGTTTGCCCGCAGACCCTTGTCCAGACCATCCTGAAAGAAGGCCAATAGCTCCGGGAGGCCGCAGTCTGTGGGCATGAGCTTGCGTTGTATACACCAGCGCAGGAATACGCAATATTTGGACTGGTAGATTCTGTTTGTTGAAGGTCATCTGGATGGGTGTCCGGAACTCTCTTGTTGTAACCCAGGCGGCCTAGCAGGCTGTGTTTAGTCACCAGGAGGCAAGCCTGAACCAGGTTGGGTTGTGGTGTGAAATCGGGCCTTGGTTGAGTAGATCGTCTCTTGCCGAGAGGGACCATGGGCTATCCACCGCTAGATGCAAGTTCTCCGGGAACCACGGGCGGCATGGCCAATGAAGTGCTACCAGGATCACCTGTGCCTCTTATCAGCTGGACCCAGCATAGGAACCTGGCGAGTAGTGGCACTGGAAGAAAGGCATACAGAGCTCTTGGGGCCAGGGACTGGACATGGGATCCACTGCCTCCACTCATGGATACGGGAAGCATGAGAAGAAACGTGTCAGTTGGGAGTTGTGCTGGGACGCGAAGAGGTCCACCTCCGGCCATCCCAGAGCTTCCATGATGAGCCTGAAGACCTCGGGATTGAGCCTCCACTCCGCTAGATGGAACTCCTGGCAGCTCAGCCAGTCTGCTTGTGTGTTCATTGCACTGCAGACTTGATGAGCTATGATGGAGGTGAGATGCCTTTCTGCCCACTGCAACAGGAGCATTGCTTCTTCGTGCAGGGAGTGTGATCTGGTCCCTCCTTGGTGGTTTACATGTGCATTGGCGGTCATGTTGTCCATTCTGATGAGCACATCCTTGGAGCTGACCAGCTGGGTGAAGGCCTCGAGTGCTAGCCAAATGGCCCTCAGCTCCAGCCAGTTCATGCTGCGGTGTTTTTCTTGAAGAACCCACGTTCCTTGGGCTGAGCGTAAGAGACAATGTGCCCCCCATCTGTGGAAGCTGGTGTCTGTCATCATTATCACTTGATGGGGGTCCAGGAAGGGCTTCCTCTGGCTTAGGGTTGTCGTGCTCATCCACCAGCACAGGGATTTCTTGTTCGAAGTGGGGAGGATGACCATAGTTTGGCGCCTCAGTGCAATCTCTTGTTGGTGGGGTAGGAGGAACCACTACAGTGGTCTGAGGTGGAAACGTGCCCATGGCACCACCTCCAGTGTGGATACCATTAGGCACAGAAGTTGTGCTAACAGCATGATATGCACTCTGCTGGAGACCATGATGGAGCAGATGAGGTCTAGAATCCTGGTCCTTCAGTCGCTGGGGAGAAATAGTTTGTCCTGTATGGTGTCTATGATTACTCCCAGGTATTGGATTTGTGTGGAGGGTGTCAGCTGACTCTTTGATTCGTTTACTAGGAACCCGTGTGAAGATAGTGTCTCAAGCGTGTTGGATACATATTGAGTGGCGGAGCCTCTGGACTATACGAGGATGTCATCCAGATAAGCAAATAGCCTGACTCCCCTGAGCCTGAGGTGGGCCTGCAGTGGGGCCAATACCTTGGTGAATATCCTTGGTGCTGATAACAGCCTAAATGGGAGTGCCTTGTATTCGTAATGGTGTCCCTGGTAGAAGAAATGCAGCAGATGCCAGGAGTCTGGATGAATTGGGATGTGGAGGTATGCTTCTGTGAGGTCGATGGATGCCAGCAGATCTCCATGGTGCAGGTTTCCTGCTGTTTGTCGTAAATCTGTTAGCTCGGCTAACCCAATAGGATTTACAACCCCCTTCAGCACTCCCCCTCTGAGTTAACTGAAAGTAGCAGCGAAGCTACACGAAGGAAAATAAAAGGCTCTCAAAGAAAACAGTAAATGCATTAAGTCCCCTGAACTGAACTAGGTACCCCACTCTAACAATAACGGAGTAATAACTGAAAAGAAAACACAGAACAAAGAATGAAAGGAACGAAGGACACCGGAACAAAGAATTAACGGAACAAAGCATCAGAAATCAAGTCTGGCAGCTGTTCTGAATCCTCAGCTCCAGAGTCTGGTCTCTCTGCCAAATCCTGTTGCTGTGCCTCTGAGCCTCACTAGCAGGCAAATCCTCCCGTTCCTGCTCCTGACACTATTGAACGAAGCATCTCCATTCTGAACCTCCTGTGCTCAACCCATCTGTTCAGGAACTTGAGGTCCAAGACTGCCCAGGATGTTCTGTCTTTTTTGGTTATGGGGAACAAGATGGAGTAGATACCTTGACGGTGCTGCAGCTGAGGGACAGGTTCTACTGTGTTGATGGTCAGGAGGTGGTCTATTGCTTGATGAAGAGCAGTTTGTTTTTGGAATGATTTTGACCGCGTTGGCATGAAGCAGTGTCGGGGGTTTGACGTTAACTCTATTTGGCATCCGTTCCCCATTTGTCAGTTATGGAGGTCTCCCATGCTTGATAGAATTGAGCCAGGCGACCTCCCACCTGACCCAAGTCAGAAGGCCTGGTGTGACGTGTTTTGCTGGCCAAACTGCTGCTTTGGAGGGTTAGGTCTGGCATTGAAGCGTTGCCTGTGGTCCCTTTCAGTGGGGAGGTAGCCAGGGCGAAAGGGCTGAAAGGGCTGGTTGAACCTCTTGTTTGGTCGCTTCTCCTCGCGTATGGTGGATGGAAGTGCCTTCTTCTGGTCTCTGGTCCCACCAAAATGTCCTTTAAGGCCTCATCCCCAAATAGCTTGGTGGCGGAGAAGTAGACTTGCTGGTGTTTCAGTCACAGTGCCCACATGGCTACCATGTTGTTGGCTGTGGTGCGTGCCCCGAAGCGCATTGCATCGGGTGTTGTATCTGCTATTAATTTCCTGCGCCTTTTGGATTTTTAAGAGAATCTGTTTCTGCTGGTGGGGGTCCAGCGTTGGTAACTGTAACAGCTCATCCGTCCAGAGTAGGGCAGCCCTGGAGAGGATGGAGGCTGCAGTGGATGCCCTTATGGAGTGGGAGGTACATTTGTTATTCTTTTTCAGTTGAAACTCTAGTTTCTTTTCAGTGGAGTCCTTAAGAACTGACTCCCCATCTTTAAGTAACACTACTCCCGACACGAGAGCGGCCATGTGAGCATCCACTGGAGGCACTTGGAATAAAGTGGTTGCCGAGGGGATGAAGCCGTAATGCTTACTGGCCAAGGTGGTGGTCTTTTTCTGCATGGCTGTGGCCTGCCACTCCTGGTGCAAAACCTCTGAGAAGGTTTCTGGTAAGGGAAACCGGAGGTCTTAAGATGGTGTGGTGGGAAGCACCAGATACTCCCTGGAAGGGGTGGCATGGTCGTTCATGCCTTCAATTGTGAGGCCCAGGGTTTTGAGGGCCTTTATGAATACGTTTGAGAAATCCTCTGGGAGAAACAGTCTGCGTGAATGTGGGGCCTGTTCTACCTGATGGCCATCTGACCATTCCCCTTCCTCTTTTGAGTCTGCTCCAGGATCTGGCTCATTAGGTAGATCCTTGGGTGACCCTGGCCTGGTGGGCTCTGCTGCAGGATTGTCTGAGTCTTGGGGAGACAGGGGATCTGGGGTCCTGCCAGGGTGAGGATCTGGTGACTCTTATTCACAGAGGAGTGGGGAGTGGGCGCCTCGGTGCCTTTCTATACCTCCTATGCAGCCTTTTCTTATGGCTATGATGGCTTTTGCCCCTATGGCTCTTCCTCCTTTTAGGTGGAGATCTTGAAGAGGCTGTTGAGGGCTCTGAATCCTCCAATAGGGAGGGGGAGGAGTGGCCCAATCTGTGCCTTGCCCATTTTTTGTGGGGTCTGGGTGGCGGGAGGCTGCCCATAGTTTGCTGGAGCATGCCAGCAAACCAGTCCATCCATGCCTGCGTGCCCCATATAGTGGGGGGGGGGCAGGGACATCTGGGGCTTTGGGGGCCATTGGTGCCAGGGCAGTGGTGTCTAGGGGTGGGGATCCCATGGGTAACGCTGGTCTTACATGACTGGGATTTACTATCCTCGCTTGGCTTATTGCCTGTCTGGATGGGCTGTTGCAGGAGTGTGGTCATGGTGGAGTCTCCTGTGCTCTCATCGTCCCCTGGGGTCATCTCTTGGGCCTCGCTGTCCTCCTTGCCTGAGACCTCTGCTGATGCTGCCTCACCACTCTCTTTCTGAGCTTTTCCGTCTCGCCTGGCTGGCGCGGTGGCGGTGCAAGGCTTGGCGGGTGCAGCAATGGCTGTGGCACACTGTGGTGGATTCCTGTTGGTCTCCTCCTGTGTCGGGATGTCGGCGTGGCTCTCTTGGCAGGCACGGGGTGAGGAGGAGTGGTAACGCCTGCTGGCATGTGCTATAGTGGCCTGATCCGTGGCGTGGTGGTCCAAAGTTGGATCCACGCCCTTGTGGCTCCCACCGGCTCCTGACTTGGACACGTTGGTCCATGGCAGGGTGGCTTGTGAGGCGGAGATCAGCATGTGGTGGCACTGGGCTCTGCCTGATGCTGCCGGCTCCGTCATCCGCTCAGTCGTCCGCTTTGTTTTGGGCAGCAGGGCATGTAAAATGCCCTAATCCTGAGGCTCCATGGATGAATGCAGGAGGCAGGGGGAAGCGTGAAAAGAGAGGAGCTGGGGAGGGAAGTGGAGCCGGGAAGGAAAGTGGAGATGAGAGGAGAAGCGAGGCGTTGGAAGAAAAGTTTTTTTGGGTTTTTAAAAAAGAAGTTGGCAAGAGGACAGAGGTTGGAAGGGTTCAAAATGTCGAGAGGTAGAGGCAAGGCTAGAGGAGCACAGCTCCATGGAGCGTGCTGGAGTGTAGCAGGATGACCTAAACTGGGAAGAGTTATCCTCCCGGGCCACTTAAAGGCTTTCAATTTGAATTGATGATGTCCTGCACTGGAGCATGTTGGGAAGGATAACGCATGTGAGATGTCCTCACCCAGTAGCTGAGAAAAAGGATGATTATATTTAGGTAAATTAAAACTGTAGAGGTAAGAGAAACATACTGTAGAAATGACTGGAGGATAAAGTATAGTTACTGAAAGGCTTCAGTCTCCCTACTCGCTTGTGTGGATTATCTTTCAGTAGCAGGGTTGCATTAGATTTGAAGGTGGAAATTATATTACAGTGTCATGGATATACAGAGACCAGTTTAGGTAGGCAAGGTTCCAATATATACTGTGACTGTGCACGCTGGAGAGCAGCAACCAGAAACCAATGCAATTTTGCAAATGCTTAGTCCTTAAATTATACTGTTAGCTGGTTTCATTAGTGCATCTGTTACTTAGTTAATTTATACATGTTTTTTTCTTCCAAGAGTAAACGGCTTAGTTAAGTAAATAAATTTAGTAGTAGCATATTATATATGCAACACAATTTGCTTCAAGAGGCTAAAACAATTATGCTGGAGATTGTTGGATGCCACCTTCTGGTCCAAGGTGGAACCAGCAAGCTAAACAATAAGCGAAAGTTGAATAAATAACAAGAATTAATTATTTATTATTACTAATATTATTACATCATCAAAATACATGATGCTTGACAGAGTAACAACTAGACATCCCTGCCCTGAAGACCTTAAACTCTAAAATTTAACACAGAGAAGGCAAAAGAGGGAGAGACAGAAGAGAGATGGAGTGCGAGTAGAGGAAGAATGCATGCTTAGTTCAGTTAGGTATGTTTAGTTTCAGTAAGGGATTAGTACTAACAAGCTGTACCAAATTAAGCATAAAAAGGGGCTGGGTTTTCTTTTTAAAGATTTGATGTTAAGAGAGGTAGCATCATGGAAATTTTCCGTGAGGCAGTTGCAGGCATAGGGTGCAGCAAGGATAGATCTGTTTAATGGAATGGGAGGCATCTGAATGGATGAGGATGGTGGAGCTGGAGGAGCAAAGGTCACAGGCAGAGATACATTGGGATATGAGCAGGTAAGGCCTTGGAGGGCTTTAAAGAATGGTGGGGGGTTGTGGGAGCAGACAGGAAACCTGTGTAGGAATTCATCATATGGCCATTTAACAGGATGCCGTTGTTTATGGATATGGAGGGTGTGTGAGGAGAGCTTTGGAGGAAAGATGAGAATGTCCATCTTGGATTTTCCAGTTGGAGATTAGAGTGAAACATCCAAGTTGAAATTAGTGATGGGTACATTTACCTAACTTGGAATCTTAATTCCCCCCTTCCCCAAGCTTTCCCAGAAAATGCCTGGGGAAAACATGAGGAACAGGGAAAGTGCACCGCACCTATTACCAAACAAAAAAGACTTATTCTTGAAAAGGTAAGGATAAGCAACAGCGAGATTTTGCTTGAGGCAAGAGAGGCCTGCTTGCAGTAATGGTGGTGATGGGAATGCCCCAAATGAGCCAGACTTAGATTTGGAGGGGTCTGGGATTGGTTCTTAAGGGCTTGAGGCTTTCCAAACTGGAGGAATTCATATTCTAAACTCCCCCAATTTCAATTTTATCCCTACACTATTCGCAGAAATACCAGATAGACTGAAATGTGGGGTTGGATTGAGGTCAGTACCATCAATGCAAAAGCAGTACCCAAAGCCACGAGGTGTGATGAGGTCACCTAAGAGAGAACGGGGGGGGGGAGGAACGGGGGACAAGCAACGAGGAGTGACTGATACATTAGGACTGTAACTAAGCTAAGTACTGTATGCATACATTGTTTTCTCCCAGTTTATCTTGCTTCTATTTCTCTCCTTTGCATTTTAAAAGTGTGAACCATCTAGGTCAGGGAACTGCCTTCTCATTACTTATAAAACACTATGCACATGGAAGACACTTATTATTAATAGTAATAATGAGTGATTAAACAGGACCAGCTGAGGACAAGTGTCATGTTAAGCTAGAACATTAAGAGAATCAAGCAGGAGAGAGTGATCAACTGTATCAAAGGTAGCAGAGAACAAAACGGATGAGGACAGAATAGAAATGGCAAATACAGCATTAACCCTTGTACCACTCCTTGCAGAATAGAATAGTCCCTTAGAATACAAATATTAGCCATCCTGGTTTCTAGACAATTAAAGGAAGCTTTACCTTTTCCAGTTTTTCCTTCTGTTTTGGGCTCTTTGCCTCTCTTTTTTGCATAATATATGAAGCTGTGCCCATAACACAAATATCAGAGGGCATCACTTAAAAAAACACAAGAGTATACACACTTCAGCAGGGGTGGGGCAGGGGTGAGTTCATGGGGAAAGGGGTGATTTTCACGAATTTCCCCTTCCACCAAAAGCACTCTGTGCAATCTGACAATGTGTCCCTTAGGGACACATTCATGGCTGGGTGATTTGTTTTTTAAAAGAATGACTTCTGTAAACAAAAGGCCAGTAATAATTCAGTGTCTCCTGTGCATCACTATTGCTGTATTTTAACCCTACCAATTGACCACGTAGGGCATATGGCCTCTCTTTGTAAATTACTTGGAGATCCTCTTTGGGCAAGAAAAATCCTCACATGCTGCTTCTTTCCCCCCTAGGTATTGGTATCTAGACAAGCAAGAAATCCTTTACACACAACATAGAAAACAAACACATCTTCTAGGGTTCCAAGTTCCACACATTAATCACTAATAATGACATTTTAAAAATCTCCATTAGCAGATCTGCCATTCATCATTGTTGCGTAAACAGAATCTACACTGGGACTAACTATAGATAGATTCATCATTGATTTCTACAGGTTCTTGACACACTTCCACTTATAAGTCACTTGCAGGCCCACTTCCTCCCATCATACATGAATTAGAGGATCATCAATAATTCACCAGTAAATAAATAATGCTTATATACTGCAGTCACGGCAACAAAAATCTTTTATACTGTGTCAGAGGTCAGCAGCCTGTGATGTACCTCTCAGAAAAAAATTCATAAGGCAGCAGATCTATAAAGAAAGCTCTTATATTGGATCATTTCTGTTGTTCTTCAAGGAGATAGTTCATTTGCAATCATTACATTCACTAAATATCTTCATTAGGCTAATCGGGAACATCGTCACATCAGTAAACATGCTGCAAAATACATTTGAAAAACCCTTAATATATGACATTTTACTATGATTTGGTACAGGAGTTTTCAAACTGGTTCTACAGTGAGGGCCAAATCACATGGCACAGTGTGAACGAAAGTGTGGGGAAGAAATCTGGGGAGTAGAAGTTTGCATATTCTTCTGGCAGCCTTTGCTGATGATGCTGGAGATCACTATAAGCTTACCAAGCCTTGTCACCTTGTGTTCTCTACCAGTGTGCCAAAAGGCACACCTTACAATTCCACATCAAATTATTTCCTAAGCAGGAGCACATCACTGGACCTCAGGCAACTTTCAAACAGTAGAGCCAAGATTGGGACATGAAGAAGAGGAAAGGATGGACAGCAAAGAATCTGTGGTGTCTTGCAAAGTATGTGCTAGGTTTGTTTTCTTGCCTGAAAGTATCATAGATTACTCCTGCAGCAAGTGTAAGCTGATTGCTCTGTTGAAAGAGAAGGTGTGAGTACAGAACTACCCCACATTAGAGGGGATGAAGGATTCCTGGACAGGTGACAAAAGAGACTTCAGCGAGCAGGAGGAAACTGTAATAGAAGATTTGATCTATTCAGGGGTGGAAACTGCATAGAAGAGAGTAAATGTCAGAAGCAGGAGAATCAGAAGGCATTCTGAACAACTAGAATCACTTACAGTATCTTCTCAACAAGAGTGACTTTGAATATCACAGTGGAGGATAGCTATAGCAGGTTATGTTAGGTGTGAAGGAAGACTCTCATTCCTCTAAGGACAGAGATGATTCTACCACTGCCTGCAGAAGAGGAGAAACGTGATGGTGGTTAGTGACTCCCTATTCAGATATACGAAGGCAAGCACGTGTTGACTGGACCAGTAAGCTCATGATGTGTGCCATTTCGGTGTTTTCCCTGATGTGTGGAACCAGAATGCAATGTACAGGTTACCAAGACTTAAAAAGTCCACTGATTGTTATTGCTTCTTGTTCATCTGCACAGGAGTGATTGACATTGCCAGGCACAGCTATGAACATGCATCTGATAAGGAGGCTCTGGGAAGGAAAGTGAAAAACTTTTGGGTTCTTCAAGCAGAGTTCCTGTCAATCTACACGGAAACAGTAGTGGACTACAAAGAGAGAACACTTCATCAGATGAATGACTGGTTATGTAGATGGTGTCGTTGAGACAGATTTGGGCAGGACTAGATCTATTGGGCTGAAGTTACAAGTTAGAAAAAAAGTTAATGATAAGAGCAGTTGAACAACAGAATCAATTACATAGGAGTGGTGAGCTCTCTCTTGCTGGAGGTATTCAAGCAGAGGCTGAACAGCCATCTGTTGGGGATTGCATTAAACAGAGGATTGGAGTAGATGGCCTACGAGGGCCCCACCAACTCAATGTATCTGGGCTGAAGAAAGCGCCTTTCTCTACAAGTTCCCCACCATTCATTAAGATTATCAGGAGGGGTCCATCTTCAGGTGCCACCAGTTCATCTGGTGGAGAGCTGGGATCGGGCCTTCTTAGTTGTTGCCCCTAGGTTGTGGAACGTGCTCCCCATGGATATGAGAGGATGATCTTCCTTGGAGGCCTTCAGGAGAGCCTTAAAGACCCATCTTTTTAGCCAGTTTTAACCTAGTTTAAATGTTTTCTGATTTTAATTGTTTTATTGTGTTTTTTATTTTAATGTAAACCTCCCTGAGCCACTTTAGGAAAGGTGGTATATAAATTGAAAAAAATAAAATAAATAGGTTATGAAGGGCCTCTTTGAGATGTGAGCGAGGGGTGATGGGTCAGGTAACAAGCAGGATACAGCACAAGGAAATGATGAATAATGTAAGCAGCAAGGTCACCCTGTTCAAAGTAAATCCCATGTGCTTGCCCTCACAACACTATTGAAAAAGACCCCTTTCTCACAAAAGATAACAATATCGCATATATAGATTGTCTTCACAGTTACTTTTTTCTTAGAAGCTATATTGTATTTCCATTGGGAGGGATTTCCCCCCCCCCAGACAGAACAGGATTTGGCCCAAAAGCATTTGCCTCACTATAATCCATTGCCTCACTATAATCCATGTCTGTAGGATATAAGCAGCAATTGAGACAGAAACACCTTTGCAACCTCCTCAAGGGTTGTGGGAAGGAAGGAAGATCACCTGTGCCATGCCTACCTGCCAGAGATTTAATAGCTCTGTCTTGCCATCCATCCAACTAGCAGAACTGTCATCGTAACTCCTAGGGTCCAGTGGGTAGCTACTTGCAGGAGCCCCTCTGAAGGCACTTGAAAAAAGAAACTTACTTATGAAGAAAATGCATCAAGCAAGAAATGGAAGAGTTTGAGCAATAGTTTACAGTGGAAAAATTATTTGCATTTTCTGATGCCTTATTTATTTTAAGATAACATTTTGTTTCTTAATTATCTAGAGCAATAAATACATTAGTTGCAGGAAAGGATTAACAGCAGAGAAGAATGTTGTCTATCAACACACTGCTGTAATGCAAACACCCTGTAAGCCTTTTGTTGGATTAACTTTGAGGGACTTATTAACAGGAAGTTACACACACTTCCTAAACAAACCTTGATCCAACCAGGTTATACAGGTGAAACTCGGAAAATTAGAATATTGTGCATAAGTCCATTAATTTCAGTAATGCAAATTAAAAGGTGAAACTGATATATGAGACAGACGCATTACATGCAAAGCGAGATAAGTCAAGCCTTAATTTGTTATAATTGTGATGATCATGGCGTACAGCTCATGAAAACCCCAAATCCACAATCTCAGAAAATTAGAATATTACATGGAACCAAGAAGACAAGGATTGAAGAATAGAACAATATCAGACCCCTGAAAAGTATAAGCATGCATATGTATTCAGTACTTGGTTTGGGCCCCTTTTGCAGCAATTACTGCCTCAATGCAGCGTGGCATGGATGCTATCAGCCTGTGGCACTGATGAGGTATTATGGAAGACCAGGATGCTTCATTAGCGGCCTTCAGCAGTTCTGCATTGTTTGGTCTCATGTCTCTCATCCTTCTCTTGGCAATGCCCCATAGATTCTCTATGGGGTCAGGTCAGGCGAGTTTGCTGGCCAATCAAGCACAGTATACTGTATACTTTTCAGAGGTCCGATATTGTTCTTTTCTGGACTTTTGCACGATATTATAATTTTCTGAGTTTCACCTGTATAATAATGGCAATGTGATCATCTTGCTTTGAGCAAACCCTTTTAAATGACAATGGGCCCTACTGCTAGGATCATTCTATGGTACAACTGCCTTCAAACAGCGAGAATCAGAATGCTATGCTGTATTGCATAGAAGATAGCTTGATCCTAGGTTCTGTGTAAGAGGCAGAGGAATCTAGTGCTGGAGACAGCAAACAGGCACAATTGGTTTTGGTGTGGGGAAGCAAAGACGTAAGCAGTGGTATTTGGGGTTGGACCACCCCAGTGCTTTCTCTCTGATTTTTAACAGGTGGACTAAATTTATACTTGGCTAAAGGAATACTTTGATCCAGAAATGATATAGGCTTTATGGCTATATTGTTTTATGGCTCTGCATGAAATATAAGGCTGAAAAGAATTCAAATACTCTATATGCCCCATCATAATTTGGAACCCCCAATGCTTCTGACTAAACTCAAGTTGCTGGGCACTTTGATTTGAAGCTTTTTATATAGTTACTGCTATAAAATGTTTTAATATTATATAATGTAACTGTAGTGATGGGAAGGATTCGAGAGAGGACAGGCCTCACTTAGAGCAACTGCTGGGAGAGTGGGCCTTTCCTAATAAGGAGGAAAGCCCAGAAAATTCAAAACAGAAGTGCCAATCCAGAGAACTGGGTGGAAACTACACACACAGCCATCTACTAAAGAAGGGAAAGATTTTTTTCTTAGTTTGTCGTCCCAGGAGTGCCCCAAGGAAGCAGCTGGCTGAGACCTGTTTGGGAAATGGGAAGGCCACAGCCCATGAGTAATAAGTTAGGACTAGTTCAGTTAGATGCATGAGAGAAGTTATTTTCCTTAACTGTATTGCTTGAAATCTGAGTTGCCTGGTTTAATGAACAGTCTCTCTCTCTTACAATCTGCTAGGGATGTGCACCAAATAGCTTCGGTGCAGATCCACGGGCGGTGAGGGGTTCACTTAAGAGGCAGCAGGGAAATCCAACCGGCCCATCCTCCAAGCCCCTGCCAGCCTGCTGTGGCGCTGTCTCAATGGAATTACTTCTGTGCAAGTGGCAGCTTGTGCCGCTTGCCCTTCTAAAACGCCACACCACGGCGATGGGATGCATCCCCGGCATCCCTCATGCGGCATCAATGCTATTTACGTGCTGATGTAGCATGAGGGATGCTGGGGGTGCATCGGCATGGCATTTTAGAGGAGCAAGCAGCACAAGCTGCCATTTGCACTGAAGTATTTCTGTGGAGACAGCACTGCGGCAGGCCAGTAGCGGCTTGGAGGATGGGCAGGATCTGCCCACCTCCTCTTAAAGGAAACCCCTCGCCCCAGGCAGTAATGTTTCGGTGCCAGGAAGCGGAAGCGTTTGGTGCCTTTCCAAAGAGCCACCGAAATGCTTCAGGCTCATTCCTACAATCTGCTTTTTGAAGAAACAATTATTGAATTGCATATTGTTGTTTTTCTTTTAATCTAATAATAAATCCTTGTTGGTGAAGTGTGCTACTCTTCATTTTGGATCTGTCTTAGTCACACACCTTTGGAGGCCTAGGACTGCTCAGCCTTCTAGGGAGGGTTTTGCCACTTTAACCTCCCCCAGCGATCATATATGGAAAGAGTGGTTTGTCCTACATTAAAATAAAGTGGATGGTGGCAGCCTATTTGAATCCCTTGCAGTCAAGGTTTCACCCCAGTGAATCCACACCCCTACTCCGGCTCTGGTAGGAGTCATGACAGTAACCTTTGAGGAAAACTGGAATTTATACAGAAAGCGTTCCTCTGTGTGTAAATCTCTCTCTCTCTCTCTCTCTCACACACACACACACACGCAATTTATATAAATATATGAATATTTCTCTGTGTGTATATATAAAATGTATAATATATATTTCTGTGTACACACACACACACACACACACACACACACTTAGTTAACTCAGGTGGCTGAATTCCTATCTGACTGGAAACAAAACAGGGCCACCCACAGACAAGGTACTGGTTTCTACATAACCAGGGGACTCCCAGAGTACACAGAAGAGATAAGTACTTTTATTTGTAAATGAAAGTGAAGGTGGGTGGGGAAAACCCAAACAGCTTGATGTGGTCTGAATATGCTCAGTGGCACCCAAGAGACAGAATGTTTTTTGGAGAGAAAAAACAACTGAACACAGGGAGTGGAGATGGAATTGTGCTGCTTGAGCCTTTAATAGTTAATAATATGCTAGAGATTGGCATTAAGGTTGAGGTGTGTGTATGTGTATCATTCCTTTCCAGACTTCAATTCATTGATTATGTTCATCAGTAGAACACAAGTCATTTTGAACCTTACATTACATATACAGTCATTCCACCTTTTCTATGGGCAAAACAACAGAGAGAAATTTTGTTATACACCATATAATACATACAGTCACACACTACCAATAGGGTTGATAGTAGTTTCAGAATATAATATAAATTAAGGAGAATAGGATTGCTCCGCTGGTAAACATTTCTCTCTTCTTTCTTCAGCTATCATCTTTCACACAGAATATATTTTAGAAGAAGAAACAAAGTTTGGTTGACAGTATGTTTCAGGAATTAATGTGCATTGTATATAAAAAATATGTAGGAGAAGATATATATCGGGGGCTGGAGGCCGTGATGGGTTGGATGTGGGCTAATAAACTGAAATTGAATCCAGACAAGACGGAGGTAATGTTGGTTAGTAGGAGAGCCAATTGGGATGAGGAGATTTTACCAGTTCTGGATGGGGCTGCACTCCCCGTGAAGGAGCAAGTACACAGTTTGGGGGGTACTACTGGACCCGGCTCTGCTTTTAGAAGCTCAGGTGGAGGCGGTGGCCAGGGGTGCCTTTGCACAGCTTCAGCTAGTGTGCCAGCTGCCTCCCTTTCTCGAGAAGGCAGATCTGGCCACAGTTACCCATGCTTTAGTCACGTCAAGGCTGGATTACTGTAACGCGCTCTACGTGGGGCTGCCCTTGAAGAACATCCAGAAACTGCAGCGAGTGCAAAATGCAGCAGCTAGGGTTTTATCTGGAGCTGCCCGGTGGGAGCACATCACACCCATTTTGAAAGAGCTGCACTGGCTACCAGTTTGTTTCCAGGTCCAATTCAAGGTGCTGGTTTTGACCTTTAAAGCCCTAAATGGTTTGGGTCCGGGATACCTGAGGGACCGCTTGCTCCCAAGGGTTGCTGCCCGCTTGACAAGGTAATCTGAGGGGGCTCTGCACCGGGTGCCGACAATGAGGGAGGCTTGGTTGTCGTGTACGCGGGACAGGGCCTTCTCTGTTGCTGCCCCCAGACTCTGGAATGCTGTCCCGGTGGCTATTCGCTCCTTGGTTTCCATCACAGCTTTCAGAAAAAATGTAAAATCTTGGCTTTTTGCCCAGGCATTTATTTGATTCTCTGCTGCTGCTCTTTATAATCTTTAATGCTTTTATGCTTTTTGTTTTAAATTTTTAAATCAGATTTGTTTAATATTTTTCCCCGAACTTAATATTTTAATTGTGTCTTTTTTACCATCTTGTGTTTTTTTTTTTGCTGTAAACTGCCTTGGGATTGCTTTAATGAAAGGGGGTATATAAATTTAACAATAAATAAATAAATAAAGGCATGATCTAATGCTTTGAAGCTGGCTAGAAAGGAGTGCTTAACATGACCCTCTCACAATGAAGATACTTGTCATACTAAATGCCTTTAGCTTATTGATTTGTTTTTTTGCTCACCTTGCAACCAAGTATCTTAAAATCTAGCCTGCATTGTCTGATGGGGAATCAGGTTTACCTTTTTACTTTAGTGAAAGTCAGCCATCTATCATAAGCCTTGGGTGTCCCCCCTCCCCCAATATACTGCACAGTTTTTTTAAAAAAGCAAAAGGTTTCTTACTTTACATTCTATTCTTTATATTTCTTTACTATTATTACTCTATTCCTAACAGCTGAAATGTAAATAACCAGTAAGCATGAACTGAGAAAATAAAACTTTATCATCCCCTTGAAATCCCACCACTACATATAGGGGCGACTCCAGATATGAGGGAGCCCTTAGCAAGGTGACCTCTGGTGGGCCCTCCCTTTACTGTGGTGGCAGACATGTTGTTGTTTTTCATTCTCAGTGAGTCAGTAGCAGAAGCAACAGCATTCTAGTTGGTGGCTGACTGCCACCTATCATACTTTTTCTGGCTAAAAAAAAAAAAGTAAAGTGTGCCATCGAGTCGGTGTCGACTCCTGGCGACCACAGAGCCCTGTGGTTTTTCTTTGGTAGAAAACAGGAGGCATTTACCATTGATATCTCCTGCGCAGTTTGAGATGATTCCTTTCAGCATCTTCCTATATTGCTGCTGCCCGATATAGGTGTTTCCCATAGTCTGGGAAACATACCAGCGGGGATTTGAACCTGCAACCTCCGGCTTGATAATCAAGTCATTTCCCTGCTGCGCCATTAGGTGGTTTTCTGGCTACAACCTAACATATTCCCTGCCCCCGATGCCTCACACAATGCCTCAGGTAGCATCTGCCTACAGAGTAAGTAGAGGGGACTCACCCAGATAGAGGACACTGATTGCTGACCGGCCCAATCCTCCTCAGGGGGCGAAAACAGGAATCAGCAGTGCCCCTTCCAGTATTGGAGCCTTGGTAGCTGTCCTCGGTGGCTTGTGCCAAAGTCAACCCACATATACTCTTAAGAATTCAGGAATTCTGACTTACAACAGTCAAGCTGTTTGCTTTAAAAACCTCAAGTAATTAATTCTTCTGCGAATTAGGAGGTTTATTAGTTGGCAATCAAAGTTATTGATCCTCCCTACTGGAATATATGCCACAACAACAAAAGGGGCCACATGCATAGGATCCTCTGTTGTGCATAGCTTTGCACCTGATGATACAGCTTCATCTATTATAGAGATGGGTAAGGGCCAGGATTCAGTGAGGCCCATGCAAAATTATTTTGAGTGGTGTAGGGGCAGTTTTTATCTCAAAGAGTAATTCCTTGCATCTCATGGAGGTGATGCACCAACCTTATAGGTGGGGCTTTTGAGGGGTTGGGGTTTATTACCAAGAGGGACAAGTTGAAAAGTCCTCTGTATGTGTAGTTTGCCACAGATGGCACTTTGGATCTAAGCCAATATCTGGAATATACTAAAAAAGTGAAGATCATAAAATATGAATGGTTGCTTTATAAATTAATTCAGATCCCTAGTGTGAGTTGGCCAAGTATCTTTAATATCACTTAGCCTGCAGATCTAGAAATATCAGAATATAACTCAAACTCAAAACTGAAGAGTACATAGCCCAGAACATTCCAGTAAGTAAAGAACCTTAGGACTTTAGCAAGCTGTATTTTTAAAACTAAATTTTATTCTCATATAGTTAGGGGATATTGAGTGCCTTTCCAATACAGTTGCCAGGTCCCAATTCTCATAAAAGGAGTTTCAAATCTAGACTTTGCTAGTGATGTTTTTCAGTTGATTGAACTGAGCATCAGTGAAGAAAATAAAATAGACTCCAACAGTATGCTTCATTTATACAGCACAGAATTATCAAATAATCTTAATACATTTCAGCTACATATATATGTATATACCTACAAATTAGATATCGTTTAAGAATAAAAATATCTGTGTAACACAAGGAAAAGAGGAAGATACTTTTGTTTGAAAAGAGTCAAATGTTTATTGGCTTCTCTCCTTTGCCTCTATTCACCTGCATTCTGTATTCAGAGTAATTTGGTGCACAGACAGCAAAAGCATATTATGAAATTTTAATAGTGACAATGTCAGAGAACAGAGAAACTCAGGGACTTGCTTACTTCTGTTGAGAGAGAAAGGTATAAATTTTAAAGTATTTGACAATGAGAAATGTTTTATATTCTGGCTAACTTTCAGTTCTGAATTCTCAAGAAATTGTATCACAGTTGGCAACCTTAGGGAAATGGGCTGAGAAAAGAAAACCCTTTAAGTTTTTTTCTAATAGGATTGGATTCTCTCTGAAAGTACAACCAAGAGCTTTCCACTGCCTGTAGGACAACAGGGCTTCTTTCCCCATCAGGCAGTGCCTTAGCAACAACTCTGGTGCTCCCTCTCACCCCACCTTCCATTCTACTTGCAAAGCAAGCACCATGTGTTAAGGCAATATACATCTATTATGTCAGTAGGGTACTGAATGAAAACAATGTTATTTTCAAATAGAGGCCAGCTTAAACATTTCTTTTTGACACTCATCCAGTGTTATCACTGCAATGTTGCAGCAGACAAGATTGTGAAATTCTGTATGCTATTAAATTCACTCAGGCCACAGGACTGCCCATCAGCCTCTCTTGACGAAGCGCAATCAGCCTCTGGAACCATCTTTCTTCTGCTTCTGCCTTGTCAACAAACAGCTACAAAAGAAGAAGACAACATATAGTTTTATAGGGATATCCTGCTGAGGAATGGGGTTTGTGTGAGTATTTCTTGGGGAAATTCTGTGACATTCAGTACCAGATAGCTTAAGCAATCATAGTCGTGCAGTGGGGAACATATTCAGATGCTTTACTAAATGCTTAAACCTTATTGGCCCTTTGCTGGAGATGTTCTTTATCTGTCAAATTGTGCCTTATTTGTACCAGAATTTAGCCCAGGAACTTAATTTCAATGGCAGGATTTAGGAACAGAAGATAAAACATGAGACTGGCATATGCCAAGGATATTTTCTTCACCACTGAGTAACCACAATCAGCCACCACAAATCTGGGCAGGCTTGAAATGTGGCACCTCTGCTTACAATTAAATCCTGTATCAGAACATGGAACCCTTCATGTATCTCCTTGGACTTGCAAAGCGCCTCTCTGCCGTGGCAAGTGAAGAGAGCTTAAACAAGCTGATTAGAAGGAAAAATCAGGAAGACAGGTGCTTCCTTGAGATCTTAGAGTAGCCTTCACATGCTTTCTCTGGGAATGACAGACACCTTACACGATACCCTAGACAATGAACAGTGACAGCTCAATCCAAAGGAAGTTTAATTAAAGCCAGAGTTGACCAGGAGCTAGTGAGATGTAGTGGCTTGAGTTCTGGGTTCAGATTCGAGAAACCAGGCTAAATCTCTGCTCAGCTGTGAAGCAAACCAGGCGGCTTTAAGAGACTCTCTCTTTCAGCCTAACCCACCTCAGAGGTTGTTGTGAAGCTGAAAGCACTGCTCGGAGCACTTTGGATACAAATGTGATAGGTATGTAGGGATTAGGTTCTTAAGTCTATTCTGACTGCCTGGGGTCAGCAATGGAAGACATGAAGGAATAAAAAGCTGAGTGCCTCTGAACATGTGTAAAGTATCCTTCTTCACCAATGAGAAGTCAGATCTCATACACCTGGGATTAGGAGACAATAAGATCTTGGCAGGTTTGAGCTTTGATACCTCACTAAAAGTGACATTAAATTCTAGCTTTTACTCCAGTGAGGTCAATCATGGGGTACAGATAAAATTCAAAAAGCATATTATGCTATTCTGCCCACTGACCAAACTAAAGTACAGACGTGAATTATGAGCATGTATTTCCTCCCATAGATTACATTTATTCCTCGTGTAATGAATGGCCACTATGTTGTTTCCTTTGATGTGGGTATAAACATTATCACATGTAAAAGAATTTTGTTCAGGTGCAGGATCCCCTCCGTTTTGCTCTTTAATTGGCAAACATCTCTTCTTTCAGTTTCAAAGTTGCCCCATCAAAATTGTGTTCTTCACTGAGCATGCTGATCCTAATATACTTTGAAGCAAATTTGATCAGTTTCAATGGAGCTTCTATCCAAGTCAGTGTTTTTAGAACCACTTTACTGCAATAATGCTCTCCTGTAACAGGGATGTTTCAGTTTAAATAATAATAATAATAATAATATGATGGTTTGGGCTTAGTAGGTAATGGTTTGTAGCTCTAGCAGCGCTTTGATCTGTGGAAACGCGTACACAAGGATAAACAGGTTGCTCACCTGTAACTGATGATCTGGTAGTGATCCGTTGATATCCATTAGAATGGGTTCTGTGCCTGCGCAGAAGCCTCTCGGTATCGAGTCCACAGCTCCTCTTCGGCGCCTGCGACCACGTGGCTATTTAAGGCAGGAGGAAGCGCAGGCACCTCAGTTCCTTGGAGACCGCCAAAGCAGTCGAGTAAGCAGGTAAGTTGTACTGCAGGAAGGTAAGTTCTACTGCGGAGGGGAGGATCGATATCAACAGATCACTACCAGATCATCAGTTACAGGTGAGCAACCTGTTTATCTGGATCATGATCCGCTGAACCCATTAGAATGTGTGTTTAGTTAGCTCCTAAAAGAGGAGGGAGCAGTAGAGTTATTGCAACACCCTTTTGAGAACAGCTCTCCCAAAATTCGCCTCTGCTGCAGACCATAGGTATATAGCATAGTGTTTAATGAAAGGTTGCTCAGAAGACCAAGTAGCAGCTTTACAAATGTCTTGGAAGGATATGCCAGACAGATGAGCAGCTGACATGCCATAGGCTCTTGTGGAATGTGCTTTAATGGGCCTTGGCAGTTGAACCTTTTGCAGAGAGTAGGCCATACAGATGGTCTCCACTATCTAGTGTGAAAGCCTCTGTCTAGATAATGCTTGCCCTTTCTTCACTCCCTTAGATGAACAGTTGTTTTGTTCATCTGTTCATAGGAGATGAACAGTTGTTTTGACAGCCGGAAAGGCTTAGTCCTTGAAAGGTAGTAGAGAAGTGCTCTGCGCACATCCAAGGAATGCAGAGCCTTCTCCAACGGTGTGGTTGGTGAATTGAAAAAAGTGGGCAGTACCACGTCCTAATTTATATGGAAGTCAGACATAATCTTAGGCAAAAAGGTGATATCTGGTCGAAGGAGAACCTTGTCTGGGTAGAAACGGGCATAAGGGACATCCATCCGGAGCGCAGTAAGTTCACTCACCCTGCGAGCAGTGGTGATAGCTACCAAGAAGGCAGTCTTCAAGGATGTCAGGTTTAATACCGCCGAATGCATGGGTTCAAATGGAGGCTCAGTCAGGGCCGAGAGAACCAGTGAGATGCTCCACTGTTCGAGTGGTTTACGGATGGGGGGGTACAGGTTAGAGAGGCCTTTCAGGAAACTTTTGCAAGATGGGTGGGAGAACACCGTCTTGCCATCCCATCCTGGATGCTTAGATGACAATGCTGCCAGATGAACTTTGATTGAAACATTGGACAGATTCTTTGTCTTCAGGGAGGTCATATACAGTAAGACCTGCCGGATGGAGGCCTCCTTAGGGCAGAAAGCATGTCAGGAAGCGTAGATAACAAATCTTTCCCACTTGCTGGCATAGTTTCTCCGTGTAGACAGTTTACGCTGGTTCGGCAGGATCCTCTTTCAGAATCGATCCTCCATGCTGTTAGTTGTAGAGTCAAAACATCTGGGTGTAGAAGACAGCTGTCTTCCTGAATCAGGAGGTCTGGACGGTTTGGAAGTCTCTGAAAAGTGTTCGAAGCTAGTCTGAGTAGCTGCGGAAACCATGCCTGGCGAGGCCACCAAGGTGTGATCAGGATGCCCTTCACATGTCCTGACAACAGGCGCACTACAACTCTGCTCACAAGAGGTAGAGGGGGAACATGTAAGTCCAGCGCTCTGAGCAATCCAGCTGGAACATATCCCCTAGGGACAAAGGTTCGTGACCCGCCCTGGAGCAAAACAGCTTGCATTTCTCGTTTTGCTCTGTAGCAAATAAGTCTATCTCCGGGAAACCCCAGAGCTGGAATGTGTTGTGTAAGTAAGCATCGTTCAGCTCCCACTCGTGCCTGAACTCCGTCGAGAAGGAATGGCTGAGGTTGTCCGCTAGTATGTTGTTCGCGCCTTTGATGTGAATGGCTATTGGTGTAATGCTGTTTCTGATGCACCATTGCCAAATCTGAAGGCTCAGGGCACAGAGACCTGCAGACTGTTCCCCTTGTCTGTTTAGACAGGCTATGGCCGTAGTGTTGTCCAGCTGCAACTGTACGACTCGGCCCCGTAGCATCGGAAGGAAAGCTTTCATTGACTGAAACACCGCCAACAGCTCTAAAAAATTTATATGTAGATGGCTCTGTGAGTGCGTCCAGAGGCCTTGAGTCTTGGTGGCATTACAATGACCGCCCCAGCCCCTCAGGGGGTGATCTGGGGGTGATCTGTCGTCACCCAAACCGGTGGAGCTTGTGCTTGGAACGGCAAACCTCTGAGTAGGTTGGCTTTCTGAGTCCACCAGGACAGTGTGCGTAGGACTGGTATGGGCACCTGCAAGAGTTTCACTGGGTTGTCTCTCAGCAGATTGAAGGAGGATAGAAACCACATCTGCAACTTCCTCATCTTCAGACGTGTGTATCGAACGGTGGACTTGCAAGAGGCCATCAGGCCCAAGAGGCGCTGCACCTGACGAACTGGTTGTAACGAGTTGCTCTGAAAATGATGTACCAGCGATGTGATAGTTTGGAAACGATCCTCTGGAAGGAACACCCTTCCTAGGGTAGCATTTAGCACAGCCCAATGTATGAGCTGATGGTTACAGGTGTGAGGTTGGATTTCTTCCAGTTGACCTGTATTCCCAGGTCCAGGAGAAGCCTCAACATATATTGTATTTGCGAACATAACTCGCCTTTGTCCCTTGATGACAGGAGCCAATCGTCCAAGTATGGGTAAAGCTTTAGCCTCTTTGTCCGCAAGTGGGCCACTACCACTGCTATGAACTTTGTAAAGACATGTGGGGCAGTGCATAGTCCGAATGGTAGCACTTGGTACTGGTAAACTGCACTTCCTACAGTGAACCGAAGATACTTCCTGAAGGATGGGTGGATCCCTATGTGAAAATAGGCATCCTTGAGATCTAACGTCGCCAGCCACCGTTCCTGATGCAGAAGCGGTAGGATATCCTGCAACGTTGTCGTGCGATACCTCTTCACATGGACGTATTTGTTCAGATGTCTTAAGTCCATAATCAGCCGAATCCCTCCATCCTTCTTTGGGATTTGAAAATAACGAGAGTAAACCCCTCTCGTCTTCATGCCCATCGCACCGACACAATCGCTTTCTTTTGCAAGAGTTCCTGCACCTCCTGGCACAAGGCTGGAGTCGCCTTGAGTTGCCTTTGTAAAGCGGATGCCCTGCAATCGCGAAAGAGCTTTGAACTCTATTGCATAACCGCACTGCATAATTTTTAGTACCCAGTGATCTGATGTTATGTGGGGCCATGCTTTCGCATGACTTGCCAAACTGATGGAATTGGTGGCTAGTGGATGCGGCTGTTTGTTACTGTTGCTGTCGTTCGCCGCTCTCAAAATCTCCCTGATGTTTAGGGGAGGTAAGCAAACTTGTGTTATTCGGTGATGCGATGGGCTGTCTTGAATCTCAAAGGCGCTGCTTGTTCTCCTCTGCAAGCTTTCGTTGGCCTGCCCGAAATTTTCCCTTTTGCTGATTGTTACGTTTATTATATGGCTGGTAAGACTTGCAATAGTCCAGTCTGTCCTGTTGTCTATAGGCTGGACGCGGGCAATAGACGGATCTTTGTTTTCCCCCATAAGATGCTGAAGCGGAAGTTGAAGCCGTAAATGTCTTGGTGGTAAACTTCGATTTTTTCATTTTCTCCATAGTTGCATTTGTCTCCTCCGAGAACAGGCCCTTCCCATTGAAAGGCAGTCCTTCTATTTTGTCTTTCATGTCCTGCTGGAGTGCAGCTGAGCGTAGCCAAGCATGACATCTCAGAGTCACTGCCGTGGTGATGGATCTGGACTCCGATTCCGCCAGATGCTTGGCCGTACTTAGTTGTTAGCAGGTGAGGTCTGCCACCTTCTGGAGAGTCTTGCAGAATCTATTCTTAAGCTCCTCTGGCGACAGCGAATCCAAGTCCTTTTCCAGGCTTTCCCATATACAATAACTATATTTTGCCATGCAGGCAGAGTAATTTGCTACTTTAACCGATAGACAAGAGGTAGAGTACAACTTCCTCCCCATAACATCCAATTTCCTCCCCTCCTTATCAGCAGGGGTGGTATGTCTCCTTCCTGACCTCGAATTGGTGGCACAGTCAATTACTAGGGAGTTCGGAACAGGATGTTTGAGCAGGTACATGTTATCCTGTTCTTGCACCCGATAAAGTCCCTCCAAACGTTTTGATGTGGGAGTAGAAGTGTGTGGCACCTGCCATGCACACTGAGCCACATTAGAAATGATAGGTAGTAACGGTAAAGCCACTGGTTTGGTTGATTGAGATTGTTGCATAAAGTTATAGACAGGGTCATCTATGGTCTTTAGTTGAGAAGAGGGGTCTAGACCTAATGCAGCAGCCATCTGCTTCACATGTGAATGGTACGGCTTCAGTTCCTCTGTTGGTGAAACATGGGCTGGGATAGATACATCTGGGGATGGATCTGCCTCCCCGGTTTCCGTGTCTGATTCAAAATCGGAGGAGCCGTGATGGCTGTCCCCAGAGCTCTCATTCGAATGAGATCGAGTGGATGGTGGCGGGCCCGGCGATTCAGGGGGTGGTGAAGGCAAAACTGCCAAGGGCTCAGTCTGCACCGCTGAATCACTAAAACGTCCTACTGCCATCTGGGAATATCTGTTGGAAGTAACAAGTCTAGGAGTCTGAGTGGAAGCCGTATAACGTGTTTTCATTGGCTTCGCAGGAGCATCCCAATGAAAGTGGACGTACACGGAGTGGCGCCGGATCTAGTTCAGCCTGACAAGCCGTGGAGTCCCCTGGTTGTCTCCAAGCCCTGTCCTCCAGGTAGTCATAAGCCATCCCTGGCGAGGAGGCGCCTGGCAGTGCAATTTCTCTCGCAGATGTAACAGCATAGCTAAAGCCACAAGTGTGCCAAGGTGTCGGAGTTGTAAGCTGCGTAGAGGTCAGTAACCTCGGAACCGGGGTAGAGTCAGGCTTGATCTTCGTCAGAACGTGGAAATCCTCAGAAAGTCGAGGGGGTAGCAGTAGTGGAGTCCAGCATCTTTAAAAGAGGGTCCAACGGAGCAGCCTCTGCATCAGAAAGATCTTCCTCATCCAAAGAGAAGGTCATGGGTGCTCTAAAACGAGGAGTTACGGTAGTGATATTGGTCGGTGTATGCAAAACCGAAAGTTGTTCCTCCTCTCTTGACGTCGATGGAGACCTGATCGGTGTCATAACAGGCACCAAATCACGAGAGGAAGGTATAATGGGTAACGATGCCGGTGCGGCCATCAAAACTGTCTCTGTCGATGCCGATGGTACTGTCAATGTCGAGGTCAATGCCAAGGTGGTTGTCGAGGTCGATGCAGAGGTGGTTGTTGAGGTCAATGGTGCCAGGTCTCTCGATGTCGAAGATGTTTGCTGACGCGACAGAGATGCTTCTCTCTGTATCGATGACGACGAGGTTGAGCGACAAGCCCTCGGTTTCGACGGGACTGGTTTTTCTGATATGGAAGGTGCCGTCGAGATCAAAACCACCTCCACTTCTTGAGCCGACCTCAGCGATGGCAGCGAGCTCAAGAGCTTTCGAGCCTGCTTCGTGGGCTTTTCGGTGGCAGCAATTTTATCACCCGGCCTCTTCAAGGACTTAGGGGTAGTCTCAGCGGGCATAGAGGTTTTAGACTGGGCCGAACCCAGGGCCCTCACGCTTTGTGGAGATTTTGATGAGGTGGAAGGTGCAGCTAAGACATCATCGTCATATAGAGCCGCCCTTAGACGAAGTTCCCTGTTCCTCCTCGTCTGCTTTGAAAAGGACTGACAAATTTTGCAGACCGAAGTTATGTGGGCCTCCCCCAAACATATCAGGCATAAGCTTTGGCCATCCTGGGAGGGCAGTTTCGCTTTACATTTATCACAGTGTTTGAACGTTTTCTTTCCCTTAGGGGTGTCCATAGTACTCACTCCACAAACGATAGGAAACATAGGAAACTGCCATATACTGAGTCAGACCATTGGTCTATCTAGCTCAGTATTGTCTTCACAGACTGGCAGTGGCTTCTCCAAGGTTGCAGGCAGGAATCTCTGTCAGCCCTATCTTGGAGAAGCCAGAGAGGGAACTTGAAACCTTCTGCTCTTCCCAGAGTGGCTTCATTCCCTGAGGGGAATATCTTGCAGTGCTCACACATCAAGTCTCCCATTCATATGTAACCAGGGCAGACCCTGCTTAGCTAAGGGGACAAGTCATGCTTGCTGCCACCAGACCAGCTCTCCTCTAGATCCGTGATCTAAATCCGAGAATCAGTCCGCTTTTTTCAACGTAGAAAATTGGTAGGCAAGGCAGCAACAAAAACAGTTCGAGGTCAAGCCAGTAATCAGTCAGTCCAAATAGTGATCAAAAGAGTAGTCAAAATACAGTCCAAAATCAGAACGATACAGTAGAAGAACTTCTTTATATACCAAGGAACTGAAACGAAGGAGCTGCAGAAATAGCGAGCGATCCCCATGGCAGTCGAAAAGGAACTGAGGTTCCTGCGCTTCCTCCCGCCTGAAATAGCCACATGGTCATGTGGGGCGGGGCACACGCGCCGAAGAGGAGCTGTAGACTCGATACCGAGAGGCTTCTGTGCAGGCGCAGAACCCATTCTAATGGGTTCAACGGCTCACAATCCAGATCATACAGTGCCTGTGCTTCCCAAGTGGGGAACACCATGTATATTTCTCTGTTAGAAGCATGCACACATGCTTAGTCAGGATGTCTGCCAATGTATTCTGGAAGTTGCATCCAATTATTGATTACAGTTTTGGTAGATTCACTGTACATGTAAGGTTATGTGGGTATCTTCTCTCAATCTAGATTTCAAAAATCTTAAAAATAGAGCCACTTCAGATGTGGCCAAGGGTTGGAATGCTTACTGGGATTTTTCAATATGTAGACACCTATGCAGTTTGATAAGTTGCCTTCAGAATTTTTCTGAGCTTCAAAAGTGGTTTGTCATGTGGCATAGAAGGCAAGAAACGAACTGTATCATTCTATGGCTTCTGGCTAGAGTCTTTGTGCATATGAAGAATGCGTCTTCTGGGACATAAGTGAATATAAAAAACTACCATAAAATTATGAGAAATGAAGTATTTCATTTCCCTGTGTAGCTCACAAAATTGAAAAAGAAAATACTAAAGAATGACTTTGAAAAATAATGACTTCAGTCACCCTATTTAAACTTTGGATATGGCAGCTTGGTGTCACCTTTACATAGTAATTCTCCTGCTCTCGGTTCTAATGTTAAATGTTTTTTGAAAACTACATATTGCAGTGCTTGAATTATGGGGGGGGGAGTAGGGGGGGCCATAAACCCTATTACCTGACTCCCCCTAGTGTTAGCTAAATCATGCCCCCACCCACCCATAGCTTTCTAAAAATAGTAGCTAAGGAGGGTACTATGTTCCCTTTTGCTCCCCTGTAACTCAAGCACTATTTGAACAACAATGTATGCTGCATTTGTGTGTGTGTGTGTGTGTGTGTGTGTGTGCAGGAACAGTGGCTGACATCCTAACAAAACACCAGTTCTTCTGAAAAATTCAACTCAGCTCCATCACTGGCTCAGCAGAGGTGGGGGGGGAGTTCAACCACTTCCCCTTTTCCAGGAAGTGCTCTGTGACACCCAAACATCTCCTTGAGGGTTGTAGAGCCCTCAGGGACATGTTTTTTGGGTGACAAAAAGGACCTCTGGAGGATACATAGATCACATAACTTTACTACACCTCTTCAAAGTGAACTGTGATAAGTTTCACCATGCTTACATTGGGATGGGCTAGTGAGTTCTCATCTTGATATCTGATAGCAGTAGGAATACTTCCAGTTACTGTTACTTTTTCAATTGTAGCAAGACCAATATTTCCTACTTCTGCTGTTGTGGGTTCACTCTTGACTTCAGCAGGTTCTGTAGCCTACAGAAAACAGAAGACCCATCAGATGCAGAACATTCATAAAAGCTTTGTATCCAAGCTAATTTTGCATAATCATAACAGGGCCAGCTCAAGGGGTTTTGGTGCCCTTGGCCAAAATAGTCCCCAGTGCTCCCAAGCCCTGCCCCTGTATCTGAAATCACCAAGCCCTGGCCCCCAACGATGCCACTGCCATTCCTGCAGCAGAGCCATCTGTGCACTACATACAAATACGATGAATATTTATATACCACTTTTCAACCAAAGTTCCCAAAGTGGTTTCTCTTTGGGAACTTTTGTTGAAAACTCGTATATAAATATTCATTGTACAGGTGGGGGTGCGGGTGGAGAAGGTTGGGAGCCACTGGCCAAGCACTATGCTCCAGAAAAGCCAGGCATTTACCCTCTGCCGCTGCTGCTAGGGATAGTGCAGCAGCCACCCCAGTCCTTGTTCACCCTCACAAACCTCCTTGTTAGATCACGCATGCTGCCTTGATTGGGCTACTGATAATGCTATGCGCATCCAATAGATTATTCCTTCTCTTTCTGTCTCGCCACAAGCAGACCTCACATGCATTTTCTGGGCTTGCTGCACTGAGTTCCTCTGATCCCCAATTCAGCAAGATCTGGACAGTAAGATCACCTTGTTGCACTACTGAATTGGTGCTCTGGGTTAACCCTGACACCAGTTTTTCCTTTTGCATGGTGTCACTGGTACTTGAGAGCAATGCAAGTGGCTGGTCCTCAATGAGGTTTGGTGGAACTGAGAGCGGGGATTCTGGATCCCTAGGTGCCATCTCATTAGAGCTTGCTTGAGCCTGGCTGCATGAGACCACACTGACACAGGCAAGTTGGGCAACCTGGTTGCTCACATCATTTCCAATCAAAATAGGAGTTTGTACATTGTTGTGCACAGTAACTGTCCAGGGACCCTCCCAGTCCCAGTTCTTTAGGCAAATATTGGCAAGTGGTAGGTGCACCACTGGACTTTCAAAGGGTTTAACTGCCCAACTTCTCTGAGGCACAACCATCTCTGATCTTACAAGGCTTTCATGCACGGAGGTAATTTCAGCGCCAGAGTCTCTCCATCCCCTTTCCACCTTCTCATTTATAATTATGCTTTCCTGATGCTTGGCAGGAATAGCATTTGAATCTGTGATGCGGACACCCACAAGAAAGTCTTGTGGGGGTTGTTCAATTCATTTGTCAGGGCAGCTTCTGGGCCTGGCTAGCTGATGGGGTGGCTTGCTTAGGAAGGGCCCCAGCGGGGATCTGCTCCTTAATGACTCCTAACTGACTCCTAATACTCTGACTAAAACAGAACAGAAATCACATTCATCTGTGTATTTATTTACTCCTTTCTACCTTCTCTGTGCAACCTGGTTCTGGCTCTCAGACAGCTTCTAGCAAAGTTCTTGCAAAACAATTCAATCTCGATCCCACCTGCTGCCAGCCAATTGTGATGAAACGGGGGTCACTCTGGACTTTCCTGGGATCTACCTTCAGTAGAGAAATTGCTCTGATCCAAACTCTAGGAGCACGTCGCTCTTTCAAGGTAGGCTGCCACCAGTTGATCTAAGCCACTGACCAGGCTTAGACACTGCTTCAGCAACCTTGAACGGTCCAGCTTGGGACAAGAAGATATTATTCTGAAAACAACTCAACAGTAGTGAATGACACATGGGGAAGAGTTTTGCAAGTAGCCCTCCAGAAGCTGTTAAATCAGACTGAAGCCACTTCTAAGTATATGAACTTTATTAAGAAGCAAGGGTTGCACACAGAATAAGGAATTGGGAGAAAGTAGATTGAAATTGGAAGTAATGAAAGGCACACAGGAATTCAAAAGAAAGTACAAAAAGCATTTACTAACTGACTAGCACTGAGCTTTACCTTAGTCTATCAGTAGGCAGGTCCTTGCCTGAGAGGGCATTAATCTCTATAGCTTCTCCCAGTGGAATATCCATTTGCAAATTAAAAAGGGTGAACACTGGCCAGGCCATTGTCCTCTAGCTTTAAAGCCATGAGGGAGGGGGTGAGCTGGGCCTCGGGGACTGTGGGTCTCACACCTGTCTGTTGTTCAGAGAGTATTCTAATTTCCTCCCCTCTGGGTGGTGAGATGCAAAGTGGCCCTATCTCCTGTGTCAGATAAGATTTGATGCCCATTAACCCTTGATGCCCTTTGTCAAGGCCAATCAGGCCAGTGGCTTGAGCCGGCCCTGCATCATAAACAGCATCATCTTGCAGCTATTGATGAGTGATCAGGGAAAGATATGTTTGGAAATAGGCATTCCTCGTTTCAGAATTTCACCTAAACTGACCTACCAGGCTACCTTGGAACATGGAATTGCAGACTGGACAGACACAATCTAGCAAATCTGAACGTGTGGGATTCTAATGCTTTATCTGGTTTTGATTGGGATTTTATTTATATTGTAGTCTTCAATATACTTGAAGCAGTTGTCTTTAAACAGTTGTCATAAATATTTGTGTTTATATTCTAACACAAATACAAAGATTAAGATTTTTAAATCTCTCCAACACTTGCCATCTTACTGAACATGTGCCCAAAATGTGTCCAATTGGCCTTGTGTTTCTCTTGATCCAAGACAAGTCTAATAATGCTTATTGCAATATACCAGATATGGTCATTGTTTACAACAGTACTTATGTTTCATTGCTCCTAGAGCAAATTATGTAAATTACACATTACTGTTGATGATACTTCATTCCTGAATAATATTTAAAGATATTACTACATCATGACTGGGATCCAAATTTGTCTGAGTCTGATGACTGGGAATTAAGACTGCCTACATGAACAGTTAATGTAAATTGCATTAACATACACTGCACTAGCTCTTAAGGGGCTCTAGAAAAGAACGGAAAGCTTACCTTTTTGACTTCTTTACTTGATCTGAATGCCTGTGGAATAAAGGAGTCACTTTCAATTGCTTCAATTTCTTTTACTCGTTTCACTTGTTCTACGAGGCTGGTTTGGTCTGTGGAAGAGAGTATAATGTCAGTATGGTTTAGCATAAGCTTAAGATCAATGCTCTGCAATATTCTTCTAAAGTATTTCTGTTACGCCGGAAATAGAAACCTCTGAGGTAAGCTATGGCTCTGCCAAGGAAGCCATTCTTGCTTTGTTAGAGAATAAGCATGGAAAGGCTAAAACAACTCATTTGGACAATGAAACTGAAATGTTCATCATTTACTCTAGTTACAGGACAACACAGATGACCAAGCATTCTTTAATAATGAGTCAGATTCTTATTGCAATGAGTTCAGAGGATCCTTCACAAAGGATGGACGAACAGTCCAGTAAAATGCCTGAAAGCAGTAAGAGAGACTTGATATTCTGTCGCCCAACTCAGAAAATAAGCACGTACACCACTGAGCTCCTTGGAGGAAGAGTAGGATATAAATGTAAAATAAATAAATAAAATAATCTCACCCATCTATCAACCTGGCAATGAGTCTGATCCTTTCAGGGAGGCTCACTTACCACACTGAGAATCACTGCTATACAGTGATGGCTCTGTGATGCTACACAGAGACCACTGTATCCCTAAGGCAACTTTTTGAAAGTATCCATATTATAATCATGTACAGGTGGACCTCGATATTCACAGAGGTTCTGTTCTGGACTGCAGTCGCGGATATGGAAACCATAAATATCTAGTTATTAAGGTCAATGTGATTGAGAGAGTTAGGTTCTTGATCTGCCAAAAACTGACCAAATTTCACGAAGGGGGGGGGGACTTCTTACCTTGCTCTGCTGCTCCTCCTGAGTCATGTTGTGGCCCCAAATCAGCCAAAAATCGGCATGTTTTCCCCTCTCTATTTTTAAAATAAAGATGGAAGCCATTTTGTGGCTCTGTTGAAATTACCTCTGTGGTTGTTTCCAGCCACCTCCAACGCACAGATACACATGGCTGGCATGTGTTTGAGCTCCCCCTCCCCACGTGTGCCGAGGTCGGGTGTCTTTTTCCTGACCGTGGATACCAAATTCACCGATAATGAGGTCCACCTCCATACCATTTTAATATTCTGATGGTGCTTTCACGCAACATTTTAAAAAGTTCTTTAGTCTTTTAATAATTGAAAAGATTGTGCTAGAGTTATGAAAAAAATATTTTACAAACCAACACTCATTTCCTTTGAGTTTCATTTTAATAAACATGAATGTTGCATTTTTCACTTCCATTAGAAAGGAAATTAATACGACCAGGCAAATATATATTGGTAACAAAAAGATGCAGGGAGAATACAAGTTCCTTGATGCACAACTGAGAAAGAAAGCAGAATACATCCAGGGATAGAAAGTGTTGATAGCGGGACAGAAAAGTTATATACTGGCAAAGGGTCTATGGCAGTCTGAAGCTATGTGTGTGAGAGAAGCCATAATACATCATCTATACTTCTTCAGGGCACACAAGCCTAGAAGTATCCGAATCTGAGAGATTATCTAAAGAGTCAGCCCCACAGGGTGATGAGTACTTCTTTATCCAGAAGAATACTTCAGTATTTATTTCTATAAACAACTAATGCACGTAACTTTGCTTACACACAAAGGATTTGCTCATACAAAGGCAGAGAGAACAGAATTTTGAACATTGCCTAATCTGTAACTACATTTCCTTATTCAAATAGTCAGGGAAATCTGACCACCACCACCACATTTCCCCCTGCCTTTCCCTCCAACAATATGGTCTCTCCATCCCTACCAATTTTATCCTCACAACACACTGTGAGGCAGTTTACGCTAAGCAAGAGTGACTGGCCCAAGATCATCCAGAGAGCTACACAGCTGAGCAGGGATTTGAACCTTAGTCTCCCCAATTCTAGCCTAACACTTTAATCACTACATTATACTGGATCTTCACTCTTAATGCTTGCATACTCAGTAAAGGAAATAATTTTAGCCCTGATACTGTAGACTTCCTCTTGAGCTTGTCTCCATTGGCACTGAGTATGTGCTTATGCATACTAGTAGAAACAAATGCTGCTGTTTCTACTAGTATGATAGTATGATGCTAGGAGATGGATTTATTTATTGTTAAATTTCTATATTGCCTTTCATTAAAACAATCTCAAGACAGTTCACACAAAAGTTAAAACAAGACTATAAAAATTACACAGTTAAAGTAGAATATAAAAATACAGGTCTGATTAAAAAGATTAAAAAACAAGCACAATATAACCATAAAAATATATATAAAGCAGCAACAATAGAAACAATCATATAAAAGCCTGGGTAAAAAGCCAAGATTCCACACGCCTTTTAAAAACTTTGATAGAGACTGAGAAGCAGACGGCCACTGGGAGAGCATTCCAGAGTCTGGGGGCAACAGCTGAATGAAACAAAAAGATGAAGAAAAGGCAACTTATTCAGCATGAAAGCTTGCACCAAAGTATATTGGAGAGTGGCCACAGCTAATCTGAATATTTAAAATGAAGTTTACGTGGGATCACATACAGAGCAATGTATGGGATTTCATCACATGAAATGCACAGCCCCATACAATCATCGCTTTCTCCCTATGCAGCCCCATAGAGTCCCAAAAGGCCTTTGCCAAGGGTCGAGGGAACCTCAACACCTTTTGGGAAAGCTCAGGGTTCTGCTGGGGGATGAGTTAATGAGTGCACAGATTCTGCTGGCATCACACTATATATAAGACAACGTTTTGATAAATAAATAATTGCTAAACTACAGCAGCTGAATATGTACGTTTAAGAATATGCAAATTGCCTTGCTGGATTAGACACCAAGATTTATTAGTCCAGGATTATGTTTCTAGGTTTATTAGTCTAAGATTATGTTTCTAGCCATCCCTGTTTATTTATCCACAGCATTTTCCAATAGTATCCTTAAGGTCAAATGTTACTTGCATGTGTGCCCTCCCCTCTCCCCGATTAAGCCAATGTGTGACCTGTGGAGTACACTTGCAAGTTGCTCCTGTGATGGAAACTATAATTGGATTATATAAGCATGCTTACTCAAAGCAGACACACGCACGACAAGCTACTCTAGGATTCTCAGGCATACCTGCAATTGAGGATGCTTCACACATGATGACCGTCCTACTCTAGTTACAAATATCACAACTGTAAAGGATCTGTATAATATCTGTATACACCATATGTGCATGTTACATATGACAAACACACACAGCCAGTGTGGACGATACCATCCCAGCCAACACAATAAGGAAAGGCACTCGATGAGAGCATGCCCATTGTGATGTTCTTTGTGGACATCCCAATGCCAGGTCAGAATGTCTCCTTACCACATGGCAGTGGGGCGGGGCGGGGTGTGTGTGCCTGCTCATCCCTCTATATGTGGTACAAATGCTTGATATGCAAGTATCAATTGCCAGGAGGACATTTAGTACACTCTTGGTGCGTCCCCTTCCTAATTGCATGAGTAGGGACAGTATCATCTGAACTGGCCCATAGTGTCTACTTTGCAGTATTACCAATTCAGTGGAAAGCCATGGATAGATATGGACATAATAAATACCCTTCCATGTGTATGGGCACAAATACCCTACTGTGAATGACAGTCTCAGTGTGGGGATCTGCCCCCAGGAGAAACAAAATCGCAGAACGTGTACCAGAATTACTTCAGTGACATTAACTGGATAAAAATGGACTGGAAGGAAGCTGTATCCATTAGTGTACGATATTGTTGACAAACACATTATTGGTAGACAAAATGACTTCCATATAGTGTTTGTCAGATGTCAGTAGAAAGGATATATATTTCATAGTAAAATCAAAAATAATGGAGTCAGAAAGCTAAGAGGGTACAGACAAAAAAAATCAATACTAACTCATTGTACAGCAAGTCCTTTCACTCTGGTCAGACTGGAAATACAGAACTATTTGTATTAGTGACTGTTGATGCCATTTTTCATACATAAATCATCCCCTTCTATGAGAATTACAATTAAGCTTGCTCCTAGTAGCTTTGTTCCTTTTATCTTATTACCAAAGCTGGTGGGGAAAATAGGAGAAATATGTATGCAGAGAAAAATTATTAATACAGTTCTGCGGGAGGTTTGGCAAGACCTTCATGTGATAAGCTTCAATTTCAATCTGTCTGCTCAAATCACATGGGTTTCATCTGTAAGTCAACACAATAATACTGCAGTAGTGATCTACCAAAAACAGCAGGTGGCACTGCATTACCAGTTAAACCCCAACACATAAGCAAATAGGATTTCAGGGACCTTGTGTTTGGTGTCCAAAATGTCCAGAAAACAGCAGTCCAGAAAACAGCTGTCTTTCAAGACTGCAACTCCTTTTATAGTAACTTAGGAATATTTGCCTTGATGCCATTTGTTTTTGTAAGCTTTATCATCATCATTACCATTCGTGTACACGTTGTTCCTATAAATACATTTTTCACTGGCTAACGGTAATTATTAACGCTCACAACAGACAGATATGGAAGCTCAAACACAATTAGAAGAGAGGTGAGCCCTCTTCAGATATTAAAAAAAGAACGCTGTTCATGTGTACAGTATTCCAAGAGCATGCAGGCCAGCTCTGCCCTGGCACCGATGTGCTCAGAAATCTAATCCCCAATCTGAACAAGTTCACAGTGTCTGTAGAAACAAATGATCTAAGCATGAAGAGATTCCTTCCATGACTGGAAGGCTGGGGTACCCCAGAGAAACTCTGTGTTCAGTGTGGAGGTGAGGTTTCTGAATGTTTCCCCACTCACGGGGGCCTTGCTGATGTGCTCAGGACACTGTACACTGGTAGAGCATCTCCTTTTTAAATAACATCTGAAGAGTGCTGTGGTAAAGAATCAGTTTTGTTTTTAAAAAGTCCTTTGTGATAATGATATAAAAATCAGAGGACTCAATGTTTGGTGAACCACACTATATAGGTAAAATGCTATAAACAAAAATGGTATGACAAGTTATATTTACCAGATAATATTCTAAAAGCTCAGCTTATTCCGATCATAGGTTTACTAAAGGAAACATGGCAATTTAAACACCACCACCACTATCTCTATACACCAAAACAATTTCAACATACTGAGAATGTGTGTGGACTGGAATTTTCTCTTTGTCTTGATTTAGACTACACAGCTGAAATGGGAAGATGAAAAATCCACGCACAGAAATGAAAAGTGGAACAGAGGATGGCATATAGTCTACTCATTGTTTTGACATCCCCATTCCTCTTCACTACTTCACATTATCTTCTTTCCTAACCAATAGCCTCTTTCTGCTGCACAGCTCCTGCAGCCAACATTTGACCCTAGCCTCAAAATCCATCCACCTCTTACTTCCTGTTTTCAGTAGACCAATTTTCTTATCTTCTTCCTCAAGTCTGTTGCCTGTCCAGGACTGTGACTTGAAATAAATATAGGAAAGGAGAAAAGGCACATATCTATTGCATGCAAGCATCTCAGAAGCCACCCATTCTAGAACCAGAAATTCTAGACTGGCTATGTACATGGCTGCCCCCAGGGGCATAGCTAGGGGAGAGGGGGCCTGTGTTCATCCCTCTCTCTGGCGGCCCCCCCAGAGTGAGGGAGATCATGAAGGAAATAGGGAGGGATGGAGCTGGAGGGCCCTCAGGAGCTAGGGGCCAGTGAACCTTTTCGCTCAATTATAGCTATGCCCCTGGCTGCCCCAGCTGTTGAGCCACCAAGGCTGCAATCTGAATCTTTTGGGGCAATAAGAGTATCCAGTTTCTAGTCTGGTTCCACAAACCCAGACTGGCCAATGAGCCCTCCTAAACAGAATGGCCTATACAAGCCTTCTGTTTGGGCTAGGACCTTTGCTTGGGCAACATTCGTCTCCTGGCTCTGGTTTCTGAGTCCTGGTTCCCCCTGGCCATTGTTCATAGTTTAGCCCTGACAGACATGAGCACATGCATACAAATACAGATACTTACATGGAGCGGGGGAGGGTTCTTTTCACTATTCCACTTCCTTTTTTTGACTGTCAAGGTATTGTTTATTTATTTATTTAACATATTTTTATACCGCCCAACACACAAGTTCTCTGGGCGGTTTACAAGAGAATAAAAACAACCAATAAAAAGATTAAAACATTTCAACAATTAAAATTTACAAGTTAAAACTATTAAAACACAATTAAAACACAATTAAAACAGTATCTAATTAAAAGCCTGGGTGAACAAAAGCGTCTTGACTGCCCTTTTAAAAGTTGTAAGAGATGGGGAGGCTTTTGTTTCAGCAGGAAGTGTGCTCCAAAGCATCAGAGCAGCAATAGAGAAGTAGTGTTTTGTACTGAGTGCTTTATCATCCATGTGCTGGCTATGCGGAATATTTGCAATTGAAATACAGATACAATGGAAAATTAAGCAACCTGTCTCTCTAGAAACAAATAACCAGGTCACAAGGCACCTTATATAAGACACATGCATTGGGAGGGAGAGTGTCTCTGTTTTTCAGTACTTTTGGGTTTTGCAACCAAAATCCCCCCCTCCCCCAATGGCACAATGTTTTCAGCAATTGCAGTTTTTAGCACATTTGTCAGATCTATGTCAAATCTTTATGTGGGTTAATTGACAAGCTCTTTCAACATTCAGCTAAACTAACACTTATTTTTCCACTGAAATTGATGGAATCACCTGTATTTGGCTGGGAACTGCACAGAGTCACAGAATGATAGAGGGGCAAATTGAAAGACAAGGAGTGTGTAAGGATAAGTGGGGTGAGGGACAATTGCTGGTGTCGTGTGCAGTGGCTACAAAGCTGACTTTCCTGCTTAAAATCTAATCTCTGCCATGAACTCACAATGTGGCCTTAGGCAAGCCACTCTCTCCAAACTTCAGTTCCTCAGCTGCAATATGGGGATAATATTTATTTATCTTAGGACTTTTGTAAGAGACTATATGTGAACCACTTTGCACACTCAAAAAGCACTATATAAATGTTAAGCATTATTAGATGTCACAAGTTGTGGAATATTAGCATGAGCAAAAGAAGCCCAGTGTCTTACTCTCCAGATTCTTACCTCCTGCCACCTAACATTTGTGGAGACAAGGAGGAGGGCATTTTCAGGGCTAACTCTGGTTCTATAGAACTCTCTCCTTATAGAAATCCATCAACATAAATCCCTAACCCCTGCTAACTGGGCAAAGAGGCACCTTTTAACATGGCGATTCTCTTTATTTAGCAGGGGGAGAGTAACTGGCCCTATCCAACCCCAGCACTATATCTCCAGTAACTGTTGCTGGTGTCTATCTTGTGTTTCTTTTTAGATTGTGAGCCCTTTCGGGACAGGGATCCATCTTATTTATTTATTATTTCTCTGTGTAAATTACCCTGAGCCATTTTTGGAAGAGCGGTATAGAAATCGAATAAACAAACCACCAAATAATAAATCATTCTTTGAATCTTAGGTCAGCAGCTAATTTTAACAGACAGGAGGCGACACTCCCAAGAGGCTGGGTGAAGTGACAAGTTCAGGCAGCAAATTTGCCAAGGGAGGTGCAAGTGTGGAGCTCTGAGCCCACCATGGTGCCACTTCACCCATCTGCTGCTACCGCCGTCACCTCTTCTCTGCTGTCACCCCTATTCTCTTCCTCTGTACCCCATCCCGGCCTCAATTCTGCCTTACTGGCACATACCAGGGTCAGAGGCTGCCACTGCAAACACCCCTCTTCCCCTGTGCCAGACTTACTTTCTGGGATGCATGCTCTGTCCTCAGGCTGCTGCCACTGCTTGCTGTATCAGGCAGCAGCATGCACACAGCTTTGCTGGATCCTGTCTCTTGCTGCCGCCACTGCTATGACCAGCTTGTTCTCTCTCCCCTCCAGCACCAAGTTTGTCCTCTTTTATCTCCTGGAGACCTGCAGTATGCATTCAGCTTCATTAGCCTGTGTCACCTCTGTCTCTTGATGCTACCACTGTGCCAGTAGCAGTGACTAACTCCCCCCCCCCACCGGTCTCTCCCCTCCAGCTTCTCTGTCTGACTCCATAAAGCAAAGCAGACAGGTTAGGTGCTGGAGGAAAGAGACAGTGGGAGAGAGTGAGTTAACTGCAGTAGCAGCATGAGACAGGCATCAGCAAAGCTGGGTGCACACTGTTGCCTGATATAACAGTGGCACTGGCCTGAGGACAGAGCTTGTGTCCAAGAAGGTGAGGCCAGTAAGGGAGAAGTGGGGTGGTGTCAGCACCAACCTTTGGCTTGGGCCAGGATGTTAATACTTGCCCCAAGTGACAACAGGCAGTCTCAACTATATTCTCAACTAAGCAAAGTCAGAAGGGCCAGCAAAACTGGCTCCATCCACTGACTTACTTCCGTACAAGCCAAGACATATACAAATAGCTTTTTAAATGCTTCCCTTTTCACTTCCTGTTCATATTATTTCTTTATTTTTCCCCAGAACTCTTCCTTTTGCCTACAGTGGACCACACATATCTAAGTCAAATGACAACTTACATCTGAATTACAGTCGTCCTACACCAACCATGAGGGTTCCGTTCCTGGAAACCCTTGTGGCTGGCAAATTTGCGGTAGATGAGCCAATTGTTTCAATGGCAAACAGGGGGTATGGGGAATTGCAGCTGTGAGGCGACTGAAAACAAGGTAAAAAAATTGAAATAATTCCCCCTCACTCCCGGAAATGACCCCCAGACAACCCAAAATCACCCCCAGACCCCTGAAAGTGATGAAACTCCCAATTTTTTTAAAAAAATTGCCAAGCCGTGGATACTCAGGTTACGATTGGCGGGGGTGGTCACAATTACCCAGTCACAGATATTCAAATCTATGATTGGGAAAACCGAAATAGGCGAGGAACGACTGTACTGCAGGGAGATCATTATTGTATTTCCTTGCAATTGAGGAAATGTATCTTTCTTTTAACTAAGCTATTAAGGTGTATTTTACAGTGTTAACTCAGTGTTTTCCAGATACTGAAGTTGCATGTAAATAAAAAGATATGCAATTAAAAGGAAACCTTCAAAATCAGAGAATAAATGGCAGGAAACATCAATAATGTCCTGAAGGTGGTGACTGTTTGCTGGGGTTTTTTTGGCTGGAGGGGTGGGGGGAGGGAGAGAGAGAGAGACTGTAGAAAGTTTCATCCACAGCACATAAACAGGGCAGACTGCAGACTCTGCTCTTGCTGCTAGCTGTCCATTTTAATTCTTGAATTCTTACTGACTCTAATTAAAATTCCATAGATGGAAGAGCTGTAGGTTTCTCAGGAACTTGCCAGTGAATGTTGTCTGCCAGCCATCTCCAAACACCCCATAACCACACACAACCAGCCTGTCAGGAGACCTAATGCAGACATTGTGGGGCATACCACATTTGTCACTGTGGCTAATATCAGAGATACTCAGCTCTTTTTTCTCAGCACACAAAAGCATGATATGTAATTCAATGCTCAATTTACCCTTGTCTCGTAGGAGATTTTTCCCCGCTAATTGATAGAAATTAAGCCATTAATCAAGCCACTAGCCATCATTCAAACCAGAGAAGATGAATACAAACTTTCATCATAACCACCTTCCCCATTTTAGTGTTCATTAGCATTAATTTTTAATGCAATTATGCTATTCTTTTACACTGAGCTCATAAATTACTGCTCTTTTGTTGCTGGCTGGCCTTGTAAAATCCAAGGTAATGCTTTGTGCTCTGATCTTAAAGGCAATTACTAGCTTCTTCTATCTTTTATATCTCTGTAGTCCAAAAAACTTTATATAGCATGTCACCTGGTTGGTATGTCTCTATATGTGGCACTTATATTATCTGTGACATATTATTGCTATATAATATACATACATACACACATAAGGACACACAAAATATATAGAGATATAATGAGAATAAACAGAAAAAATTAATTAAAGGTTCACATTATAACCACATATAAAGAAATCAGTGAACTATTCTATGCAGATAGGAACACACTTGATTATCAGTGGCTCTCATTAAGTTCTCTAGCAAAAGAAAAATGGGTTGCAATCAGTAAGAGAGTCAGAAAATGAGCAAAAATTAATCTCCACAAGAAAATGGAGTGACTAAAGGCAGGTGACATGCTTAGCTGCCACTCTAAGTGCACCCCTGAATTTACACCCTTATTTTCTCCCATTTAAACGAATGGCTGCCATTTACTCCTATAGTAAAATGTAAAGTGTGTATTTAGTTGGAAGGTGGGCAAAATCAGCCCATCCTAAGCACCAAACTGCTTGGTATGCAATGAAAGAACCACACATGTGCCTCCTCACTGGCACAATCCCTGCAATAAACGGGCTCTCTTCTCCCACTCAAAATGTCAAATGGGCATTATAAAAAATGGACATTTTGCTAATCTTATATAAAAGTGTTTATTAAATAAACATATGAATGTGTGTGAAGAGCAAACAAGGAACTTTAACGGATATAAAAACCTGAAAGCACAAGAAGTTGCTTTGGAATCTTTTCAGTTCATCAAAACTTCGTAAGTGTCATCACGAACCTGTGCCAGATATTACTCTGATCTGCACATATTAACAGTTCCACAAGACAATGTGGCAACAGGTGGCACAGATCCATGCTTTTATTTTAATCCATAAAACGATGCATCATGAGGAACCAGATAAAAGTATGATTTAATTCCAGATGCATCTTAAGTACTATTTTAAGGGCTAGCCAAGGTAGCCTGAAGAAAAGTATAGATACACTTTATTCAAAATGAAACAAAAATCCAATCCATTTCTGGTCCCTAATGACCCTTCACCAGGAAAATCTATAGCAAGCAGATAAGCAAATAATCAATTGCACTATCAATGTATAGTTTATTAACGTCAAATATATCACAGATAATTATGATCGAAGCAAAAACTATTCACTCTCATTATTATTATTTTTTAAAGTAATGGGTGGGAACTTGGTGCCATTACTTCCGTTGGCTCAATGAATTCCTTGATCTTCCTGCACTATTGTGGATTTACAGGCATTTTCCATTACAGCAGAGAGAGCAGGTACTTGTTTTATAGATCAGTTCATTTGGACTTTGAGCCTCTTTGGGCACACAGTGGGAGCCCTCGTGCAATTCCCCCATTCCTCTAGCACGCACACTGTTGGGCAAGAGCTCTAATACTTCTGAGTACTCCTTAGAATGTCAGCTGGTAACTTATTTGTTAGGTTCTTTACAGTTTTTGCTATGTACAATAACATTTTGTTCATTGGCTCTTTTTATATATTAATTTGTTTTTGAGTTCTAGAATAGATCCATTTTGAAAAAATAGAAAAGTGGAATATAAATTTATTTTCTAATTAGAGGATTCTTCATAAGGAATCCTTCATATATTGACATTTAATATATGAAGGGACTTTTAGAACAGTTAATACTTAATCAAAAGCTTGATTCATACTTCATAATTACTGTTTTTTGGTAAGATTCCCTTTCTCAAAGAAGTTACAGTTCAGAAACAACATGAATTTACATGCCCCCACCCCCAAAATGGCTACAATTCATTTCATACTGGGATACACAATAAAACGTAGAAAAGTTGATTAATTGTGTAGTTCTGTAATGTTTCAATAAAATAATATAAAAAGCAGGAAACCTCTAGAGTACTATGATTCACATAGATAGAGGCCAGTATGTCCAGGGTGGTGGTTGTATTTTGGACTTAAGATTTCTTAGATACATATGTTCATTTGGGGAGGGGTTTTTTTTTGCTGTACTTTGGTTTAACCACCGGAATGGATCACTGTGTGCTTAATCCCTATGGAACATTTCCACTCAGCTTCCAAATTCAACTTGGCTTGAATATGGGGATACCTGCTTCCAGTAGTAAATGATGGCACAGGACAGTAACAAGTTTGGTTGACCAGGATAATTTCTTCACAAATATATACCCACTCCAGTGTAAAGTATTTGATGCAGTACTACACAACATTCTGATGGAAAAATGATTGGCACTGTGCAAAAATCAATGTGTACAATGGATTACAGACCAGTTAACAAACAGACCTCAAAAATAAGCATGCAAGTGCTAAATTTTACATTCCATTGCTTGGGTACATAATTACAGTAGTCTGGAAAAAGTTATAATTGTTAATAAAGTTTTCAGATATCATAAAATGGTGTGGCCAATACTGAAAATAGAGATCTAGACTAGATAATTAACAGCACTAATATAAACAATATAAAGTTTTTAGACTTTATTACAAATGATCTTAATAAAGGATTTCTCCAAACTCTACACAGCATTCCGTGGTGTCGTAAAACAGTCCAATTCACCCATGCTGCCCTTCACAAGAAAGAATGTGAATGCCCAAATATATTGGTAGGGCCTTCAAAACCTGGCAATAGGTAAAACAGCAAAATATCATTCACTTCATATGGGGAGAGGGGAAAGTTTGGGGTCAGAAAAAGCCCGTGCAATGTAGGGAAAGATGTTAACTGGTGCAAAATGTGAGCTTTTCAAGTGGGAAATAAGAATTGGGGGATGGGGAAGAAAAGCCAGAAATTGAAGAACAATGAAATATGAGATAATGGCCTGTGACACATGCAACAGCTGCCACAGAGACAATCAGTTCAATGATCTCATAATATGAAGTCCTGTTAGACCCATCTGTAGAGAAATACATTGCTCTAACAGAACTGAGCTGCAGACTGAAGGGGCATGAAATATATATATTTTACAGAATAGTCAGTTATCCTAACCTAGTATACTTGAACAGGAAACAATTTTAAATTATAGAATGTAATTACATACACACAAACACAGATCTAATAATTACACATATACACTTCACCAAAAGATACCCAATTAACTATTTACATAATTTGTGAATGATATTCATCAGGATCCAAACTTATGAGTCTGGAGAACCGAGAGGGGAAAGTATTCCAGAGGAAGGCAGAAGCCACTGAGAAGGCCTCTCTGCATGCTTTTATTGGTTATATTTGACCATCAGAGGGTGCCACAAAAACAACAGTGTCATCTGACTGCAAAGATAGTAATTAGGGTGTTAGAAGGATGGTAGTTTTTAGGTCATATAGGGCCAATACTTCTGCTGGACTAATCAAAAACAGTCAAAAACTGTTTAATGCTAAAAAAAACACATGATGCTAAAAGCATAATTAGTCCATTTTGTTTTTGTTTTTGTTTTTTTAAATTTAAATAGTAGCTGGGGATGGTAAGTCAATAGAACCTTCTATCTTGGGACTAAAAGCAACTTGGGATCAGTGGCGGGGGGAGTGAGTTTTATCAAGACGACAGCATGGAGGAAAGCAGTTAAATACTCTTTTCCCTCAAACTGCAATCCCAATGCTGAAAAGGACACCCATGGCTGTTATTTTACTGTTGAGGAAAAGCGGGGGCAGACAGACTAATTACATGGGCAACAGTCATGACTAAGTTCCACAGAAAATAATTGAACTTGTTAGTCATGACTAAATTGTCTCAAGGATTTCAATGGTGCTTGGTCATCACTAACTAGACTGGATGTTGCCCAATGTAAACATCACTTGCTTTTTAATCCTAATTTGATCTAATAGAGATAAGGAGGAAGAAATTTCATACCAGTACCCTAGAATGCTACCAGAAGTCATAACAGAAGCTCATTCAAGTGAGTGGTTTAATGTCTTAGGGTTTGCTATTAGTATATAATGTGTTTGTGAAACAGCTAAGACAGGCAAGGAACATTTTTATGATGCATACTAAACATTGTGAAAGTTTTTCATTCACAGAATTATTGCTTATTTACAGATGCCAGAATGATTCATTAGGTCAGGAAGCGTAAACTATAAAGAGATTGTAACAACTGCGGCAGAAGCAACTGTGATCCAATTTTAAAAGTGTAGCTTTTCAAAAATGTCCAGCCTCACCCCTAATGTAATTAACTCACTTAAAAGATACAAAATTTTGAATGAACCAAACTAATTTGATGTCAAAGAATATGAAAACTGAGTGACACTGATAAATTTTTGGTAAACTGCAGAATTAGAAGTAGTTTTTCTGATTACATCTGCATTCTAAAAATGCTCTTTACTGATCTCTTACAGGGGAAAAACAACAAGAATAAAAAAGATAATGATTACATTAAGTAGACAACAGAATATTTGAATAAACGCCAATACTAAAGTGTTCAGAAATGTTTAGCTATGAAAGTTCCCTGGGCAGACTTCAATACGTTTCTGTCTCTCCATCTTTGCCTAAACTACCTTACATGTTTGTTTTAAGACTAAAATATACTCTAAGCACTCGAGATAAAGGACTGAATAGAACTGTAGAAAACAAACATCTTTATTTTCATTATAACAAATCACCCGACTCCAACACTTCTGTAATTCATACTGAATTTATTAATTTAATTAGTTCAAAAGCGTCCCAAGTCCTAATTCAGCCCGTAATTGGAATTTCTTCAGATGTAAAATCCACATAATGTATAGATTTCCCTAAATATCCCGATATATCCCATGAGGAATGGTTGGAGGAGCTGGGTATGTTTAGCCTGGAAAAGAGAAGATGAAGGCATGACAACTATCTTCACATATCTGAAAGGCTGTAACACAGAAGGAGGAATGGACTTGTTCTCTGTTGTTTCTCGGGGCAGGAGTAAAACTGATGGGTTGAAATTACAAGTAAGCAGATTTTATTTGTTTGTTTATTTAACATATTTCTATACCGCCCAAACTCGCATCACTGGGCGGTTTACGATTTAAATCATTTTTAAACATTAAAATCATTTTAAACGAAACATTAGAAGTATTAAGAACTATAAATCTAATGAAAAGCCTGGGTGAACAAATATGTCTTCAGTGCCTTCTTAAAGGTTGCCAGAGATGGAGCAGCTCTTATTTCAACACGGAGCGCATTCCCAGGGGCAGCAACTGAGTAGGCTTGTTTCCGAGTTGCCACAAGATGAGCCTGTGGCAACTGTAGACAAACCATTCTAGATGATTTCAATGGGTGATGGGTTCATGACGAAGAAGATGTTATCTTAAATACACAGGGCCTAAGCTGTTTAGGGCTTTATAGGTAATAACCAGCACCTTGTATTTTGTCCAGAAACCTATCATCAGCCAGTGTAACTCTTCCAACATAGGATTAATATGGTCTCTCCAAGATGACCCAGAGACCAACCTGGCTGCCGCATTCTGCAACAACTGCAATTTCCGGTCTGCGTACAAAGGCAGCCCCACATAGAGTGCATTGCAGTAGTCCACCCTGGAGATGACCAGCATATGTATCACCATTCTGAAGTCATTCTTCTCAAGTAATGGATGCAGCTGGTGTATCAGCCGAAGCTGATAGAAGGTGCCTCAACCTGGGACATCAGGGAGAATTTCAGATCCAGAAGCACCCCCAGATTACATGCCTGTTCCTTCTTGGGGAGCGTGACCCCATCCAGAACTGGCAGATTAAAAAACCCAGTCTGAAATGGGTCTAGATGACCAGTTTCCTATACGACCGCCTGGAGCTGGGAAGCCACCACCCACTCAATCACCTTACCCAGCCATGGAAGGTTGGAGACAGGCCAGTAGTTGCTTAACTGAGGGATTCAAGGCAGATTTCTTTAGAAGTGGTCTAATGATTGCTTCCATGAGACAAGAAGCATTTATAATCTCTACCAGGCCCTCTACAACAGTCTCCCTGCCAGACAGTATAAGCCATGTCGGGCAAGGATCAAGAGGGCAGGTGGTAGGCCGCACCATTCCAAGCAACTTGTCTACATCCTCGTGAGTCCCAAACTGAAACTGATCCAGGGTCACCACATAAGAGGGGCTACTGGACACCTTGGCATCAGACACTGTGACAACTGTGGAGTTTGAATCGAAGTCTGCCCAAATATGAGCGATTGTATCCATTAAAAACTCATTAAAAATGTCGCAGTGAGTAATTGTTGGTTCCAAGTACTGATTCAAGTGGGAAGGAGCATGCACTAGCCCCCTCACAATCCAGAACAACTCCGCTGAACATGAACTTGGGGATGCAATACGGGCAGAAAAGAATTGCTTCTTTGCTGCACTCATCGCCTGAGCATAGATATTCAAATGCACTCTATGTAATGATCTGTTGGATTCGAGTTGAGTCTTTCTCCACTTGCGCTCTAGTGGTCTAACCTCACTGCTTTAGCCTCTGTAGTTCTTCCGTATACCTAGGGGCCAGTTTTGAAGCAGATCGGAGAGGACACTTAGGAGTGATTGTGTCCACTGAGTTGTCCACTGAGTTGTGTATTCCAATTCTCCACCAGGGCATCAACAGGGTCACCGGCAGAGCCAACACTAAATCCCTCCAAGGCTTCTCAGAATCCTATTGGATCCAATAATCTTCTTGGGCGGACCATCCTAATGGACCATTTGTCCCTGTGGAGATGGGATGTGATCGTGAGTCCAAGCTTAACCAGATGATGGTTCATCCACCCAGCTGGGAAAATCACAGGAGTTCCTACCCACAGAATACCACCCTGTTCAGAGTGAAAGACCAGATCAAATGTGTGACCAGCAACATAAGTTGTCATGGCTGCTATGAACTCCTGAGTCACCCTGGACAAATTGGTTTCAAAGTGAACATTGGTCCACCACCACTACAAACCTGGGAGACTCCAATGCCAAGCCCGAGACCAAGTCTGTCAGCTCAGTTAGGGACTCTGTTGGGCAGCAGGGCGACTGGTACACCAACAGAAGTCCCAGTCTATCCCTGGCCCCCCAACTTAAGTACACATGTTCCTGTACAGTAGTGGGGTAGATGTGTTTGTCCCGTGGTTTTTAGGTTGTTTGGGGTTGTGGTATGGTTTGGGGTATGTGCGCGTGCATGTGTGGGGTGCATACTCTCCACTCTATGAAAGCACATTCTAATTAGGTATGGATGGCAGTGCGGGAAAGCATGTGCAAAAGTTGAATGTATGGCACTGGGGGGCTGGGGATGCACACTGCAAAACTACACTTCATAACATGGGGCACCACAGGCTGTGTACTGAATGGACAGTGCTGGCGGTACATGGTAAGTGGAGAGTTTGCTTTTAATTAACCAGGAGGTGTGTCGATCCATGGATCCTCAGGCTCAGAAAACTGAGGGTGCGGAGGAAGTAAAGTTTAGTTATCTAGCAACCACTGAGAGGAGAATAGCAAGGGAGCTTCCCCTGACCATCCACCCCAACACTGCCCACATCCAGTCAAATGCCTAAGGATTCAAAGAATAAAGCACCCTCGCCTCGATGAGTGCCCCCACAAACCTGCCACATATGGATGTGCTCCTATGAAGTCCTGCCTATCAAAAAATTAGCATGTGATTCAATGCTCTACTGCAGATTTATAGCAAAGACATAGCTGGGAGTACAAAGAGAAAGGGGTTAAACTGTCACCAGCCTGGCAAAGCCAGCCAGCAAAACCGGAATGAGCTGAACGTGACCGAAATACCACCTTGGGGATTGTGGCCAATAGTGGCCGCCTGGATGAGATGCTGACATCCTGCCTTCAGTCTGGCAATACGAGCAGTGCGTGGCTAATTGGGTTTACGGCCTTGGAGTAGAGAGGGGGCACCCTGCCCTGAAACTGGAAACTGCTGAACTGCGGGTGGACGAATGTCTGTGATGCAATTAATTGTTTGAAATATTAACCATGGGTTTGTTAAACTCCAGTTTTGTGTTACATGCAAATGCGGCCATTCTGTAATCTGTTTCTGTTATAAAAAAGGTTTGAAGTTAGTTCAGCATTGTCATGTATGGAAAATGTTTATATTTTCAAGTATTTCATTTTCAAATTTTCCTGCAAATTTTCAAAGTATGTAGAACAAATTCTTTCATGTTCCTCATCTGCATAAAACCACATGTTCCCTTGCAGCAAGTTCTAGCATATTATCCAGCCATTCATCTAGTGGAGGTGTAGCTGTGGTCTCTCAGGCCTGCAGTATAAGTCTCTAGGTTACAGAAAGTGCTCAGTGAGGTTCCCACTGAACTTATTTGTCAAGGGACCAACACAGGTGGTTCATAGCAAAACCAAAAAACCAAAAACAAAACACACTCCAACACCCTGCAGTAATAGTTGAAATTTGTAGATACTTCAGCCAGAAACCATTTTTTTCACTTCTTACCAGAATGAGGGTATTACTGATCAGTTCCAGAATATAAGTACTGGATTTTATTTAGGAGGCTTGCATCTCCAGCACCAGTTGTGATGTTAGTCCGGCATATTCTTAGGAGCATTTAAACAAATTGACAGACAGATATGATGCAGTTTCAGATTGAGAGATGTCATGACATTAGATCTGAGGACATATTTTCATCACTGAAGCTGAAATGCCCATGTCAATTCCATGTTCTAACTTAGGTGTATCTATTTCAAGCTGGGTTTTAGTATGTCCTACAATTGTTTGAAGAGACCAGAAATATATACCTGCCTGTGCACTGAGATCTTTTCAGAGGTCCTTCTCCAGGTATCCCTGCCTTCTGAAGCTAGGCAGGTGGCAACTGGGGGAGGGGGGAGATTTTTGGCCAAATTGTTGCATAGTAATTCCAGGAGGTTTATCTGAAGCTGCTCTCATAGCCAGGCAAAGACCTTTTCATTTTTCCAGGCCTTTTTAATCAGCAGTCAATTCGGCCTTCTAATGCTGCTCTTTTATTCTGTTGCTACAGCCATTTTATTGTTCTACTTTATTGATGGTTTTACATTCTTGTTTTAATATGCTGTAATTGCTGATTTGGATTCACCTTAAGTGGAGCAGCAGGGAAATGCTTGACTAACAAGCAGAAGGTTGCCGGTTCAAATCCCCGCGGGCTTGTTTCCCAGACTATGGGAAACACCTATATCGGGCAGCAGTGATATAGGAAGATGCTGAAAGCAATCATCTCATACTGCGCAGGAGGCGGCAATGGTAAACTACTCTTGTATTCTACCAAAGAAAACCACAGGGCTCTGTGGACGCCAGGAGTCGAAACTGACTTGACAACACACTTCACTTTACTTTAATTGTTGATTTGGGGACACTCTGTACTGAAGGACCGGATAAAATACAAACATTAACATCTCCGCAAGGTTCTGGAATTTTGAAAGACATGTATTACAGGTGGTGCAGATCCATATATAGATCCCATATGTAGACCTGAATTTTTCATACTTCTTATCACACAGAAAGGAGGATTAAAACAATCCATTATTTTGCCTACTAAAGCAAGGATATATTGTCTTGGTAGAAATAATTTTGTTGTTCAGGACATGCATAGCCTGCACACTGGGTCCCTGGAAATGGAAGGAATGACTGAAGGAGCAAAGGTACCACCAAGACCGGGAGGATGCCAGCATGGTTAACAGGTAAAGTCAAGGAAGCTATAAAGGGTAAGATGACTTCTTTCAGAAATTGGAAGGCCTGCCCAAATGAAGAGAACAAAAAGGAACTCAAACTCTGGCAAAAGAAATGCAAGTTGACAATAAGGGAGGCAAAAAGAGAGTTTGAGGAACATTTACCTAAAAGCATCAAGGAAAATAACAAACATTTCTTTAAATATGTCAGAAGCAGGAAACCTGCCAGGGAAGTGGTTGGACCGTTAGACAATGAGGCAGTGCAAGAGATTATTAAGGAGGATATGGAGGTTGCCGAGAAACGAAACAAGTTCTTTGTATTTGTCTTTAAGGCACAGGATACTGAGTGTATACGTGTTCCTGAACCAGGCTTCTCAGGGACAGAGGCTAAAGAACTGAGTTGGACAGAGGTGACAAGAGATGACTTTTTAAACAGTCTGGAAAAATTAAAAACTAGCAAATCACCAGGACTGGATGGAATCCATCCAAGGGTCCTTAAAGAATTCAAATGTGAAATTGCTGACCTCCTTGCAAAAATATATAACTTATCCCTACAATCAAGTTCTGTACTGGAGGACTGGAAAGTAGCCAAACTAACATTGATTTTCATAAAGGGATCCAGGGGTGATCTGGGAAATTACAGGCTGGTTAGCTTAATGTCTGTTCCGGGCAAATTAACGGAAATCATTCTCAAGGATAAAATTGTATAGCACATAGAACAGGCCCTGCTAGAGAGAACAAGCATGGCTTCTGCAAAGGTCTATTTTGCCTCATCAACCTTTTGGAGTTCTTTGAGTGTATTAACAGGTGTGTGGATAAAGGTGATCCAGTTGACACAGTATACCCTGGACTTCCAAAAAGCTTCTGACAAAGTTCCTCATCAAAGACTCTTGAGAAAACTTAGCAGTCATGGGATAAGGGGACAAGTACATATGTGGATTGGTAACTGGTTGAAGTACAGGAAACAGGGCAGGTATAAATGGACAGTTTTCACAATGGAGGAAAGAAAGAAGTGGGATTCTTCAGGGATCTGTACTGGGACTAGTGGTTTTCAATTTATTCATAAATTATCTAGAAGTTGGGGTAAGCAGCGAGGAGGCCAAATTTGCAGATGACACCAAACTATTTACGGTTGTGAAATCCAAAACATATTCTGAGGAGCTCCAAAAGGATCTCTCCAAACCGGGGGAGTGGGCAACAAAATGGCAAATGCAGTTTAATGTGGGTAAGTGTAAAATGACACAAATTGGGGCAAAAAAACCCCCCAACTTCACATATACACTGAAGGGATCTGAGCTGTTAACCAGGAGAGGGACCTTGGGATCGTGGTGGACAGCTCGTTGAAAGTGTTGACTCAATGTGCGGCAGCTATAGAAAAGGCCAATTCCATGCTAGGGATCATTAGGAAGAAGATTGAAAATAAAACTTCTAATATCATAATGCCCGGTGTGGCCACACTTGGAGTACTGCATAAAATTCTGATCACCATTTCTAAAGCAAGACATTGCAGAAGTGGAAAAGGTGCAGAAGAGGGCAACCAAGATGATCAGGGGCCTAGAGTACCAGAAGGCAAAACTACATCTGGGGCTCTTTAGTTTAGAAAAAAAGATGACTACGGGGAGACATGAGAGAGGTTTATAAAATCATGTATGGTGTGGAGAAAGTTGAGAGAGAGAGAAATTTCTCCCTCTCGCATAGCATTAGAACCAGGGGTCATCCCATGAAATTGATTGTCAGGAAATTTAGGACCAACAAACGGAAGTACCTTTTCACACAACACATAATCAACTTGTGGAATTCTCTGCCACAGGATGTGGTGCCAGCCAAAAACCTGGATGGCTTTATGAGGGGTTTGGGTAACTTCATGGAGGAGAGAACTATCAACGGCTATGAGGGTGATAGGCCAGCCTCAGAGGCAGGATGCCTCTGAATACCAGTTACAGGGAAGTAACAGCAGGAGAGAGGGGATGCCCTCAGCTCCTGCCTGTGGGCTTCCCAGTGGCATCTGGTGGGCCACTGTGTGAAGCAGGATGCTGGACTACATGGGCCTTGGGTGTGATCCAGCAGGGCTGTTCTTATGTTCTTATTGAAAGGCATATGGACTTTACATTCCAAGTAGTATCTGACATGCTGCCATGTATGGCTGAAGGCCAGCCATGGACAAAGAGAGCGGACGGTGCCCACTGGGGGAGATTGTGTACCAGGTTGTGTTTGTTGTTGGAAAGATGGCGTTTGCTGTGACTGTTCATGGTAAAAGGGTCACATGTGGCTCCACAGCAGCTGACACACCATCAGTCACTAACCTTTGGAAGTGTGACAGTATTCTGCCAACTGCTATCTGTGCTTGTGATGGAGCCCTCATACTACCTTGTTCACCATGAACAATTGGCAATCTGGACTAAGGGAACAATCTGCTTTACTCCGTAGACAATGCATTTGCACAGGACTAGCCTTTTAATATTAGGAACATTATTTCCCTACCAGGCTGGAGGGAAGAGTGACAGGCCTTATTTTATTCTTCTGTTTTAAAATGCTGCAGGGTTTTGCACTCACATAATGTATTGGTGTTTTTATAGGAAACTGTTTCTGGCAGTGATCAGGTAATAGTTTTTGACCGAATTGATTATTCACTGACAGTACTCAACTCAGCCTTGCAAATGCTTCAACTGTGTAATGAGGAACTATTAAGACCATTGATTTTCTGATTTCAATTGATAGCTAACAGGCCAAAGCTACACATCAATATTTGTGTAACTAATACCCAAGAGCTAACAATTTCGACAAATGAAAACCTCAATAGACCAAAGAGTGCAAATAAATGGAAATTTAAAGCCTAACCCTCAGAAATGTAAATGAAACACTTAACAACCATGACAGATTTTAGTCTGCAGGTATCTTATGCTGGGATGAATCGAAAGAAACATAGAACATTTATCAAAAAGCCACTGGTTCATTCAATGTATAAAAATGGAGGCAAAGGGAATTCATAATATAGTTTGCTTATATTAAATGCTTTTTTTCCCCAGTTTGAGCTCAGTAGCATGGGGGAAAAAGTGAAGGTGCATTTTCCAGCTGAGCAACATCTACCTTCTTTTATAGTACTGGGAGGCAGGAAAGGGAGGGATCAAGTATGAGGAGCAAGGACAAAATGTAATGGCTTGGATCCAGTAGTGCCATGCACAAATAGAAAGGCATTTCTGTTTACCAAGGGGCCAAATTCTATAGTCACCCACCCCACCCCCCGCAGTGCCCCACACTACATTCCTCACCCTCTGGAAGAACTTGTCAAAGGGAATAGCAGGGGGCTGCAATAGGAGGAAGGAGACAATACAATCTGTTTATAGTTTCTAAGTTCCAATAAATATTGCTTATTTTGGGCAGAACCTTTCACAGAGATGTGTTGCAGAATTAATAAAAATTATCAGTTCCTGATAATTTATAAATTATTTAAAATCTTCTCCCAAGGACCATGAATTTAAATGTGACCCTAACTTGCCCAAGATATTTCTGAACTTCTGTTTATATAATTCTCTTAACTGTGGATTATCAGTTTAAGCTACTTATGCACTTTAATCATATAGGATCTTATTGCCAAAATAATCACATCGGGTTGTACTAAAAATTCCATTGAGTTACAATTATGATACAAGGAAGCCAAACATTCTCCACAGCAAGAGTGCCAGAAAGTATAAGAAACAGCATACATTATACATCTGTCTTGAAAGGACAAGAGCCATATTAAAAATGTTCATGAACTCAAATAATCAGAGGTTCCAGACTGAACCTAACGTGCAATAAAGCAGCTGTAGAACATCTGTAGACTCTTAAAGAAGGTCTTTCAGGCTGAAACCCCCTTTTAAATATATAATATGGATTTATGTTTTCATCTTGTGAGGTAGCTGTGGGTGCCTCTTGCAGTTTCTGCAAATCATCAAGGATAACAGGGTTTTAACACAAAATCTCCTTCACAGTCCATTTTCTTCAATTTTGAACTTGCAATCAAGCCAATGCTAAATTGGTAAGACCGCAGTACTTTCAAAGCCAGATGTAATTTCACAAACCGATTTATGACTTTGCTGCATTAGGTCTGTGAAGAAAATGTTGTAAATAACCCAACTTTGAAACCATATCCTTTGAAAGTGACAACAATTACTTCAGATATTCTGAAGCTTTGTATTTAAGACCAACTGCTGCTAAACCCTACTTAGTTTGTGACTATCAAAGTAAGTTAGTAGTTGGCCTTTTCAAGAATAATGATCACTAATACACATTTCTGGTAGGAAAATGGCATTTATCATAGGCTGGGAGAAAATGGAATTTATCATAGGCTTTGGTCAACAGAAGCATTAACACTGAGCTAGCAGTAATACTGTGCAATGTTACATTATGTAGTAGATAAAATGTTTTTTAAATGTAGATGCTTTTCCTAAACATCCAAATACTATTCAGTGGCTATGGCTATGATATAATCAGCATCTATGATCAATGGAAAAGTAGGTAAGAAGAAGTAAATCCAGTGGGTGCAATTCTTGTCTCATTTACATTAATACAGAACCAGACTCCTTAATTTCTATTACAATCTAGAATGCACATACTTAGGGTAGCGTGTCCCAAATCCCCACCGTTGATATAAAAATGCAGTAAAAATTGTTTTCACAAAGCAAGACAGCCTTTTGGTTAGGCTAGCTGGTTATCCTGTAATTGGAGCTGCACACAGTACACAGCCTGCTCATGACCTCTCCTGATCAATAGAGCCCAATATTAAGGACACTTCTCATTTTTATAACTGTGAAATTGAAAACAGCATTTAACTAATAGCAGAGGTTTCTTGACAAACTGCTTTCTCTCTTTCTGAACTTTAGCTTCACAATATTATGATACAATCCCATATTTGAATATATCAAAAACACAAAATCCTATAAAAATAGGAAGTTACAAAAAGAAAATCTCATTGAAAAAAAATGTTTTAAGAAGTAACAACTTTTATTATTAAAATATATATTTTAATGCCTCATAAAAAGTCAGTTTTCTATAGTGCAAAATTGCAGCTGGTGAGTCATCAAAGTTAAATCAACACTTGATGCTAATATTAAAATTTATCCCTTTAACTTATGTAATACTTCAGATCATTACATAATCTTCTGTATGTGTGTAATATCATATGATCAGACAGCAACAATAACAGGTCAGCAATTAAAGATAGTAAGCACTCACTTTCAAGAGAAAACTTTGATTTTTCACTTCTTTCTAATCTAACTTCAACCATTTAACAATCCGTGTAGTAAAACAATAGTGGCCAAGTTTTTTTTTAGCATGGCCTCGTTCAGACAACTGGAGTTAAGCATGGCCAAGGTTGTAACTCCAAATTGTGCTGCAGATGTTTACCAAACTGTGGCCTGCAAAACTCCAGTTCCAGGACGTTCCAGCAAGCTCCACTGCCCAGCTGTGGGCAAAGCGTCACCGCACTGGCAAAGTGGCTGCAATAGGCCACAATCTCAAAGGGGGGGCGTGTCCACGCTCCGCTAGCTTTCTTGGGTGGATGACAGCTTAACCCTTTCCTCACTATGCTCCTAGCTATGTTATCCTAATTAATTTTCTGCAAAGCCGTGGATCACGGGGCTAATAGTTGGCAGCCTCCTTTCATTCTCCAAGTGTCTCTTTAAATTTCATGGCACACATCGCTTTTATCAGGCAGAACAGGGAAGAGAGGAAAAGTTGTGGGGGGCAGAACTGAATCTCTGAGAGGTAGCCAGTGAAAGCTGCAGCACCTCCTCCTCCTTGATTGATGTTTGGAATAGGCACAAAACCAAGGTTATGGCAAGTCAACAGTAGGGCGTAAGCTTTGGTGGCAAAACCACAGTTGTTGGTGGCGAACCTTAGGTGTAACTGAACATTACAACTGGAGTTTGGTGAGGCAAACCGGAGGTAGCTTTTTATGCTTAACTGCAGTTTCATGTGTTCGTATGCAATGGAGTGCCAACCTCTGTCCCAATTAACTGCCGTTATACTGCATGTCTGAAACAGCTTGAAGTCTGCTACAAGTACAAAGTATATGATGGTGTTACTCAGTTTGAGAGAGAACAGCAACAATGTCTGGCAAACCATGCAACAACAGAACTTGAAAGTATTTAATCAGAACCACCCAACAGGGGGGAAAAGGAAGCAGAAACACTATGTCCCCTGCTTGTGACTTCTATCTCCATTTTAGAGATGAGGAAGTGAGACAGAAATATGTAACTTACCCAGGACCACAAAGCAAATCTAGGGCTAAAAATGCTCAGCCACACAACAAAAAAATAATGGAGGTATTAGACCTCAAATTATTCATGATATGTGTGTTTATTGGGTGCCATGGAGATTCTAATCTATATCAGTAACTAAAGGACAGAACTAGGAGAGCAGCTGTTCTGGACTGGGTAAAGTGTCTATGAAATTCCACAAATAGGTGAGGGGGAGGGGTGGAGAGGAAGGAAGATTCCAGATATAGTATTTCCATTCACAGCAACTAACTCGCCAACGGCTCTCCCTCCCCAAAACAGTGCCCCAGTGTCCATCTCCACTACATCCAGCCCCAGAAGCTGCTTCTCCTCTGCCTGCCTTACAAGATGCTGGATAGATGGATTCTGTTCCATTCTTCATTATCTTTGGTTAAAATTTGATTTTTCCTACTCATCTATAACTCACTAAAAAAAAAAAATCTTATTCAAGCAACTTTAACTTTAAAATATTTCAGAACTGAAGAGCTGAGAAGATCAAGTACATGAACAGAATTTTTTTAAAAGAGGAGGCAAGTGGAGAGGGAAAATATTACACTACAAGTAGTTCGCTAATTACTGTACAAGGGACAAATTAATCAGCAACTGTTCAAGACAGAAGATTATGAAGCGCTTGCAGGAAGGGTGAGCATTACAGAAATACTAGCAGACCCGGCACACAGCATCTGTGCCGCTAGTCTCTCCCCGCCGCTTCCCCCCTTCCCTTCCACCCCAGTCTGTTCCCCATCCTTCCCCGCCACTTCCCTCCTCCCTTCCACCCCAGTCCATTCCCCATTGACTTGTTAGATTTGTTAAGCACTGGGATATATGTTGGGGCAAGTGAAGCCTGTAGAAAAGAGATGGGCTTCATTTGAACCAAGATGGAACTAGACTGCTGGTACTTAAAATCAAAAAGGTCGCAGAGCAGCTTTTAAAATTATGCCTTGGAGACTGCCAACAGGAATTGTGTGGTATCTAGTTCGGCAAGCAAAATCCCCTAAGGTGCAAGGGTGCAAATATTTCAGATAAATCAGAAGGTGACAGAGTAGAACCAGGACTAGAGCACACGGAAATACATGACAACTGGTCAAAAATGTCAAATAAAAGTAAGGGAGATAGCACATGCCAATGCCAGGTACGAGACTCAGTATAAAGGTGTTTATATACCAATGCCAGAAGCCTCCGAGCTAAGATGAGCGAGTGGTAGTGCTTGATTGCTAATTAAAACATAAATATAGTGGGCATAATGGAAACCTGTTGGAACAGTGAGAACCAGTTGGACACGTTTATTCCTGGATACAAACTCTACAGAAAGGACAGGGAAGGGAGGATTGGGGGTGGAGTAGCATTGAATGTTTGTTTTTTAAAGGGATAGATTCCAACAAGCTAGAAAACCTAGGAGGACTGGAGTCTTCCACAGAATCATTATGGGTGACAATAAGAGGACTGAAAGATAACGTGTTACTAGGCACGTGCTATCGGCCTCCGGATCAAATAGCTGAGAGTTTCCTGGAGTTGGAGAAGCAAATCAGAGAGGTATCAAAGAGAGACAGAGTGGTAATAATGGGTGACTTCAACTACCCACACATAGATTGGGTAAATTCATATTCATGTAATGAAAGAGAGGCCAAATTTCTAGACATACAAAATGACTCTGCCTTAGAACAGTTGGTTGCGGAACCAACAAGACAGAAAGCGACCTTGGACTTGATCCTGAGTGGCACCAAGGACCTGGTGCGAGATGTCAGAATTGTAGAATCATTGGGGAACAGTGACCATAGTGTGATCCAATTCAGCTTATATGCGAGTGGAGTATTGCCAAGGAAGTCCAACACGGATACGTTGGACTTCACAAGAGGAAACTTCTCAAAAATGAGGGGATTGATAAAAAGGAAGCTGAAAGGGAATGTCAGGAGGGTCACATCACTCCAGAAATCATGGAACTTATTTAAAACCACAATAATAGAAGCTCAGTTAGAATGTATACAAAGGAGGAGGAAAGGTACCACCAAGTTCAGGACGACGCCAGCGTGGCTATCAAGTAGAGTCAGGGAAGATATAAAAGGGAAGAAGATTTCCTTCAGAAAATGGAATTCCTGCCCAAATAAAGAAAACAAAAATGAACAAACTCTGGCAAAAGAAATGCAAGGAGACAATATAGGGTGCAAAAACAGAGTTTGAAGAGCATATAGTTAGAAGTGTCAAGGGGAATAACAAAAGCTTCTTTAAATTTCTCAGCAGCAGAAAATCTGACATGAAAGTGGTTGGACCCTTAGATGATGAAGATATGAAAGGGATTATTAAGGAGGATAAGGAGATTGCAGAGAAGCTTGAATGAAGCTTGCAGAAGCTTGCATTTGTCTTCACGGTGGAGAATACTGAACATATACCCTCTCCAGAATTGAGCTTCTCAGGCTCAGTGGCTGAAGAACTGGGCCAATTTGAAGTGATAAGGGGTGATAACTGTCTTGAGAAATTAAAGAACAAATTACCAGGGCCATATGGAATCCACCCAAGAGTTCTGAAGAAACTCAAATGTGAAATTGCTGATCTCCTTGCAAAAATATGTAACTGGTCCTTACAATCAGGCTTACCAGAGGACTGGAAAGTAGCTAATGAAACTCAGATTTTCAACAAGGGTTCCAGGAAAGCTTAACTTTGGTGCCGGGCAAAAGGATGGAAAGCATACTTAAGGACAAAACTGTTAAACACATAGAAGAACAGGTCTTGCTGAAGGAGAACCAGCATGGCTTCTGCAAGGGCAAATCTTGCCTCACTAACCTTTTGGAATTCTTTGAGAGTGTCAGCACGCATCTTGACATAGTATATTTAGACTTCCAACAAGCTTTTGACAAAGTTCCCCACCAAGGTTTCTTGAGTAAACTTAGCAGTGATGGGATATGGGGAGATGTTCATGTGTGGATTGGTAACTGGTTGAAGGACAGGAAACAGAGGGTAGAAATAAATAGACAGTTTTCACAATGGAGGAAAGTAAGATGTGGGGTCCCTCAAAAATCTGTACTGGGACAAGTGCTCTAACTTCTTCATAAATGATCTAGGAGTTGGGGTATTCAGAATGTGGCCTTCCTGAGTCAACCTGAGTGGGATCTAAAATTAATTGAGCAGACTTAAAAAAAAATAATAATTGTGTGCATTTGCACATGCACACACCTTAAAGGGAACACTGGTCATGGTAGACAGCTCGTTCAAAGTGTTGAATCAGTGCGCAGCAGCTGTGAAAAAGGCAAACTCCATGCTAGGCATCATTACGAAGGGGGTTGAAAATAAAAATGTTAGTGTTATAATGTCCTTATTCAATTTGATGGTGCAGCCACATTTAGAGTAGTGTGTTCAGTTCTGTTCACCATATCTTAAGGAGGACATTGTAGAACTGGAAGAGGTGCAGAAGAGGGCAACCAAGATGATCAGGGGCCTGGAACACTTTCCTTATGAGGCAAGGCTACAGCATCTGGGGCTTTTCAGTTTGGAAAAGAGGTGACTACGGGAAGATATGATAGAAGATATGATAGAAGTGTATAAAACTATGCATGGAGTAGAGAGAGTGGACACACAAAAATTTTTCTCCCTCTCTCACAACACTTGAACTTGATCCCATGAAAACTTGAACTTGATCCCATGAAATGGAAGGTCAGGAAATTTAGGACCGACAAAAGGAAGTACTTCTAACAGTACATAATTAAATTATGGAACTCTCTGCCACAGGATGTGGTGATGGCCACCAGCTTGGATGGCTTTAAAAGGGGTTTAGATCTGTTCTCCATGAATTTGTCTATCAGTGGCTACTAGTCTGGTGACTATAGGCAGAGGAGCAATGGCAGGAGAGGGCGCAAGCCCTCACTCTCTGCCTGTGGGCTTCCTGAAGGCATCTGGTGGGCCACTGTGTGAAACAAGATGCTGGACTAGATGGGCCTTGAGCCTGATCTAGCAGGCCTGTTATTACAGTATGTGGCTCTGGAATCAACTCCCCGTTGTTATAAAAGTGTCCCCATCTCTAGCAAGTTTTTAAAGGGCGCTCAAAACCAGTGTTCTCTCTAAGGCGTACACATGCTCATAAGTTTTTTAATGTCTGCTCAATTAATTTTAGATTCTGTTAAGATTGAATCAGGAAGGCCCCACTCTGAATGCACATGCGCACATACTGCCTTGATACTGGCACCCAGAACAAAACTCATTCTGCACACAGAAAGAGAGATAAGTTTATTCGGTCATTGACCAGCAAAATTCTGCACACAGATGGAAAAAAAAATTAGAGGTAACACTGCTCAAGATGTATTTCTTTCACCAGATTTTTAATTAACTATAAGTTGGTTTTTATTGTTCTGCTGTTTTAAATTGTTTTAAAACTGTTATAACTGTTTTAATTCTGGTCTTATCATTTGTTTTGTAACCCGCCATGAGACTTTGGTATGTGTAACAGTACAGAAATGTAGCAAACAAACAAAATATATCTAACATCATATTATGTCAATTCATACTTCCATTTTTGTCATAAAACTACACAAGAAAAGATTAAACATATTTAAAAGGAGATCATAGTATGTACCAGATGTTATAAATTCTCTAGAGATTGAAATTCAACACCAGGTGGTTATGTCAGCCTAATGAAGCAACATCTACACTCTCTAGGGACATTAAGGGTATAGATGGAGGTTCTCAGATATTGCTTAAAATATGCCATTTGTTAGGCATTAATTGAAGAGTTTGAAATACTGCTGTTTGTATAAGTAGAGCCATATACATATTTAATTTACACAGTATCATATGGGAATTTCTGCTGAATGTTTGAGCTTTATTTAATTCAAAATTAGACATTTCAGTTATTAGAGTTTAAACTGGATCAGAATGATTTCAATTAATAAAGAAATAACTTAAGTTATCTCAAATCAAAACATAATTTCTTTATATTATATCTACACACACACACACACACACACACACACACACACACACATTACGTGCTAAAGGCCACCTAGCCAGAGTTCAGGTCACTGCCATAACAATGAACTTCAATAAAATTAACTGAACATAAAGTGTGACCTCTGGTAATACCTAATGAACTTAAGGGCATCTAAATATATTTTCTTATTACTGAGTACTGCACTCTAAGTTATTACAGCTATGTGGGCCACGTGGCATGACCTCATGCAATCGAATCCAACTGTAGCATGTTATGTCCTGTTTCCAATGTCAATTAAATTAAAGAATAATGCTAATGTTGAATATCCAAAGTGTAAGGTAAAATGACTTACCCTTGCTAAGTATTGGCATAGTCTAAACACTGTTTAAGAGTGAACCCATCTCAAAAGTCTGTTCCAAAGTAGGTGCACCAAAGGAGTAAAATACAAATGTAATTCATGTAAGATAAAGCAGGACCACTGCTCTTCAGTTCCTTTTGCTTGAAATATATTGGAGTGGCTGGATGGCAATGCAAATTTACTAAGCTCTTTTAAAGGGTTTATTAAGGAAAGTAATGCGGTTCACTCAGTTTGACCATAAGTATGCAATGACATTTGTAGATGTTCCTTGTCTAATCCTGCATAAACGGAGTGACAGAGTCATCACATGACCACCTCACCATAAAGGCCCAGTGGAATAAGAATTCCCTCAATACACATCATACAGTGAATAATGTGAGCTGACCCTGGAGTTGGAGCTTTAGATATGCCAGCTATAAGGAAACTTCTAGCTGTTAACAGCTAATGCAACAAACCGTGTCAGTCTGTCTTGAGCTCTGTATCTCTATGAGAGGAGAGATACAATACAGATAACTGTATTCAGACCTTCTTAAAGAGCCGGTAACTTATCAGAAAAAGAATGCCCTTTCTAAGAAAAGTAATTCAATTGAAAGAAAAAAATACTTAAATGTTATAAAGAGTGGGTAGAGCCTAACCATGACCTTTCCCTTGTGGAATTGCAGTAAATAAACCTCCAAAAGTCAGAACTGCCAATTCATTATTTCAACAATGTTTTTGCCAAATATCTGCCAACATAATGGACAAATGTAAACTGAAAATGGCAAGAACCCAACCTTCCCACTCACACCCAAACGAAAAGGAACTTCAGCAAACTCCCAGATAATTCTCCTGATACAATCTGGACCTAGCACATTTAACATGAATACAACAAATCTCTATACCACCTGTCATCCTAACATGCAGGAAAGTGAACAAAAAATTAAAAACAGCTATGTGGGCCACACGGCATGACCTCATGCGATCGAATCCAACTGTAGCATGTTATGTCCTGTTTCCAATGTCAATTAAATTAAAGAATAATGCTAATGTTGAATATCCAAAGTGTAAGGTAAAATGACTTAACCTTGTTAAGCATTGGCATAGTCTAAATACTGTTTAAGTGAACAAAAAATTAAAAACAGCAGATAAAGTCAAAAAAATTTCACGAAAAATAAAGGAAGCATAGGGGAGCTACTACTTAACCAAAAGTCTGGATGAAAAAGGTATGCAGATCTCATTTGGGATAAAGTTCCACAGCCCAAGGGCAACCACCCTGTCCTATGTACTTGACAAGCAAGCTTTAGCAGGTGTCTAACTCAAAGCAGTGCCTTCCTGACTGACTTAGTCAAGTGGGTTGGACTCATTTCAGCTGGGAGCAGGTGATCCTTAAGCTAGCTGGGGCTTAGGTTGTTTAGGGCTTTTTCTATATTTAACATGTCTTGTGTATTCTCTCATAGTGAGAGACTGACATGATGTGCAGCATACTGTAGGTATTTCTGCACTGCCTGCTTCTGCGGGCATATAAAAACAATGCTGTTACGGTTGCTCAAGAGCTTCTTTGCGCTAATACATACAAGTGTGTAATTGTGCTTGCACAATGTGACAGCCATTGGAGCTGCATTGCACAAGCACGATTGCATAATTTTAGTATTAGAGCAAAAGTGCTTTTGAAAAACAGCACCAGCATAGTTTTGGATGCTTGCAGTTTTGGATGCTTGTGTCTAAAACACACCCACATCACCCATCTGCAGTGTACCTACTGCTTGTGGTATATGATGCACAATGCATCTTACTGCTTGTGGTACATTGCACATCGTATTAGTCCCAGTAAATATCTCAATACATCTTCCCTACTCCTTTATAAATTGGGGTGTTGGAATCAGAAGGGGGAATTGGAAGGCATCTTATATATTCTCTGTGTTCCTAACAATAGGTTAAATTATAAAATTTTGAAAAGTAAGAATTCAAGATCTGGTCCAAGAACTGTACCCCGTGAAGCTGTAATAGAGGTGAGACTACACAGGGGCGTAGCAAGGTTGGAGTGGGCCCAGAGACAAGATTTTAAAATGGGCCCCCCCCAAAGTCCAGGGCCTCCGCACACCCCAGGCCCCCAAGGATTTAAGTCTGATATTCCAAAATAAGTATGCTGCCTGCAAATACATTTCACTGAATACACACACACACGTCACAATATATAGTGATATACATTGAGTACTATACATTTGTATTACTTTTAATGCCTAGAACACACTAGAAAGATGAATTATTAAAATGGGCCCCTCGCTGCAGATTAGCAAAGGAGACTTTCAACCATGCAGGGTGAACCTATGTTTGTTTTCTCAGAATTCTGAACAAATTCAGTCAAGTTTGATTGCAGGAGGTTTTTCACAGGAGGCTTTTAAAGCCCTTTAAGACACATCTCCTCTGGAATGGAGGTGCTGCATTCACATGTTGGCCAGATTTACCCTGAAGTCCCTGCAAGTTATTGGGGAGCAGTTCACACACAAGAAAAATAAAATAAAAGCACCACACATGCTTCACAGTTCTCACTCAGACCTTCTGGGTTGCAAAACAACTTGAACATAAGTGCATTTATAAATGAATGAATGAATAAATAAAATTAATAAAATACTGTTCCAGAAGTTTTTGCAATTTTCTGCCATGAAACAAGCCACTTATAGGACTTTTTAGATAGTTTTTTTTAAGTCAGCAAATTTTCCAAGCTGTTTCAAAATAAATATTCAGAGACTTCTCGGTCCCCCCCCCCATATCCAAGCCCTATGGCAAGCAGATCCCTATATATGGGGGGGGGGCGGGAAAGGTAACCACAAAAAGGAGTTCACACTCTACCTGGCAAATGCTGGTCTGGGTTAAGCAGGGCAGCAAGGGTTCTTCTGCTGCAGAGAACACTCTGGCTGCCTCCTCCTTCCTGGCTGGCTTGGGCCCTACTCGAGTTCAGGCTTCACTGCGGCCTACACGGAGGCCTTCGTGGAAGCCCCGCCCACCCGCCGATCAGCTGAGAGGCGGGAGAAAAGGAGCTCTTTGCAGCTTGCCTGCTGCTTCGATTGCGGGCCAGCAGAACAAGCAGGAGAGACGGCGAAGAGGGCAAGTGGCTGAGAGGCTATGGGGCTGGGCAGGGGGCAATGGGGAGTCACATGAGGTGCCTCTGGGGTGCCCCTCCAGGCAGTGGGGCCCCCAGACAACTGTCTCCCCTTGCCCTATCATTGTTACGCGCCTGAGACTACAACTGAAAGTTAACCTTTCCAAATGCAGAATTTATCTGTGCATCACTAATGCTACTGTTACTAAAATGGTTTTTCAGATACAAAATATGTATTAAAATATATTACATTTAATCCCTTTCTGACAGATGCACACCCATCATCATAGCATGGTATTATCTTTGATTTTATCCAAACTGATATTTGCCAAACTTGTACTTCCACCAATGTGCAAAACTCTGGGTCCCATCAACTTAATGGAATTGTAGGGACATACAGATATGTTTTCCCCTCCCCCCAGATCTCCAATATTTATTTACTTATTGCTTTGCAACCAGCACCTCAGATTGGATTTAGAAGTAAGCCAGTGCAATGGGGAAGTCTTCTAAATCTCATTAGCATTTTTATAAGTATTAATCTGTTAAGTAGCTCACCATTAGGCAGTGTTGCCATTTTTTTTAGCCCTATGTTAAGTAGTTTGTTTTAAAAATCCGTGTAAAGCTTCACATTTCCCTGGCAACACAAAAACACTCTCACATTGGTTGAGGTGATTATGACATAAGTGCTGCTCAGCCTTCCTGTAGCTGTTATGTGTGGAAGGACTGGCTGAATTGTGTGGACTAGTTTTGTGCCAATTCCTGAGAGTGACTGAAAAATGAAATTCAGGAAATCTGTCATTTGTAGATTCCTAAACGATAGCAAGTTTCTTCACTGGCAATGAAGATCATGTTGAAGTGCAGATTAGGGGAGTGAAGACCACAAAGTAGGTCCGGTTCTACATATCTTTTAAAAAGCCCAAAACAACCCCCCCACCCCGCTGCCGGCAAATAAATAAATAAATAAATAAATAAATAGCCTCTTACAAGGTGTGCCAGTATAGGGAAAACTTTAAAAAAAAATCTCCCCCCTTTAAAAAAAGGTAGCAACTGTGCAAAGAAATGTGGGGGTGAACAGGGCCTGTTTCTTGCTCTTTTTGTCTTTAACCCTAGTAACAGTAGGGAATAATTTCTGTCACAGCTGGTGAAATCTTCCCCCGGGGAATGAAAAATCTCTTGAAATCATTATTACACTTGAATGATTCAACTCATCTCTCTCAGTTAAATAGGGAAATAGTCACATAGATTTTGACTCCTTAAGCTGTGACAGTGGCCTCTTCCTTCATTTTACCTCAAAATTGCTAGGCCTCAATGCTCCTATTTGGCTTTTACAAACCTCCACTTTTGTACTACATATGCAGAAGAGGCTGCTAAGTTCCTTCTAAGGGCCAGAGGGCCTAGGACTTTTAAGCATGGCAGGCAGACATCCAACAGATGCAACTTTACTTACCATATGAGGATGGTAAAACAAAATAAAATCACTGTTGTATAGAAGCAACAACACTAACACTGCTAAGCATTTGAGGTATGTGTGATAGAACAGGCCCAACCAATTTCAGAGACATGAGCTAAACCATTCCAATAAAATAATGGTTGTTCTTTATTTTTAAGAGGCTTCTCTTTCTCGGGTGGTGAGGGTGAGGTGGAGAGGCAGATTTCACCAGCCCTGACAGAAATTCTTCTCGGATGTTTCTAGGGCAAAAAGAGCAGGAAACAGGCACTGCTCACCCTCCCTTCTCCGCACAATTGTTGTTCCCTTTTATTTAAAGACAGAAAAATAAAATAAAAACAATTCTCCCTTATACTGGCATGCCATATAAGAGGGCAATTTTGGGAGGAGGAGATCTTTTTGAGTTATAAAACTAGCCTAATTATACCATCTCCACTACTATAAAATTGTTCATCCTCTTTCTCTGCATATTTGCTCCCTTTTTTAAAAAACGGGCTGGGGAATCAAATTAAAATATGCATAAAAATACAATATTGGAGGATAATAAAGGGATGGATGCTTGATTAAGAAATAGATTCCCTGAAATGTAATTTGGTGCCTATGAACAATGTGCAAACAGTGATTTAGACATGTTCCCCAGATTCTTCAAAATGCAGATTGTATCACAACCTGTTTTTAAAATTAGTTACTATTAGTGTCATCAAATAAGCAGGACTGTGTATAGGTAGTCAGTGCTTGAATTATGGGAGAGTAGGTGGGGCACTTCATGAAATCTACAATTCCCAGCACTGACTTCTCCTAATTTAGCCATATCATGTCCTTCCTGAAGTAGATGTCATGGCTAGAGCAAAGGATAATGTAACCAGGACCCACCACCGCTAATTTGAGTACCCATTGCCAAAACCTGCAGGGATTTCCCAGTACATGAAGACTCGTATATTGTTATCTATCAAGTTTAGAGGAGACAGATCAAATGGAGGAAAGAATAACTATTCTGTTCTTTTCCTCCAAGACCGAGTCCTCTCCCAGTCAGGGTGTCTTGGTTCTGAAAGATATTAGACCCCTGCATTGTGACTCTTGCATGAAAAGTGGCAATACATCTCTTGTACAGAGAGCACTCTTTTGAAGTTAAAAACCCAAAGAGAATGAGAACTCTGATCCAAAAATTGTATCAGAAGTAAAATCTGGGAGCAGATGTACTTTCAACAGAGGTCCTTTTTCAACATCCTAGTCTTTCCAGTCTATAATAAATATATTCCTCTAAGGAAACAGTGTTCTCTAATTTTTTTTCATTTGTGTGCAGAGTGAGTTTTGTTCTGGGCAGCAGTATCAAGACAGTGTTAGGAGACATGCATTCAGAGTGGGACCTTCCTGATTAAACCTGAGTGGGATCTAAAATTAACTGAGCGGACATAAAAAAATGTGTGAGTGCGCGCACATGGGCACGCATTAGAGGGAACACTGTAAAGGAACAAAGACATGATAGAGATTTATAAAATCATGCCTGGCGTGGAGAAATTGGATGGAGAGAAAAATTTCTTCCTCTCACATAACACTAGAACCAGGGGGTCATCCCATGAAATTGATTGCCAGGAAATTTAGGACCAACAAATGGAAGTATTTTTTCACACAATGCAAAATCAACTTGTGGAATTCTCTGCCACGAGATGTGGTGACAGCCAACAACCTGGATGGCTTTATGAGGGGTTTGGGTAACATCATGGAGGAGAGGTCTATCAACAGGTACTAGTCTGAGGGCTATAGGCCACCTCCAGCCTCAGAGGCAGGATGCCTCTGAGTACTAGTTGCAGGGGAGTAACAGCAGGAGAGAGGGCATGCCCTCAACTCCTGCCTGTAGGCTTCCAGCAGCATCTGGTGGGCCACTGTGTGAAACAGGATGCTAGACTAGATGGGCTTTGGGCCTGATCCAGCAGGGCTGTTCTTATGTAAAGATTTATATCTAAAAGTTTACATTACATTTATCACAAAAACCCTCTTCAGGAATATTTTTATTTTATTTTAAGGAGGGGATACTGCACTCACAAACACTGTAAGCATATTCAGCACAGGAGTGAGGCTTCTGAGACCTAGGGCAGTACTTGTGGGCATGCTCTCAGTATGTTCTACATGGGCATAATGCCACCGCCCCCACCTTAAACATTTCAAGAGGGTTCCAGAGAATCAGTAATTCAGCTTGAATCTTCTACCAAATGCTAAGGATGACTTCACAGAGGAAGGAAAAAACCTTGGGATTTAAAAATAAAATTTAACTTCTATATTTAAAAAAGAGAGCTATGCGAAAACTGACAAATTTAATTAGTTTGTCTTTTATCAGTCTATTATTTTACAGCTCTGTCTGCTGGATCAGGCCCAAGGCATATCTAGTCCAGCATCTTGTTTCACACAGTGGCTCACCAGATGCCTCTGTTCAGATCACTGAATGTGATCACAAAAAGAACAAACATGTAATGCACATAGCAATTAACAGGAAGTTCATATTTATTTAATAAATATATTTATTATATTTGTACACTGCTCCAATGATGCAGCGGGGAAATGACTTGATTAGCAAGCTAGAGGCTGCCAGTTTGAATCCCCGCTGGTATGTTTCCCAGACTATGGGAAAAACCTGTATCGGGCAGCAACAATAAAGGAAGATGCTGAAAGGCATCATCTCATGCTGCGCAGGAGAAGGCAATGGAAACTCCTCCTGTGTTCTACCAAAGACAACCACAGGGCTCTATGGTCTCCAGGAGTCGACACCGACTCGACGGCACACTTTACCTTTAGGCCATAATTAGGCTTATGGTTTTTAATTGTTTTAAGGTTTTAATTCCTTAAAATAATTAGCTTGGATGAACTGTATAAATGTGTCTTTAGAGACTTTTAAAAAGTTTTCAGAGATGGGGAGGCTCTTATTTCAGCAGGCAGCGCATTTCAGAGTCTTGGGGAGGCAACAGAGAAGGCCCATCCTTGTGTAGCCACCAGACAAGCTGATGGCAACTGCAGACAAACTGTTCCGGATGATCTCAATAAGCGATGCGGCTCATAGTGAAGATGACGTTCTCTTAAATACCCTAAGTTGTTTAGGGCTTTATAGGTTATAACCAGCACCTTGTATTTTGCCTGGAAACCTTTTGGTAGCCAGTGCAGTTCTTTTAATATAGGAATAAAATGGTCTCTTCAAGATGACCCAGAGACCAGTCTGGCCGGAGCATTCTGTACCAACTGCAGTTTCCAGACTGCGTACAAAGGCAGCCCCACATCGAATGCATTTCAGTACAGGCAAATCTCATTATCAGAGGATTCGCATTCTGCAGTTTCGCTTATCCACAGTTGGATGATTGACACCCGACCTCAACATATGTGTGTGTGGGGGGGGAGGCTTAAATTTGCATATCCATGGATCGGGGGATGGCCGGAAATTACCTCAGAGATCATTTCTGGCCGCCATTTGTAAAAGGGAGCCATTTTGTGGCTCATTTAGTAAAAATATATATATTTATTTATATCCCGTGAAAATCATGGGAAAATGGAACAATTTGGACTTCTGTGGGACTGCTGGAGGCTCACGAAGAATGGTAGGGCACTTTACTTGGCACCCCTCCCCCATTTTTACCACAGTTTCCCAGCCTTCTGGAAGCTAACCTCCCCCTGCAATCCCATTGACTTAATGCCTCTGTATCCACGGTTTCGTTATCTGCGGTAGCAGCGGAGAATGGCACTCTCACGGATACTGAGGTCCACCTGTAGTCAAGTCTGGAGGTTACCAGCATATGTACTACTGTTCTGAGGTCATTTATCTTAAAGAATGGACGCAGCTGGCGTAACAACCAAAGCTGATAGAAAACACCTCTGGGCACTGCCTCAACCTGAGACACCAGGGAGAGATTTGGATCCAGAAGCATTCCCAAACTGCGTACCTGTTCCTTCTGGGGAAGTGTGACCCCATCAGAACAGGCAGATCTAAAAATCTCCATCTTATCTGGATTCAGTCTCCATTTGTTATCCTTCATCCAGCGCATCACTGTCTCCAGGTAGGCATTTAGGGAGGTTATGTCTTCTCCTGATGATGTTGGCACAGAGAAATAGATTTGGGAGTCATCAGAATACTGATAACACCTTGCAACAAATCTCCTGATAACCTCCCCAAGCATTTTCATGTAGATATTAAAGAATATTGGAGGCAGTACGGAGCCCTGGGGGGACACCATATAAAAGTTCATGTTTTGAAGAACATCAGTCTCCAAGTGACACTATCTGGAATCTGTCCAAGGGGTAGGATCAGAACCACTGCAAAGCAGTGCCTCCCACGTCCAACCCTCCCAGACAATACAGAAGAATACTATGGTTGATAGTATAGTAAGCCAACGAGAGATTCAAAAGGACAAACAGAGTCATACCCCCTCTGTCAATTCCCCATTGGAGATCATCCATCAGCCTGGCCAAGACATTCTCCACCCCATAGCCCACCCGAAAGCCAGTTTGAATGGATCTAGATAATCAGTTTCCTCCAAGACTGTCTGGAGCTGGGAGGCCACCACTCTCTCAATTACCTTGCCCAACCACGGAAGGTTGGAGACAGGCCTATAGTTGCTTAACTCTGCAGGATTCAATGCAGGCTTCTTCAAAAGAGGTCTAATGATTGCCTCCTTAAGACAGGAAGGCATCCTGCCTTCCCTCAAAGAAGCAATTATAATATCTACCAGGCCTTCTACAACACCCCCCTACCATGTATAAGCCATGTTGGACAAGGGTCAAGAGAACAGGTGGTCGGCCACACGTTCAAAGCAGTTTATCCATATCATGAGACACAAACTGAAACAGATCCAACCTAACCACTGTTGCCAGAAACAGAACCTTGGGGTCAAACAAAAAGGCACCCCTCTATATGATCTAACAAGTAGGCTAACAGCCTGCAGTGAACTTTTCATCCTGCACAGCTCAAGCCGCTTAGCACAAGCCAGTCATTCGTATAGGCAGAGTCTGGCAACGTGCCTTCAGGTTAAAGGCTCAAAAAAATGTAAAAGGATGTTAGAGACTCCTTCTTTATGAAGGCAAGCCTGCTAGTAGACCCATCAAAAGGAAATTGTCATGGGTGAGATACTCCTCACCCAAGAGATACCACCTGGCATGCTCAGTAGGATTAGCAAACACAGCCATCTCCCCTCGTTCGTTTAATGAAGTGGCTGGTAAAGATAAGGGAGGAGGCACTCATTGTAAACAATGTCTGCATCTTTGCACCTGGAACATCCTAGTTTCAGGTGGGTAAGCAAACATTGAGCCATTTGCACCATACACATGAACTTCTACATAGCTCACACTTGCCTTTATCCAAAAGGACACACCTGCTCTCTAACAATGAATACTTTTGTTTTGCAAGAATCCCCCTACCCTACAGGGAGGAATGACTGCTTGACTGACTCACCATGCCTCATGGCACGTTTTCCAGTATATCTGCCCTACACGAGCCACATGGCTTCAGAGTTTGGAGAGTCTGGTGCTCTGTTTGGACTCTACTCCAAAATAGACTCTTATACAGGTGAGCTGTGGCAGCTGCCCCTCGGTCCTCTTCCCTGCTTCTCCCCACTCTCTACTCATGAGGAAGCCCCAAATTGACCTTCATACAACGAACACCTGTGGGAAGGATAGGTAATACCTAACACCTACAGCCCTCTTTTGAAGAGTGACACACAGGGACACCTCAATGGCATAGTTTGTGATGATGTCATCCACACCAATTCAAAATGGAAGCCATGTGAACATCTGGGGTGCAAACAGGCTAACTTATTAACCGCTTAACTGATCTGAACCAAATTTGGTTCAGCTGTAGGGACACTGAACTGTCCCTACATTGAGCTGTAGGGACACCTCAATGGCATAGTTTGTGATGATGTCATCCACTCCAATCCAAGATGGTGGATGTGTGAACATTTGAGGTGCATGTCCACTAACTTGAGGACTGTCTAACCGATTTGAACCAAATTTGGTACAGTTGTAGTGAGTGATACACAGGGACACCTCAATGGTATAGTTTGTAATGATGTCATCCACCCCGATCCAAGATGGCAGACACATGAACATTTGAGGTGCAAGAAATCTAACCTGCGGACCTCAATTTGAACCAAATTTAGTCCAGTTGTAGATACAGTGAAAGGCAAGTAGGCTGATTAGTTCTTACTAGAACTTGTTATAATTAGAGTCTCCTTTAGAAATGCTAGCCAAATTATTGAATTTCCTAACCAAACTCTTTTGCCTTCTGTAACTTCCCATTTTTACCCTAAAGCTTTGAAACTATGTCTCCTCATGCTTTTCAAGACACCAGACTTGCTTAAATTGATACTGTGTCAGAACTGCACTCTAATTTGAGTTAGTTCACACAAGCCTTAAAAGCATAGCTAGAGCACCTAACCAATCACTCCTGTGCATTTCTGGTAACATCACATAAGAGGAGTTGCTTGACACCTCTGCACTAGACTCTACAATAGTTGTGGGGTCGGCCAAAATACAAGATATTTTATCCATAAAAAACTCATCAAAAACATCACAACAGGTAATTGAGGGTTCCAAATTCTGATTCAAGGGAGGAGGGGTATGTACTAGCCCTCTGACAACCCTAAACTCCTCCACAGGACACGAGTTTGCAGATGCAATAAAGGCAGAAAAGAACCATTTCTATATTGCACACAGTGCCTGAGCATAGGTCTTCAAATGTGCTCTATGTTGTAATCTGTCGGATTCAGTCGAGTCTTTCTCCACTTGCAAGTCCTCTACCTTGCCACTTCGGCTCCCGTAGTTCTTCTGTATTGAGGAACTAATTTTGAAGCAAGTCAGACAGCATGCTTATGAGTGATCATGTCTACTGTTCTGTGAGTATACTGTTTCACTTCTCCACCAGGGCATCAACAGAATTATTGGCAGAGTCAACACTAACTCCTTTCAAAGCTTCTTGGAATCCTATTGGATCCAATAACCTTCTCGGGTGGACCATCCTAATAGGTCCCTCACCCCTATGGAGGTGGGACATGATTGTGGGCCCGACCTTAACCAGATGGTGGTACTTCCATGACAACAGAGAAATCTCAGGAGTCCTCACCCACGAAACACCACCCTGATCAGAGTAAAGCTCAGATCAAGTGTGTGTCAGTCCCAAGACCACTTGGGTTAGGCCCATAGTTGTTAAGGCTGCTATGAACTCCTGAGCCACCCTGGACAAACTGGTCTTGAAGTGAACATTGAAGTGCCTCAGCACAACAAGCCTGGGGGACTCCAATGAAAAGCCCGAGACCAAGTCCGTCAGCTCAGGGACTTCGTTGGACAGCGAGGTGATTGGTACACCAATAGAAATTCCAGTCTATCCCTGGTCCTCAAGCTTAAGTACACACATCAATTAAGTTCTGACACTTTGAGAAGGATCCTGATAGGGGAGATGTTATTCTTATAGACCACAGTAGGGGTGTGCACCGGACTGCGGACCTGCGGCTCGGCACTGGGGTGGGGGGTTCCATTAAGGGCGGGGGGGGCTTTACTCACCCCTCCCGCGCTTTGCTGCTCTGGCGCCATAATTATTTTCAAAAATGCGCCGCAGAATTGCTCGCCGCTCCGGGGCTCCTTCTTGACTTCAAAATCGGGCGGCAGGATACTTCCCTGCCGCCCCCGAAGCCCCCTCAAGCCATTTGAGCTCTTGAAATCTCGCCCGGACCGAGTGCTAAAGCGCTCGGGCGGGCGGCGGGGAGATGTCCGTCCGCCCACCCGCCCCCTTCCCTGCCTTCTGCGAAGTGCAGGGAGCCTTCTGCGCGCGCGTGCGAGCAATTCTGCGGCGCATTTTTGAAAATAATTATGGCGCCAGAGCAGCAAAGCGCGGGAGGGGTGAGTAAAGCCCCCCCCGCCCTTAATGGAACCCCCCCCAACCCTCCCGAACCAAAACCACCCCTTGTCCGGATCGGTTCGGAGGCCAGTGGAATGGCCTCCGAACCGATCCGTGCACACTACTAGACCACAGTCGCAACATCCTTCCACCTGCTCCTCAACAGAATACCCCGGAGAGAGAAGCTAGGACCAGACTGGGCCACCAGCCTCCCCCAACCATGTCTCTGTGGTACATAGCACATTGGCCCCTTCATCCAGATCAGATCATGGATGATTTTTGATGTTTTCTGGACTGACCCAACCTTACAAAGAAGCAAGGTGAGGCTCAGTGGGTAGTTGCCACTGCTCCCCAAGGTCAAAGAGCTGGCAGGACAGGTCAGAAGGGGACTGATTGCCCTTCCCCTGTAACAGACTACTATCCTGCCTACGTTACCTTTTCTATTCCCCACCACCACTGGAATAGCTGCCAGTGGTTAATCAATGGACAAACCCCATCTACCCATCTCCAAACAAACCTAATCTCACATTAGAGACTAATCTCACCCAAGACTCAAACAACAGAAGCTACATAAGCAACAGCTTCAGCTTCTAAAACAGCCATAAAAGGATATACTTTGCCCCAGCCCTCAGTCCCACACTTAAGGCCTGGCACCAAAGGCTGGCCAGCTTTGGTGGCCATCTATAGGCTGGCCGCCTACTGCTGGCCACACCTTTGGTGCACCTCCTTCCTGAGCCTCCGCTCTCACAAGAGACTTAGAGACTTGGCTGATGGTAATTCAAGCCTGCAGGTGCAGCTAATCAGGCAATCGGGGGCAGAAGGCCAAGCTCCAATGAAGGCTCCAACATATTATGGTTGATAACAGCAGTGTTGAACCTGGATATGGGAAAGCTGAACTAAAACACTGCCTAGGTCATTGACATATTGGGATCACACAAAAGCCCCAAACAGACTTTACGTTGTATGTGAATATAGGTTTTTGTGCACATGTACATATTTTTGTATAAATGACTGTATAGGCATTTATTTTAAAAATTAACCTGAGTACAGGCCCTTCAAATGCAGCATACAGATAGGACATTTATTACTGTACATTAATTGAGCACAGTGTGTGAATAACTATAGGTGCATATACTGTACATAGACTGCAAGTGTGTTGAACATAACATGTGAATAGTGCTAAAGTTATATTTATGTTCTCACTAAGGTGGTAAAGCTTGCCTGGGCAATATTTAGACTGCTGTTTGCTAGCAAATCTTGAAGTCAGAGGAGACAGCAAACTTTGTATTTATCTCCTAAGGACAACACCAAGCAAAGAAATACAGCAAGGAAATAAATAAATATAAACCAACAAGAAAACAAAGGTGAAAGGACAAGCTAAGTTAATTAGGGCTAGTATTTTCTAGGGTTTGACTTTTGGCCGGCTGGCTGGAAGTGTGTTTTTGACAGAGCCGAGCAGTTAGTCTGAGTGAGGGATTAGCAACAGATGAGTGACTCAGCTTGTGGGAGGGGTCACATTTCTGAGGTAACTCAGTTTGCCAGCAGATCTTGAAAACATGGCTCAGACAAGATGAGCTTTGCAAACACAAGTTTTCAAACAGATATCAAAGGAGTTTTGCAGGAGTTTGGCGGAGAACTCAGTAGGGAGGCACACAAGCGGTCCCCCTTCATCACAGAGGAGACATGCAGCACAAGGAGGTGATGAGTACTACCCCACTCCTTTAATTTTCTTGAACAGCACAGAGCTTAAAACCTTTTGCTAGTTGACAACTGCACCCAAGATGTAGCTCCAAGTGAACAATCCCTATATATTCTAAACAGCCAATCAAAACAGTTACGAAGGTAGAATGGCAGCCTGGGAGGGGGTGCTTCACAGTGTATCGCACCGAGTGTTGCATGTATGACTGTCTGCCTGAGGGGCAGAAGTCCTGGGTGTGCGTTCGGTGCAAAGAGCTTGGAACAATTTTGTTCTTTCAAAGCCAAGATAGCTGACCAGGAGAAGGATGAGACCCCTAGGGGTGCGATAGAAGCATCCCACTCCCAGGCTAATGGCACTTCTGCTGTCATGGAGAATGAAGGTCTCAGGGAAGGAGAACATCAGCCTGAGGAAGAGGGAAACACTCCCTTAGCAGGGACCCCTTCCTTGGGTGATGTGCCCATATCCTCTCACACAGAGGGTATTGCTCCGGGGGATGGGGGCCTCCTAGCAGTGGGTGATTTGATCATTAGGGGCATAGAGAGATAACCCTTGTGAAGACTGCACAGACCTGCCTGCCTGGTGTGAAGGCTGGGGACATCATGCAGCATCTAGATAGGCTGTTAGGCAGTGCTGGGAAGGAGTCAGCTGTCGTGGTGCACGTTGGCACCAACCAAGTTGAGAAATGGAGTCAAGAGGTCCTGGAAGCCAAATTTAGGCTGCTAGGTAGCATACTGAAATCCAGGACCTGCAGGGTTGTATTCTCTGAAGTGCTACCTGTTCCACATGCAGGGCCAGTGAGACAGGCAGAACTGAGGGGTCTCAATGCGTGGATGAGATGGAGGTGCCAGGAGGAGGGGTTTAGATTTGTTAGCCACTGGGGGTTTAGATTTATTAGACATATTTGTTAACACAATGTGGTTAGGCAGATTTTGGGGCAAGCAAAGCCTATACAGAAGGGATGGGCTCCACTTGAACCAAGATGGAACAAGGCTGCTGGCACTTAAAATCACAGTCTCAGAGCAGTTTTTAAAATGATGCCTGGGGGAATGCCAACAGGAACTGGATGGTATCTGATATGACAAGCAAAATCCTGTAAAGTGCAAGGGTTTCGGATAAACCAGAAGGTGTCAGAGTAGAACCAGTAGTAGAACATGTAACAGCTGGTCAAAAGGGTCAAATGATGGTAAAGGAGACAGCACACACCAAAACAGAGTAAGAGACTTGGCATATAGGTGTCTATATACCAATGCCAGAAGCCTCCGAACCAAGATGGGTGAGCAAGAGTGCTTGATTACTAATGAAAACATAAATATAGTGGGCATAATGGAAACCTGGTACAAGAGTGAGAACCAGTGGGACACTGTTATTCCTGGGTACAGACTCTACAGAAAGGACAGGGAGGGGAGGATTGGGGGTGGAGTAGCAATGTTTATTAAAGAAAGCATAGATTCCAACAAGCTAGAAAAGCTAGGAGGACTGGAGTCCTCCATGGAATAATTATGGGTGACAAAATGAAGACTGAAAGGAAATGTATTATTAGGGACTTGCTATTGCTCTCCGGATCAAAATGCTGAGAGTGACCTGAAGTTGGAGAAGCAAATCAGAGAGGCGTCAGAGACATAGCGGTAACAATGGGTGACTTCAACTACCCACACGTAGACTGGGTAAATTCACATTCAGGTAATGAAAGGGAGGACAAAGACTAGACATGCTAAATGACTCTGCCTTAGATCAGATAGTTATGGACCAAACAGAGAGAGGCAACCTTGGAATTAATCCTGAGTATTGCCCAGTACCTGGTGCGAGATGATAGAATTATAGAACCATTTGGGAACAGTGACCGTAGTGTGATCCAATTCAACTTATATGCGAGTGGAGAATTGTCAAGGAAGACCAACAGTGATGGGTTGGACTTCACGAGAGGGAACTTCTCAAAATGAGGGGACTGGTAAAAAGGAAGCTGAAAGGGAAAGTCAGGAGGGTCAAATCACTCCAGAAATCATGGAACTTATTTAAAACCACAATAATAGAAGCTCAGTTGGAATGTATACAAAGAAGGAGGAAAGGTAACACCAAGTTCAGGACAACGCCATGGCTAACAAGTAGAGTCAGGGAAGCTATAAAAGGCAAGAAGACTTCCTTCAGAAAATGGAATTCCTGCCCAAATAAAGGGAACAAAAAGGAACATAAACTCTGGCAAAAGAAATGCAAGGCGACGATATGAGATCAAAAACAGAGTTTGGGAAGTAAATAGTTAGAAGTGTCATGGGGAATAACTAAAGCTTCTTTAAACCACCAGCATTGTGTAGTGGTTAGAGGGTTGAACTAGGACCAGGAAGAACCAAATTCGAATCCCCATTCAACCATAAAACTCACTGGGTGACTCTGGGCCAGTCATGTATCTCTCAGCCTAACCTACCTCACAGGGTAGTTGTGAGGATAAAAATAAGCATGTACAGGTGGGGCTCTAAGCTTCTCAGAGGAAGAACAGGATATAAATGTAAAATTACACACACACACACACACACACACACACACACACATATATCAGCAGCAGAAAACCTGACAGGGAGGCGGTTGGACCCTTAGATGATGAGGGCATGAGAGGGATCATTAAAGAGGATAGGGAGATTGTAGAGAAGCTGAATGAGTTCTTTGTATCTGTCTTCATGGCGGAGAATACTGACCATATACCCTCTCTTGAACTGAGCTGCAAAAGGATCTCTCCAAACTGGATGAGTGGGACACAAAATGGCGAATGTGTTTCAATGTAAGTGAATGTGAAGTGATGCATATGGGGGGTGGGGGCAACTTCACTTGCAGGGGTGCACCTAGGTAATTTTGGTGCCTGGACACGAAGGGCGTCAGAGGCCCCACCTGCTGCGAGCCCCCCCCATATTTTTTTAAAAAGATACCATACCCCCTCTCACTGCTGCGCCTTCCTTCTGGGGGCCTCTCCATAGCCCCGCTGCTATTTTCCCCTCTTCACCACCGGGGGGTGGGGGTGGGGGGTGAGCTGAGAGGAAGAGGCCACTCCTCCCGTGGTGGCAAGTGCAGGTGCGGCTCCTTGGTTGGAGCAGTTTGAGTATGGAGTATGCTCCATACTCAAACTGTGCCAGACAAGGAGGCCCACCTCTGCTCGCTGCCACAGGGGTGGCCATGGTTTGCTCCACTCGGCTCACCCCCCACCCACTGGCAGTGAAGAGAGGCAAGAGTGGCAGGGCTATGGGGAGGCCCCCAGATCATTTGGAGACCCTCTAGGAAGCAGGAGGCCACGCTAAATGCACATCTGTTAACATGTGATCAGAGCTGTCCATGACTGACCAGAAGAGAGATCTTGGGGTCATGTGGACAGCTCACTGAAAGTGTCGACTCAGTGCGCAGCCACAGTTTAAAAAGAAAAACCCCATGCTAGGGATCATTAGGAAGAGGGCTGAAAACAAAAATGCTAATATTATAATACCCTTATCCAAATCTATGGTGTGGCCACATTTGGGGTACTGTGTACAGTTCCGGTCACTGTATCTTAAGGACATTGTAGAACTGGAAAAGGTGCAGAAGTGGGCAACCAAGATAATCAGGGGCCTGGAGCACCTTTCTTATGAGGCAAGGCTACAGAATTTGGGGGCTCTTTAGTTTGGAAAAGAGGGAACTAAGGGGAGACATGATAGAAGTGTATAAAACAATGCATGGGGTAGAGAGAGTGGGCAGAAACAGGGGTCATCCCCATGAAACTGAAGGTTGGGAAATTTAAGACTGACAAGATTAAGTAGTTTTTCACATAGCACATAATTAATCTATGGAATTCTTTGCCATGGGATGTGGTGAAGGCCACTAGTTTGGATGGCTTTAAAGGGGGCAGACAAATTCATGGAAGACAGGCCTATCAATGGCTACTAATTTGGTGGCTATAGGCCACTTCCAGCCTCAGAGGAACAATGTCTCTAAATACCAGTTGTAGGGGAGCAATAGCAGGAGAGAGGGTATGCCCTCACCACTTGCCTATGGGCTTCCCAGAGGCATCTGGTGGGCCACTTTGTGAAAAAGGATGCTGAACTAGATAGACCTCGGGCCTGATCCAGCAGGGCTGTTCTTATGCTGGTAGGAACTCATATGACTGAAACTCTTCCATGTTGCCATCCCCTAAATTCCCTAAACAATGAAATTAGATATCAGGGGAAAGCTAGATTAGAATCCTTCTTCCTGGGATCTTGATTTTTCATGTGCAAAGGAGCATTTGATCATTTAAACACCCACACATAGTCAGAAGTAGTACCGCTCAGACACAGGTTTACCTCCTTGTGAGAACTAGCCTCTGTCACTGTATGTGAAAAGGGGGTTAAAATGACTGTCACTGGGTTTTAAAAAAATGAACAAAAGAAACTGACAGTATTTTATTTTACAAAAACATTAACTGCATAAACCTTTATGACTTGAATGCTTACGTGCTTGAAACAGCAGAGAGATAATATTTTACTTTTTAAAGATCTCTTTTTAGTGCTAATTATATAGCCTTCTAAAATTATTTCAATTTTTTATTTTTACTGATATTTTATGTGGTAAAAATAATTTACAGAAGACATCTGAAAGAACATTCCCAAATGTCATTATTCCTATTTTAAAATCACACTTATTCTTCTTAAGAACAATTTATTCAATGTTCCTCTTCTTTGCACTAACCCTTTCTTTTTGCTCACGTGAGCTTTACTTCCAAACCTATTCAAAATTATGTTTTCCAAGTATGTACCACATGACTTGTTCATATAAATGGAGCAAATTAAACTGTCTCCACATATATCCTATCACATTTGTAGCCCTGATTTCTCTCCTTTACACGTGGCCAAGACACCGTATTATCTGCCTGCAGAGGTTGACCTCAGGATATTAGATTCTGCCACACAGCTCTCTTGTACTAAACTGAGGGGAAACACTTAATCACCCCTGCCTTTTCAGGGAAAAATCAACTTTAAATTTGCCATGATGAAAAATCAATAAAGCAGTAATTGCTTGGCTTATCATTGTGTGAAGGAACAAATTGGGAAGCGAAGCTTAGCGTCCACACAGATTTCAGTGAAACACGTGGAGTTTCAGGATCACTAAGCTAGAAAAGGAAAAGGTCTCAGAGTGATAATTAAATCTACTCATGCTGATTTTCTGCCAAATTTATTTCCCCAGTGTATATAAAATGTTTCACTGCTTACTAGTTAGGCATAACTAATCAATTCAACACTGGGCCAACACACATGAGAAACAAAAATGCAAATTCAGGAATGAAGGCATCAGGATAGCATATTCCTTTAAGCCTTAGTCAATTTTATTTCTTAAATTCAAAGGAATGAATCCTTATTTAGCTTTATTCCTTTGATATTTAAGATTACTTTTACAAATGTCTTTCCCCTATAATCCTTTTTAAATCTTTTACACACTGATTCATTCCAGGTACCAAAATAGTGCTGTCACTGTCAGATATTTTAATCATCTCCCATTTCTCATTCTCCAAACTGTATGTTTTCATGATCAGCTCAGTTTTAATAATCAAGAAATCTTTTAATTGTATTATGCATGATATATTAAAACTAACTGGTTAAATATCTCATAGCAGTAATCCAACATGTTTGATTTTAATATGCAAAAGATCATTTTCATTCTCAGCAGTATTCATATTATGCCTTATCACAACACTGTTGTGAGTACATATTTCATCTACTTAGAGTTTGACTAGGCAAGCCTAGAGTTTAAAGAAAATCAGGCCTGACAATAAAGTTGTCATAAATCCTGATGCCATCATAAATAAAATTCTAATGTCATTTTTAGTTAGTTCCAAATTAAAACATGCTCTGCCATTGAAAACAATCTTGTAAAAGTGGTATGTTTTTATTAATAGACCTAATTCCATGTAGCAAATTAGCATAGCTCCAATGAAAGTGTAAATATAATAACTCTGACAAATTTAAACGGCGGGTGGGGTCTCACTTGTCTCCCTCTGTGACAAAAAAAATTTTTGTGAGAGTCCTTCAACTGGCTATAGGGATTGTGGTAATTAAAACATTTAAAGTAGCACAAGCCCCCTAGTCTCTAATCTGTAGCTCAGGTCAGCTGTCTGTAGATTCTAATTTGTCCTCCATTTGTATTCATGACAGGAAAATGCTGCATATGTAACAGCAAACCAGCAGGAGGGTGTAGTGGTGGGCTTGGAGGTCAAATAATTTGATTTCTGAGCAGATTACATGTAACATCCAACATCTAATCTCACACCTGATTTGGCAATAAAATTACAATAAAAGTAATGCTAAGACACCTTCACTAAGGGGCAGATAAAAGAATAACCTTTCTTCATGAGCAAAAAAACAATATGCTTATTTATACCACAGATTTTGCTTGGTACAGCAATGAATCTAACATTTTTAGAATTCTGCATTTTCAGAAAACTGCTACCTGCAGAATGCTCCATTACAACTTGAGAGGGGCAAAGAAAATGAATTATATTTACATTAAATAATTATTTTATAAGAACACCAAAGGAAAAGCAGCCAAGAATTTACTCAGTTCAATTAAAAATGAAGATTTCTGCTTTACTAGTAGTTTTTGCTGGAAGTTATAATTCTATAAAATACATATTCAGATAAAATATTCCTATGTGAAAAAAGGTAAAGAAGCAAACTAAAAAATACTAGACCACAATTATACCTCAAATTTCTCTTTCAGGTTAACCTTTACACTAGTTTTAGCAAAACGGGTAAAGGGATTTTTGAAGGCCACAGTTCAAAGAGTATTAGTACCCATAACTTTTGATTCTTTCCTGTAACATCAAAACAGCAACTCTGCCCAAACAGAACTCAGAAAATGAAGCAGAATCCCAAAATATCTTGAAACACACAAGTGACCCCACCTTTATAGTACACAGAATATATTCAGATTTGTACTATTATGAATACGTATGATGGGAATGGAAGGAAGAATAGGATCAAAACTGGCTCTCAGGTAGGATCAGAACTTGGAGACTTCCCAGGGTTTTCATGTTTTCCAACTTGGAAAACATCCACTGGGAGGATGTTGCTTCAGCAGAGGTTTGGTCCCAACTGAGCCTTCAAATAGGTCTGCTCTCCAGCTCCTGTCTCTAGCTCTTAAGCGCTCCTTAAAGAATCTTAAAGAAGCAATACTCTATTCTGAGGGCAGTGACATCAATGAGACTGGGGAGCTTCTACCCAGATAGACTTGGGGGCCCTCCAAGCATGAAGATGAAAGGCAAGGGCATCTCCTCTGTCTGTGGTCGACCACTCCAGGAACTTAAAAAATTTGTTAAAAATATACTTTCTGCTGGCTTCAGGGTCTGTATTTTCTACCTATTTTTTAAGTTCCTGGAGTGGTTGATGCAAGGCTGGTGCCCCCCAGGAATCAGACTGGATGGAACAGCTTAATTAGCAGGCTGTTCCAGCCTATAAAACCAAGGAAAGAAGCAACAGGCAAGGAGGAGAGACAAGAGGAAGCTCCATGCTTAGGATGATTTGCTGGCTGCCTGTACTGGTCAGTTTGAGTATCTCTGGTGGCTTGTTTGTTTGGTTGGGGGAGGGCAGGCAGGTACAGCCCCTCCTGATGAGCCACCTCTGGGGAGGGCCCTATGAGTCTGAAGCTTCTCATCCCAACTCCTCCCCTGAACTGTCTGTGCTGAACTCAACTGAGGGGAATCTAGACCTGGGGCCAATACATCCAGAGAGAAATGCTGGTTTCAGAAGTACACCTAGGTAATTTTGGAGCCTGGATCTAAAGGACTTTGGAGGCCCCCGCCCCTGCAGGCCCCCCTGCATGTTAAGCATCATCCCCCTATACACAACATGACACACAGAGTATTTTTAACACATGGGAATATAAAACAGGTATATTTATGCAAATATGTATAAACAGAAACATTTCAACATGCAACTTAAAACTTTCCCCACTCCCCCTTCTGTCTCTAAAGTGCCCAGTGAAAGTCACAATCACACTCGGCTGCCCGGCACAGTGCAGGCCCGCCGTTTGGCACCATGACCACTCCTCCCAAGACAGACTACAGAGGATGTGGAGGCCCTGGACTTCAGCCCGAAGTCCAGGGGTAAGAGCGCCTCTGGCTGGTTTTACTGTGAATGTTCATTCTATTCAGGAGATGTAGGTTATCCAGCGTGGGTTGCTTCTGCTACCTGCTTCAGAGACATGGATACACTAATGACTTTGTGCCTAGTCCCCATGCGTTGGAGGAGCCTCCCCAGTCTCAGGAAGTAATGCAGCTGAATAAAAAACAGAACTTGGAATCCAATAAACCATTAACTTTTGTAATAGTTTATCATAAACATGTGGGTATATTAACTGCACAAAGCACACAGAGAATATGAGAAGGAAGGTCATCCCAGGATCCAAAGTATTGACTCTGGGTGTCATACACCCTTCTTGATCTATACTGCAGCAGTGAGATGACCTTTGCGTGCATTTGGATAACTCTATCCACTGAAGAGAATTAACAGAATGAGCTAAATGAGTTCTTTGCATCTGTCTTCACGGCAGAGGATACTGAGCATATACCTGCTCCTGAACCAGGCTTTTTAGGGATGGAGGCTAGAGAGCTGAGTCAGATAGAAGTGACAAGGGATGATGTTCTAAACTGTCTGGAAAAACTGAAAGCTAACAAATCACCAGGGCCGGATGGCATCCATCCAAGAGTCCTCAAAGAACTCAAATGTGAAATTGCCGACCTCCTTGCTAAAATATTTAACTTATCCCTGAAATCGGGCTCTGTACCAGAGGACTGGAGAGTAGCAAATGTAACAACCTGGATGGCTTTAAGAGGGGTTTGAATGACTTCATAGAGGAGAGGTCTATCAATGGCTACTAGTCGGAGGGCTGTGGGCCACCTCCAGCCTCAAAGGCAGGATGCCTCTGAGTACCAGTTGCAGGGGAGTAATGGCAGGAGAGAGGGCACGCCCTCAACTCCTGTCTGTCGCCTCCAGCGGCATCTGGTGGGCCACTGTGCGAAACAGGATGCTGGACTAGATAGGCCTTGGGCCTGATCCAGCAGGGCTGTTCTTATGTTCTTATGTAGCAGTCATTGTAAACTCAATGTTCCTTTCTTCTTCGGTGGTGATTATTCAGGGGTGGGATATAAAACAGCAGTATAGCCATCCCGAGTGGGGTACCTCATTGCACAAAGATCTATAGAGGACTTGTTGTGGGAAGATCCACTTAGTGAAGGCAGCCATGGAAGAGGTGGACACATCCCATCTGAACAAAAGCACCTATGGTGGTGTGGTGAATTAGAATCCCACATATATATATATATATATATATATATATATATATATATATATATATATATATAAAAACTCCACAAGAACTCACGTCTGAAGGTTCGATGTAGCTCAGCTGGAATCCTCACTAAAGAAATTCCTACCTTTCGAGGAGTGAGGCAAGGCTGTATACTTGCCCCAGCTCTTTTCAATTATTATATTAACCCCATTGTGGATATTATTACTAATCCATCTTTCCATCCACCTAAATTGGCCAGTAGACAGGTTAATATTTTGCTTTATGCAGATGATGCAATAATTTTATCTCGGACTCCTGTCGGCCTCCGTAGAGCGCTTTGCTCTCTGGCTAATTTCTGCCATGAATACGCTCTGGAAATCAATTATAGCAAGACCAAAATTATGGCCTTTGCTAAACACCCAAAGACCTTGAAATGGTCTTTGGCTGGACATAAACTAGAACAGGTTAAGACCTTTAAATATCTAGGGGTTGTTTTCCAGGCCTCTATGAAACGCCAAGCACATCTGCAATATGTTACCCAAAATGCACGTAAATCGGCATTGGCCATCCAATCATATTTCCACCAAGATGGGGCTCAATTTGTACCAGCCGCCCTTAAGTTATTTACAGCTAAAGCCTGCTCTCAGTTGCTTTATGGGTCGCAGTTGGGCCCGTATACTAACTGCACTCCACTAGAGATAGTTCAGACAAAGTTTCTGAGATCTATTCTACAGATCCCTAGATGTGTTCCCAATGTAATATTGAGGATGGAAACTGGCATGCCTAAGATGGAAGCCCAGATGTGGTTTTCCATTCTCAGCTTCTGGTTGAGATTGTCTTTCTTTTCTACAGGCCTTGCTCACTTAATTTTTATTGATAAATTTAATTCTAGCTGGAAGCAGTCAATATCTCGCCAAATAAGTTTATATGGCTTTAGCCTGGATGGTCTATTAGAAATGGGTTTTTGTCACGCGAGACTGATATTAAAGCAGCAGATCTATGATATGGAAATGCAGACTGATCGATCTTTAATCTCTAAAGAAGTTTTCCTAGGTTTACAAATGTATAATACTAAACCTGCGAATTACCTGGGTAAGATTACTATCACTAAATATCACAGGATATTTACATTGGCCAGATTTAATGTGCTACCTTCAGCTGAATTAGAAGGTAAATTTAGAGGGATCCCAAAAGAACAGAGACTATGTCCTTGTGGCTCTGGAGAACAGGAGTCTATCTTTCATATCTTACTCCGCTGTCTTTTTCATAGGGACTTACGAACTTGTTATATTTCCTCCTTACTGACTGATTTCCCAGGGCATACAGATGCATTTTACGTCAACTATCTGCTCTCAGATCAGAAGGAGAAAGTAACATTTAAAGTTGCTAAGTTCTGTGAGGCAGCTAAGAAGGCTAGACAACAGATGGTAAATCAGATTATGCTGACGGGAAATTGCTGATTAGGATGAGTCCATGTTCCTAATTATATTATGTATATATTATTACTATATTACGTGTATTATTATGTATGTAAATTTTGGTCTATGACCGTAAATAAACATGACTCTCTCTCTCTCTCTCTCTCTCTCTCTCTCTCTCTCTCTCTCTATATATATATATATATATATATACACACACACACACACACACACACACAGGTGAAACTCGGAAAATTAGAATATCGTGCAAAAGTCCATTAATTTCAGTAATGCAAATTAAAAGGTGAAACTGATATATGAGACAGACGCATTACATGCAAAGCGAGATAAGTCAAGCCTTAATTTGTTATAATTGTGATGATCATGGCGTACAGCTCATGAAAACCCCAAATCCACAATCTCAGAAAATTAGAATATTACATGGAACCAAGAAGACAAGGACTGAAGAATAGAACAATATCGGACCTCTGAAAAGTATAAGCATGCATATGTATTCAGTACTTGGTTTGGGCCCCTTTTGCAGCAATTACTGCCTCAATGCGGCGTGGCATGGATGCTATCAGCCTGTGGCACTGATGAGGTGTTATGGAAGACCAGGATGCTTCATTAGCGGCCTTCAGCAATTCTGCATTGTTTGGTCTCATGTCTCTCATCCTTCTCTTGGCAATGCCCCATAGATTCTCTATGGGGTCAAGTCAGGCGAGTTTGCTGGCCAATCAAGCACAGTACACTGTATACTTTTCAGAGGTCCGATATTGTTCTATTCTTCAATCCTTGTCTTCTTGGTTCCATGTAATATTCTAATTTTCTGAGATTGTGGATTTGGGGTTTTCATGAGCTGTATGCCATGATCATCACAATTATAACAAATTAAGGCTTGACTTATCTCACTTTGCATGTAATGCGTCTGTCTCATATATCAGTTTCACCTTTTAATTTGCATTACTGAAATTAATGGACTTTTGCACGATATTCTAATTTTCTGAGTTTCACCTGTATATATATGAATGAGAGAGAGAGAGAGAGAGAGAGAGAGAGAGAGAGAGAGAGAGAGAGAGACTGTGTGTGGAAAATTACTCAGGAGGCAAGGTCCAAACCTCCATCCCCAGTGATGCTGTCCTGAGCCAAATCTCCCCATCACAATGGCTGCTTTTATGCTTTAAAAGAGATGATATAAAAACCAGGAACAAAAAATAGCAAGACTAATAGCACCTGCAGGGGAGTTATTTTGATTGGGAAAGTGAACAAGCATACCCTCCTCTACTAAGCCAATCCTCCCACCCCTCATGACTATTAAATAAAGTGGGGGGAGATTTCAAGGCATATGATCACGGATCTCCTATGTCATATGTGGCTTGCCTCTAGGACAGAATGGAATGGAAAGAGTTTTGTCCTCTGTTTGTTAGTTAACCAGACTTAAGGTTCATAAAGATTACAGAGAGGAAAACAGACCACTTTCACACTGAACAAGTTACACTAGGATCTTAATACACTCCTGATGTAACTCCTTACATGAAAGCCTATTGACATGAAAGTGGTTAAATCACCTGCTGAGTACTATTGAGATTACAGACCAAGTCAGACGAAGCTATATTCTACTTTGAAGTTAGGGTGTCCATGAAGCACAGTTGAGTTGTCTTGTTTCACACAATGCCCTTTTAAATACCTTCCAATTTAGCTTTAAGTCAAAGAAAAATTGCCCCCCAAAAAGCTACCCTGATGCCTTGAAAGCATGACAGAGTACCATGGCAGGGATAATGTAGTCACTCTTGTTCTCACTTATTACTGCTTCAAGGGTAGAGGTATTCACCTAGACGTTATGATAACTTTAGTGGCTTTATCTTTGGCCACAATGGACATTTCTAAATGTGAGAAGCACACATGCCTATTATAATACACACACGCACGCACACACACTGTATCTGGATAACATAATTAGAAAATTAACATAAAAGAAAAGATTTCCTTCAGATGTAATGAGTGCCCAGTGTGCTTTTAAGTTGGGTGGGGGGGAGACTTCAACCATTTCTGAACAGATCATTAAACTGAAAAGTTTATGAAATCTGAACATCTACAATAACCTCTGCTTAAGATGGTGGGGGAGAAATTTTAAATTATTAGTTTAAAATCTGTGAGGCTAATTATGTTTCACATTCTCATTTTTGCAATGCACATTAGGAAGGTTCCATGTATGATGTCAGTCAATTTTGTATTAGAAGCCTAGTGACAGACGCCCTCAGTCATCCAAAGATGCAATTTAACTGAGCACCCCAAACACTGGTGTTTGGAGAATGGGAAGATGAGGCAATATGGCTCATGGGATTTCTACAGGTAGAAAGGGAGTCTGCTCTCTCAGTATGCTATACCTCTGATTTATAAAGTGAAATCCTGGGTGATTTGAAACAACACCTGAACATGCTCATCATTTTGAGAGTTGTGGGGATTTCAGAAAGACTAGTTGAAGTAAGTTAGCAAAATGCTAATGTTCTGCACATTCATTTTTCCCCGTGTAAAAAAGACACAATTCTTACTCCCATGTTGCACAGCATCCAAACATTGTCTGGACATTTAAAGTTCAATAGTTTTCACCTGTGAAAATGCCATTCCTGTTCCAGATAGCAGAGTCATTACTATGCCACGTGCAACATAGTTGTACTAGTATCATGGGCACCCACTGAAAACTGGATGATGGCTACCTCAGTTCCCTCATTGTCATACCATTTTGCAATGGCTACCTTCTACACCAATCCAGCATGGAAATACTGTTCTAACATATTTAAAATGTGAGACACAAAAAGGATAATTTTTCTCCCCAAAGCTGTGAATTCTTATAGTTACTATACTACGTCAATATGCATTCACACATTATATGTAAATTACCATTTGGCAAACATTTCACTTAGTATGGCTTTGCCTGGTCTATTCAGAAATGCTGACCTCTATTACAAGGTAAATGTTACAATGCATGTTTTTGACTATTTGGTGTAAAAACATCAGCTTTCAAACTTTTCTACTAGTTGTTTTGACTTGGACAATGTAAATGCCAAATTTCAGTGTTCTGGGTATTCAGGAAGTACCTTATTCATTGTGGAATATCATTGCACTTCCCATTTTGAGAGATTTGCACATACATATTCTGCCCCCCTTCGGATTTCAGGCTTTTCAAATCAACTCAATAAAATCCCATTTTCTGGGTGGCCTGGAAATACCTTAACTTTGTGAGGGAACATTTTGAGTGCCATAGTTTGAGGGAAAGTTATACATATATCCTCTTTTAAGATCTTTTCTAATGATGGGTGTTTTGGATTATGCTAATATTCAGGGCTGGTTTCTAGGCTTTGGGAGACCCCCTTCTATCTTGGTGGCTCTTGAGTGTCTGCCACCACCACAAAAAGGCTATGAGCACAGCAACAGTCTCAGAAACCACCAATGGGCCCTTCTTAAGGCTCTCAGCTTTCAGCAGTTGCTCAACAACATCAATCCTTAATGTTGGCCCTGCCAATACCCAGGCCTCTGGTTCCTCAGGAAATACCCTATTTTGATAACAATTGTCAGTGAATCGTGAGGCCCAATCTGCATCTATCTATATTAATAAATTTTAATTTTAATGTATTTTTATCTATGCTTTTTATCTCTTTATGAATTTTAAATGTGTTATACTTTGTATTTTAATTCTGTACACCGCCTAAAGATTTTTATACAAGGTGGTATATAAATTCAATAAACAAACAAACAAACAAAGTCCATTAGTAGTTAAAATTCTTAGTGAACTCAGCTAACATTGGAAAGACAATTTTAGATGAATTACCTTCTTCCTTTTTCTTCTTTGCTTCTTCTTCACTTCTCTCTTTAGCTTTCAAGGCTTCATCAGCTTTAGCTAAAAATAAATAAAATGATGATTAGTTGTTTGAAAATGAAGATTTAAAAACAAAGTTGTCTTTGTTTACCATAGTTGAATCTCCAACAGAAACTGGAGATGCAAGCTGCAGTTCAACTTTACAATCTCAGAATATATGAAAGAAGACAGCACTAACTTGCAAATGTCACATCATTAGAGCTAGACTACATGTTTTTGACTTCCAGATACCTTGTGAAATTCTAAGCCTGTTTTTGGATGCACTTAATGTGCATTCCTGTTCTTCATGTCTTCCAGAAAGCATTCTAAATCTTTTTGGAAAAGCCTCTCAAATCAAGAGGAAGGGCTCTAGACTGACTTCTAAAAAGGAAGTGGGTTTCTTGACCTGCCAGGCTGCATTAATTAATTAATTAATTAATTAATTAATTAATTAATTATTTACACAGTCAGACAGGTGTTATTGACTGGTTTGTTTTATACAGACATCGAGTCCTTCCCAAGGACCTGGGATGGCTGAATTTTATTATCAATGTTGTTGCTGTTATTATAGATATCGTCGCAGAATATAGGCTGTTCCCAGTAAAGTTGCTTTTTGTAATTGGTTGGTGGTGATTTCTGTGGCCCCTATGGTGTTGAGGTGCACTTCAAGTTGTTTTGGAATTGCACCTAGGGCGCCAATTACCACTGGGATTAATTTGGTCTTTTTCTGCCACAGCCTTTCAATTTCAATTTGTAGATCTTTGTATTTTGTGATTTTTTCTATTTCTTTTTCTTCTATTCTACTATCACCTGGTATTGCTATGTCAATTATTTTAACTTCTTTTTCTTTCTTCTCATTATTATTATTTACATTTTATATCCCGCTCTTCCTCCAAGGAGCCCAGAGCGGTGTACTACATACTTGAGTTTCTCCTCACAACAACCCTGTGAAGTAGGTTAGACTGAGAGAGAAGTGATTGGCCCAGAGTCACCCAGCAAGTATCATGGCTGAATCGGGATTTGAACTCAGGTCTCCCTGGTCCTAGTCCAGCACTCTAACCACGACACCACGCTGGCTTTTATAATAAAAATGCAGAACAACCCTTACCACCCAAGGGTTGGGGGTGAGTGGGGAATGGCCTCTATTTTTTGCAGAATAACTACAATCTGCCAAAAAAAACCCCACAAAACATGAACTGTTCAGAAAGGAAAGAACAAAAGAACAGTTAAAGAAAAACATCTACAGGGCAGCAGAAAACTTCCAGGAACCCCTACCTACTTCTCCCACACAAGCTACAGTGAGCCACAACTACAGAACCCTTTGGATATCAAGCTTGCGCCACCTCTTTTTCTTTCTGATAGGGTAAAAAGGCAGTTCCTATGACCTATGGAAAATGAAATGAACGCAAGGAGGATTTGGCCTAAATACCACCTTGTCCCTGAAAACAGTGCTCCCAGGAAAATAGCCTTTAGAGTTGGGATTTATAAATGAAAGATTGATTACAGGTTCACAAGGTGCACCAATCAAGGCCCTTTGCCTTCATAAGAAAGGGTAAAAAACCTCCCTTTATGCTCCAGCCTTTGATCTCCTGGAATGACTTGGCATAAGGCTTTTGATATTGAACAGAGATGTAGGGCAGGGTGGGAGAAATATGTATATTTAAATTAAAGTGGGTTGGACAAATTGTGGGTTTTAATTAATTAATTAATTAATTAATTAGAATTTTTAATTTAAAAACACCATCAAAAAGTCCTATAAGTGGCTTGTTTCATGGCAGAAAATTACAAAAACTTCTGGAACAAACAATACTATATATATTTATAAATGCACTATGTTCAATTTGGTTTGCAACCCAGAAGGTCTGAGTGAGAACTGTGAAGCATGAGTTGTGCTTTTATTTTTATTTTTTTCCTTTAGAAATGCACTATATGTCTAAGCTGGTTGGACATATCCAAAAACCTCACTCACGCTATTTACACTGTATGTCATCTATCACTATGGTTCTGTAATGATATGAAATGTTGAGGAGACCCCGCACATGCGATTCACCCCCAGCAGGGGTGTAGCAAGATTGGAGTGGGCCCAGAGACAAGATTTCAAAATGCCAACCCCTCACTGAAGTTCAGCTCATGAAGTAAAGAAATCTTAAATGAGGCTGAATAGTGGTAACAAAAGGCATAGTAAAATTTAGCGCCCGGGTGGGTGCGTGGCTGGGGGAGTCAGTCACGTGACTTGCCTTGGGGGGGAGGCAAGGCAGTGGGTCCCCAGACAACTGTCTCCCCTTGCCCTATTATAGTTACGCCCCTGACCCCCAGCTCACCACACTCCAGGGATGGCCCTGCTTCTGAGCACCTGCAGAGAGTGGTTTTTATCTCAGTACTGTGAGAGAGCACAACCAGCCCTCCTTCCAAGTTGGGGAACAGGGAGAATGACTTTTAGGACAGAGGGGAAACTGCGGGAGCCTCTTGAGCCCCAGCATGTCTCAGCTATCTTAAAATTTTACCAAGAAGAGGCAGATTCCTCTTTCTCTCCCTCTCCTTTTCTTGCTCTTTTCTCTATTTCTCCCCACCTATCTTTCTTGCTTCAGTGGGACTTACTGCTGTCCTATAGGGAGCAATATATGCTGGGAGCACAAATTAGTCTGGTTTGATTTACATCCCTGAGCATGTGCAATCCTATTTGCACTTAACAAGGAAGGATCTCAGATAGTTGAATGCAATGGAGTTTATTTTTAAGTAGACATGCTTTTCTTGCTAGTAACTTCTTTAGGTCTCAGTGAAATGTACTTCCAGCTAAATGTGGTTAGATTTGCTGCCTGAGGCTGCAATTCTCCACACACTTACCTGGGACTTTTACACACAGGAGGTTTTACTGCAAAATCAAAGTTGTCCCAAAAACACAACACATATAGTGGATTTTTTTTTTTACCTTGAAGATAAATCAGGGTACACTCTAACAAGCAGTGAAAAACCCATAATGTGTGTGAACTGCTCCTTGATAACTCACAGGGATTTTGGGGCAAATCTGGCCGATATGTGGATGCACATGTTTAGAGAAGCAGTGAAGAAAGCCTCTCAGGAGGACTGTCTGAAGACTGGCTGCCAGAGGAAGATCTATGACATTTAAAAAATGTTTTTGCCTAGACCTGCAGTAATGCTTTTTGTGGCTCCTGCCTGCTCCTGATAGAACAGCACTTTGTCTGTTATAATCCTAGTTCTCACACCTGAATAAAAAATTCTTGGTGGGCTCAATACTGTCTCAAGTTGAGGGAAGGCAGAAAAATAGCCCTTGGCACCCCTGGATTATTTACACCCCTTCTTCATAGAAGATACTCCCAGTTTTGCCACTGGGTGACCACCCTGAGACTCAGAAACAGTAGTTTCCTTTCCTAAAATGATGGCCATGCTCAAGCTGGCTTTGTGGTCGTCCACCACCACCACCATTCAGAGCTTAACCCAAGCTCATGGCAGCCCACTGTGCTGTCCTCTTACTTGCTCTGTGATGGGAGAAAGCAGATGGAATGTCATGCTGCTGCCAGGCGTTTCAGCACCTTGCCACTTCTCCCAACCACAGCCTGGTAAGAAATGTCCTGCTGAAAATTAATTACACTGCAAGTCCCTTCCCTGTGGGGATCGGAAATCAGGATAGTGCAGGTGTTCTGCATGATGACCATCACTTGTAATGGGAACTCCAGCACATTGCTGTGTTCTGACCACGGGCCCAACCCTGAAGAAAAGCCAATCAGGCAGAACAACAGTATCACAGGTTGCCCTCTCCCAACCTGTGAAGTAACCCATTCCTAGATACAATGTGTTGGGAGAGAGGAAACAAAACAAAACAAAACAAAATCTTGGAGCGTTCTATCCAGACCCTACTTCTCTGCCACTGGGCAGGACCAGTCTGAGAGGATTGGGGGTGAGGTGGGGTGGTGCCTTTCCTTGGAGGTGTCAAGCTTGAGTTGGACCCTGCGTCCTTGTCCCAAATAATTCAGAATACCTCCGGAAGCTAGTGGATAATTCCTGACTTCACAGGCTTTTTAGCAAATTGAATCAATGCATTTTCAATTCAGATATTATATTTATCTAGCTATATACAATAGAGATATAGAACCACCACTTGTGTGGGGTTAGGGAATAAAGTAGTTTGCAAACTTACTTTTCAGTGCATATCAGCTAAAATAGATATTGGTTTTTAAATGTCCTTTTGTTGATAACAAGTCTCTGAAGCAACTTAATGGGTATAATCCAAAGTGGCACTAGAGGCAGAGAGTTAATACAAGGCATTTTCTCAGTCCACAGAAGGTGCTTCCTCCTGTTTTCCAGAATCCCATGTAACACATCCCTTGCCATTGTTGAAGCTTCCGTGACCTTGAGAAATGTCTTTCAGGGAATTCAGCAAACAGTAAGACATTGAGAAAATGTCTCTCACTATGCATTCTGGATATTTGCAGGAAATAAACTTATGCCCTGTGTATGCTTAAATTTATATTCTAAATTAAATGGTAAATAGAGCAGTACAACTATCAGTTTATTAGGATTGAAAATATAGGAATTGAGGTGTGTGCCACAAAAATCACATTAGTGCTCAGTTCATCTATCTGGGAGATTTGCAGTGCTTTCATTTCTCCCCCTGCACTCCCCTCCTGCCAGAACAACAGGTTGAAGCACTAAGGGAATGCCTAAATGGTATTCCTCTTTCCAGCAGGCGTGGGGACTCCATGAGCACAGCATGTGCAGAGCTTGATGCTGGGCAAACTGATGTATGGACCAGGGCCTGCTCTGTTGCTGGGCTTGCTGCAGGCAGGAGGTTTTAGACCCTTTCAGAAGCCTTGTGCTGCTTCCCATTTCCTCATGCAGAATGCCTCTTGATGGATTGGGGCCTCTGCCTTTTAATTCAGTGCAAACCATAGCACCAATATTTAATTGATGTAACGACAGCATCTTCTAAAAAGAATCTTATTTTCTTTAGAAACCTCTTCCCTTATTACTTAATTATCTACAAGTTGTGCAACTGCAGGGGTTTTAAACACTTTACTACAGATGTTAAAGAAGATTAAAAATATACAGCACAGTAACAAGGGACTATCAATATACTCTGTAAATTAATTAAATTTCTGTTCTAGCACATCATTTATTCCAAAGCATTAATGTCTCAAAGGGGCCATTCTCTTTTATTGCCATCTCACTGCCTGATGAGTGAACTTAGTGAGAATAAGTCTGTAATAGCATTATAGTTGATGCAATATTAAGTTTTTAAAAGTATTGCCTTGTCAAAAGATAAAGAACCAAAATAAGGGTAGTTAGACTTTAGACTAGCCTTACTATGTAATAAATCCATTACAAGCTTAGTATGATTAATTGCTCATTTTTTCTGCTCTAGTTTACTGTACCAACACATTAGTTATATGAATATTCAATTGATATACTAAGTATGAAGGACATGACTGCCACATGACCACAGTTTTCAAAGTCTGATGTCTCTTTGCAGTCAGTAGCTACATCTTCTTAAAATACACAACTTATATACTGATGTTCTAAAATGATAGAAGCAATTACAAAGACATCTGCTTCCATTTACAAGCTTTTAGACACACTTAGACTACATTTAAGGTCATAAATATTAAAACTTTTCTGCTAGCAATATCTTTACAAGAATCTATTAAATCAGATAATAAAAACAAACCATTGGTAACTGTAAATACTTTTACTTCATTTACACTTTATTCTCCCTAGTAGCAGGGCAAGGATAATAGAAATTCCATTTAAATTCAATTTTGGTTATATGTGTAATTGTAGCTATACCCCTTGAGTCATGTAAAATGCTCCGCTTATGTTTCTTTCAAATTATCCTGCTCAGATTCGCATTCTACTCCTTACAACCATCTTCAATATGTATTAGCAAAGCTCATTAGACTGAAATTTAATAATCCTAACATTAGGTGGGTTTCAAGATCCTCCATTATCAACACAAGATGGATTGCTTATATATAGCTCTTGGGCCAACCAGGCAAAATTTAGATTCAATCAACTACCAGGCTTAGATTTGATTTATTTATTTCACTATGCCAGTTTGTTCTTCTATAACTGATTTGTTCATTGCATAGGAACAGTTCATTAGATTTTTGAAAAATAGCTAAATCATAAGGGGGTGGGGGGAGGATGAGAGAGAGAGAGAGAGAGAGAATATCATCTTATGGTTAGGGATGCATTTCGCCAATTCTGCCAATTTGCTAGAATTCTGTTTCAGTAGAAATTCAAGATATTTTTAAAAAAACTTTTATATTCCTTAACTGGATCATTATTTGAGCATGGCAGCAAAAAAGTAACAAGCACAAACATTTTAAATAACTTTACTACTACTACTACTCTTGATCTTAGCCAAAAGGCCGAGCCCAATCCAGTTTCTTAGGAGCATATTCCACTGAAATCAGAAACAATTGTTTCCAAGTGAATGTGCTTGGGATTGACATAGACATCTATTTGTAATGTTGGGGGTGGGAGGCACTGTTTTACAGTGGTTCTGCTCCTACCTTTCAGGCAGATTTCAGATGATGTCGATTGGAGATTGTTGCTCTTCAAAATCTGAGCTTAAGTATGGTGTCCCTCAAGGCTCCGTACTGTCTCCAATGCTTTTTAACATCTACATGAAACTGCTGGGAGAGAGCATCAGGGGATTTGGAGCTGGGTGTTACCAGTACGCTGATGACATCCAGATCTATTTCTCCATGTCAACCTCTTCAGGAGTTGGCATATCCTCCCTAAATGCCTGCCTGGAAGCAGTAATGGGCTCGATGAGGGAGAATAAACTGAAACTGAATCCAGATAAGACGGAGGTACTCATTGTGCGGGGTCAGAACTCTAGAGACGATTTTGATCTGCCTGTTCTAGATGGGGTCACACTTCCCCAAAAGGAACAGGTTCGCAGTCTGGGAGTACTTCTGGATTAACACCTCTCCCTGGTTTCTCAGGTTGAGGCGGTGGCCAGGGGTGCTTTCTATCAGCTCTGGCTGATACACCAGCTGCGCCCGTTTCCCTAGATCAATGACCTCAAAACAGTGGTACATTTGTTGGTAACCTCCAGACTGGACTTTTGTAATGCGCTCTACGTGGGGCTGCCTTTGTACATAGTCCAGAAACTTCAGTTGGTTCAGAATGCGGCAGCCAGGTTGGTCTCTGGGTCATCTCGGAGAGACCACGTTACTCCTCTGTTGATGGAGATAAACTGGCTGCCAATAGGTTTCTGGGCAAAATACAAAGTGCTAGTTATAACTTACAAAGTCCTAAATGGCTTAGGCCCTGGGTATTTAAGAGAACGTCTTCTTCAGTACAAGCCCCACCACCCATTGAGGTCATCTGAGAAGGCCCGTCTCCAATTGCCGCCAACTCGTTTGGTGGCTACACAGAGACGGGCCTTCTCAGCTGCTGCCCCAAGATTGTGGAATGCGCTCCCTAATAAGATACGAGCCTCCTCATCTCTGGCAATTTTAAAGAAACTACTGAAAACGCATCTCTTTAACCAAGCTTTCTCAGCTTCTTAAAGCTTGTTTTTAAATTGTTTTGGCTTTTTAATTGGTGTTTTATGATGTTTTAATTGTTAATTTTTATTTTTAGTAGTTTATTATTTTTGTTTTGTTAATCGATTTTAATGGTGTTTTAATGTAAACCGCCCTGAGCCTTTTGGAAGGGCGGTATAATTTTTAAAATAATAATAAATAATAATAAACAAACTGCCTTGAGATCTGGTTATAGGCATTATAAAGGGGTGTGTGTGCACACACTAACATATAGCAATTAACATAAATAAGAAGTATAGTTCTTTCTGTTTCTCTACAGTGCAATGCTGGAAAAAGTGTTGGGTTGCACTAAAAAAAAAAATCTAAATCTAGAGTGGTAAAACTGCCGCCCTGTAACCAGAAGGTTACAAGTTCGATCCTGACCAGGGGCTCAAGGTTGACTCAGCCTTCCATCCTTCCGAGGTCGGTAAAATGAGTACCCAGAATGTTGGGGGCAATATGCTAAATCATTGTAAACCGCTTAGAGAGCTCCGGCTATAAAGCGGTATATAAATGTAAGTGCTATTGCTATTGCTATTGCTAGATACGAGTGTATTTGCTTTAAAGCAACAATGCAGTGTTTCAAGAAGGTCAAACTATAATCATTCTAGCCAGCTAATGGCACAGCAGGGAAGTAACTTGCCTAGGGAGCAAGAGGTTGCCAGTTCAAATCCCCGTTGGTATGTTTCCCAGACTATGGGAAACATACTATGGGAAACACCTATATCGAGCAGCAGCAATATAGGAAGATGCTGAAAGGTATCATCTCATACTGCATGGGAGATATATTTTTTAAAATTTATTTATTGTTACATTTATATACCGCTTTTCAATAAAAACAATCCCAAGGTGGTTTACAAAAGTTAAAAAATGTGATGGAGTCCGAGGAGCGAATGGCCACTGGGAGAGCATTCCAAAGTCTGGGGGCAGCAACAGAGAAGGCCCTGTCCCGCGTGCACGACAGCTGAGCCTCCCTCATTGTTGGCACCCGGAGCAGAGCCCCCTCAGATGACCTTGTCAAGTGGGCAGCAACCCTTGGAAGCAGGCAGTCCAAGTACCCCAGGCCCAAACCATTAAGGGCTTTAAAGGTCAAAACCAGCACCTTGAATTAGACCCGGAAACAAATTGGCAGCAAGTGCAACTCTTTCAAAATGGGTGTGATGTGCTCCCAACGGGCAGCTCCAGATAAAACCCTAGCTGCTGCGTTTTGCACTAGCTGCAGTTTCCGGATATTCTTCAAGGGCAGCCCCATGTAGAGTGCGTTACAGTTATCCAGCTGTGATGCGACTAAGGCATGGGTAACTGTGGCCAGATCTGCCTTCTGGAGAAAAGGATGCAGCTGGTGCACTAGCTGAAGCCGTGCAAAGGCACCCCTGGCCACCGCCTCCACCTGAGCTTCCAAAAGCAGAGCCAGGTCCAGTAGTAACCCCAAGCTGCGTACTTGCTCCTTCAAGGGGAGTGCAACCCCATCCAGAACCGGTAAAATCTCCTTATCCCGATTGGCTCTCCTACTGACCAAGAGTACCTCCGTCTTGTCCGGATTCAATTTCAATTTATTAGCCCACATCCAATCCATCACAGCCTCTTGCCCCCGATTCAGGACATCCACCACCTCCCTAGGATCAGGTGACAAGCAGAGATAGAACCGAGTACCATCTGCATATTGCTGACAACTCAGGCCAAGTCCCCGGATGACCTCTCCTAGTGGCTTCATGTAGATGTTAAACAGCATGGGGGACAAGACCGAACCCTGAGGGACCCCACAGGCCAATGGCCACGGGGATGAGCAGTAGTCCCCCAACACCACCTTCTGGACCCTCCCCTCAAGAAAGGACTGGAATCACTGCAATGCAGTACCTCTGACTCCCATACTCGAGAGGCGGCCCAGAAGGATACCATGGTCGATGGTATCGAATGCCGCCGAGAGGTCCAGCAGAACCAACAGGGACACACTCCTCCTGTCTAGTTCCCGGCATAGGTCATCCACTAGAGCGACCAAGGCAGTCTCAATCCCATATCTGGGGCGGAAGTCAGATTGAAAAGGGTCCAGATAATCTGTATCATCCAAGACCCTCTGCAGCTGGGATGCTACCACACGCTCTATCACCTTGCCCAAAAAGGGAAGGTTAGATACAGGTCTATAGTTGTCCAGGTTGGAGGGATCAAGGGAGGGCTTTTTAAATAGTGGTCTTACCACCACCTCCTTGAGGCACGATGGCATCGTGCCCTCCCTTAATGAAGCATTAATGATCACCTCCAACCATCTGCCTGTAACCTCCCTGGCAGCTTTTATTAGCTATGCAGGGCAAGGGTCAAGAGTGCACAATGTTGTTTGCACACTGCACAGGATCTTGTCCACATCCTCAGGCTGCACCAACTGAAAAGAATCCAATACAACAGGACCAGATGGTACCACAGGCATGTCTGCCGGAACTGCCAAAACTCTGGAGTCCAGGTCAGCATGGATGTGAGCGACTTTATCTGCAAAGTGGCAAGCAAACTGATCACAACGGGCTGTAGGTGATTCCTCCCCCATTATCTGGGGGATGTGTGGAGCAATGTTTTTGCCACTCGAAACAGCTCTGTTTGCACTGAGCAGATGCAATGGAGGCGGACAAAAAAACATTTCGTCGCCACCCCCACTGACACAGAGTAGTCCCTAAAATGGGCTCTAGCCCATTTGATGGCAATGGTAAACCGCTCCAGTATTCTACCAAAGACAACAACATGGCTCCGTGATTGCCAGGAGTCAACACCGACTCAACAGCACAACTTTATAATCATTATAGCATGCATGGACTCCATTAAACTGCTAAATCATGGCATGTGTTTTATAGCTGCTTCCCTCACAAACACAAAGTAATCTTATGCAGATTTAGCCAAGAGTTTATTCAGAAACAACTCCATCTTCTCTTTCTTTCTCTCCCTTTTCCTTTCTGACTCCCACACTCTCAACAAGATCCCCATTGGGAAAAACTTCTAAACAATAAAACATAAAAGACACTGGATAGCAGGGGCGCAACTACTATTAGGCAAGGTGAGGTGGCTGCCTGGGGGCCCCCACGCCTCGAGGGGCCCCCCAGAGGCAAGTCACATGACTGTATATTGTGAAGTGTGTGTGTGTGTGTGTGTGTGTGTGTGTGTGTGTGTATCAGCGAGGGGCCCATTTTAAAATTTTGTCTCTGGGCCCACTCCAGCCTTGTTACGCCTCTGCTGGATAGAATACAACAGAATGTCTGAATTGCTGCTTCCTGTACACTTCCCTTCAGCTTCAGCATCCATTCAGAAGGGCATGAAGAAATCCTGCTTGAGAAGATCAGCAGTGAGTGATCTGTGAATGTTGAGAGAGGAGACGGCAATCCTGCATTTGCATTTTCAGCTCAGCAAAGATCAGTCACTGCTGGAACTGGCTCTTCAACTTTAACATGTTTACACTGTTAGCTGTACATATAATGCACATCTAATCCCTTTTAAAACCATGTGTGCATATTCCCTCTGTTCCAGTTTCTGGTCAACTAATTTTGCCTAAGATGGACTTGATGATGATGATGATGATGATTACATTTATATCCCGCTCTTCCTCCAAGGAGCCCAGAGTGGTATACTACATACTTAAGTCTCTCTTTCACAACAGCGCTGTGAAGTAGGCTAGGCTGAGAGAGAAGTGACTGGCCCAGAGTCACCCAGCTAGTATCATGGATGAATGGGGATTTGAACTCAGGTCTCCCCAGTCCTAGTGCAGCACTCTAACCATTACACCATGCTGGCTCTCTGATAAAATTTAGTAAAAGTCATACTAATTAGTACACTGATATCCTTGCCTCTTTGGGGCATATTTGTGAGCAGATGGAAGACAAAAAGAAGCATCCCAGCACCATTTTGAAACATTCAGTAAGAAAAATTACAATTCAAGTATTACAATTCAAGAAATCAACTTGTCTGTCTCTTCATAGTCATCTAAATCAGCTCAACTGGAGACACTTTATGAGCTCTTAAAACTATGTAAACAGCTATCATATGAAAAAAGCTAGCTCACCCTAAGCAGTTTAGTAAAAGTGTAAGGAGGCAAAAGTAAGATTCACTTTATAATACTTAAAGCGCGGCCGGGGGGGGGGGGTGTTCCACAAAATATACATATGTAAATAAACACAAAAGCCTTATATTAGGTTCACTGACAGTGCACTGGTCACAAAATTTAGCTGGCTTTGGTAGCCAGCCTTTATTTCCAGTCAACTTTCCCTCCCATCATAGCTCCATGTTTATATGGCACATGCACATAGTCCTATTTTTGTACACCTGATATTTTCTAAGCAATGTGATAGGGTCAGAGATGGCTGGGCACAATGCATCGACCCAGGACAGGATTAACACTCAATTTTCCAAACATGCAAAACAATAAGGATGAAATGGTAGCAATAATTAATTCAAATGAATACACCCAACATTTGTCAACATTTCTATGACAGACCTATAACTCTAGAAAAAATGTTTGATATTATCTGGGGAAGAAAAGCAATAAATGCATCTTACAGTGCCTATAGGATGTCTACACCCCCTTGAATATTTGTCACATTTTGTTGTCAGAAATGCATGCATTTAAATTAGGTGTTATTCCACTCATCAACACACCATACTCCACACCTTTCAGAGAAAACAAAATGTGTTTAATTGTGGGGGAAAGCATACATCCAAAATATATAACTGAAATGTAACCATTGGATAAGTCTCCAACCCTTTAATGCTCTAAGCTCTGGTGGAACCAATTGCCTTCAAAAGCACTCACCAAGTGATTTGGCCCCACCTCTGTTAAATTGTAGTGAATCATATGACAACAGTATAAATTCATCAGTTCCTCTTGGTTCGCTCTGCTGGGTAGTGCATTTCAAAGCAAAGACCCAACCATGAGCACCAAAGACTGGAGCAGTCAAAAGAATTCTGGGACAAAGTTGTGATAAGGGGCAGATCAGGGAACTGTTATGTCAAACTTGTAAAATTTGGAGAAAGTATATAAGATTACTGTATTCAGGCCTAGAATCACAAGTCACCATGCTAAGACAGCTGCTAAGGGGCCAGCACCCTGGGTGGGTCCACCACTGACACCTGCCCTAGCCACCCTGGGAAAATTGACCCAGTCAGCAACTGGCTGCCAGCAGTGGGATGGGTCCCATCCCCTCACCTTTTTCAAACAAAATGCAAATGTACCATTCTTACCCACAGCAAAAATTATGATTTAGTGACCTGAAAGATGTTTTAAACTACCTCACAGCAAACTATGGACAAATTTGAATTAAAGTTATCTGGATAATTACAAATATAGCAACACATGCTTTGCAGGCAGAAGGCCTCAGGTACAGTCCCTGGCATATCCAGGTAGAGCTGAAAAATACCCCCATCTGAAATTCTGCAGAGCCGCTACCAGTCAAAGTGGACAATACCGAGCTAGATGGACCAATCAGTTGAGTCAGTATAAGACAACTTCATGTGGCCATAAATACATTTTCTGTAACTACTGTACCTTATAGTTGGTAAGCTCCTACTCTGTTTTAATTGAACTTGCTCATTATTTCAAATCACATGTCAGGCAATTAAGTTTAAGAATAAGAATAACCATCAAGTCTTTTAGCTACTACCTCCATTTTACAATGAGATAAAGAAATGCTAGTTCTGACCACTGGCACATTGTACAACACATCGGTAGTAGAACAGAGCATACATGTTGTTGTTTTAGCAGTTCTACTCTCTAATAAGACCTCTGGACTTTCTTGAATGTAATAGCAACTGGATGAGTAAGTAGGGACTATGACACTGTGGGTCTTTGTTTACTGATCAAGTAGGTATCAGAGAGAAAGGTGCCCCTGGGGCATATATGGTATGTAGTATTTAAGAAAATATGTAGAGCAAATTTAGAGAAACCTGAAAGATTCAAAATGGCTCAAAATCAAGCCTATCTTGGTTACCAAACTGAGAATGAGAGAAAAGTTTTGCACTATTATATTTCTTAAACTCCTTCACTTACAGCATGATTATTCATTTTATACATTCCCTTCATATTAAATATAACTGGTTAATGTTTAATATTGTTGGTAAACATACAGATGTACAGGCCAATCTAGTCTGCAAATACTGTATTGTGTACTGATTTGTTTCTAACAGCAGCATTGGCCATTTGACCTCACTCAAAAATACTGTTCGATCAACTATTCAAATAGCACTCATATATTTAAAGCATTAATTTAGAACTGTAACAAAACAATACATAGGCCCCGTTCGGACACAATGCCAAACTAGAGGTAAACGTGCCAGAGGTTTGTTAGTGATCACCTGAATGCATGAAGCTGCAGTTTCACCACCCAACTGCGGCTGTTTTTGCTCCCAAACCTGAATTTGAACCCTTGGTTCGTAGTGAGTTTTGCTGCTGAAACCTGAGGTTGTAAGGCAGCATTTTGTCATCTGAATTCTGCTGCCGCTATACCCTGGGTTTCATGTGCAAGCTCCTCCCGCCATCAGAGAGAGGCCGGCTCAGAGCAGCCCAGAAATATGTCAGTTCTAGGGCAGCTGCATTTCTCACTGGCTGCCTCTTGAAGCTTATGCCCCGTCCTCTGCTGTTTCCTTGCTCCTTCTGCCACTGCTTGGCAACAGGGATGCCACGTTCCTACATTTAAAGGGACGGAACAGCATTGCATAAAGCATGCTTAAAATAAAACAGGGAGAACAGTCACATTTAGAAGGAGCCCTTTTATTGACCTAGCACCCTATCTAGCCCCATTCCTGGGGCTCTCAGATGCTATCAATGGAGTGCAGGTTTTTTGGTCTTAATGTACACAAAGGAGCGCGAAAGAGACCAGACCGAGGGACATGCCTGAGAACCTCAAGGGAAGACACAAGTTGCCGGAGCAAGAAAGGCTGGAGCTAGTCATCTGGTACTCCGGGAATATATATTATTGACTTCTTAGGAGGGGATATGACCATCACCTAATGGCACAAGCGGGGAAATTACTTAACTAGCAAGCCAGAGGTTGCTGGTTCGAATCCCCGTTGGTATTTTTTCAGACCATGGGAAACACCTATACAGGGCAGCAGCAATAAAGGAAAATGCTGAATGGCATCATCTCATACTGTGTGGGAGATGGCAATGGTAAACCCCTCCTGTATTCTACCAAAGACAACCACAGGGTTCTGTGGTCGCCAGGAGTCAACACCAACTTGATGGCACACTTTACCTTTAGGAGGGGATATGTATATTAAGGCAGGCAAAGGATCCATGGATTTGGTTCAATGTAATTAAGAGTGCCACCAGGCTAGCAGACCCGGGCAAAGCAGTGAGAAAGATCCAACACAATCATGTCCTCATGCCAGCTTGCTGGCCAGGGAGTTAGCCTGTTCATAAGAGGGCCAGTCCACCGGAGAAAGCAGAAACACCAATATGTTTCAGCTCTCTGTTTGACTGCACTCTCATGAGGTAAACCTTCCAACTATAGGGGGCCCTGCTGTTGTGGGGCTCCTGGCACCACTGGTTAGCAATAGGGATGTGCGAACTGGTTCAGGGGTTCAGTTCGGGGGTTCGATGGTTCAGGGTTGAACAACCCCCCCCAGTTTCATCCGGACCAGGACCGAACCCCCCCCCTGCCAGTTCGTGATTTTTTTTAATTTAAAAAAAATTATTTATCGCTAGCCCCTTCGGGGGCCTTCCTAAAGGCTACAGGGGGGGCGTGTCTGCAGATGTTCCTCGCTGGCCTCGGTAATCACTGCCGTTACCCATTTTACTGTACTTTCTGGCTCATTTGGGCCTCCATAAGTAGGCATGGCGACCATTTTGCCTGCCGCTGCCCATGCACAAATGGCCTCTGAAGGCCTGGCATGGCCCTGCAGGCAAAATTGCCACTGCGCCTACTTACCAAGGCCTGAATGGGCCAGAAAGTACAGTAAAACAGGCTGCAGCGGTGATTACCGAGGCTGGCGGAGGGAGGGGGAACCTTCGCAGGACACCCCCCCCATGGTCTTTAGGAAGCCCCCCCCCCAAGAGGCAAGTGGTAAATATTTTTTTCAATTTAAAAATATATATATTTGTGAACCCCCCAGACTAGACCGAATGGGGGGGGGTTGGAAGGGGGGCCGGACCGAACTGGTCCGGTCAGGTTTGAGTGCAGTTCACACTCGAACCGAACCAGCTAGTTCTCTGCACACTCCTAGTTAACAATGTAACTCATACTCCACACCTTCCCCCTTCCACCCAACCCTTCAAGACTTCGAAGTAATCCAGGCTACTTCAGGTGTTTGAGTGGTTTTGGGTTGGGTGGACAGACAAGGAAAGAACAGGGATGAATCCTACAACCCAGGCTAATCAGTACCGCTGGGCCTGATGCTGCAGCAAATGCAAAGCAGCCTCCAGGGGCACCCTGGGACAGGACACCCATGAAATAGAATGGTCCCTGACTAGTCAGGTGACTGTAAGAAGCTAAACCAAGCATGGAGATTTGTTGTGGTGAGACCAGACTCTCTTGAGGGGCACCTATTTTCTCAATTCCCACTGGGACTGGGAGGGATGTTGCCAAGAGATACTTCCCAAGACTTTGGTGGAACTTTCAACCGGTCTGGGCAATAAAAGCCTTCCAGCCCACATGCGTTTCTCTGTGGGCAAGCACACTCATGAGAGATTGATCCACTCAGAAGCAGGATCCATTTTCATCACACTGGGAGCATCTCTCATGCAATCAAGTGGACAGATCTGCCCATGAGGTTTGGCTGGAACTATGCATGCTTTCACCACAGGAAACGGACTGGCCCCCCTTCTCCTACCAACTGGTACAATGATAGATCAAAATCACCAAAAACCAAAAGGGCAAATTCTAAACCATTCTAGCCTATTCCTAGCCATCTAATCCTACACATCCATACATCACCATGCATGCATGGGATAGAGAAGGTGGTCTTGAGAGAGGAAAATAATAAAAATCCCTGGATACATGGTGGGGGGGGGAGGGCAGTGATGTGTCTCCTGATATATCTACTGGAGAATGAGCTGGTGTTCGTGTAATGAGCTGTTGTTCGTGTGTCACAAATGGCCACTGCTGGTAACAAATTCATTCTGTGAACTTATGATAAAAAGTTGATAAAAAGATAAAAAGTATCTTTAGCCAGTACAAGTGGGAAGAGGAGGGCCACAAGACCCTTCCTCCCCAACTGTGGAAGACAGTGGTGCGAGCAGTGTGAGGAAAGGGTTAAATTGACTTTGCCCTGCCAAAGGTGGGGTGAATACTGCCCAAGAGGCATGATCACGCTGAGCACTCCCCCTCTAGCATTGTGGCCAATCGCTGCAACTTCACTAGCATGCTGACGCCTTGTCTACAGTCTGGCCGATGTGAGTGGAATGGAGTTCACTGAGATGCAGCCTGGGTGGACAAGGAAGAAGGAGGGGTTCTTCTGCCTGGAAGCTGCAGATTGCCCAACCACAGTCAGTCAATAATCTGTGGCATGATTCGCGGCTTCACAGATTAACCAGAGTTTAGTCTACCGGAGGTTTCATGCTATGTCCTAACGGAGCCATAGTCTTACTACAAAGACCTAAGGTAACTTATATCAACCAATTAAACAACTCTAAAGGGACCAGAGTATTCAGTATATCAAAAGAGGGGCTGCTTCCATGGGTTGGCATCATTATTATCAGTCAGTCCTTAAATCCATTTGCTGCTCCTTCTGCCACTCTCCTGTAGAGGAAAGAACCTGGACTATGCCACCAACTGTCACCCATTTAGACAGACAACAATGATATCCAAATAAAAATCCTTATCCTTTCTTGACACCACAGGGACCAAGTATGTGGTATAATCCAGTCAAAGCTAAACACTTTTAGGTCTCACTGAGATGAATTACCAATGTAAAATGAAAACAAATAGAACACAGGTAACTAACAACAAAAATGAATATTACAAAAAGTTGTTGCTAAAGTATAGGGCTGGGGAGTAAGAAGCCCTCATTTCTACTTTTGTTATAGGATGACAGTATGTTGCAATTAAAAAGGTAGACCACTACCTACATAATGGCATTAGTGGATTCAAGAAATAAAGGACAGCAAATATTTTCAAGTAATAGGCACTAGACTGTTCCAATTACAATAGTTCACTTGCCAATTGACTAGAGTCTCAACTCTAATTCTAAATGATTTCATAAAGTTTACACTTGTTTGGCACAAACTGTCAGCAATAACCATGAATATTTCTGGAACAGTCATTTACTTCTAATAAGGGGCCACATTCTTAAATAAAATAAGGCTTTGCAGATTGAAGAAATTCTGAATGTATTTTTAGCATAAGATACCAATGAGGTTATAGCTTTTTAGCCTATTAATAAAGAAACATTCCTCGCCCAAACAGATAAAACTTGAAAACAAAAGCAGTACTACCTGAAATGGGAAATACATGGAGAAAACTATAGACACAATCCAGCCAAAGTTAACCACAGTTAGGTCTCACACAGTAATAAACAGAACTTAAAAGTGCTTAAAATTTTGCTTGATAGTATCCTTTTTCTATTAACTAACAATTACATTTATACTAGATCATGAACAGTAACAACAATAGCTAAAACAATTTATTACCAAAAAACCCCAAAACCACGCCTAAAACATTCAGGCTTTTAAAATAACATATTTAATAAATAAAAGTGCTTTAAAAATTATATAACTTTATATTGTCTATGTTTAAGAACTGATTGGTTATATGAATACTGAGAAAATGTATCCAGTGTTTGATCTTTCTTTGGATATATGCATAAAACCCTATAATGTCTATATTTTAACAAAAACTCTGACAGATACAAATGCCTAACAGCCATAAATTACAATTGGTAATAACACTCAAATATATATTTAAAGTTTAACAAATTTATCACAGTGGTTATTCTTTCATTATATCATGACCAAAATATACTGAATTTATTTCAGTTTTTCCCACCTGTGATTCAAACGTACACAAACTTACATAGAGGCTCTCCTTGCTACTTTCCCTTAAACTGTTGAGTCCAGTTAATATATTAACTTGATTCAGATGGATGTGCCTCTAGAGAAGAGTTCTGGAGCCAATAAGGCTCCAGAACATGTAGAAAACTACAAACACTTAAAGTATCCTGCTGTAGAAATAAATATAACTGGCCTTATGCCCTAACCACGAACTATTATGATAATGGGAAATATTTGAACTATCTTTCCTCAAACATTATCTGACAGAGGAAAACATTAAAAGAGATTTTCTAAGGGAAACAAATTACCTTGGTACAGAGTAAAGCTTCTAAACAACAAATATAGTATATTTAAGCATTTCTTCATCTGAATAGATAAAATTTGTCATTATAAACAATTTCACAATGGTTCTATCCATGCAAGATAGCTATCATTAATGCTATAATTACACATCTCATTATAAGTAACTGTTGACGGTAAATCACACTTTCCAACAAATGTAGCAATATTTATCTTACAAACATTAAATATCAAGATGAAGTAGAGAATTAAGGCAAATAAAAGAAAAAAAAGTAACGGTAATACACAGAGTTACACATGGAGGTATGCACCTGCATGTCTATTCATATATGTAGGAAGAAAAATTAGTAGCACTATTCACAGAGGTGGCACATACAAAAAGCCCAGACCTTCTCTCAAAAATGGGATGGTACAAGCACTAAAGTGAAGCAACCAGAACAATATTTTTAACTTACCCAATTTTGCTGATCCCAAGTTTGATTTTTGGAAGATGAAAGCAGGGAGATGTTTTCTGAATCTGAATGTGTTAAGAGTACAGCTATTTACATTTTTCCTGATTTAGGCTGTAATCTATGTGCAGTTAGCTGCGGAAACATACATGGGATTGCACTGTTTGCTAAGCAACGCCATTATGATATTTCTACAGAAACATTCTACAGGGTGATGACCATCACTCCATACAGCATATGATACATATAATCTCTGCATCCATACAAATTTATTACATATAATCTGTACAATCTTCATTTGAAAGTAGAAGTTGCAGTCAGGATATAGTGCTTTAGCTGGGTCAGTTTCAACTGTACTGCACAAAAGCATACTTGCAGGGCTTTAAGTTAAAAAATTAGTCTGAGATACACATATGATTTCTTCAGAAGAAATTCTAAGTTGATACACGTCAGCATAAATGTAAATTACTAAAGCACAAATTATATGTCTATGCTAAAGGACAAATTATATGTCTACACATTAATTACAGTTAGGAATTTAATCATTAACCATTAAGTTTGTATCCATGTCATTATTTTCAACTTTGATTCTGAAAAGTTTTTTTTAAAAAGAACAATGGAATAAGTTTTGTTTGATGGACTAAGTGAAAAATTAATAACTTTTCAACACATACAAATTAGATGTAGAATTGTTTTGAAACTTCTGTTTAGAATTTCTTATTTTTAAAAAATGAACACTTAGTACTGGATATTTGGAAACAAATATGAAATGCCTAAGAATATATAGTATGACAGTACCACATATTTAGTTCTCTCTTAATGACTTTTCCCCCTGGCTTCTCTATTGATGCAATCATGAAGGTGTCATTCACAAGGAATCGGATATTCACTAGATGGCGCAACTAGAATAATTTATTTCCTCATTTAACCATACTGTGTCTGTCTACTGGAATGAAACAAATGAGATGACAGATAAAGCACTCATTATCGGGGGTTTGTCTAATCCTGAAGTATTGAGCTGAACTAAAACCTTTTGATCTATTTGTCCCATGAATGATTTCAGCTAGGAAAATGTATGTTGGAATCAAATTATGCAAAAGCAAAGGATACTTTTAATAAGAATATGGTTCTTTTATTTAAACTGGCATTAGAAAAAAGTGATACTTCAAAGAAAGCAGGTGCGAGTCATTTGAATTATATTTCTCAATATAATAATGGCTAAATGATTATATTCTTAAGCATTGTTGCTGAAAAATTCACTTTTAAAGATTTGTTATTCATGAAGCTATCAATTGATGGCTAATTAAAACACTAAGTTTAACAATATTTATCCCAGAATGTGCACTGGTTAATAGCCTATCACTTTATTCACAGTTTTCACTTTAATAACTAAGAATTAAAAGATTTATAACACATTTATATAGTACTCGGTAAAAATCAATACTATAACAGGATTTTTACTATTACTGTAACAGAACAGTTAAGTAGTACTCATTTTCCCCCTCTAGAAGTAAAGGCATAAAGTGTGTTTGAATTTTAGCTAAACACTCATGTGTGCATTAGATCCATCCTTCTTTCTTTTTGAGCTAATGCTATTCAATTTGTAATAAAAGTCAGTAAAGCTGGAAATAAAAACTGCAAATTATCTGTACACCTTTTGCAATTAGTACAGGAGTAGCAGAAATATCCTAAACTTTTACAGAGAACAAACTTTATTCAAACTATTCACTTAGGATTGTACCAATATGAGTGATACACTAAATTCAAGTAAAAAGAAAATTGGAGTAACCACTGAGGTCAGCTTTTTCTCAAGGACAGTGTGGCATGCCAAACACAGGAAACTCCTAACTACTGCTGAAGAGCAAACATGTTGAAGGACCAGAAAATTCAGATAAGTGAGAAAAAAGACTATGAATCAGAGAATTAGGCAGTACATTTCATGGACAATGGTAAAATAAATGTAGCTAGCAAGCCACTCCCTCCAATATTAATGATCAGTCTTTCGGTAACCATATTAGATTTTTTAAAGTCAATCAATAATAAGCATTTTTTAATACTTATGAAACATTTAAGCAAATCACTAAAATGCAAATTAACTACAAGGCATTATTTACAAGGCATGTAGATGACACCCCTGATGAATATTCATAGTAAGTTATTATAATGTGGAAAATTTACAGCATAAATTTCCAAGATCATATATTAGACATGTATACTTTACTGCACTGTCTTACTGTACATTCACAAAGCAATTATATTTGTAACCTTTAATAAGCACAGATAATAATGGTAAATGTATGATGTTCAGCACCTAAGCAGGCTTGTGCACTTAAAAATCCAGATAAATCCAAAAGTATTTGGATTTACCTCCTCAAAGTAACCCACAGGTAACAGAATATCCATAAATGTTTCTTCAGTTTAATTACTACAAATTAGTTATATGTACAGATACACAATAGGTCAAAAATATGGGGATTGCTGACAAATACAAGGAAATGTTGACTGCCTTGCATACATCTGGCAAACTGCTGAAAATGAAGAGGCTACCTGCATAAACTGATTAATCAATCTATCAATCAATCTATCATTTTTATTACGGTCCAAGTCCAGCATAAGATAGCATGAGGCAGTAATTATGAGGAGTACTTACATTAGGATAGGGCAGATTATGAAGCAATAAAACCATATGACATAAAATTACTACATTAAAATTATTACATTAACATTACTATGAACTATAATTACAATAAAATGATTACTATAAAATTACTAATAATTACTAGAGGTTATAAACAATAATTACTATAAAATGCTACTCTGTTGTGAGAAGGATTGTAAAGCTACTACCACAGTTCAGCATAAATACAGTAAAATGTTTTAAAATAGAGAGAGAACAGAGGCAAAAGTATAAGTAAAAGATCAGCTAATGGTCATTGTTAAGATTCACTAATGAAACTATCATTCTGGACATTCACCAGGATGAGAGGGAGATTCCCTTGGGACTGTCAGCAGTTCTGAATCTGGGGCATTCACTGTGAAAATATAGACTGTGTTCAGATATCATGCTAAACTATGATTTAATGTTATGATCACAAGCCTCAAACCTCATGTGCTTTCCTCCTCTCCTTTGTGCGTGTCGGGAGGAAATTAATAACTTCTGGCCCTAGTTTAAAACATACTGATATTTGCCTTTGCATCCCAACCTGGTAATTTCTGGCTTCTTCTAACCATAGTTTCTGAATGAACCAGGATATCAAACTACAGTCAACCAGGATTTGCTGGGGCTGGGCTTGGATCCAAAGGAAATTTCTGGTTTGCTTTAAACCAGGTTGGAAATTGCAAATTTCTCACTCTATAGCATGAAGGAGAGGGGAAAGTGTGTGAGACTAAGGCTATTGATAGGATTTTTTAAAATTCACTTCCGTGATTTATATCCTGCTTTTAATCAAATTTCAAAACAGCTTACTAGATTATCAAAGTATTATAACACACACAAGCTAAAACTACAACAACACATCCAATCAGCCTCGAACAGGATAAAAAGCAGTCATAGATAAAAAGCAGTTAGCATTATTAACACTATATCATCATTAATACACAGTTTAGCAGGTTCTCTTCACTCTACCATACAAACAACAGAGTTCCTTCATTATCAGTACTGTAATGCCCCTTTCTCAGTCAAAAATAAATTCAGAAAAAATATGCAATATTGGAATATCTTTTGTTTTTCAAAAAGGCAGCACTTATTCCTACTTGCTTAATATGGAACAATGATTCCTTCTCGTGTTATTCATTATAAAGATTAACTATTATCTCACTTTTTAAAAACTGTGTTTTATAGAAGAAGAAAGGGGGGGGGTCAAAAAAAGTTAGTAAACTCTGATTGCACTGAAAAGCTTAACAAAGGGATTATGTTTTCAATGTTTTCTATTTCTAAATGTATCTGCTGTGCCACTGTGCGAAACAGGATGCTGGACTAGATGCACCTTGGGCCTGATCCAGCAGGGCTGTTCTTATGTTCTTATGCTTAATGTACATTAAGTACAGGGCAGAAACAAAAAAATATATATAGCCATGCCTGGATATTTAAATATATGTGCAAAATAAATGGTACTGCAAAATATACTACTACTGCACTTTTACAAATGAGTTATATTACAGGACACTTATCTAGAGGGAGATATTTCAGGAATATTAACATGCCAATCACAGATCCATAATGGAGAGAAAAGATACAGAAAAAGGGACAATGAATATTAGGAAGGAATCAGTAAAAATTGACAGATAAAGCTCAGTAATAGCAATCAGAGGCAACCTCCCCAAAGACTCTCCAAATCCTGGTTACTGCCTACTGTATTAAGACTGTGTTTCTCATCACTTAATGCTTATTTTCATCACTTTGCTTAAAATATTGATAATCAATTAGGGCTACGTCTGTTTTGCCACAGAATCTGTGTCACAGTCTATCAGACTGTCAGGGCCAATTCAATCCTCATTCAAAGTTAATTTTTTCTTCCTAAATCTGCCTTTGGAGGAGTCATTAGGCGCAGAACATAGCCTGAGGTGCAATCACCTATTCTCTTTCATTAGTGGCAGGCAGAGAAGGTGAGGGAGATTATTAGAACTTTGGAATGATCACAAAGCAGCGTGCTGCCTGTCAGATCCCCCCAACATTTAATTCATCTAGCCAACTCACCAGCACTCTTGCCAACAGTTTTAAATGGACATTATTCATGAACATCTGTGACATGCTGAATATTCTGAGCTAGAAATGATGAAAAAGCAATGCCCCCTTTGACTTTAAAATTAATTCTATGGTCAAAACAATTAAGAATATAACTAACATGCTTTGTGATGTTATTTTTAGCCATCGAAGGTATTATACTTCAGAAAGAAACCTATTTATTAAAACAGGTTTTTAAATCAAGAAGTGCCTAAAAATACTACACTGGAAAATAAAAAAATACAATACAGTTTTTATGCAACAAAATAAAACCTATGCAAAATAAAACCTTTACTAAGCAAGCAACTAGTTTTCATCAGGGTTTTTTTTTTTTAAACTGATTAAGTAATTAGCTAGCTACACTATTGGGTTTGTTGATATGATTCTAAAAGGCTGCCAAATGAAATGACATATTTGATTTTAATACAATGCCATATTAAATTACAGTGCACTTTTCTCAGAATGGACAATCAGTCACAGCAGATAAGAACAGATCTCCCAAATCAAATACATTATATTTATTACTTCTTACTCTGGTTATAAATAGATACAAAACCACAATTACAAGTAGGCATACTGCAGACACTATAACCCTACTTTGAAGAAGAATGGGGCCATAATCACAAAGCTAAGCAACAGGCACTATAGATAGGTAGGTAGGTAGATAGATAGATAGATAGATAGTTGGGTTATTTAAATATGTAAACATCTTTTTAAAAGTTAAACCCAGTGTTTGGGTGTTTTTAAAAAAGTAACAGATTGAAACTTTATTATTTAACATGTTTCAGGTACTCAAATTAAGTTCAAGGGTTAAACTTGTGAACAAGCACACAGGAAAGCTCCTTTTAAAAAATCAAAAAGTTGAAGGAAATTCCTCTTTCACAAAAAAACATGGAAAGGATGCAATGTTTCGGTGTTTATATGCTAATTCCACCAATCCAAGATGAAGGAATTAGACCGCGTGATACTAAAAAAGAACAGATATAGCAGGTGAGCCATAAACCTTGTGACACAGTAAGAAGAATTGGAACACAATTATCCTTGGACCTATCTGTATTAAGGACAAGGAAAGAGAGATTGGCATGGTATTACTCCAAAGACAAAAACTATATTGGAAAATAGAGTTCAAACTAGAAAATCTAAGGACAGATCTCATCTGTGTATATGTAATGCTTCATATAACTGAATTTTAAAACATTAAAAAAAAAATAACTGGGAGTTTAATTAAATAATTTGTATCCATTCTAATCTGAAACAGTTTCATATGGAGAGTATAGCCAAGTCTTTAACCACTGTGGTGTAGCATCCTCTACAAGGCAAGCAAGTGTCCTCAGAATATAAAGGGGAAGCCCCAAAAGCACAAAACACCGACAAAACACTGTGGCAGCACTAGGTCCAAGGGCCTCTTTGCAGCTGTTACAACTTCGTAGCTGTCAGAACTGGTCTCCTCTACAAAATCAGTTGTGCAACTGCCCTGCCTCATGCAAGGGAAACTGAGCTAGAAGATTGTGATAATCTAGGTGAGAGATTACCAGATCATGTAAAATCATGAAGTGATTTTGTGAGCCACTTTTGGAAGGGCGGTATATAAATCAAACCAACCAACCAAATAAACAAACAAATAAATATAGTTTGAGAAGCAGTCAAAGCAAGACAAGGAAGATTTTTGGAAGAGATCAAATAAGAAACTGAACTTGAACTCTGCCTAGATGGAAGAGGAACTGGAGATTACCCCAGTGCTGCATGCAGTACAGACAGGAGAGATAAGATAACTAGCTTTTACAGTGTCAGTGGAGGAGGTGGTTTGGCCTGAGTGGAAAAATCAGCTCCATCTTTGACATCTCTAGTACCCAGAGTGAGCACAGAGCATGTAAGTAAGGGATCAAAGAAAGAGGCCTGTGGGATCCTACAGAGACAGACAAGATAAACAGCCACCAAAGAAGGTAGAGAAGCAGTGTTGAAGCGAAGAACGAGGAAAGATTAGTGTCACAGAAGCTGTGAGCAATGATATTGGCAGCTCTACATATTAAGATTGCTGTGGGAAACACTAGTGTAAATGGACAGTGCCAAACAGGTCAAGAAGAAAGAAAATAGAAGAGGACTATAAAATTTAATGAGGAAAATGCAACAGGAAACATTTGCAGACAGGCTTCAGTGGAACAAAACCAACAGGAGAGTGACTGGAGAGCACCAAGAAGAAAGAGCAGGCTCCAGATACAAGCGACAGGTTCAAAGAATTTGGAGATGAACTGGGGGACGGAAGAACCAGAAAAAGCATTTAAAGCAGAGGAGAGAGATTCAGAAGACAAGGAAAGATTCATGATTAGAAAAGGAAGGGTTTTTTTTCTTTTAAAAAAGGGTATGAGAGGGAGGAAGGGATGAGCACCTGGAAATGGAAAAGGGAAGTAAGGGGGTTAGTGAAGACATCTCACATCTAGAGTTGGTCAAGGAAGGAAAAATGCAAAAGGGAAACTATAATAGTTCTTTATTGAATTTTTTACTTCATTGTCTCTTGTATAACTTATTTTAGCGGCAAGGTGAGTAATGAACTTATAAAAATAAATAAAAGGGAATCACATTACTGTAAGTCTTCTTTGGCAGTGAGAGAAAAGAAGCACATTTTGGCGGGGGGAATGAAAGGTATAAATGGGATTGTAAAGATTATCAAAGCATGGAGGGAGTCAAAGAGCTACACAATAAGGAAACTAGAATTCTTGGCTGAACAGAGTTGACACAGCAGAAGACACAAGCAGAGCATATTTGAGGGACAGTCCCCCATAACAAGCAATCAGCACACTGGGAGTAGAACAGTGGAAATTAATCCTATGGACCAACCACAGAGTTTGTAGCATAGAGAAACTATGAAAAAGGGCAGGGAGGGGAGAATAGAAACAACGTAGGTTCTCAAACTGTAGGTTGAGACCACTGTTCCTTCGAAGGCATGCGCATGTGTACACACTCACAAGTTTTCTGATGTCAGCACAGTTAATTTTAGATCCCACTCAGGTTGAATTAGGAAGGCCCCACTCTGAATACATGTGCATGCACAGTGCCTTGATATTGCTGCCCAGAACAAAACTCATTCCGCACAGAAATGAAAAAAAATTAGAGGGACCACTGGTTGAGACCCTGATGGGGGAGTCACAAGCAATTTTAAAGGGGAGGTAGGGGCCTTACCTGACATCTCCAAGTCATGGGAATAGGTCAGAGACGATTGGAAGAAGACAGAAGCTGTCAATCACCAGGCTCTTCCACTGTTTACGAAGCTGAGAGCAGGCAAGAGATACACTCTAGCAAGTGTCTCCCTGGAGGAAACTCACCTCTAGTCTGTTGATCAAAAATGTGATGCTGCTGTTCCTACCCATGGCTTTTCAAGTGGAAGAGGAGCTGAATGGTTGTTAGGTCCTGTCTTCCTGTCAACCTCCCTGCACCTCAGAGACATCAGAACAACGCCTTGGGACCACATTAAGTTCCCAACAATGACTCTCCCTGAATTTTGGATTAATGTGCAAACTGAGTACAAAGAATTAAATGAGAAAGCTGTGAAAATACTATTTTTCTTTGCAACACCATACTTGTGTGAATCAAAGTTTTCAGCAGTTGCCAGTATAAAGAGCAAATAGTGATAAAAAAATAAACCTGGAGCTCCAAATTAGATTGGCATAAAACCCAGGAGCAAGCAAGCTCATCCTTCTCGCCATCATCCCGCCCAGGAGCATCTCATCATCCCACCCAGGAGCAAGCAAGCTCATCCTTCTCATTGAAAAGGTAAATGTATCTTATTTATCTCTACTTAATCAAATCAGTAGCTTTAATCATGGAGGAGCTGTGTAATTTTATATGTTATTTTAGGGGATCACAATATTGTAAAGCTTGAGAACCCCTGATGTAGAGCTTTATCCCACAGCACATATCTTGCTGGCCACATTCAGCCTATTGATCCTTTTTCTCCTGAGAATCTGCTCATTCATCCCTGGCACTTTCCATGGTTCCTTATACTAGTGCAGAGTATCACAAACAAATATGACACTGCAACAGGTAGGCTTGCAGTCATGGAGAATACAAAATGTCTCTAATTATAAAATGAATGGCAGATTGGGGGGAACGCACCAGACAGTTTAGTTAATATTGTGGGAGAAAGTGGAGGGGGAAGTTTTAGACAAAGTCAAAAGACAAAATAATTACCTTAACTCCTACATGAAGTATGCAGAAATGAATTGGTCATTTAAGGCCTGTTCCTTATATTATGATTCTATTCTTTAGATCCTCTTTAGATCCCCTGGTGATGGATAACTATAGGCCTCCCATGGTTGGATAAGATGATTAAGAGGGTGGGTAAGATGAATGAGAGGGTGGTAGTTGACTAGATCCAAACTGCCTTGGAAGAAACTGATTATCTAGACCAATTTAGGTGGTCACCACATCTAGAAAATAACAAGGTGACCGCTGGTCACCACATCTAAAAAAGGACATTGTAAAACTGGGAAAGGTGCAGAAGAGGGCAGTTTTGTGCACATCCCTACTCTACACTTCTGCCTCCAAACAAAAGTGGGGGGGACGACAAACCACTGTTGAAATTAAGATTGAAGGAAGCAGGACAAAGTCATCATCTGTAAACTTGCAACTCCTGAAAAGTTAGTGAATAGTGCAATTGCACACCCTTTGTGGTTGAATTTGACCAATCTGGGCTTGCCAAATGCAGCTGTGGTAATACTCCACTTCCCTCATCAGTGTAGCAGCAACAATTCAAACACACTAAGGATTACAATCTATTTATTAAATTTGACAGATGACGTTTCTCTTTGCAGTTAACAACCAAATTTAGCCTGACAGCTCGCCTGCCAACTTGAACAATCCTGTGCTAAAACATGAGCCTTTCTTTCATCTGCCATTTTAAAAATGTCAACTATCCACATAAATGAAGATCATGCAGATAACAAAGGATTTTGGTTATCTAAAAAAGCATATACAAGTAGATATAGAAAATTACAACTTTTAGTAAAGCATCCTGAAACCTTTTTGGACATTTATTTATTTTTTTTTTTTTAAGAACAGGATAATAGGGTAACTATCTAACAAATCGACTATTAATAATCCATTACTGCCAGGGGTGGGTGCATATCAAATGTCTTAATAAATACAGCTTGGATTCTACAAGCATAGATATGTTTCTGGCTCTCACTAAAAATGTACCATCCTCCTTAGCAAGGATTATTCAAATGTATGAAGGAGGAAATCAACTAACTTCTTAGCTGTGATTGCAACCTCCACCACCACCCCCTCCAAAGCTCATTCCAGGGTGGGAGGGGAAACAAACAATGTTTCTACTTTCAAATTTTATTATAGTATATCTCAGATTAATAGACCATTATTTAACTCCGCAGTTCTTTAAATGGTGCAAATAATAAGGGTGATTTGGCCTACCTGGGTGTCTTACAACAGTGTTTAAACTCTAGGTTTTTCTGGATGAAATTGATTACCTAGGATCCTTGCCTTGATCACTCTGGTAGATGACTTGCATCAGGAGATAGACATGCAGTGGAGTGTGGCCCTGATGATTTTTCTAGATCTCTAAGCAGCTTTCAATAACCTTGATTAGAGTTTCCTTTTGGGCCATGTAACACCATATATAATAGCGCTATGCATCTCTGGAAAGATCAGAATCTGATCAGGGAGGTGGGCATCAGATTGATCCAAGCACAGGACACAATGTATCAGGGATGTTGGTGCTTACCTAGTAACTGGGAGCTGCTCTCTCCTCCTCCTCTTTATGAAACTGCTGCCTTTGGGCAGCAGCAACATTTAACATCACTGCTTTTCTTCTCAAAATCTACCCCAGAATCCCCCAGGGAAGGAAACAATGCAATAGTGTTAAATCCTTTCCCCAAGACATTACAGGGGGTGGGGCAGGGATGACCTCTCCCTGTGACTGGTTTGGTCATTCTCCCTGTGAAATATCAGGTTCACAGCTTGGGAGTGCTATCAGAAAGATGGCTCCTTTTGGATCTCCAAATGGCACCAGTGATTGGGACAGCCGTTTACCAGTTTTGGCTGGTACATTTTAGCTGCAGCCATAAACTTGCTAGGTGGCCTTAGACAAATCAGGTTTCCAACTGCAATAAGGATAACACTTACCTTGCAAGTTTGTTGTAAGGATTAGATCAAAATAATACATATGAAGCACTTAACATACTTAAAGGTAAAGTGTGCCGTCGAATAAGTGTCGACTCCTTTCAACCACAGAGCCCTGTGGTTTACCATTGCCATCTCCCGCGCAGTATGAGATGATGCCTTTCAGCATCTTCCTATATCGCTGCAGCTCAATACAGGTGTTTCCCATAGTCTGGGAAACATACCAGTGGAGCATGATACAAATGGTTATCATCATCATCGTCATCATCATCGATTTGATAGACGTCTAACTTAGCCATAGTCGTATATACTTTGGTAATCTCCTGATTGGACTATTGTAATGCACGCTACATGAAGCTACCCTTGAAAGGTGTCTGGAAGCTTCAATTGGTACAAAACGTTGAAATCCAACTTTTAAATCATGACTGCTCTTTGAGAACACATATTACCCCAAATTATTCAAGCTGCATTGGTGCCCTGTATTTCTGGGCTCAGCTCAATGTGATAGTTTGGGACCTGAGTGCCTTATGGACTGCCTTTGGCCATATGTACCTTGTTGCACACTTCATTCTTCATCTGAGGTCCTGCTCCAGATGTTGCTACCTTTGGATGTTATGTATTCATCTTCCAGAAGCAGGGCTTTTTTGGTGGTGGCCCCGATGGTTTGGAATTCCCTTTTGCTGGAGGTCGGTATGCCCCCCATTGTTGTCCTCTTCAGGCAAAAAGTGAACATCTGGCTATTTCACAAGATGTCCAGGGATGGGTGGCCTTTTATACTACTTCTGCTCCACTGATTGCTGTGTGGCTTACTTATCAAGATTTAATTTTTTACTGGGGAGTTGGATTTTAGATTTTTACTGCTGTTTTCCATCATGTTTGTAGTTGATATATTTTTAATAGTTTGTAGTTACAGTGCAGAACAAAAACCAAGTAAAATTCTTTAATTAGAAAACAAGCAGATGTAGGGGTGGGGGCGAGGAGTGAAGGCAAACATTAGTATCCAGAGTTCCCAAATTGGCGGGGGGGGGGGAGTTTGTATGGAAGTCTGGGGGTGGCATGTGACTCAAGTACAGATATCTGTATAGGTCATTTAGATTTCTTGATAGTAAATTAGTCTTTGCTGCTGACAATACAAGATTATTCATCTGGATCAGTTTTTCTCTAATTACTTGTACGTAATTGTTCCCCTCCTGTATTTTACCAAAGAAAACCACAGGCCTCCGTGGGCACCAGTCAAATCGACTTGACAGCACACTTTACCTTAATTGTTTGTTGTTTATTTTAACGTGCAGTATCCCACTTTTTGTTGTCATATGGTGAGTAAAACACGATATATATTTAATGTAAATAAAAATAAATATTGTGTGCCATGTTTCAGGTTTCTAGTAGGCATGTGTGAAACGATTCGGGTACAAAATGATTTGTACCCAAATTTGGCTGATTTGGGTAATTTGTAGACAAAACAAATCACCCCGTCCTCAATTGCCCAGATTCGGGCACAAAAAAATCACCCCAGATTCAGGTCTGAAACATTTGGAGATTTGGACCTCCATTTTGTGGTTGGGTGGTAGTGCCCAATGGGAGGAAGCTACCACCCAAATTTCAAAATAATTGGGCAATGGGCTGATTTTTAAATAATTTTTGAAGTTGGCGCATCTTTAAACTTTTTCTGATAGGAAATAATGGGGATTCCATCAAACACGTAATTCCACTTGGGGGGCAGCAGGGTGGCCCAGAGCAGGTGGTGGTGTAGTGCACATAGGGTGCCAACCATTCCCAAAACAAGCCCATGGGGCACTTTTATTGTTTCTGAGGTGTTCTTCTGAGAGTAGATTCTCTGGTAAGAAATGAGAGTGGATTAAATGACAAACATTGAATCCACTAACTTGGCAAAGAGGCACCTTTTCACGTGGTGATTATTGAGCAGGGGGAGAGTAACTGACCCTATCCATCCCCAGCACAGTACCTCCAGTGACCGTTGCTGGTGTCTATCTTATGTTTCTTTTTAGATTGTGAGCTCTTTGGGGACAGGGATCCATCTTATTTATTTATTATTTCTCTGTGTAAACTGCTCTGAGCCATTTTTGGAAGGGCGGTATAGAAATCAATCAATCAATCAATCAATCAATCAAATAAATAATAAAATAAAATCCTACTAGAGAATCTACTCTCTCATCTCAGAAACAACACCGAGTGCCTCATGGGCTTGGGGGTGGTTGGTACCCTATGTGCACTACACCACCACTTGCTCTAGGCCACCCTGGTGCCCCCCAAGTGGAGTTATGGGTCTGCTCAAATTCCCCATTATTCCCTAGGGGGGGGGAGATTAAAGATGCACAAACTTCAGACATTCTTTAAAAATCACCCCTTTCACCAATTTATTTGAAATCTGGATGGTAGCAGGCACCCATTGGGGCACTAGCACCTGATCCACTCTTCTTCCCCGAGACCCGTTTTCTGCCCTGAATCTGTCCCAAAGACATGCCAACTTCAAAAATATTTTTAAAATAACCCCTTTGCCCAACTCCTTTGAAATCTGGGTGATAGCTTCCTTGCACCCATTGGGCACTGCGACCCACCACAACCCACTCTGGGCCACCCTGGTGCCCCCCACGAGGAGCTATGAGGCTGCTGAAATCCCCAATATTTCCTATGGGGAAAAGGTTAAACGATGCGCCAACTTCAAAAATTCTTTAAAAATCACCCCTTTGCCCAATTTCTTTGAAATTTGGGTGGTGGCTTCCACCCACTGGGCACTACCACCCACCCCACTCTTTTGCCCTGGGATCCCTTTTATTGTCCTGAATAGATTTGGAAAATTTGGGTACAAATCAAATCTGGGGTGGTTTGTGCGGGGCAGATTTGGACCCAGTACAGCTCAGGAATGATTCAATTTGGGTACAAATCAAAATGAAAAATTCAATTCATGCACATCCCTAGTTTCTAGGTGGTGTAAAAGTATCCTTTACTTTAGTACCCCAAAAGTCAGTAAGTTCAGATATGCACAGATTTCTGAATTCTCCAGTACTATGCAAACAAGCAAAGAGAGTATTCAGTAGCAAGTAATTATATATATTATACACACACACACACATATGAAAAATCAATGGCATGGGTCTGCAACAAGTCTCACTCATTGCTTGGGTCTTTAGTTATCTGATAGAGCTACTGAGTTATCTGACAGAGCTACTGAGTACAAGTAAATCTGAATCTGTAGGAGAACTACAAATTTTGTGCATGAACCAATCAATTTTGTCAATAGCACAAGGTCTGTCTCACACTCAGAGCTCTTCACCAGTAACATTTATTCAAAAGAAAATTATACTGATGCCAAAACAAAACAGTATAAAAAATTATACTGATGCCAAAATTTTCAACCCTGTTCAAATTATTTACACTATTTTCTAAAAAGGTGATGCAACACTGGAATTCTTACAAGACCCGCCTATTCAACAAAGCAAAATAACAAATGAAAACAGCACTATGGTAAATATAGCAAATAAGGAATCTGTGAGGCAATGTTCTTTTCTAGGGCCATATGAAACATTCATAAGATCTTCAACATGAATTTAATAACACATTTATTTTATTCTCAGATTTTCAGAGAAAGCTTGAATTCAAATAACAAAATCTGTACATAGAAACATAGGAAGCTGCCATATACTGAGTCAGACCATTGGTCTATCTAGCTCAGTATTGTCTACACAGACTGGCAGCGGCTTCTCCAAGGTTGCAGGCAGCGGCTTCTCCAAGGCTGCAGGCAGGAATCTCTCTCAGCCCTATCCTGGAGATGCCAGGGAGGGAACTTGGAACCTTCTGCTCTTCCCAGGGTGGCTCCATCCCCTGAGGGGAATATCTTACAGTGCTCACACATCAAGTCTCCCATTCATATGCAACCTTGGCAGACCCTGCTTAGCTAAGGGGACAAGTCATGCTTGCTACCACAAGACCAGCTTTCCTTTCTGGCATACCAATATGGAAGGCACAATTCACTTAGTAGATCATAGAAACCTAATTTAGTTAGTCTGGATGTTACCAAGTGAATTTTTATGGGTCCCTTTTTTCTGCTATAAAGCAGAAAGGCATTCAGCCCCCCAAATAGGGTTGCCATATTGGTTGGAAAGAAATCCTGCACAGAATTTTCAAAAGGCTTATATGTGCAAATGTTAAAACCTTTTTTTTTTTGAGCTCAACAATGGAGCTTGGCAGCTGTTTTGTGCATTCTTCTCTATAGTGTTCTTTGCAAAGGAGAAGGTTACAAGTGTTTCACCACAATAAACAATCAAATATGTGAAATGACTATGATAGTGACACAAGTGCAGGTGAGAAATGAAAGAAATCTGTATTAAGTGTTTCCTTAGTTTAACAAAAGATTATAAAATGACCATTATTTAAATTACATTTGTACTTGAAGAAAAAAAAGAGGGCTCTTTGTCCATATACCTCACAGTTAAACCTAGAGGCTCACAACTACCCTCGCTAACTCTAGGGACGATCCAGAAAAGAGGGAAGCGGTTTATTGAGACATAAATAGAGAGCCAACCTAGCCAGATGGCAGCACTGGTGCCAGAGAGAGGGTAAGAATATGGGACTTTTAAACACTGGCACCATGCAGCTATGATGCCTGGAGAGAAGCATCAGAAAAATAGGTAACATTTTTAAAAGCAATCTTCCCATTCTAATTCCCAGGCATTTCATACTCAGGACAAAGGTTTTTCTACATCCTGGACAGGGCATCCAATTCTTGGGAGTGTCCAGGCCAATCCTGGACATGTGGCAACCCCACCGCCACATAAACAAAGACAAAAAGAGAAGCAGCAAGAACCGTCTCCAGCTGCAGGTCAGAAAACATAGTTGGGTTAGATCAGAAGCAGGGTTCTAATTTTTTTGTCTATAGCAAATATATTCCTCTAAGGGAATGCTGTTCTCTAATTTTTTCCATTTGTGTGCAGAATGAGTTTTGTTCTGGGCGGCAGTATCAAGACAGTGTTAGCGCACATGCATTCAGAGTGGGGCCTTCCAGATTCAACCTGAGCGGGATCTAAAATGAACTGAGCGGACATCCAGAAACTTGTGAGTGCACACACGTGATCAGAGGACAGGGCCAACACTTTAATGAAGCAGGGCGCAACAGGGTGTTTCAAGTGCTGGACTGTGAGCCAGTTCCCAGGGTATGCATGGCAGCACACGGAGCACCACTCCACCCATGGATGGCCTGCAGAGGAATGAAGCTGAAATGGCAAGACACTGCTTTTCTCTTTTCTTCCTAATAGAATAAGGAGGAAAGGGGGGAGAAATCTGAAAGGGAAGGAAGGAATTGGGGGTATGATTTTAATAGAAAAAAGAAAAAGAGAGGGGAGGGAGGGAGCATTGTTTTTTGCTTTGCTTCAGGCAGCAAGATGTCACAAGTTGGCACTACAGAAGGCATAGGTCTGTATGAAAAAAGGCAGGTAGGTAGCTGATTAAAGTCAACAAATTTGTTCCCACAAGTGGAGTTTTCAAACACTACTTATTGTAAAAATAAAAAAAAAGTCAATGTCTCCACTCTGCTTCACTTCTTAAGAGCCTTCATTGTTAGAGGCCTACATTCTAATCTAAGGCTCTGAGTGCAATCCAGTGTGCATATTTCCAAGATTCCTCATTGATTTCTATTGTAGGAAAACATCAACTCTAAATTCCAAGGAGAAACCATTGCTTGCACATGAACCGTGTGCACACATTGGAACTACCATTCATGTCGGAAGCATCTGGACATTGATATATGAATAATCAAAACACTGGAACAGTCAGTATTATGGCTCTCAGTCACTCCAATTATCTGCAATAGCAGATATTCCTGTGGCAGCCAGAACACTGATATAGAATGATCCAGCAATGGCATATTTGGCTCAAAAGGTTAATTTCCTACCAAGTACTTGTTTGGGCTAGGGAGAAGGTAGAGACAACAACCTACTGTCCTTCATTCCCATCTCAGTACCCATAACAGTAGCAAGCACGCTCTCTCATTTTAGATATAAATTGCTGTCTGACACTGAAGTCAAAGTCTTGGTAAATGAAGTTGTATACTCATATCTGGGGGATGAAATGAAAACCTTTGGGGGAAACACAAAAGCCAGCAGGATTTACTGTACATTAAGTTAAAAATCATAAGATGGACATCTAAAAGGACTTGATACCTGGCACCAAAAGAAGGAACGTGTATCAAGAAGAGATTTGTGTAAAAAAAAGTTATTGCTGATGACAAGACACTCTCAATTACACAGCCAATAGCCTTGAACAAAGCAAAGATGACTTTGAAGACAGCATGCCTCAAGTTTCCTAGAATGAGTATTCTGAATCAGCAAACAATGATGCACATCCCAGTTTTCAGAGAAACAAATTATGGAGGAAACTATGCTGCATTTTGAGCTTAAACATTAGCTATAATAATAATTCACTCCCTATTGTCTTATTAAATGTCCCTGAGGAATAGAAATAAAAATTCTTAAGCACACTGCTTACAAATTCAGTGGATGAGTGTAAGATTTTATTCCGGAGAAAAAGATGACGAAATGTTATAGAATGCAAGTAATTTATCTTCACTATACACAGCAGTTAAATCCTGGAGCTATGCCAAGCCTATCTGAGCTTCAGTAGCTGCATTAAGGCAAAGCTATGCCCATATAAAACAGCAATATGAACAACAGAAATACAATGCTTAGGACTTATTATAAGGCCTTTTGTTCATCAGATGTGCCTTTAACTATTAGCTCTCTTAATACATTCAAAGCAGAAGTAGTTTAAAAGGCTATGCAGTAAATCTCAGATACCTGAAATATATATGTGAACAAAGACCCGATTTCTTGAACAAGAATTTAAGAGAGATTTGTTGTCAGTTGGAAAAGTCTTCTCCAAGGACACGTTTCACAATATATACTCACATCTTGCTCATTTGGAACCTTGAAAGTCCCAACTTCACTCTCATAACTCTGAGAGAATAATTTTAGCACAGACATGTGCACCTATATATTTGTATACAGCTGTAACAAGATAATAAATAAGCAGCATTATTCAGCATCCAAAACTGGGCATAAAATCTAGCAATTACATTATGTCTGCCAAGCTTTAACCCAGGTGGCTATGATCTAAAACCTAATTTCTTATCGCTCGTTGTTTGACAAAGCAAAACAACAGTAGTACTTTCAACTATTAACTGAACACTTGAATGGCAAATGCATTATGCTGGGAGCTTTCATGAAGAGCTTCTAGAATGGTCACAGGTATGTCAAGGAAAATCACATGTTGAAAAGTACTGTCAAGACCAGTCATCCATCATATTTAATGACTTGCTACAGTGTTGAGCTTGCACAGAACCTTATGTTCCTCAATACATGAGGAAGATATAAAATAGGAGTGAGTAACATCCACTATCCCCATGCCCCTATCTTGATGGGATTTTGTCAGAATTCCACTGTTTTGTTCATTCATTCATTCATTCATTCATTTGATTTCTATACCGCCATTCCAAAAATGGCTCAGGGTGGTTTACATAGAAAAATAACAAACAAATAAGATGGAACCCTGTCCCCAAAGGGCTCACAATCTAAAAAGAAACACAAGATAGATACCAGCAACAGTCACTGGAGGTACTGTGCTGGGGATGGATAGCGCCAGTTACTCCCCCCGCCCCGCTAAATAAAGAGTATCACCACAATAAAAGGTGCCTCTTTGCCAAGTTAGCTAAAAGATACAGTCTAATCTTCACAGCTGTAGAGACAAATTTCAATTTGCCTCGTAAAACTGCACAGTGTCTCAAGGACATTGGGCCAGAGATGGAGTCACCATTGAGTGGACAGGTTCAAAGAACCCAGCCATAATCCATAGAAGGGCCGCATGAGCCCTCCGGAGTTCATTCCCAGCCAGCAAGGGAGAGAAAGGGGAATAAATGCAGTTCATTTTGCACCCAGCCAGCAAACTGAATGGGAATGTACTCCGGAGGGTTTGCGCAGGCCACCCCCGGCGACTGGGCCACACCCACGTGTGTGTGACGTGCGCAATGGGGCTGCTGGGGACGGAGCAGTACCCAGGCCTCTATTCCCTGGCTCTGCCACTGCAACAGACCAAGCATTTCTACACATGCACTGAGAGCAGGACAGATTTCCTGTTTGAACTGAAACTGCTTATGTTACATAGGAAGTTGCCTAGAAGCTTTCTGGAGCAGATCTTCAAGAGGGGCATGAAGGACTCCACTGGCTAATTCAGAAGACTGAGAGAGTACAGAAACTACACTCATAGCTCTTTAGATCTTTCAAACCGATCTGAGTTTTATGAACTTGTCCAAGGAAGTTTTGAATTTGATTGATGAAGTAATGTTATCCTTTAAAGACTAAACTTTTTATTTATATATGTCTTTGTTCGTTTTAATATGCTTCACACAATGTAATCTGGGATGTCAATTTATTAGTAGATTGTATTAAACAAAGTGTGTGTGCGTGCATGTATATATTAGAGAGCCTGAGGTAACCAAATCTGAAATCTGAAATGTCTGCCTTCGTTGTACCAACAACTGTGCTCTAAGCAATAGTTGTACAAATTATCTTCATTATCAAACCCATCATCATCTGTGCTGATGGGTTGTATTCCAGTAGATTGTTGTTTATCTTCCAAAAATGCTATTCTAACATACTGATGATTAAACAATAGGTATTTTTCTGTTGTAAATGCATGAGATGTTTTATTTTGCAAAAAATGGATGAACTTGCATACTTTGCACAGCGTGAGCCAAGAACTGGTGCAACTCATACAACACATTCCTCCGATATATTATTCACCCATTTTACAGTGCTTCCATTTTTTAAAGGATATGCTCATTTATGTAGGTGATTTGGAGAGTAATTCAAAATTGTAACTCTGACATAACTCACATATTATACTATAGAAGCTCTATATTTATAAACAATTTAAGTAAACTTTAATGCATTTCTACACAGAAATATACACAATCAGAATACCCTGGTTTTGAGACACTGACAGAAAAGCAGACTACAGAAATGCTAATGGTTAAGCATGACGGGTTGTGAATAGGTCAGCTCAAAGTCCCAAATAAACATCTTGTTTGTGTCCTGAAGCCCTGCTTCATGCATGGCTTGCCCTCTTCCTGATCCTATCAGGAGGGTCCCTTCTGGTCTGGTCTAAACACAGGGCCACTGCACCTTATCGATCTGCTTTAAATCCCCAGAATAATAAATTTCAAGGCAACACAGTACAAACTGACTAAAGCCCTTTAATTACATCACTGCTGAAAGGAAATCATTGATCAATGGCATTATGGGAAAATAAACTACCCCCCAAACCAGATCAAAGTCAATGAAATAGCTGACTAGCTACCCCATTTGGGACTTTTGCTAGATTAGTGCTCATGGACAAGTAAAAGAGGCTATACTAACACATGCTGCTTACTTGCTTTTTGAAGCTCTCCCTGGCAGGTGTCATGCTCTGAGCATGGTTTTTGATTACTCTAATTAAATATAATATTATCAACAGATCTTCATATTGATCCCTAAAACCCCTTTATAAATAGAAAATTAAAAGCCCTGAGAGTAGGCCTCAGAGGCTACCAGATAGGTAGATTTAATGATTTCACCATATCAATTGTCTCTATTGCTTCCTGCTGCAGGAAAGCAGTGCCACAACTAAAACAAATTTTGATATATTTTTTTTTAATTTGCAAAAGAGAAATTAGTACTTGGTAGTTCACAGGAAAAAGCAGCAATCACATTTCCTTGCAATAGATTCATTGCTACACTTTTTGACATAGGTAATAAATGATTTCTCTTCACAGAGGGAAAAACATTTTGACAATAGTAAATGAAATTTGCTGTATAAATAGTTTAAGACTGCTGTGAAAGTGAGCCTATATTATTCATGCATTAAGAATATCATATATCAAAACAACCTTATTTTTAAAGATCAACACAGATTCCTTTTGCAGTATGTGGTTTAATACTGACATTTAATGTCCTGCCTTCCCCATCCTTATTAATCATGGCTATATATACACATTACACGTATAATTATATCTTTAGTATTACAGGCTCCATGCTGTACACTACCTACAAAACCACCCACTTTTAAGCCCTGCTTTTTTCCTGACAGAGGTATGCCCTGTTAAATAGTCATGCTCACCATGTTATCTCTCTTCTTATTCATTTCCTATTCCCTCAGGTAAGTCTCATTGCTAAAGCCCAAATGGCACCAACCTGTTGTTTAGCACATCTATACAAAGGCTAGCCTGCTGGCTAATTTACCAAGGGATTGAAGCCCCGAAACCACTTCAATCTGTTACTTTGTTTCCATGTAAAAGCTCTACCCATGGCCATGAAACTCCCATGTGAGAAACAAACAAAAATGATTTTTTTTCAAGAAAGAAACATTCGAAGTAAAAACATTTAATGTATTACCCTCGGATATCAAATATACTACTGCAACTAAACCAATCAATATAAAAATGTTTGGAGTTCTATGATCAGGGAACAATTTGTTTGCTTTTTTATATTTACAGCATTGTAGATACAAATTCTACTCAGAATTTGTTAACAGTTCCCTTCCTGAACTCAAATGACCACATTTTTATGGTCTCCGAACCTTAGTAATTTATCAGATGCAATTTTTAAATAAACTAACTTTTATTCCTTTTGTTCTGAAACAGAAACAAACCCTGGCCTTCTAAGTATGTGTGTGAGAATTTGACAATATACAAGTAGAAATACCAAAGTAAATTTTGTACATTAAATGTGTAGTAGCAATAGCAATAGCAATAGCACTTACATTAATATACCGCTCTATAGCCGGAGCTCTCTAAGCGGTTTTACAATGATTTTAGCATATTGCCCCCAACATTCTGGGTACTCATTTTACCGACCTCGGAAGGATGGAAGGCTGAGGTTGGGGGTTAGGGTTTACTGTGTACTTTCAAGAGATACGTTCAAAATGAGCTACTACTACAAAATTATGAGCAACAGTACCTTCCAAACTCTGGTCCTTATATTAAAGGTTTTGCCTTGATAAAAAGGTAAACGAATGAGAAATCCAGTAGGTGCAGAAGAATGATTTATTAACCCAAATAATATGGAAATAAATCCCAGCACAATTCAAGCTGTACTCTCTTCATTAAAGTAAAGTAAAATGTTCACTGTCGACTCCTGGCAACCACAGAGCCCTGTGGTTGTCTTTGGTAGAATACAGGAGGGGTTTACCATTGCCTCCTCCCATGCAGTATGAGATGGTGTCTTTCAGCATCTTTCTATATTGCTGCTGCCTGATATAGGTGTTTCTAATAGTCTGGGAAACTTACCAGCCGGGATTCGAACCTGCAACCACTGGCTTGGTAGTCAAGCCATTTCCCCACTGTGCCATTAGGTGGCTTACTCTCTTCATTAGGGGACAAAAAACTCAGACAGTAATACAATTTCAAGAAAAAGCTGGCTCCAAAAGGGGGTACTGACTTCTGCAATGGAAACTACCTATGTAATTGGATTGATATTAATATTCTTTAGACTAATGCATCAGTCTTCACCTTGTAGATTCGTTTTTGCCCTTAATTCATTTTTGCCCTTACTCCTTAATATTATTGGCAAAAAGCCCAAAGGGGATAATCACGGGGTCCATCACGATGCCCGAGGTTGCGTATGCATGAATTTATACTGGGAGAGATTATTACAACTACAATTTACAGCGCAGTGTCGTCCATTGTCTGGCACACATGGTTCCGATTCTGGCTTAGAACAAGCCAGAATTTGCCATGACATCCAAAACTTAATGAATCTCATTTTCTTTTAAAACAGACTAAAAACAAGCAAGGCTTTGAAGATGTTTTGAGATCCTAGTTTGTTTGCAAACTCTGTTTAGAACAAGTCAGGATACACAAGGTTTAGAAGTTATAACAATTCTGCCTTATTCTAAGCCAGGATTGCAAACAGAATGCTTTCACACTCACGCTGCACACAAAAGGAGGGGAGACATTAGAGACTAAGGGACACTGTGTGAAAACAGGATTAAACCACAGTTCCATATGACATCTGAACAGGGCCACAGTTGGGCTAGGAAAACCACAAAGTGCCAGGAAAACATTATTTTGCATTGGAGTTGATCTTTTCAAGTGTGAGAGTGGTTTAAGTTCCAAAAGAATGAGAGTGATGTACAGCTATGACAAGTAAGGTAAAGTCTGTCATCAAAATTTCAACTCCTGGCGCCCACACAGCTGTGGTTTTCTTTGGTAGAATACAGGAGGGCTTTACCATTGCCTCCTCCCGTGCAGTATGAGATGATGCCTTTCAGCATCTTCCTAGATCGCTGCTGCCCAATATAGGTATTTCCCATAGTCTGGGAAACATACCAGTGGGGATTCAAACTGGCAACCTTCTGCTTGTTAGTCAAGCATTTCCCTGCTGCGCCACTTAAGGTGGTATATGACAAAAGTATATGGTTAAAAAGTATGTTTTTACCAATGTTAAATCCAATGAACCATCATTTTTTCAAAACTCTTAAAAAGTAATATCTATATTTGCGCCCTGAGATGCAAAAACTATATACGTTCTATAAATTAGAATCCACAATTCTAGATGTCACTGTACTGTAAACCTTATATAAGGCAAACATGGTACATAAAGCAAACCTCTAAATCAGGGCTGCACAAACCAGCCCTAAATTTATTTACTTATTTAACATATTTCTATGCCACCCAAAACTGGTGTCCCTGGGCAATTTACAATTAAAATCATTTAAACATTAAAATCAGTTAAAACCCAACATTAAAGTATTAAAACTATAAATCTAATGAAAAGCATGGGTGAATAAATGTGTCTTCAGTGCCTTTTAAAAAGTTGTCAGAGATGGGGAGGCTTTTATTTCAACAGGTAGCGCATTCCAAAGCCCAGAGAAAGCAACGGAGAAGGCCCATTCCCAAGTAGCTGCCAGATGAGGGCCCTTCTGCAGATGCTGGACTACAACTCTAATCATTCTTGACTATTGACCATTGTGGCTGAGGATGATGAGAGTTGTAGTCCAAAAACAGCTGGAGGGCCAGCTCTGATCTCAATAGTTGTGTCACATGCCACATAATGAGTGTTGCATGTGTAATCAAGACTTTCTCCTTGGGGCTTCAAAAAGAAGAGTGCATGGTATCTTATACCAGGTGTGGGCAGACTTAAGGTTTCCCGGAGCTACATTTCTTTGGCCAGAGTCTTGCGAGCTACCAGGATGAAATAGCAGTTTAGGAAGACAAAGCCAGTTACTGTTGTGCCTTGGGGAGGTGAAGCTAGTCACAAAATGGCAGCTTGTACAACAACTTAAATTGATGTAATACATTATTTTTTGACATTAAAACTCCTGAATTCCAGGAGAATTTTGCTGTAGGACAGGCCAGGAGCAGGAGAAGCAGCTTTGTGGGGGAAGAAAGTACAGAAATTAAGAGCAAAGAAAAAGCAACTCTAATCACTCTAACAGAAAGATTAAAAGGCTATGCCCCCACTCAGCCTGCCAATCAGATTCGCAGCACTGGCTGGCAGGGAAGTGAGAGAAAAGCAAGACCTAATGCCAGGAGAACTACTTCAGACTAGCCCGTGAGCCAGCTGGCAGTAGCTCCTGAGCTACCTAACGCCCACCCTATCTTATACAGTGATCAGTGGACAGTGCAGCAGTTGGATGGTGCTCACAAATACACTCATTTTCTACCTCCCTTATATTATGTGATTTTCCTTGAACAATGTTATCTATCCTGGGGACTAAGAAACATCTACAAAACTTATTTTTAAATGACTTAGGAGAGGTACTCACAGCTTAGTGAGGAGAGCTGGTCTTGTGGTCGCAAGCATGACTTGTCCCCTGAGCTAAGCAGGGTCCATCCTGGCTGCATATGAATGGGAGACTTGATGTGTGAGCACGGCAAGATATTCCCCTCAGGGAATGGAGCCGCTCTGTGAAGAGCATTTAGGTTCCAAGTTCCCTCCCTGGCATCTCCAAGATAGGGCAAAGAGAGATTCCTGCCTGCAACCTTGGAGAAGCTGCTTCCAATCTGTGTAGACAATACTGAGCTAGACAGACCTATAGTCTGACTCAGTATATGGCAGCTTCCTATGTCCCTAGTTTTCTTCAGTGGTTCAATTTCAGATTAATCCAGTTCTGCTGAGTGCATTCTTTCCTCCACTGAGCAGCGCTCCAGGCTGGTTCAATTGGAACATATCACTGATCCATTAGGAGAAACAGAGCATGATGGGCAATGAAGCTGAGCCACAGAGAGGAGGAAAGTCTGCCCATTTGCGCAGGGAAAAGCAGTCACTATCTCTGCAACTGGAAATGGAATAGAGCTAGTACAAGATGAATAAACATCAACGTCGGGAGAGAACAAGCATGCTTGGATGTTGTTTCCAACCACTGCTGCCTCTATTGACCCACTGTGCTTCAGGGTGCAGTAGAACTGCAGAGATGATCCACAACCCTGTTCCTGAGGTTGAGCAGAGCAAAGAATCATTCCTTTGGTGTTCTAGCAACTCTGAAGCTTAGCGTGATGTCAGAGAAAACATCCCACCCATTTAAGATGAATGGACCAATAAGCTGTGCAGAGACACCCTGAGGACCTAGATTTCTGACTATTCTTTTTCCGTCATTGGTGCACCTAAGCCAGCCAATGGAAACAGAATGGACCCATGGCCTGACTCAATATAAGGCATTTTCTTATGTTCATAGACAAATATTACAAATAGAACATTTTTTAATTCCAGCCTTCGACACGTCGCATTTTTCTTTTTCTAACCTCTGCTGACTGGGCAAAGGGGCACCTTTTAAAGTAGTGGTTCTCTTATATTTAAGTACGGGGAGAGCAATTGTCCCTATTTGGCTCCAGCACAGAGTCCTTTGAGTGGCTACTTCTGGTGTCCCCCCTTCTGTTTCTTTTCAGATTATGAGGCCTTTTGAGGATAAGGAACCATTTTCTTATGTGTTTTCCTAGGTAAACCACTTTGAGGTTTGTTTGTTTTTTAAGGTCTATAAATAGCAATAGTTGAAGGCTGTTCAGTTAAAGTCTTATTTTAAAAAAATACAGGGAATAAAGTAATTCTCTTTAACACACACTGCTATTCCCAAATTATTTGGGGGGGGGGATAAATGTCCCAACCTATTAAGGAAGGACAAGGATGAGATTATAAATGAAATGTTATCATTCAGATTGCTTTAAAAACTGTTTATGGTTCCATTGAAAAAGGAAGAGAAACATTAAACTCATTGCTTCAACTACTACATGCTTCACCACTCCATTAAAGAAAGTAATTTAATCAGTTTGTATTTTCTCAGGAAAATCTCATTCAGAGAAATTTTATTGCCATCTATCTAAATAGTAAATAATTATTATTGTCTCAAAATGAGTTTTTGCTTGCCAAGGGCAAACCCATTGCTGTTATTGTAGAGCTCTGTCAGAGAAACAAGAAGTTAAAAAGGTTATAAAGATACCATTAACATCATGGGACTGCCTTGTCAGGACTCAAAAGTGCTTAGTAATTGAGGCTTTTATTCACAGTGTATTAGGACCCATATAAATGGCATCGCTAATATGATGCTTTAGGCTTTATTTTGTTGCAACCTGGCATAATCACCTATAACAGCTCAATACTGTAAATTTATCTGCTGGAGAGCACTGCTCATTTTATCATCTGTTTCTAGCTGGAGTCTTTGAAGAAAATGTCAATAGCATACGGCTTAAAGGCACGTTTTCGATGCAGCCAATCCAAAACATTGGAAAGTTTAAAATATCTAATTTGTCTAAACATCATGGGTCTCCTATGGAATTACGAGGGCAAAGAAAGGACAAATGCATTTGCCTGGATGATAGAAGCACAGATTTTGACGACGTGCAATGTACAGTTAAGAGTTGCGGACTTTTAGCAATAAATTGTACTAGCTGATCTAGCGCAGAGCATCTGTGCCCTTAGTTCTCCCTGCGCATCTGCGCCCATCTCCATTTCATGCTCTCCCATTCAGCCCCATTTCGTGCTCCCTCAGTGGCCGGCTGGCCAGGCTGCCACTTCTCCTCCCCTGGGATGATCACCTATCAGGGATGCTGTAGCAATTTCCTGAGCAGGGTGTTGAAATTGAAGATCTCCGAAGTCCCTTCCAATTCTATCATTCTGTTATTTTAGGGTGGGACACTGAGTGGCAATACCACATTTACCCGAATAGAAGGTGACTCTGAATGTAAGACAATGCCTTTAAAAGATAAAATGGCATACACACACCCATATTTAACAGTAAAGAACTGGGGTGAGGGGGGACCTCATCTTAGATTCGGGTAAATGCGGTATTAACTGGACTATTCTGCAACTGCAATGAGGAAACCTGATCAAAAGATGCATACATATTGCTAAGAATGAAGTGTGCCTCCAGTCTTAATTAAGAAGGAAACTGGGCCCTAGGAATCAGAAGTTTAGGAAATGCCAGGATAGATACTATGCAGGAATGGTTCATGAACATTAATCAGATGTCACTTTCCAGATGTAAAAAGAAAAAGATTTTACACTTCACTCATCAACAGATCAAGAAGATTTCTTTTGCTATTCCAATGAAGTCTTATCTGAATATCTTCCTGAATTTCTTCAACTTATATCATTCTGAAAAAGGCATGGTTCATTCATCTATAAGATGACTTATCCTAATTTTGCTAAAACATTTCCCCAACGTTCTGTTTATAAAAGGCTATATTCCATTTAAGAATAATTGCACAAAGGTCCTAGCGGATCTTTAGTGTAATTGCTCTTTTTATCCATCAGGGACCAGAGGGACAATGGATGAAGGCATAATAATCACTGGAACCTGCTCTTCTAACCTCAATACTGGGAGTAGAAAAATCAGAGAGCAAAACAGAAGGAAATGTGGAGGGGCAATACACACAAAAAAGGCAGAAGAATTTAGAAAAGTGATTGTGAAGTTGGTGATGCTATTGAGCAAAGGAAAACAGAAACCAATGTTGATGAGTAGAGAAAAGGAGGAAACTACAAAATGGTAACTGAGTGTAAAGCAGAGAAATCCCAGCTGTATAAGAACAGAACTGTATAAGAACAGTAGTGCCACACTGGCATAATTAGGCACCCCCAAATTTGGCTTGATCGTGGTCACTGAACAGTTAACATAGCTGAAATTTAAATTTTCATTTACAGAACCTACAGACAAACTGGAACTGGAATTATCATCTACAAAACCTACATATAAAACAAAACAAGCATAGCAACATGTGTGAAAGAGAGAAAGAGAGCATGCAAATATTTATGAGCTATAGAATCCACTAGGTTAGTGGCTTATATTTTTAAAATGTTATCTGAGTCTCTTCCAAGCATTTTTTTAAATGGAAAAATTGAATGAGTAATATAAGAGTTTTCAGAAAAATATGCCTTTGCAAAATGTACAATGTAATATTTTAAGATTTATTCAGCCAACACCTCATAATCAACTCTAAATCTGAAGGGACATAAATACATTTCATCAGAGATGAAAATCTTCAGTGACTGCTAAAATGAGAATCAAAAATTATTACAATCTAGTAATTTGGCTTGCAGCATGCATTAATCAGAAATCATAATAAATCCACATGCTTCTTAGACAGCACATTAGTCAAACAGTTTTGTATGATAGCGACATTGACTAATGGGCTCCAGCTTAGAAGGGTCAATCATAAACTCATCAAATGCTTCATTTAATTTCTTAATTTGGACAAACACAATTTGTTTATGAGAAAGATATCAGGTGTTCATGAATGAATAATGGCTAGGAAACCAAACTCCATTAATCAGCTCATGATTACTAATGACTCGAAGATTGTTTATTCTAATTTCATTCATTTAGGTCAACAAAGAAAATATGAGCAAATGAAACTATTTGGAAAAAATGGCACATTTATTTCTCTGTATTTAATAAGGCTGTGATAAATACTGTTTCAATAACTGTAACACAATGATTTTATTGCCCAAGTTAAAAGCATACTTGTTCAACTGAGAAATTAGAACAGATTATTTATAAAGAGAGTACATAGGCATAAAAACAAAGCTATCCTTTAAACACAGAATAGGTGTACAACAGCTTAAGAGCATCATATTCTAAACAGTCATTGTTCACTGACTAAGGAGAATCCAAATGTGTCAAAGTCTTATGAACTAATAGGTGAAGTAGAGGTAATCTATAGCAAGGGTGGGCAGAATGTTGACTGATTAACTGTGATCTGTGTTACAGTAGACAACTGGCCATTGCTATTTCTGACTCAGGAGACATAGAGAAACCTCACTAGCCTGCTCTCCCTGCTTGATGGCAGCTCCCAGGACTTACCTGGTCTCCTTCCCGAATCTCATTCTGCAGGAGTCTCTGCAAAAAGCATAGATATGGGGGAAGGGCTGGATGTTTGGACTGCCTCTAGAAAAATTGGAAAGTAGCAGCACCCACTTTGTGGGGGTTGGCAACAGCCCTGGCTGAGGGCAGTCTTACAATAGTTGCCACACCTGTGACTGGGCAGCAACCAGGGGGCACATGAAATAGGGGTGGTGGGGCTAGCTTCCCACCTGCAGCTTTCCCTGGCTTCGCTGGGTCCACATGAATGGAATGGCAGCACCATACCTGGAGTAGCAAGGCTCTAGTGAAAGTGCTGATAATGAAAGTGAAAGTGGTTTGAGCCTGGTGAGTGTGGTCCCACAGTAGTCTTGATCAGAGTCTAACCATTTTGTAAGTTTGCTGCCCTGTATATGAATGTGACAAACAGAGAAAGTTTGTGTATAGATGTCCACTGCCCTCCATGCTGTTTCACTGTGTCTCTGTCATGTGGAGCAAGAGGCTGCTGGTTCGAATCCTCACTGGTATGTTTCCCAGACTATGGGAAACACCTATATCGGGCAGCAGCAATATAAGAAGATGCTGAAAGGCATCACCTCATACTGTGTGGGAGATGGCAATGGTAAACCCCTCCTGTATGCTACCAAAGAAAACCACAAGGCTCTGTGGTCACCAGGAGTCGACACCAACCCGATGACACAACAGGCCCCTTCCCTGAATGTTCAGTATGGTGGGGAGGGAGATCAGTTTCTAGCATTTCTATTTACAGAAGAGCAAGTAAAAACATGCAGGCACTATTCTACTCAATTGCTCAGCATTAAGTAAATTTACTCCCAGTCTCTAGCTATCTGACTAGTGAACGCAAAGGTGCTGTGATGACTGACAAGCACTTGGGCATTTATTAGCTGTCATCCATGATTAATAGGACTAACTTGTTGAATTAATTTCAGTGGCACTACACATGAGTAAGTTAATTTGGATGTCAGCTACTTTTAATTTTATTCAATGTTTTGTTTTGTTTTAAATGTTAATAAGTTAAATTTATATTAAACACATCAGGCTAACTGATTTAGATTTGTATCATTTTGTGGCTCCCCCATTATATAAAATTATTGAAATAAAATGTTGAACCTTTTTGTAAGATTTTAATACCCAAGTACCCCAAATGATCAAAACCGAAAGAAAGTTCTCTGGAACTTGACAAACATTTATCAGGAGAACTACCACAGAGTGCTCAGAATACTTCACATACATTATATAGCTCTTATAACTGTCCTGTGATGTGTTCCTCCGCTCAGCATCTTAGGCCCTGCTCATGGCACTGCCACTAAAAGAGATCCAGGAGACGGGGACTAGAGACAGGGCATTTTCGGTTGCAGCCCCTCAGCTTTGCCAATGCCCTTCCTGAAGAGCTTCTCCATGCTTCCTACCTCAGTGTTTGTAAAGAACAATTGAAAGCACGTCTTTTTAAAGCGGCTTTTAAATGTTTCATCTCTGTTTATATTTGGTAGGTTCTTTAGTTTTTACAGTTCTCATTTTTTAGCTTTTGAAATAACTTAATTTGAAACTTTTTATTTAAAAATTGTAATTTTAAATGTGGTTTTAGCTTGGTCTTTTAACTTGCTTAACTTAAATTTGGTAAACTTTATTAGCCTTTATTTGTAACTTTATTATAACTTCATTGTATCTTTTTATTATGTTATGAGCCAGCCTGAGCAGTAGTGTACTGGAGGGGCAGGGAATAAATACTTTAAATAAAATGTAAGCCAAGATTATTATCCCCAAATTGCAAATGGGAGGCAGAGCCTGAGAGAGAATGGTTTGCCTAAGACTGCATAGTGAGTTCACAGCAGAGATGAGATTTGAACTGGGGACACCTCAGTTTTTAGCAGTCTTTTGACCACTATGCTTCACCTGATCCTTCTCTGTTGAGGCAATATGATACATGGAGAAACTAGAGTTCTCAAATAAGACGCAAAGTAATTCAACACATATTGAAAATATCACAGAAGGTAAGAAAGGAATATGAACAAAAATTTATGCTATTCTGTGTACTGCATTTGCAATATATCACAAAACTTGTATTGCAAATGCAGCAATACACACAGAAGCAGCTTATGACTATACCATGCGTTCATTTGGTGTACCCATTTCATATTAGAATGGCATATATGAGCTCATGTTTTTTGCCTTGTTTTTAAAGAGTATTCAAGAGCTGAGGATATACTGAGTATCTCAGGAGTCTTGGCATTAGGCTCTATTTCTGGATTCATGATTTAGAAAACACACTTCAACTGCTGCAAAATAATCCACATGCTGTTAGCAACAGCAATGCGTATTTTAGATTTTTTATTATCTTACTCTGCAATTGTTCCTTTTTAAAACTTGATGTATGGACTTTTTAAAATTGATTGCTGAGCAGATAATCATTATACACTGATTATCAAATTTTAAAAAACCCCAACTGCCTTCAAAATGGTAATGGACAAATATGATGTATTCAAGGTTATACAAGGAATATCATCTCTAAAGTGTAGATTGGATGGTCGGGCTTACCTATTATTTGATAAGTCTTGGCACACATACGTTAACGTTTTCATCTTTGCTCTGGATACATTATTTTCAATATTCTTTGCTGCACAGCATCCGAACTATGTTGCTGCACAGCATCCGAACTATGTTAAATGTATGGTATTAGATCACTTGTTTATGAAATATGAATTACAATGGTGTTGAAGTGATTTGAGAGGACCTCCCAACTAAAAACAAAAATTCTCTTCTTCAGTTGATTTAATTCTAGAATAGGTTGTGGATGGTAATGTAGAAATAAGAAGATTAGGAGCATCCATGCACTCATTTATGCATTCACTTAGGCACTGATGGAGAAATTACAGGAATTCTGGGTTTGTTTAATGATCAGAGGTCACTGTCCATCAGGTTCAAGCTTTATTGATCACGGCATGCCAGGTGTCTCTCTTCCAAGAGGACACACTCAAGCTTTTGGCAAGAGTCTTTTATACTGTTTACATACAGGCTATAGGACTGAGTACAGAGCCTATCAGAGGCCAAAGTTTCATAGTATACACCAATCATACTAGTACAAGCAGAATAAAGCTTAGCCATTGGTAGACAAGGTGAACCAACGTATATTAGGATACAGCCAGAAGAGCAGTGTTACTTCTACTGCTACAGAAGAACTGTTGCTGTTCATGGAGACTGGCATAAAACTGTGCAACAATTTTGTCAAGCAATGCAGGAAAAAAACAAATCTATTTCCCAAACCCCTATTAAATGTTGCCAAGTTAAACAAAAACAAAAAAACCCTCACATGTTGCAATGAAAAAGAAATTAAACATCAAGGACTTAAACTGTAAGGAGATTCTGTCCACACTCATCTGGCGCATTCTCTTCCTAGTTATGTCTTAGATGTTCAGGAAGTACTTTCCTGTCTACTCATTCTCATTTTTTGTGTGTGATGTGGATGGGTCTTTACACAAGACTCATAAACTAGGTCCCATAAAAAAAAACTTGAAGAAAGCACATCCAGAAAGGGCAGTGGACCCTATGCTTTCTTCTTCTACCAATATTTGCAAATATTGGATCCCAAGGAAAGTGTTCACTGGCTTCTGCTGCACATTTGACTTTGTTAATAGGGTCCAGAAATTGGTATGTCTGTACACCCCCTTGGAACTCATACAGAAGTGTCTGGTCCAGCTTGACCGTTTTTGAGAAAATCCAGGGAAAGGACAGTGTTCAACACTGATGCTAAGAGTAACCTAGGAAGTTGAGCAAGGAAGGAGGCATAGCTGCTGCATCCTATTCTCACAAGAGTCTGTAAAAGGCTCCCTGATACCTCAAAATAGATTCTCCAAAGGACCTCTGATCATTCTCCCTGAGATCCCAAACCAGGCATCCATGACTGCATTTGTTTGTCAGCATGCACACATTTTTGCATCAAGGTGTTAAAACCTCCCAGTTCTTTTCTCCTGATCTAGCTAAACCTTAGAGTAAACAAGTCCCTCAGATCTGTAAATTCAACATTTGGGTTCCCAGGAAATCCCATTCTAGCCCATTTGAATCCATTGTTCCCCATTGAATACCATTCTCCATTAATTTTTAACCTTGTCTTTCTACCCTTTAGGATAAAATTATATGACACCCTTTATAGGATACTCTTTAGTGTCCTTTTATATCCTTTATTCTCTCCCTGGCCAGAGACTCACAATTTAAGCAATCTTTGAGATTCCATTCTAAAAACAGTTAGCCCCTCTGCTTTATCACCACTGGTCATCCTGGTTTCCTTCCCTTCACATTGGACATGTAATTATAAGGAGAATGAGACTCCTTCCTCCACCCCTGGGAGTTTTCCAGTTTTCATCCCTGATTCCTGATTCCCATCCTCTGTGTGTGCGTGCATGCACATTTGCATGCTTAAAGTTCCAACCATTAAAGTTAGAACGTTTTAGTTAGATCTATTTTTCACTAGAAAAGTGGGAAAGAGCAGTCAGTTCCTACCCAGAAGAGAGAGTCCCCACAGGGACACTACCTGAAGGTCTGCTCAAAAGCCCAGACTCATGAAAGATAATCCACCAGGAGAATATCGTGACACTCTTATGATTCCTGGAGTTTCTTCTACAGACCACTTTCTCAAGAGAGTGTGAACCACAGTCAAAAAGGCTCTCCCCCTAGGTTTTTGCCGCCATGATTGGGGAATGGACTCCAGCCAACTCCCCAACCAGGGGTATCAATCCAGTATCCCTTACAATTCAAGTTACTCTAACTACCCAAATATCTCCATCATGATTTTCAATGATGTAATTCCCTCATAATCCCAACGCTGTCATCCACTTTCCCTGTAAGTGGCCCCCTGGCAACATAGGGATCATTCACTTCCCAGGGTGAAACAGTCCCTTTTCACTTACATAGCTCCACCCCAAAGTTAGTTCCATAGCCAAGAAGCGGGGCTGTGGCCTTCCCTTCCGAAAATGAAACCAGTTATCACTGTTCTTTCCTATTTTCTGTACCTGGATTTGTTTATGCTTCTTTTCTCTTTCGCCCCGCTACCTTTCCCTGATCTCCAGATGGTCTCAATGTACTCTCTCCCCCCGCCCCAAACTCATTTGAGCTTTCTCATTCTTCACCTTGCTGCCTCAGTCTGCTTTTCGCTCCCGAACCTATTTGGATCTGACCTGCTCTATCATCCACTTCTTCTTCAGTTCTCCAGACCAACTCAAGACTCTTTCTTTACCCAAACTCATTCAGGCTCCTCTATCTCTTTGCCCCACTCCACTCTCTTCTTTGGATCTCTCTATGAGCTAAATCTACTTTCCCTACCCGAATTAGTTCAGGCTCTCCATACTTTTCCTTCCCTCTCTGGTTCTTTGGACCAACTAAACCTGCCTTTCCTTCCCAAAATTGCTCAGATTCATCTATCTCTGTCCTTTGCTTGTCCTCCGGTCCTTCAGACTCTATTTGCTTTCTTTACCCAAATTTGTTTGGCTCAGCTTTCCCCTCTTCCCTGCTTCCTTCTCTGGATAGGCTCCAATCTACTTTCTCGCCTTGAACTCATTCAGGTCTGCTTTCTTCTCTGTTCCACTTTCTCTCTGGATCTTTTCTTTGACCCTGCCTTCCATCTTTACCCAATCATACTTGGATCCACTCCTCACTCTCCCTCCCTTAATACCCACCTGTCTCCATTCCCCCACTCCTCAGTATAGCATACACATTCAAAGAGTCAGTATAGCAGAGGTTTGGTATTAGCACTCAGGCACATATTTATCTAGCGTGTTCTGTGTCACATGGAAATGCTCTACATGTTCGACCATATCCAAACCTCTACTCTATATTCAATTAAAAACATTTTTATTTGGAATTAAGTCTGTGGTTGTGACTTTATTGGAAACTGCCTGATTTATAAACCACAGGCTAAAAGGTCCTCCAAGGGGCAAAACATCACCCCCTAACTTGTGACAAATAGAACGTTCCATTGTACAATGACCATTCTTCATGGTGACCATACTGAGGTATACTTAATTATCAGTGCCAGAACAGCAGACCAAGTGACTTTTGAATTAGTCTTCCAGTCTTAAGTTCCAACCTGCTGAAACTCCTTGAAGAACAATGGAAATAAGAAACATATGTTCCTATCAATGTACCAGCTTTGGCCCCATCTCTATGAGTGGATCCTGGAATCAATGAAAACAAAACATGGAGGTTTCTTAACATCAACAAACTGGTAAATTAGGCACTTAAACATACTCTGCACTTCCTGCTTTCCATTTTTGCACTGGATGCAATTATACATCTGCTTTCATCAGAAAGGGGAAGGTTAAATCTAAAACTGGGAGGGGAAAAAACAACTTCTTTTGGCATTCTCTGAGCTTGGAGACACCAACCAGTACATTACTTTTTTATGTACAACAATATCTGTTACTGCAGAATTTGTCTCTGAAATTCAAAGCAGGGGAGAATACAAAATCCCTCCTCTAGCTGTGAAGAGCCAAAGGTAGTCTGCCACCATCCACTTTTTATATGAGCAGATTCACCCTTCCAAGGGAATATTTTGGGAGAGTAAAGTGGAAAAACCCTCCCTACAAGAAAGGTCTGAGTAGTCTTAGGCCTTCAAGAGCATTATAGGGCAGAACCCAATAAGGAGTGACATTATAACAAGCATTTATTAATAGTTGGGTGATAAGGAAAACTACAGAGGTATCAACAATCGCTGCTTCCATTCAAGTAAAACCCTTCCCCAGGAACTACAAGAACCATGCAGTCAGATCCAAGCACTTAAAAATAAATTCCCTGATGCATCTAGCTAAGCGGGTCCTTATCCTACCTACTTACTTCCAGTTTGGAATTTCCAGATGATTCCCAGCCCAAGTTTGCTTATCTCACCTTTCCCTTCTGTATCTACTGATCAGACCTAACTCAGAGGCTTCCAGGGAAGAACTGAACTCTCACACACCCTCCCCTACTCCTCTATAGGCTGTTGTTCAGTAAACCCTGCCCCACACTCTGGATTGGGCCAAAGGGATTTTATTCTCTTGGGCTTTCTTCCTTATTTGGAGAAGCCCACCCTCCAAACAGTTACTCTAATTGAGGCCTAGTCCTCCCTCACTACAGCAATGGACTATCATTACAACAATGTACAGAGCATGCAATGTGAAGAATTATTTATTTTTATTATTATTTCTTGTTTACACAGTCAGACAGGTGTTATTGACTGGTTTGTTTTATCCAGACATCGAGTCCTTCCCAAGGACCTGGGATGCCAGAATTTTAATGTCAGTTGTTATAGAGATCGTCGCAGAATATAGGCTGTTCCCAGTAAAGCTGCTTTTTGTAATTGGCTGATGGTGATTTCTGTGGCCCCTATGGTGTTGAGGTGCTCTTCAAGGTCTTTTGGAACTTCTTCTTATTGTTGTTGTTGTTATTGTTATAGTTATGTATAACAAAATGTGCCACAATACAAACCTTAGACAATATAAATTTAATTCCCTACCTGTCTTCCCCCCTGAAAGAGAGTGCTAGAGCCACACTTAAAAAGGGATAACTACTTTACACTGAGCTACCTAATGGCACAGTGGGGAAATGACTTGACTTGCAAGCCAGAGGTTGCCGGTTCGAATGCCCGCTGAAACACCTATATTGGACAGCAGCGATATAGGAAGATAGAAGGCATCATCTCATACTGCGTGGGAGATGGCAATGGTAAACCCCTCCTGTATTCTACAAAGGACAACCACGGGGCTCGGTGGTCACCAGGAGTCAACACACTGAGTCGATGGCACACTTTAACTTTACTTTACACTGATGTGGGGAAATGCAAGGTCTTAAAAAAAGAAAGAGAAAAAGAATAAATTTTAACTTTAACCCATAGGAGGGCCTTCTCTGTGACCGCCCCTCTTCTTTGGAACACCTCCCCTCCCCCGTGATTTGTTCAGCCCACTCCTTAGTGGCTTTGAAGGCCTTTCTTAAGGCCTACCATTTTTGCCAGGATTTTGCACTTCAACTTTATTTTTTTTAAAAGGTTTTGTTCATCAGCTAGAGTCTTTGGAGGAAGCAGTATACAATAAATTTTTAATAAATAAATAATAAACAAACTTGTCTCTGTGATTGAAACTCAGCTGTGATAACTAGCTGGTAATTAACTAATACAAGGGGAAGCAATACTTTCATGACAAGGATATGATCATATTTTCAACTGAAGAGATACAAAATACCTGATACCTGAATAGGTCCGGTTATGGTTGCTCACTAATTTGGGACTAGGCCTTATCTGTGGCTGCCCCAGGGCTTTGGAATGCGCTCCCTGCTGAAATAAGAGCATCTGCTTCTCTGTTTGTTTTTAGGAGGACCCTGAAGACGTACCTATTTTCTCAGGCCTTCGAGACCAAATTTTAAAATGTTAATGTGTTTTTATCTATTATTATTTGTATCTTTTTATGAATTTTCAATTTTCTATATTTTATATTATGTTTTAATACTGTACACTGCCTAGAGATTTCGATATTAGGCAGTATATAAATTCAATGAATGAATGAATGAATGAATGAATGACTATGATGAAGAGAAGCATAGACAAACTTTTCGTGCCATCAGATGTGAATGATAAGTAGCAATTATTGCCATTGCAAACAGTACTACAATTTTTACTTGAGAACAAGCATAATCCAGCCAAAGGAGCCTACAGGCCTGGCTATTCCCTTCCTTTGTGTCCTCCTTGGGAGCAAGACCACCAAATGGGGAAAGGCTGAAGAGTTTTGTGACATGAGCTTCTGCCACTGAGAAGAGGCACTCATGCTCTTATTGGTGGGAGGGATAAAGCACACAGGATCAGGGCTCAGAGGTCACTTCCACATCTATTCCTCCACTAGTTGATGCCAAAAGAGGGAAGAGTCATTGCAGGATTGTTTCCACTGCCATGAGGGCACCTAGAGCTCTGCATCAGCTGAAGCAGATAGAAAGGAAAGTAGAAACTGCCCCTACCTTCCTCGGCCCTGTGGGCAAAAGGCCCATCAACAGGTTGCCTCTTCAGGCACTTAAAGAAAGGATAACTACACTGATGTGGGAAAATGCAAGGTCTCAAGAAAAAATGCTCAACTTTGGCTGGACTGTGCCCATGATTTTTACTTTAGCTCAACCTTTTAAATGTCTAAAGTAACAACTCTTCCCTGTGCAGATGTACAGTGGGACCCCAATAAGGCTTAATATAGCCCTCTTTCTCCCCATTCCCAAGCACACAAATAGAGTGCCAAGGCAAATTAGGGAAACTGAGCTTTCCATATTCCCATCAAGCCCTCTCCACCCACTCAGTCAAATTATATGAGCACATCATATTCCCCATAACAGTTTTTGCACTGTCTAGGTGAGCATCCATAGACAAATTGGGATAGAAGAAAGAGATAGAGCTTCACTGAGCCTTTTGAGAATCATTTTTTCAGAATGAAAGGGACAAAACATATCTATCTATCTATCTATCTATGTGGCGGACCTTGTTATCTGGTCCCAGTGCCGATCCCTGGGGACCCCACTTCCTACTTCCTTCCATTGAGAAAAAACTGTCCATTTATTCCTACCCTCTGTTTTCTGTCCTTCAACTAGTTACCGATCCATACAAGAACATGTGTGGTGCTGGCCTCTTTCCTTGTGCAACCGCTCCCCGCAGTCTGTGGGGATGTCACGTTCGATCCCCGCTGTGGGGAGTTAAGAGAGAGGACAGCACTCGAAGAGTGTGCAGGCGGCACCAGTGCCGCTCCAGGGAAGTGCTTGAGGAGCGGCGCAGGGCAGCGGCTGTTCAGCCCCTGCTGCAGTGAGAGAGGGGAGAGGGCAGAGCCAGCTTAGAGAGCTGGTATACAAAGGAAATGGCTTCCACAATCCATCTAGATAAGGTCTGAGAGGTAGGATGACACTCCAATGTGTTTTTGCTGAAGGATATAAAGAGATATGGCCCTTTCGTCAGGTGAGCAGTCCGGAAAACACAGAAAGCCAAAGCACACCTCACATTGAGGGAGTGGAGGTGTCTCCTGGCTTGAGATGTTGGCGGGGGGGACAGGTAGCAAGATTGTCCGAGACCTGTGAAAACTGGAAAACACTTTTGCAATTAATCAATCAATCAATCTAGGTCCAGGCAGAGCTGTACTTTGTCCAGGTGGAAGACTAGGTATTGTAATGACCTGCCTTGGCTGACTGCCCAGCAGTTGCAAAAAACTCTTTTTGGAGGGGAAAGGAGAGCCGACAGACAGGAACAGAAAACCAGAAACCAAAAACCAAAAACACGGGTCAAGGTTGCGCATGGTAGGGCTGTTCACTACGGATGTTGTTTCCAGCACAAACCCAGCTTCCAGACTGTTCTAAATAGGCAGAGTGCTGAGAGCCCTGCTCATCCCTGTAGCTGGGTCTTATCAAGGAGATACGGCCGGGCCAAAGCTGGGACATCTGTTCCTTCTGGCCAGTCTCTCTGACCTACAGCGTCCCTCCCTCTGAGCCTGTGCTCTGGCCAATTGTCATTGTGGGGATCTGGGGCAAGCACCTCACCTTCAGCAGCCTTGGAGGCTTCATCAGGAGGAGGGAGGAAAAGAGACAGAGGGGCCTGCAAGCCTGTCAGCTCTGGCTCTGTTAAGCCAGCCAGAGTTTCAGCCTGCTCCCCCTGCTCTGGGTCTTCATCTGAAGAATCCTCCTCCACAGCCCCCATGGGAGTCATAACAGGTAGGGAGAGTCAATTCAGAGCACCCTAAGCTCACTCATCCTGCATGCAGAGATGATGGCGACTAGAAAAATTGTTTTCCAGGTGAGAAGGCAAAGATCACACATGGCTAGGAGTTTGAATGGCTTGTTCATCAGCTGGGTAAGCACTAATGCTAAGTTCCAGGGCGGAGAGACCAATGGCACATCCAGATAGGTATGAGCCAAGCCCTTAAGAAAATGCTTCACCGTAGGGTTCTGAAAAGGAGGCAGTTTGCCAGCACATGTCATGTGCCGTAATGGCAGTCAGAGAGACTCTAAATGAGGGTATAGTGAGCCAAGAGGTTTTCAGATGTAGGAGAGATGATAAATCTGAGACTGTAATGGCATCTGTGCAAGGTGGCCCACAAAGCACCTCCATTTACATTAATATGTTTTTCTGGTTGCAGGTTTCCTGGGAGCCTACAAGCTTAGTTGTGGGTCGATGATGGAAAGAGGTGCCACGCTGTAATATGGAAAAGATGGACACCTGAATGGAGTATTCTTTCCCGTTCCTGCATTAGCAGATGGGGAATTCAAGGTAGGTGGTACCAGCCTCCTGTTACCAGTAGTCACAGGTGGGGAAGCCACGTTCTCCTGGGCCACCACAGGACTATCAGAATAGCAGTCACACATTTCTTCCTTTAGCTTTTGGAGAACACTTGGTAGGAGAGGAATTGGTGAGAATATGTATAGGTATTGGGACCACCAGTTCATTGCAAAGGCATCTCCCAAGCTGTTGCCTAGGCCCACTCTCAAGCAGAAGTGGGGTCATTGGTGATTTGTTTGTGAAGCGAAGAGATTTATTTCTGGGTTGCCCCATTGACTGAACAGATCTGTAAGGCACACTCTGCCCAACTACCATTCGTGAGAGCCTCCCAATCTTCTTCTGAGTGTATCAACAAGTGTGTTTGTCTGGCCTTGGATATAGATCGCCAAAGGCTAACTGAACAAAAGAGGCACCTTTTTAAAGTGGTGATATCTTTATTCAGGAGGAGGAGAGCAAATGGCCCTATCCATCCCCAGCACAGCATCCCTCCAGTGGCTGATCCCGATGTCCTGTGCCAGATCCTGTACTACCCTGGCAATTCACATAGGCTTTGGAGATGGTATTGTCAGTATGAAGCTGTACCTGGCAGTTCTGGAGGAAGCCTTTGATCGCTTTGAAGATTGCCAGGCATTCCAGGTAACTGATGTGATGGGTTGCTTCTGAGTCAGACCAAAGCCCAATGATCCACAGCACAGAGAAGTGGGTTCCCCAGCTTGATTCAGAGGCTTCAGTCATGACGGTCCTGAAGGGAAGGAGGGGAGTTAATGGAGTTCTCCTCTTCAGGTGTTGGGAGTAGGTCCACCAGGCAAGAGCTGGTGGACCAGGCAAGAGCTGGTGAACCAGGCAAGAGGTGGTGAACTCCTGAGAGGGAAGATTAATGACTTTGACTGGAGATCTAGTTGGGTGTTGAAATGGTCTATAAAACCAGCATTGCAGTATTCACATTTTCAACTGTGCATTTGGTTACACAGACATGGTGGATGCCATTAGCACCAGTATCCCCCGGATCCTCCTGGCTGTTGAGCCAAGATGGAGACAAGGTCTTTGATGGCACAGATCCTGTCTGGACTAGGACCAGGGAGACCCGAGTTCAAATCCCCATTCAGCCATGATACTTGCTGGGTGACTCTGGGCCAGTCACATCTGTCTTAGCCTAACCTACTTCACAGGGTTGTTGTGAGGAGATACTTAAGTATGTGGTACACCATTCTGGGCTCCTTGGAGGAAGAGCGGGATATAAAATGTAGAAAATAATATAACTGAAGATGACTCCCACGAACTAGATAGTTCTTGTAGGCATTAGGTTTGATTTTTTGGTAATTGACCTGTAAGTCTAAGCTGTCTAATGGACTGATAGTTGTGTTCAAATTGCTGGTCACAACGTCTGGAGAATGGGCAGTGAGGAGCCAATCGTCTAAAAAGAAAAGGATCTGAGTATCTTGTTCTTGGAGATATGTGATGACGACTGTCATACACTTACTGAACACAGGGACGGGGGTGCTGAGGAGAGACCAAAGGGAAGCAGTTTGAATTGGGTCCTAGCTGGGTCCTAGGAGCCAGTGATAACATACTGTGAGCATGTTGTGGAATGATGTGGAGCAAAGAAGTTCAGATCATGAAGATGGTATGAAGACCTTCATCATGCTTTGGGATGTTGAAGAAGCAGGAATAGAACCCCACCATTGTACCTGATGGAACTGGCACTATAGCATCTTTATGGAGTAAGATGAGCAAAGTTGCAGTGGGTGGGGTAGTATGGATGAATGGATGAATAGGTGGAACTCTGAATTCTATTGCGTAGCCCACTTGAATGATGGTGAGTACCCAGTGGTCCCTTGTAATATTCTCCCAAGCATTCAGGTAGGGCTGAAGGTGGGTACCAAATCTTGAGTGGGGAGTGTCAGGCATGTTTCGTGTAAAAAGAAGATTTTCCACATTTTGTGTAAAAAGATGAACACCTAACTTGGTGTTGCTTTGGATTTGGGAACTGCGGAGGTTTCCTAAGGAGCTTGTTCTCTGGAAAGGAATTATTTGAGCTCTGTGAAAAGAGGATTTGGACCACATTGGCTTATTGCATTTATAGGGTTTCGGTTGTTTGGAATGGATGGATGGCAAGTTCATGGACCATGTTGTATCTCTCAACTTATGTACTTTTCCCAGTGTTTCATTGGTTTTGGAGCTAAATTAAGCTTCGCCATCGAAAGGCAGGTCCTCAATGAGAGACCAAGCTTCAGATGTGAGGCTCAAGGAGCAAAACCACGCGTGATGGCAGAGTTCAATAGAGGAGGCCATTGCACAAGCAGCACAATCTGGTTTGGTGTCTAGACAAGTGTAGCTGCTGCTTTGCTAAGTGGAAAGCCTAAGTTCTGATCACATTGGTGAGGTCCCTTTGTTCATGTAGCTAGCAGCATGTCTAAATAAGGACCCAGTTTCTCCCAAAGGAAGTGGTTGTACCGTCCCTTGCATGCCTAGAAATTTGCAATTTTTAATTGTAGGGTACAGCTGAAGTACTTCATGGTCAATGGGCATCAACAGGGCCCAGTGTTTTGACTGCGATTGTGCTGCCTCAATGACTATTGAGTTGGACACTGGGTGTTTTTGGAGAAAGGCACAATTGTCAAGTTGGACCCTATAGAAGGACTCAAGGCGATTTGATGTAGGTTGTACCAATGATGGTTTAGACCAGCATTCCTTGGTGATGCCCAACAATGGTTTGAACATCAATAGGGCAATCAGGCTGTTGGCATCTGTCTCAATGAGCCCAAAGGTTGAATCTTCCTTAGGTTTAGCTTGTTGCTTGATCTGTAAACCCTGTGAAGTAGCCATTTGGAGTACCCTTTCTAAGTGGAAACAGACATCTTCTGATGGGCACTTTGGTTTGGGCTGCAGACACCCTCTAAGGGGGAGGTGTGTGTACTCACATCAGTGTGATCAGACTCTGCTTCTGAACTCGAAGCATCATCCTGATCAGGTATAAGCAGGTCTTGATCTAGGTCCAAGATTCGGTTTGGTACAGTATTTCCCTGTGGAGTTGATGCAGCAACATCCTGGGAAGTCTGCGGTTCCCCAGAGATGGATGTCCCCTGTTGTGGTTGGGTTGAAGTCAAGGCTTCTTTGTAGGCACTCTGCTGAAGGCTCCCTAGGTGGGAAAGGTGGTGGAGATCAGTGTAAGGTCAGGATTGAGAAGCAGAGTGACTTCTTGAATGTCCTCGGGTTTGAGACAGAGAGCGGTGAGCTGATACGACACCAGCAAGGTGTTACCACCAAAATGTAGCAGAGAGGAAAGAGCTGAGGAAAGTTCATGATGGAGCTCCAGCACAGGCGCAAGAGCCCCATCAGTGTGAACAAGGATAGAGACCACAAAGAAGAATTATATCCTGTAAGGCGAAAGTCTGCTCACTTTTGATCTACAGTACGAGATGCCAGTTTTATTGTGAGCACAAGCACTGTATAAGCTGCCATTAATATTCAATCTTTATCCAAACACAGAAAGTGTAATAAAGAAGGCAGTTAAAAAGGTATAGGGAGATGCTCAGGAAGTTGCTGGTATTCAGGCAGATTTATTCTCTGCCCAATTTTTGTATTGATTGAAGGTGGTGCTGCAGACCTATGGGATTGTTGCTTCCTTTGGAACATTAAAATACACTATAGAGAAATTTGGGCCCTGCTTCATCCTTCTTCCTTTTGACATGGGTAGTTTCGTCTTTGTTTGCTTCGAGAGACTATTTTTCTCTGTTTATGGATTCCTACTGGACAGAGTTTGAGAACCACTGATTTATTGTCAGGGACCCCCAATGCCACCTACATGCTAATCATGGAAGTCTGCTGGCACACCTTGAGAGGCTACCCCCTTGGCCAAATGGCCCTTCATGCTCTAGTAATGTCAGCAGTAGAATCAAAGCCAATACTAGTCAAGAGGAAGAAAGAGACAACAGGAAAGCATGGCTTCTTTCTCAGGAAGACTGAATACTTTTGGGGTATAGTTAGGCGGTGAGGCTCCAAACTAAAGTAACTGAAGTCCTTCCTAAATAGCCAAGAGAATATAAAATTATCTAGGATACATATTTAATAGAAATATCTTAGCATTGTATAGTTTTTAAAAATATAAATGTGTTTTCTTCTTCTTCCTCTAGTTTTAATACACTAGTTTAAATAATACAGACTTTTTCAGATTTTGCATTCAAAGAGAGGTAGAGATTTATAAATGCTATACATGCTCATAGAGAAGGGATGCTGTGGGTGGGGTGAGAAGATGGGGTGAATAAAACAGACGGAGCATTTTAACAAGAATACATTCTGCAAAACTGAAGCCAACCTCTTATAATGACTATCAAAACTACCTCTTATAATGACTATCAAAACTAAAAGGTGGTAAGCATTCAGGTATTTAAAGAGAAGCAATGTGATTCCATGTTTATGGGAGTACATTCTTCCCAAGGTTGCAATCCTATGCACATTTAGAATGCAAGAAAGGCCTATTGAACTCACTGGGAGTTACTTCTGAAAAAATGTGCGCAGAATTATTATTAAGGTTATTTATATGACACTTTTCTTTAATAAAAAAAATACTCCAAGCAGTTAACAAAGCAAAAGAGAAGAGAAGATAGTTCCCTGTCCCAAAGGGACTCACAATACATAAAGAAACACAAAAGAACATCAGCAACAGCCACTGGAAGGGATGCCAAACTGGGCTGAATGGGCAGTTGCTCTTCAAGAGAGAGCCACCACTTCTTTGCTCAGTTGGTAGTAAGGATGTGCAAACAGGTTTGAATCTGAACCTGTTTGAATGCCCCTCTGGGGGGTTCCTGGGCACAAAAGTGGGTTTGGGGGCAAGGCACCTTGTGCCACAATTCCCCCCAGCAGCCCCAAGCCAGTGGGGCTCATGGTTGTTTGTTTGTTTATACATTTATATCCCGCTCTTCCTCCAAGGAGCCCAGAGCGGTAAACTACATACTTGAGTTTCTCCTCACAACAACCTTGTGAAGTAGGTTAGGCTGAGAGAGGAGTGACTGACCCAGAGTCACCCAGCTAGTATCGTGGCTGAATGGGGATTTGAACTCGGGTCTCCCCAGTCCTAGTCCAGCACTCTAAGCACTACACCACGCTGGCTCCTATAATTGGCTCTATATAATTTATAATTTTCTTAAATATTTTAGCCTGTCTCAATGCAATGAATAGGAATTTCCTCCCCACCACCGCCCAGAACTCTGAAGTCACACAGAGTCCATTAGATCACACACTGGTTTATATTTTTGAATGGGGGAGAAATTCCTATTCATTGCAGTGAGACAGGCTAAAAAATGTATAAAACAAAAATCATGAGCCCCATTGGCTTGGGGCTTCTGGGGGGAGTTGTGGCACAAGGTGCCTTGACCCAAAACCCACTATGGTACACAGGAACCCCCTAGGGGGGCAGTTGAGGCATCCTCAAATCCCCATTATTCCCTATGGGGAAAATGCAAAAAATGAAAAATCTTCCCCCCAAAATCATTAAAAATCTCAGGATTGTCTAATTGCTTTGGGGTTGATGGGTGGTAGGCACTCCTGGGTGCCTACCACCCACCCTGGTTTTGTGTCACTAGGTGCTCTGCATAGGGAATAATGGGCCTAGGGAATCCAAGTCTCCATTTTACCCTATGTTGAACCTCTTAGAACCGGTTCAAGTTGGGTTTGAATTCGAACCCAATGCGGGGGGGGGGGGGGTATCCAAGCAAAACCAAAACTGAACCTACCCACCCTGGTTCTAATTGGGTTCAAATTTGAACCAAACAGGCTGAGCCAGTTCTGTGCACACCCCTAGTTACTAGGGAATCTTGTAGGATTGAGCCTTATTTCTTTTAACCACCATAGACAAAGTACATACCTGTACAGAATAGTAATATTATAATACAGACTATACTAAATATAAAATCTGAAGTAAAGCAAAGATTTCCCCCCAGATTAGCATCTCTCTCTCTCTCTCTCTCTCTCTCTCTATATATATATATATATATAAAAATGAACACCATCCTTACTGCAGTGTATTAACTCAGCAGCCAAATATAATTAATTAATTTTCTTGGCAAAGTTTACTAAATACAAATGGATATAAATAACTTAAGGCAACCACAAATTTGTCTTTTGACTTAAGATCAATGGCAAGCATGCAAGATTCAGCTGCACATAATTAGCACACATTTGCATCAGAATCATTTATACCATATGTTACAACATTAGCAAAATCCCACTAGTTATAATGTAAGCATGAGGTATTTTCATTTAGAGCTGGAGCTGAAAGCATTAGGACTAATTCTGAAACCAATAAAAATTCAGTTGAAAAAATTATTATAACACACACAAAATAAATGTTTTAAGTAAAGAGGCATTCCTGTTATGCACAGTCACTAATATTTGGAAAAGAAAATATCTTATTTCTTGTAAGATAATATCTTATCTTACTTATAGCTAAGAGCAAATGGAATAGTAGATTATTTGCTTCTTGTATACATCACTATAATTGTGCTAGTCATCCAGTTCCCAATATCATAAAGGGTGAAATGCTAAGATTGCAGATGAAGATCAATTCACGCTTATTTTTGGTGAACTGGATGCTTTCAGATAGTCATTAAAACATGCTTATGGGAAGCAAGTGGACCATCATGAGCACAGACTAGAACTCTTTAAACCTCACATTTCAGCTGTTGTAGTCCAAGCTCCAAGGTGTGCTACAGTGCTCAAAGCAGCCATATAAATTGGGCTGCTCCATAGAGTTTTCAAGTTAATCTTAAATTTTGACCTACATATACATTTTATATTTATTTTCATAACGACTAACATTAGAAACAGTCCCATTTTTGCTTGCAGTGGAGGATTATGAACATATGAATCTGCCTTATACTGAGTCAGACCATTGCTCCATCTAGCTTGGTGGATGGAACAACTGGACCATTGCTAGATGGAGCAACTGGACCATTGCTAGATGGAGCAACTGGACCATTGCTCCATCTAACCAGCAACAGTTCTCCAGGGGATCTTTCAGATGGGAATCTTTCCCAGCCCTACCTGAAAATTCTGGGGATTGAACTCGGAACTTTATGCACATAAAGCATCTTCTCTATAATATGCAGGCCCTCACTCCACTCCATAGCTAGCATAAAGTGTTCTGGCTGACATCCAGAATAATGCTACACTGTCACTATAAGGGAGAGGCAATTCTCAACAACCTCCCCTTAGCCCACTATACCTCCCCAAAAAATACATCATGCGACCGGTGACATTTGGAGCCCCTGGTGGCGCAGTGGTAAAACTGCAGCCCTGTAACCAGAAGGTTACAAGTTCGATCCTGACCAGGGGCTCAAGGTTGACTCAGCCTTCCATCCTTCCGAGGTCGGTAAAATGAGTACCCAGAATGTTGGGGGCAATATGCTAAATCATTGTAAACCGCTTAGAGAGCTCCGGCTATAGAGCGGTATATAAATGTAAGTGCTATTGCTATTGCTATTTGTCCCTCGTTAACTGAAGTATGACGCAATCTAGCTTGGAATGTTGCTCAACATGCAATCTGAATAAATAAAACCAGAATTTAGACTCAGTGGCTGACATATCATGCAATATGCCACATGTGATTAGCAAAGGCTAATCACAGGCATGGCTATGTCCCAAAAGTGCAACTTGAACAAAAACTAAAATTGCACAAGGGGATCCACGCAATTGCATGGCCACTGGAAATAGTGGCTGTGTCATTATGCAAGTCCCTTGTGCCATTCTGGCATTTCTGCAAGTGTGCACTTTTACAGCAGGCATTAGGAAGACACAGCAGGGTCCGCTTGTGCTAAGCAGATGCAGAACATTGAGTGGCATATCATCCACTGCTAAGATGTCCATCATTCTTATAGACCCAGTTAATGTATTGGATGTCATATACATTTTGAGTCAGCAACTAGATTCAACTAGTAACACTTAAAATGGTTGAAGAAAGGAAGAGCATCAAGGAACACTATGAAGTCTGAAAAGATCTCTTGATAAGTATTTGGAAGAATAGCCTGGCAAAATAATTTCAGGAAGTTCTTCTTTCTTTCCGACATAAGATAGTATCATGAGTCACATAGAAAGGGGCAGGTTATATAAGCAAAGATTAATTCAATCAATAATACTGTTTGGGCTTTTTTGCTAAAGTCACCAGTCACTCTTTGAGGAATAGAGAATCTGTTGTTATAAACTAGATAATTGGTCTGTAACCCTTTCCTTTTCTTTCTTTTCCATTTTTTGTGGTGAACATAAGAATAGTCCTGCTGGATCAGGCCCAAGGCCCATCTAGTCCAGCATCCTGTTTCACACAGTGGCCCACCAGGTGACGCTGAAAGCCCACAGGCAGGAGCTGAGGGCATGCCATCTCTTGCTGTTGCTCCCCTGGTATTCAGAGGCATCCTGCCTCTGAGGATGGAGCGACACCTTAAGCTCCAAGATCAGATAGATAGATAGATAGATAGATAGAAAACAAAAATATGAACACATGATTAAGGAAAGGGGAAAGGGGGGAGGGGAGAACCCAAATGCAACTTCCTAAATTACACTTTAGATTATCATAGTTAAACCAAGACACAAGCTAGGATTAACTTAAACAGATATGACATATTTATAGCATACAGGTCCCAGGAACTTGTCTGGGTGCACATGATGCAGAAGATTAGGTCTGCCTGGAAACCCTATGTACATCACCTTCAATTTCATCATGATATAAACACTGGATATAAATGTAACAAATAGTTAAGAATACAAGGCATGTATCAACAGCTCAAGTAAAACACACTTTAGCTGACCCATGCTTTTGTTCTAAAAAGACAGCATGGATCCAATTTGGCTAGCATGGAAGCTGCTGATCCTAAATAGTGTATCGTAATTTTACTTAAGCTTCATATGCTACATTCTTTGCTGTGAACATTGCACTCAACATAGTAAAAAATGGGGAGGGGGTGAATAACCATATCCATTATATCAACACTGGGTGCTCATGTAATGGAATTTGCACTGCTTATATTCTCTCCTCACTGCAGTTGCTGGAGCCCCTGAAAAGCCACTCCTGAGAGTCAGGGGACCCTGAGCAATAGTACGGGGTGTGGTGCAGTGGGGTGAAATTCCTGCTAGTGTTACTGTACATGCAATCACCCAGCACAAGGCTAACTGCCCCTTTTTGGGAATGGGGCAATAACTCTGTAGTTGAGCATCAACTTTGCACACAGACGATCCCAGGTTCAATCTCTGACATCTCAGGTAGGGCTGGGAAAGATTCCAGAAAAACACTGCCAATCACTGCAGGGCAGACAATACTGAGCTAGATGAACCAGTAGTCTGATTCAGTATAAGGTAGTTTCCTACATTTCAACCCAATGATGTAGCATTTTTAAAACCTAAAGTACCCTGAAAACCTCAGTTCATTATAGGTTTTTAATATATGGACTTTCTCTTCACGGCTGTTAACCAAGAAGAGAATTTTTGGCTGATTTATCAATCTCTTTTAATCATCTTATTCATGAAACTGAAATAAACATGCATATTACTTCAGCAAAGGTGTATTTTTGAAATACTAAACATGTTTCGATAATTTACAGTGCAACAAAGGTTACCATTCACTGTCAGGAAAAAAGATGAACTTTAATATGTTCTTTTTTATTCTTTGCCACATTAACACAACAGAACTAAGGAAGTTGAAAAAACAAAGACTGGCAAGTATGAACTTCTAGCACTATCAACTAAAGTTCCCCACTGCCAAATACAAGTACTTCCCACAAATTAATAAACTAATATTTACTTGATAAATGTACTGATTAGCCAACTTAAAGCATGTGGACCTAGTTTTCATTACAGTCGTCCCTCACCTACCACGGTTTCCCCAGTAACAGATTTGAGTATCCACAACTAAGGAATTATGACCGCCCTTGCCAACTGTGACCCGAGTATCCATGGTTTGGCCATTTTTAAAAAGAATTGGGGGGGGTCAGGGGGCGATTGATTCAATTTTTCACCTTGTTTTTGGTTGCATCGCGACTGCGATTCACCTCCCTCCCTTTTCCCATGGACTTTAATGCCTCATCTACTGCGAATTCGCCAGCCGTGAGGGTTTCCAGGAATGGAACCCTCGCGGTTGGCAAGGGACTATTGTAATGTGGTCCAAGAATTCTTGTTTTAAAAGCTCCTTCGAGACATTGGTGAATTCAGATGAGCCGAGTCCAGGTGGTCCCTCTTTCCCCCATTTGTGCCCATCAACACAGTAATTTGTTTAACCACAACTGTGTGGCTCAGCTAAAACTGGAGCTGTACTTTAACGGTAGTTTACAAACCTTGATTAAACCAGCTTTTGAAGCCAGAGTTCAACCTCAGCTTTAAATGCTAGTTTAATCGTGGTTTGTAAACTATGGTTAAAGCACAGTTTCTGAGCTACAGTTTAAACTAATTATGATGGTGATGTCATGGCTTAATGACAAAGCTGAGGAGCAAGGGGGAGGAAGGAGAATGCAGGCTTTGACAAGTCCACAAATGAGGAAACTATGGTTCATTCGGTCACCCAAACACACCCATTGAGTGGGTTCAGATGTATGGTGGCACCTGTGGTTTGCATGAACAGCTGGTTCACCAGGAACATGTGCTTCCTGTGAGCCTCTACTTCCTGTCCTGGTGCCAATATGCCAAAATTACTGAGTTGCTGCCCTGGTGCCAATATGCCAAGATTAGACAACACAACAAATCTGAGCACATCCTGCCTTACGTCCATCAGGGAACCCAACATCTATAATTGAGAGTTGGTGCTACCGATGTTGGGTTCCCTGATGGAAGTAAAGCTGGATATGCAAGGATTGGTGGGTTCTGGTGTCACAACCAATCTCAGTATCAGGACAGGGAGCATCAGCGTCAGGACAGGGAGTAGATGCTGGAGTGAGGGGTGCATAGTAGAGATTCCAAACTCCAAAGAACCCTTTAGAGCAGTAGTTCTTAACGTGGGATCTGCTAGATGTTGCTGAACTACAACTCCCAGCATCCCCAGCCACAATTTATTACATTAGGGGCACATAAAATGGTTCTGTGCATGGATGAAAGAGTTGCCAACAGTTTTCCCTCTAACAGGGATTCCCAGATGTTGCTGACTACAACCTCATAATCCCCAAGCAAAAGCCATTGCAGCCGGAGATTCCAGGAGTTGCAGTCAACAACTTCTGGGAATCCCTGTTAGAGGGAACACTGGTTGCCAATTTTCACTTCCAACAGCAGTCCCTCACATAATATTCAGTCTTACTTCAGAGGACCCCTCTACCTTCATGACTAGCTTTTCAGGGCAAGAGTTGGAATGGAGGGGGGCCTGAGAAACCTTGATAGATGACTGGGACACTGTACATAGGCCTTACGAACCAGGCCAATGATATGTCTGTTTTTCATAAGCAATGTATCATTTACTGCTAAGCCTTATTTGCAAAGTGCATACTGCAGTATGCATATTTCATATTGCAACCTCTGTACATGTGTGTTGCATGCATAATATTTTCTGATGATCTCAGAATAAGAAAAAGATGCACCCACACAAATGTGAACATAGGCAACACTCAAAATAATATATACATTATAAAAAAAATAAACTGCCATTTTCAGTTTATTCTACCAATAGAAAAAATTGTAAAGTTTCCTATTTATTGCCACCTGTCCCAAGTGGCTTTGTCTAGCCATTGAAAAGTGTTTCGGGGGAGGGGGGGGGAGGCCAGCCCATTTAACTAACCAATTTTCATTAAAGAAAAAAATAAGTAAGAATCTATGAAATAATGAGTGATCCTATTAGTTCCACCAGACTAAAATTATACATTCTACGTATGTGGTCTTCTCAGCCACATCTGTCATGAACCATTTTGGAACCACAGATTGTCATCCACTTATTAGGTAAGACTGAACAAATACAGATTTGTCATTCTTAGGAAATATTTCATGCAAGATTGAAGACAACCACAGAGAAATGTCCTACTGCATTTGCAGCAGCGAAAAGTAATATATTTGTATTTTTCTATCACATTCATTTATAGGAACAAAAATAAATAAAATAAAATAAAATCTGTGATGCAGAATTAACAAACAAACTGCCTGTATAATCACATAATGAGTTAAACAGCCAAACACCCAGATGAGCTGTCAAACAGCTCCATTAAATAGAAAATGTTTATTATTCCTCTGTCAGTTTTACCACATATTGCTAATGTCATATTAACATCTCTATTCTGAAGTCTGCTTTAAACTATCAACAATTCTGTCTTTAAAATACAGTATTTTGCATGCTCTTTTAGAAACAGATTTGAAATGCAGATTCCACATACAGATCAGACAGCTATTTCAACTCAGGACCTTTGAAAGCATACATCAATCAACTTTTGTAATTGTCTTTATAAGCAGAAGAGAATCTTACCAGTAGCAGATTTTAGCTACATTAAAAAATGAATAGTAGAAATTAACAGTTCAAAAATGTTCACATCAGTTGAAGATATTTTTGAAAAGGGTATTTCTTAAATTCAGTTAAAAACATGGATGATTCAAAATATGTTAATACTTTCAATATTACAAACCATCAACATTTTTAATCAAGGCGGGATAAGCCAATACTTTAAAAAAATTATCCTAAAAATATTTGAGAGAAGCAGGATAGATTTAATGTACAAACAAGCATGAAACCTTTTACGGCTCTCTGTCATTCAGTAATGAATTCTGGGAAAGAAATCACAGACACCCAAGTGGTTTGGCAACTGTAAGTGACAGAAGCTATGCTAAATCCTCTGTTTACACTGGGGATTAACTGAGTAGATTGTGAGTAGCAAACTGAGCTGTCCATGGTCAAGGGAACCTGTTCCTTGTCAGCCCATAGGGCACAAGGACAAAACATGGTCCTGGTAGGAAGTGACCCATAAACATATTCCAACCAAGGATTTATACAAAGCCAGTCTGCTTCATAGAAACTCCATATGACCATTAACTGGGCTGCAAGGCCTGCCAGGAGGCCTAATTACAGGTCTACAGAGCCCAATAACAAAAGCTGAAGAGCTTTAGCCTAGGGATGATCTGCTTTATACTGACTTGAGAGAGTCCATATAGAGTGACAAAAAGAAAGAGGTTTAGCTTTAAAATTCCCCCAAGAGACACAGCATTGTAACTAAGCCTAGAAAGCCCACATGCAACATACTTCAGATAGGCTTAAACATACCACCCTCTCAAAATTAACATTCAGCTACTGCCTGCTTAACATCTGCTCAAACGTGGCAAATTGCTGTGATATTGTTAGACTGTGCTAAAATGGCTTTCTTCTATCTAACTATTGAGAGAGATAAGTAAATAAAGTCACTCAAATATAAATTTATAGCTGATACTAATAATCCTTACTGAGTGGCAGTTTTATGAGCACAAAATTAGTTTCTTTAAACAACTCATTAAAAGTACTTATGTGGCTTTAGCTGTGTAAACATCTACAGCCTGCCATTAGCATGAAACCGAATATTCAAGCAATATAAACTAGGGCTCTGCTCCTGAAACACTTAGCCACTTAGGCTTCTTTAAAGTATACCTTATGCGATTTTCATGAAGACTAATTAAATAACTATGAAACGTTTTACAAGATTACTTGAGTGCATTGTGAATATGGTATACATATACTTTATGGTAAATGGTATACCAGGAACATGATGCGTTTTGAAACAAATATACCCAGCACTCCTACCCAAACACGGTTTTAAATGTGCATTGAAAATACTGGGTCTATTCGTTAAGAATCAAACAGAAGTGCTTTAAGGGCTCTATGACACTCAGATTTTTGCTGAGAACTCAGACTTGCTAATGAGGCTGCACATGGCCAGGTATGTGGCCATGTGCAGCCTTCTTACAACACCTGTAAGGTTTACAAGAGAAAAAAATATATACCCATAATATTAAAACAATATCTATGAAGTTTTCTGAAGAAAAATAGAGACTGGGATACGGCCCTCTAGGCTAGTATCTTACTATTAGAACTCTTGGAGTACTTCAGTGTGTTAGAATATAAAAGAAAGCTTGCATTACAGAAGTGAAGATCTTAATACCTTAGAATATGATATGGCTCAAAAGAAACATACACAATAGTTGTACTAAAAAAAGGCTTTCTATAGAACTCAGGCATTAAAACCCCTCCAAAAACATGTATATTTCCAATGCTATTACAGGATACTGTGCAACATAATCTTAATTGTTTAAGAGAAATTCAAAGATATTTTATGTGCTTCTCTTTTTTAATATGTAAATAAAATCGGAAAAGAGAAGATTCAGATTATTAACTTTAATGCATTTTCTGATAACATAATTCATTCACAAGTATTCTGGACCTCAAAGTTTAACTCCAATTTTATTCTTTTTAAATGAAAAAGCATTACAAGAACCCTCAAATATATCTTGAAATCTGCAGGCTTCTGATCACAATGACATAAAACTCATAGTATTTTTAATACGTTTTCTAGGTGCTAAATTAAAAAATGAGGTGTGACAGCTCGAAGCAGTATAAACAAATTGTGCTTTTCAAGGTCTGCACTGTCACATCTACTGTATAATTATATGCTTCAAAGAAATATTAAAAGAATGGGAGACCAATGCATACATCTGGAGCTAAGACACACAAGATGCTACATTGGAAAATGTGAATACATGCTAGAAATAGCAATAGAAAAGTTTTGCCTTTGAACAAAAGGTTTCCAAAAAACAAAGTCCCCTAAACTGCATACTGTATTTTCATGAATATAACCTGTGGGTTATACAAGATTTTGCATCCCAGGAGGGGGGAGTGCAGGGAAATAAGTGGGTATGAGATATATAAGATTTTTTTGGGGGGGGGGGGTTAACATAACTGACAATCAGCTATCTGTACTCATTCAGGAGGCATGGACAATACAAAGCAAAAGCAAAGGGTGCAGTGAAGACAGGGTTGCAAATAATACAAGGAATTTTTGGGGTGTCACCCCCCCCCCACCATAACTGACCATCAACCGCAGGTTACACTTGTGTGCAGGTTACACTCATGAAAATACAGTACTGCATAGTTTACCACGAAGTTCCGCTAAGACGACATACAATTAAAACAAATAGTGTTCATAGTCTTTATAGTGTTTAAAGAGATATAAAATCTAGTGCTATTTTTTATGCTAAAGCAGCCATAAAAATGCAAAAAGATAGGTGAGAATAGCTCAGGATAGGTGTATGATGGGTTTTTGTACATCTGTATGTGATCTCAGAATGTTCCAAGATAAATTAAAACCCGGGAGCTATCCAATGTTGAGATAAAAACAGTAAATTGTAGTTATATGAAAATGCACATGTAGCTATAAGCTATCAGACTATTTAGACCATATCAGAGTGCAACTATTGATTAATCATATGCTATATCTGTTAATATATTCGCTATTAACTTTATTTAAATGGCAACTCTGTTAACTTAGTTACACTGCTGTCATAACAAGCATCAGAGAAATACTGTATTATTTCTTCCTTACGTTGTCTTTGTGTTTCTTTACTTACCAGCAGCTTCAAGAACCAACTGTAATCTAGCTTTGGCCTGTTCAGCAGCTGACTGGGGGGAAAAAGATGGATAACATTAAACAATATATTTGTGTCAATTAAATGTTGAAATCTATGTTTGGCTGAATTAGTCTTAGACACTGCAGAACACAATTTTGGCATTTTTAAAATGTATTAACTAGCCTGTGTATTCCTGTACTATACTGTATTTCCGATCTTGGTTTACATTTTATTACTCTGTTTTTCAGACTTTGAATACAAATGTATTTGCAGAACATAAGATATTATTTAAAAAAACCTGAGGCATGTAAAGATACATACAGCACAGTCCTTTAGGACTATACTAAAACAGACTCTCTACTTGGGGTGGGGTAAGAAGCAAAATTCATAGCCATTTCTCATTTACTGTACATCTACTTAATCAATTTGAAAGCATGCAAATTTAAAGTTGCCCATTGACTAATACATAAAATTGTTTAAAACAATGGACTAGGGGACTCTCCCTCCCCCCAAAAAGGGGGTGGAGGTTGGTTGGTTTAAAACTGGCCAAAATGCTACTACTAGAATCTATACACAAACATCATCATCATCATCATCATCATCATCATCATCATATCAAACTTAATATTGCTCAGCCATCAGAAATATGATTCAGCATTCAGCTTACATCTTAAGTCACAGAAGCTGCCTTTGTATTGTACTCCAACAGAAAAATACAAAACAGCTTTTTCAGATGGTCTAAACAACAGTTCAGGTATACAAAAACCTAACATGAGTGATGGGAATCCTTATCTGGCATTGCACCAGTCACGTGAGCTGGTTTTGCCAGGGGTTAGATTATCTGAACCTGCTATACAGTATGCCAGTGACTGCATACAATTTCTCCAGCACACAGAATTGTAATGGGACAGGGCAATAAACCGCAAGTAAGATTTCTATTGTAAAGAATCCACAGAATGACCTCAGGTTTTATGATGGCATTTTAATGCTTCAGTGCTGACTTTATCCCTCATTACCTTTTATTTGACTATTTGTTACTATTCTAACAATTCTGCATAAAGATACTAGCACTCCAAGCAGTTTACCTTTGTTAGGAATTCAAGAGTTAATACTGCAAACCAGATCCACTAAACCCACACCAACCTGATGAAATGAACTCAAAAGCATTATTAGCTTGGTAAATAACAAATCTCTATTGTAAATAAATAAATAAAAACATACATACAATATTTTGTCTTTATCCCCAAATGAATATTCTACAACAGGCTAGGTCTCAAAATAGACAAATGATTCATTAGGCACCAATAACTATGAGTGGGCAGGCCAGCTTTATCATGTTTGTTATGTTTAGTACATGTAACTCTCTCTATAAAAAGGCAGTATTCCTATCAATTTACTGAATCCAGTAGTAAATACAAACTTGTTGTTTTAAAGATTTCTCCAGAATTGGTCTACTTTGGGTAGCCACAGTGACAAAACAAATTCAAACAGGAAAAAAACCCCTAGGAAATAGGGTGTAAGAATTCCAACAAACAGAATAAGTTACCACACAGGGTGCAGCCTAAAGGAGATAAACAGTTACATATCAATAAAATTTGTAGAATTTAGCTTTGCTCAACTTCCTCTGAATTGCACCTATCAATGAACCACATCAAAACTAAAACATCTTTAGAAGTCACCATCTCTGCACAAGATACTCTAGGAAACATTTTAACAAAATACTAAAGGGATAGTTGCACAGAGCTTCCCATCACTGAGATACTCGAGCATCAAGCTGCGAGTTTAGAAATGTTCTCCAAAAGAATAAGTAATAAAACCTTATATTAACATTTCCTCTTGACTTATGTAAACAATAAACCATGTACTGGTAATCACCCTGGTCCCCTTCTGTAACCTGGGCTCCACAATTTCACTTGCCAGCATTCCCATCTCCCTCTGACAACAGTGAGGTGACTAAGCCTTCCTCTTTAGATCCTCTTTTAAGGAGGCACAGTGCGGGTGTTGCACATTGTCAAACCAAGTCTCAGCCTTTTCCTTCAGCTCCAGTGTTGGAGCTGGAGAGAAGAGGATGGAAATCAGCCCCACAGCAGCGCTGAGCTTCCAAGGCCCTTCACAATCTAACCAATTGTGCAGACAATCCTTGTTCCACTCTCCAAGGATATTGGCAATCCTATGAACAGTTACTTGGGAGTAATCCCCATTGAACACCATAATGCTTACTTCTTAGTTAACACACAAAGACTTTAACTGACCAAAGCCAGCCAAAATTTGTATAATTCTGTGCAGGTTCCAGAGAACTGTGGGTAGTCAAATTCTACCTGTTGGGTGTAAGTTATATTGAAACATATGACCATATGAAGTTGCCTTACATTGAGCCAGACAACCACCCCATCTAGCTCTGTATGCATCCTGACTGAAAGTGGCTCTCCAGAGTTTCAGAGACTTTCCCAGCCCTTCTTGGAGATGCCAGGGATTGACCAGGCACCTTCTTAATGAAAAGCATGTACTCTACCACTATGGCCCCATCAGTGTAATTGGCCAAAAACTTACAATTACATTTCATTTTAGAAACCATCTAATGTGCCCCTCCCCAATGTATAACAATCACTCTGAGTATACATGTGCTTCTCTCTCATAATATGAAACTCCTAAGCCCCACTGAGCTGCTCTTTTAAAAAACTGCCTTCAGCTGTGTGTGTGTCAGCAGGCTAGAAGCCTTCCTCAAAAGTAGGATCTGCAGCTCTACTAACAAGTAAAAATACCAAGTGTTGCTTAAAATGTTAGGCTGGGGCAGTTGTCAATCTTCAGATCAATCTTACACCTAAAGGGGAGAAAAAAACCCTTCACTTGGTTTGGGGTGTGAGTGTGTACACGCAGCAGAGTTAACCACTTCCTATAAGTAATTCCCATTACTGAGCAATGTAGCCTGCTATGTTAAATGACCGATTGGAGTATCTACCTATGAGCAAATTTCCTTTATGGGAGAGGGTTCATGGGAGAGCAGAATCTTCCTAAGTGCACATGTGCAAATGCAGCACAGGAATTTATGGGGACAAGGGGGGATGGCTTATCCTCTCCTTGCCCTGCTTCAGGAAGCTATGATATCAAAAGACCCAGTAACCCAGATCAGGATCCTCCCTTGACACCTATGGCAGCTCGAGCAGCAGTGTTGGTGGGCCTATGAGGAAGCCCCAAATCCAGCAAAGCAGCATCCATTTGGTCCCAAAAGTCTCCCTTTATAATGACCTCACTATTCAGGAGGTGGGAATGAGCACTCCTACATGTTCCAGTTTAGGGCCCTCTGATCAGCACCAGAAGAGGCACTGCAGTCAACTCGGTTATAAAATGCTCCAGTTGCTGCCAATAGCTGCTGGTGCAACAACTCCATGGGTACTAGGTCCCTCACCTAGACTTGCAAGTCAGCTCCTGCTATCTTGATTCTGTAGGACAGCTCCCCTGATGGTCCAGGACTCTCTTTGCTGTTCAGATCCTGTAGAACAATTTCCTAGCTGGTTTAGGGCATCTATAATATTCATTCCTCCCACTCCAACTTCCACTTGGAGTTGGTGGAAATGGTTAGAGAGAAACTGAGCTACTTTATTAATGCACTTTGATACTATATAAACCTCCAGAGATGCTTCTCACTTGGTAAAAGGATTGAGGTCCGTGTTTCTCCACCACAACCTTTCCCCTGCTCCAAATTTAAATCCAGTGACAGTCCTTTATAATCTAAAATTTAGATAATGTGCTTCTCTTTGTGTGGGGGGTGGGGGTAGCTGCTCTAGACAACTGGAGGCCTTGGTACTGCAGTTATTGTCCCTATCTATAAGAAAGGTCAACACTCCGGTCCATCTAACTATTGCCCAATAAGCTTGCTGAGCATAGTCAGTAAAATGTATGCCAGACATCTCTGTAATATGCTTATTGATTGGGCGGGAATAAAAGAATATCCTTAGGGATGAACAGGCTGGGTTCCAAGGTGGGCGGTCCACACTGAACCAGGCCTTGGTTTTATGGCATCTAACTGAAAATTATGCGGGTAAACCCTCCTACACTCTATATGTGGCATTTACTGATTTTAAAGCTGCTTTCGACTCTATCCCTAGATCACAACTCTGGAGCAAACTGGACAATACTTCTATAGACCCACGATTACTCCTGGTCATCCATATGCTATACGAAAACACCTCACTGAGAGTGAAGTGCAATAATAAAGGTCATCTGTCCGAACCTGCAGCCACACAGAAAGGGGTTAAGCAAGGATGTATCCTTGCTCCTTTTTGATTTAATTTCTATATTAATATTTTAATTTCCCTTCTGGATAATCCCAACCTTCACCGCCCAAGCTTCAACCGCCCAGAGACAAATGTTTGGGCAGTATATAAGTTAAATAAATAAATAAATAAAAGTTAAATAAATAAGCGAGCAGGCAGACCCATCTCAGTCCTACTATATACCGACAATGCAGCTATACTATTGAAGACATTGGTTGGCATGAGGAGAGCGTTACGACGACGTACACAGTTATGCAAAGATGAGTCCCTAGTAATAAATACCCAACAGACTAAGTTTATGGCATTTGCCAAAAGACTGAAGAACACAAATAGCAAATTAACGGGTGTAGGGTTGAGCAGGTTAGGAGCAATAAGTACGTGGGCATAGTTTTCCATGCAAATGGTACATGGGGCACACTATTTATTTGTTTGTTTGTTTATTTATTATTAAAACTTTTATACCGCCCTTCTAAAAGGCTCAGGGCTGTTTACATTAAAACACCATTAAAATAAATTAATAATTAGAACAAAAATTATAAAGCATAAAAACAATAATTAACAATTTAAAACATCGTAAAACAACAATTAAATAATCAGAAGAATTTAAGAACAAGTTTTTAAAAGCTGAGAAAGCCTGGTTGAAGAAATGTGTTTTCAGGTGTTTTTTGAAAATTGCCAGAGATGGGGAGGATCGTATCTCAGCAGGGAGCGCATTCCACAATCTCGGGGCAGCAGCCGAGAAGGCCCATCTCTGTGTAGCCACCAAACGAGTTGGCGGCAACTGGAGACGGACCTCCTCAAGTGACCTCAATGGGCGGTGGGGCTCATAGCGAAGAAGACGCTCTCTTAAATACCCAGGGCCTAAGCCGTTTAGGGCTTTATAAGTTATAACTAGCACTTTGTATTTTGCCCAGAAACCTATTGGCAGCCACTGTAACTCCATCAACAAAGGAGTAATGTGGTCTTTCCGAGATGACCCAGAGACCAACCTGGCTGCCGCATTCTGAACCAACTGAAGTTTCCGGACTATGTACAAAGGCAGCCCCACGTAGAGCGCATTACAGAAGTCAAGTCTGGAGGTTACCAACAAATGTACCACTGTTTTGAGGTCATTGATCTAGGGAAACGGGCGCAGCTGGCGTATCAGCCGGAACTGATGAAAAGCACCCCTGGCCACTGCCTCAACCTGAGAAACCAAGGAGAGACGTTGATCCAGAAGTACTCCCAGACTGCGAACCTGTTCCTTTTGGGGAAGTGTGACCCCATCTAGATTAGGCAGATCAAAATAGTCTCTAGAGTTCTGACCCTGCACAATAAGTACCTCCGTCTTATCTGGATTCAGCTTCAGTTTATTCTCCCTCATCCAGCCCATTACTGCTTCCAGGCAGGCATTTAGGGAGGATATGCCAACTCCTGAAGAAGCTGACATGGAGAAGTAGATCTGGGTGTCATCAGCATACAATGAGAACATGCTTCAGCAAGTGCACAGAGGAGTGCATCTGCTACATTAAACATTTTCCACACTACAAGGGGCCATTTTATCCCAGCAGCTGTCAAGGTATACCAGGCAAAAACACTGGCGCAAATGCTATATGTGGTCCAGATCTATTCCACCTGCAACTTCAAATCTATGGAAGTCGTTCAGTCTAGATTCCTTTGTGCCATATTCTAGGTGCCTAGATGTTTCAAATGCCATCCTCCACTTAGATGTGGGTCTAACCAGAGTTGAGGCCCGGGGTGGCTTCACACATTTAATTACTGGCTCAGATTATATATTTGCAACCAGGTCCTGGACCAGCTGGTATTGAAAGATGAGTTCCATTCCAATTGGTGTAAGAGCCCTTCATGACAAACTGGGCAGATATGGCCTTTCTCCACAATATCTACTTTCATTGGGGCATGATGCCACCAAAGAAATTATTAACCAATGTATTATGGATATGGAAAAGCAATCTGATGTAAATGTTGTTAACCTTAGTAGCATTCCAGGTGGCTTCTCATACCACCCTCAGCGAGTGGCATACCTTACAAATTTGACCACTCTAAACCAGAGCAGAGCGTTCTCACCGATGCGGTTTAATGCCCTGCCTTCTGCCATTTTGAATGGCAGATTTAAGAGAATACCACTCAGGAACCAGCTATGTCCATGCGGTTCAGGCAATATCAAGTCCATCTCACATGTTCTTTTATACTGTTTATATTAAAGGGATATTCACATTGCCTGGATTGAACCACTTATAAAAAGCATTCCAGGTCCATCAGAACAGTATTACACTTCCTTTCTTCTGGCAGACCAGTATACAACAGTTACAGCTGGTTTATTGAGATTCAGTGCCGCAGCATGCAAACTGAGAAGGGAGCAGCTGATAAATTGTAACTGAGACCTCTGTATGTATACTCTTCTCACCCAGTCCTGTTATTGATTTTATTTTACTCTAATTTTATTTTCCATTTTATTTTTTGATTGCTGGTCAGACTGTAATAATAAAATTCTTTCAAACTGGAGGCCACAACTTGGGAATAGCATAGTAGCCACCTAGGGCCTGCTCATTATGAGATATTTACACTTTTGGTGGCCAAGGTTCTTGATATGGAATAATTTTACGCTGTCTGAAGAGAACTATTGAGCAATTTTAACCTGGAAATGTATTATCATCATTCTTGTTTTTTCAGTATTGGAATCAGTCCTGAAACACTAGTATGGTGTGCTCTAAATAAATGCAAGTATTCATCCATTATCCAAAGGATGCTAGATTACACACAGAATAAAATAGATCTAAATAACAAGTGTTACATACTCTTCCAAAGGCACTATGATGAAAGTAATATGACACAAAAACGGGGGGGGGAGTGGTTGCTCTAATTAAAGTTATTATTAAAAAGAAAAAGTGTTTGGCCAGCATAACTTTATAAATAGCTTTTGACACGCAAGTTTATGAAGGAGGTGAAGAACAAATCTGCTTTGCATTATAGTATGACTAATTATTTATGTTACAATTAATATTGTGCAATTAGATTTAGGGGTATTAACCGTCAAAGAAAAGTAATTATGAAGAATAAGCCAAAGATTTCTGTGATTCATTAGGGTTTTTTCTTGTTAACTTATTAGAAATTAATTATGTTGAATAGAAACTTTAATAAGCAAAGGGATGATTGCCTTGTTTGGGGACATCATTTAAAACAATGCATGACAGTTCAATACAGCGGGGCACAGCATAAGTGCTATTTATCTCAGCTAGAAGAATGTAAATACTGGGGGAAACAACACATTTTTATGCAGTTTAACCCTACACAAACCTTGTTATGCCTTTGACAGTACAAACAATGCTGGGGAAATACACACTGCAGAAGCTGAGAACGCATGTTGATACCTGTAAGGAGTAATGCACTTACTATTGAGTTACCTCTCAGTGAAGAAGCATGCCTTCAGTGAATCATGGGGTGTGTGTGTCTGCTTACAAAATCTTGGGAACAGTAATATAACCCAATAACTTCTGTCAATGATATTTTCCAACATTGCAACTGCTCCTATGGATTGCACTCTTAAAAGTTCTGCCATTAAAGTTGTTATGCTCCCTGTGGAAGCCCTTGATAATTTTTTTGGAAGAAACACAGGGTTCAGGATAGAATATGTACACAACTCTTCTTTAGAGATGTTTATTAAAGCAAAGATTAAAATGAATTGTATGATCAGCCAGTCCATGTTTAATTCAACTTCCCTGTATCTATATTTGATAAATAAAAGGATAGCAATTCTTCTCTCATAGCATACATGAGTGACAGCTCCCAAGTGCCATATCTTTCACAGCAATGTGACTGACACTCCTTAGATGGATTGTACATTCTGCTGGAAAATTATAATTAAAATATATTCCAAGACTTTGGGGGCAGAGAGAGAATGAGAGAGAGAGTCTGTCACATTCAGCTTTACCATTTAGCACTTTTTCCACCCAAATAATTCACATAAATTACAAGAGTGTACATTAAAAATATTGGCATATCACAACATAATTTCTGACATTTTACTTTTTTTTGTTCATACTGTCAGACAAAAAGAGAAAATTTCCAAAACTTACTCCATCCTCAAGTTATCTGGTACTATCTTGTATTGCAGACTCCTCCAAATGTACCTTGGTTTTTTTCCTTCTCTGATTAGGATACATTATAAGAATTATGTGGGTTAAACCAAGTAGCCTAAATGTGTGAGGTGCTTAATTTAGGTTGGACATGGCAAATTTATAGTCTCTCCATACCTCTTGTATATTATACCAGGCACTACTATAAAAACAATACAATACACAGAAAAGCCAACAAAAAACGAAAGGAGTTCTTGCTAATGACAAAAGGGATGCTTAACCATTTTCCTCTCAAATCCTATGTATTTTAATGACTCAGGTTAATGGCAACATCTTTGTGTTTTCATTTGTTTTAAATTATGTTCTTTTCCATAAATCATATTCCACTTCATCATAAACCATCTTCTTTGCCAACAGATGGAAGTTAGAGGCCAAAATAGTGGCTTCTAACCAGTCAAAGAGGCACCTTTTAAAAGTGGCGATTCTCTTTATTTAGCAGGGAGAGAGCAACCGGCCCTATCCAGCCCCAGCACAGTACCGCTCCAGTGACTGTTGCTGGTTCTACCTTATGTTCCTTTTTAGATTGTGAGCCTTTTGGGGACAGGGATCCATCTTTATTTAGTTATTATTTCTTTGTATAAAATGCTTCGGAAACTTTTGTTAAAAAGCGGTATATAAATATTTGTAGTAGTGTAGTAGTAGTAGTGACAAAATAGCTACCAGTTTAA